>NC_052020.1:51915255-52539422 GCF_015832195.1 Motacilla alba alba | reverse complement strand
TTTGGTGTCTGTTGTGATTTTTTTTTCTCCTCTCACATAGGGAACAGTGTTACTTCTCAGAGGTTTTTATCAATTACAGTTTCTTTTGTGAGTGGGGTACTTCCCACTCTGTTCTTCAGCATCCATTCCTTAGAACGATTTTATTCACTATCTTTTTTCATATTGCTTATTCTGGTTCTGAAAAATACAGAATAACTGTTCTTGGTCCTGAACACAATTGGGCTTGAAGAAGAATTAATGGTTTAGACTACAGTTTTCTCACCTGGGTTTTTTTCCCTTTGCTTTGCTGACGAGATATGTCAATTGTAAACCCTTTCATTGTCTTCAGGAGATAAGGACTATGTGTATGCTGAGCTTATGATGCTACACTGAATATCACCTCTGCTAAGTGTTCCTATAAGTGTGCCTTGATTAGAGGGATATTTTTTCATTGAAAAGTAAAGGTTATTGTTTCTTGCCTTCTTGGAATAAAGTGTGCAAACATAGAACTATGTGGTGGTATCCCTTCAAAGAGGAAATCTTTTGGGTTAAAACAACCACAGCTATATCTATTTGCAAAATTATTGTGGATAAAGCTCCTTTTTCAGCCACAAAATCTACAATGTGATTGGAGGAACCTAGTTATGTATATTTTTCTCTATTTGCCCCAATAGAGAGGCTTTGTTTGTGGCACTGTAGAGCTTGTATTTGAAAGAGTGTTGGAAACGTTCCCTTAAATAATGCAATTAATGCTTTTTTTTCTTGCATGATAGTTCCAGAATTACCTCTTTTGTCAAGTATTAGCATTTTTCTTGGGCACAAGGGTGCACACAAGAAAAAAATCACATATGAGGAGCATGGTTTTCCCACTTATAAGGAAATACAATGCAATAAGGAACTGATATGTTGGAGAAGCATGTGACACTTTCCTTTTTTTTTGGCCTTAATTTTGGGTATAATTCCTTCCCAGCATGTGAGGAGGTAACACCACACTAAAGAACTTTGTAGAGTTTGTATACCATTAGTTACGTGATAAGGCAGGCGATGGTGGGTGCTGTGTAAGAAATTGTGATGGATTGAACGTTTTAGGAGGAAGAGTTGGTATTGCATGTTCTCCTAGCAGAGCTTTTCTGGGTTTGCCTTTAACTCATGAATGACAGTGGGGTTGCAGCCATCATTCACATTTTTGAAAGCATCTGTGAGGAACCTTCTGGGACTTTGTGTGAGATTGGAGTTGCTGGACACATCCTTGTGTAGGATCAGGTAGTTGTGATGGTTGTTTTCACAGAAGGGAGAGTTTAGAGTGTTTAGTGGGTTTATTTTTTTCTTTTTTTCTGGTTAATTTTGTGGGACACTGCAAGTGTTCTCTGAAGATGCCCATGACTAATGGATATTTTATGTTAGACTAGAGAATTTAGGAAGCTCCTGACCTATAAAGATGAATACTATGACTGATAAAATACAAAGCAAAGATGGATATCTGCAGGAGTTATTTTTCAGTTAAGCTGGTGAATTAAGAAAAAGTGTGTGTGGGGGGGTGGTGAACTTTTTGTTGTTTGGTTGGGTTTTTTGTTTGTTTTAAAATGAGTATACACTTGTCCTGTGTTCGGTCTAAAACATTTCCCAAAAAGTCCAAAGTGGGCATTGTTTATTATATTGCTTATCATTTAAAAGCAAAAAATCAGTGTCCCCTGTTATCTTTCCATAGGAAGGTTGCTACTGATATAATTCAACATTGTAGAGGAAGATGTGTCGCTTTAATACACTTAAATCAGTATTATGAATTTTCATTATATTAATATGAGCAATTTTCAGTGATAAGAAGATAAAATATATTGTGATTAATTCAGAACTGTATAGTTCTCAGCAATACTGATATCCTTGTTTGCTGAACAAATCTGAACTGACTGTAGAGAATAATTTGCATGTTTATCAGCCATTATTAATGGAGTTATTTATTGCAACAAAGCTTAAAGGCCATTTCATGTTTTTTTGGATCATGTCACTATTTTTTTAGGTTGACAGAATATGGCCTATTCTGTGGTAAAAATAAGTTCATCAGCTTTACCATGTCAACAGAAAGAGCTGTACGCATGCTAGTCTGATAATAGAATATTTAAATATATTTATTAGATATATGTGGGTCTGTTGAAATGGATGAGAATTTTGAGGGAATGGATGCTCTCTCATATGTTAACATAGATGAGTTTGTTGTCCATTGCAGACTTCAGAGAAAATAACTATTTGTTTGACAACAAAATTCCATTCCACCAGATTGATTTTTCTAAGAAAGCCAAGTTTCATGTGAAATACATTACTTAAAAACCCTTGCTAATTCAGGTATTTATATGTAGATGCATACAGCTGTGGAGCAGCCCCCATTATGCCAAGAGCTGCCCATAGACAGAAAAAAGGCAGTGGTTTTTTGTAAAGAATTTCAAGTCTAATGCTTGGTATTAAAATCAGTGCTCATGTTTATTATCTTCTTAAATGTCCGGGGGGGTTGATAATTTTTTTTGTCTTTGTAAACTATAGGCATGTTGAAAAATAAAAAAAAATATTTTCTGAGAATAGAGGTTTGAAGAAGGAAACAAATTATTGCCTGATTTGGGGGGTGGGGGGAAGGCGTCTTGCTCCCTTTCCCTCATGACTCACTGTTGGAATTTACAAGTCTTATGTGTTTGTCTAAATTAAATGCTTAGTATTACCATACATTAATTACTAGCACAAGATAGCTCAAAATACTTAACCTCTTAAATGAATGTGCTAGCCTGGGATATAGGAGGTTCATTCCTGGGTTTGTATAAGACCCCAGCAAAGGGAGATGATAAAATTTTTTTCTTAAATTGAAAAATTATCTTATTATGTGATCCGAAATATCTTTGAAATCTTTCTGCATTTATGAACAGTTTTTCTGTCAGCCTTGAATCTGGTGTCTCATTTGTTCTTAAATTGTGGTAAGATTTTTAAGTAAACAAATATTCTAAGATATGAATTTTTGCACTTCTGGCTGGTACATTTTTCTGGGAGTTGGGAAAACTGCCATTATCATCTATTAAACTTGAAAGCATGTAATAATCTTGAATGTGTTAGGCAATTTATCAGTGGAGTGTGCTCAATGTTTTGAGGTTCTGGAAGCGATTTTTTAATGACAGACAATAATAGAATTATATTGTGCAATAATAGACACCATCCTTCAGAAGCAGATTTGTGTGTCAAAGGCAACAATGGTACCTGGAGGACAAAGCATAAATTCTGTAATAACTCAAAGGACCAGCAAGAATATGAACTGCTTAGTGGAGGGACAAAAAATGTTTTGAACTCCAAATTTCAGTCACTTTACTTGGATTTTAGGTCACCCTGTTATTTTTCTTAGATCGTGCTTAGAAGCAAGTACATGTGCTGTACTGGAGAGCAGGTTTATCACTGTGGTGCACTAGGATGTTGGAGCAGCTGAATTCCTTTCTGGGCTGAGGTTTCACAATAGGGATGAGCTGGGTGAACCATTTCCTGCAGCTCTGGAAGAGGCTGCTTCCTCTTCCTTGCTGCCCATTACCACCATTGGCTGTGAATGGACTGCACTGCTTGTCTCAGCAAACCCATCCAGCTCGCAAAACATGTAACAACAGCTGTATCCAAAGAGCATTGAAGAGATTTATGTGCACGTGTGTGTATATATGTGAGTGTATACATGTACACGTGTGTATATATGTGAGTCATACATGTACATGTGTGTGTGTATTGCATTGACTGTTGTCTTGTCCATGTTGGTACAGGAGGGAGCAGACTGCTTGGCTAAGATTGATACCAGAGAAGGGCATGGGCGAGTGGAATCTCTCTCTTCGAGTATTTTTGTTTATTCAGTTTAGTTTATTGTGGAGCTCTACCCCAGGCAATGTATTTTGAACAGGTGAGTAGAGCAGTGATGTGAAACTCAAGTCTCTGCAGTGCGGTAACGTTGTTACTTCAGAGATAAGTTATGGTTTCACCAGTTTCCACATCTTTATAGCATACCCAGTAACACTTTACATTTTCTCTGAAATAGGAAAAAGTAAGGGATATTGGTTTTTTGGTAAAATATGTGGTCTTTCAGGAAATATTGAGAAACAAGTATAAAGTTGGGACACAAAATGGAAAACCAATAAAATTTAAATGGCAGTTGCTAGTCTGTCATCATTTCCCACCCCTCACTTTGCAGTAATGCATTCCTTCTGATTTCTGCCCATTATTTCCTTATTCTCTAGATTCATAGTGTATTCTAGCCTAGTTCTTTGCTAGTGGAAGTACAATTAAGATTTTTTTAGTTTCCAGTTCACTGCTTTGCTTAGCAGCAGAATTCTATTTATGTGTGAAGAGTGTAGCTATAAAATACTTTATTTAAGGAATTTCAACTCCAGCAGGAAGCAATCTCATCTAAACTTGCATATGTTGCAGACACTGTATTTAACCCATGTGTCCTTATGTCTGTTTGGCAAAAGGATTTCAGTGCTCGCATGATTAAACTTTTGTTTATAAATTGAGAATGGGGGAAAAACCAAGGCTTCAGTTTTGAGTAGGTGAAATGCATGTAACTGCAGGGGTTGCTGAAGTCCTGCATCCCTGCTGCCCCCTCCCTTGTACTGGCTCTCTGTGGTATTTATCTGTTTCTGTGCTGAGCTGTTTGCAAACTCAGCAGGAAGTTGTTTGCCTTTACTTTTTTTTTTTTTTTTAATTCCTTTGTTTCTTTTTTTTTTTCTCTGCCAGGATACTTCTCTGCCATCTGAGCACACTGAAAGTGACTCAGTGCAGGGTCAGATAAGCACTAGAACCAGCCTGAGAAAGGGCAGGAGTGTGTAGATTGCAGGAAGTATGTAATCAGTTTTATCAGTTTAGGTTTGGATCTCGTGGCTTGAAACAACTCCATGGTGGTGAATGAATATGGATGGGGAGATGGATTCACACCAATAGCATCTAGATCTATGTCCAAAATGGCAAACAACATAACTGCCCTGCTCTCTGAAGGCAGAACAAGTAAATAGTGAATTTCTAAGGTCTTTGCCAGGCTAATCTAGGAGAGTCTCTCCAGTCCCAAATCCCATGCTCATAAGCACAATGCATTGACTAGCATCTGAATTAATTCTGTGTTCTAATCTCTTGGGAGCCAGTTGGACACTGGGAGACCAGTAAGCCTCATTCTCCTTAAATCCAGAATGTGTCTGTCCAGACCTACTAAGGTGAACAGCTGAGAATTGTTGAGAGTTCCTGTATTAGATGAAAAAAGTAGACAGAGCTGCATTAACATGTGGAGAAAAGTCTTGCCTGCATTGCTCTCTGGTGTTTAAAGGGAAAGAAACAGAGTGGTTTGAGACTGTCAAGGTTTACCACAGCCATTAAGTACAGGCTTACCTGCTTGATTTCTTTTTATTTTTTTTTCTTTTTAGTTTCTCTAAGAAGCAGGTTAAAGTCTTAGTTTATAGTAACAGGTACAGTTTAAGTTGAGAAGACATACTTGGAATGCATTTTTGCATGAGAAAATCCTTTTTTAATCCTGTTTCCTAATGCAATTTGTCTAATTTATGTTTCAAGACAGTACTGCATCTGTTGGTATTCTTACTGCTGCTCTGCAGATGATACTTTCAACATACTAATGGTACTTTCAACATAACTCAACTTTTTATTTTCTTACCTCCTCCTCCTCCCCCATGCTTACTACTTTATAAACAAACATGCTTCAGAAAGCGTATCTGACTATTTTTCTGAAATCTTAACCAGGGTGGTGGTCAAAATCTGTCCTGAATTTATTCTACCTAGGCAGAGGGGTTTTCAAATTACTTAAATCCCAAACATTGTCATAATATGTCTTTAATAAATGTTACTGATATCTTAGTTACTTCCTTTGGAAAGATAAAATGTAAGGAGAGGATATTTTCACTTTGTTATGGTATAATTGATGTCTGTAAAATGGTTGGCAGGCTGTTAGTGTTTCATAGAGAGAATAATGTGATAGCCAGAGCATAAACCATGTGCTGGTATGGACAGCATAGGAAACTAGTATCCCTAACAAGTTTAAACAGTTCAACCAGTGGTTATTTGACAGAAACTGTTACCTACTGACAGCTTAACTAACTTGTTTGGGCATCTGAGAAAGCATCTGTGAAGCCATTGCTTAAAAATCCTACAAGATAATTTTTATACTACACAGGTATGTTAGGTACCTAACTTATTCAAATATATATGTCAAAGTAGTCAAACCTGGTTCTTTGTGTTAAAGTTGCTATTCAGATCTGTCCACAGAGAAGTGGTTAGATTTTACTGCTGTGTATTTAAGATGCAAGTCCTTGGAATTGAAATTTTGAATGATTTTTCAGGCTAGTGAACGGGTTAATTACTATTCAGGCACCAAACAGTTGGACTGTAGGTATGTTTTGGGAGATGACTGAGTTCTTGAAACAGTGTCTTGTAAAAATAAACTGTGAAACTCTTCTCTGTGTGCAGCTTCATCTCTGCATGCAGCTCTGAATGTCTCAGCATGCCTGATGCTTAATTTCCTAATGTACTGTTTTATTGTCCCAAGTCATCTAAGTTTCAGTCAATTTTAGCTGCAAGTCTGAAGCACGTACTTCTGATTGTGGAAAAAAGATCTGTAATGGTTGACCTCCTTTACACTTCTAAATCATGTCAGGTTCAATGCAATTATTTTAAAACCATCTCACATGGATTTGAGTCTATTCTGCCCCATGCCACTTGGAAATTGTTCAGTCCTTCTTCTGAATTGTTTTTTTGTCTGCTAATAGTGTCTATAAAATGGCAGCATAGCTGTGCATATCCAAGCTTTACACTCAAACAGATAAATTTTAAGTCTTGTTTGCAGTGCTCTCTTCCTGCCAAACTCCTGGCTGCAGTACTTTATTTTTATCTTTTCTCCTCACCTCCAGATGGTGGAGAGCAATAGTATTTGTTTTTGTCAAAGTGATAGGAGGTAAAGTTGTGAAGGAGGTTAAATCAGTTGAAATTCTGATAAACTGTTCTGTTTATCCAAGTGTGATTTTGAAATCCAATTCAATACTTCCATTGGAGTAATTTAATTTATATATCAGGTATTTTAGTTTTGCTAATTTTTAGCTAAAAAAAGTACTTTTGAATTGGATCCACTTTCATGAGTACCAACCTCTAGAATATTTTGATAGAGGAATTCTTGTGTTTATGTTTCAAAATTATAAAAAAAGCACTTTAAGGGACATAAAAGACACGCTGCATCAGAGGATTTACTGTACAGTGTTTCTAAAATGGTATTTTTGTGTTTCTGGGTGTTTTATAACATTCAACTTGACAAATCTTTGTGATTTGAGTCTTCAAGGCATTACTGGATTACCCCCATTTGCTGCTGCTCCCTTCCCCCATCCATCTGAAGCTACCAAATACTGCTCAGTTCTGAAGAATTGAGAAGCTTTGACACTAAATTACAAGGAAGCTTGATCTGGAGCCTGTGTGTAGTTGCCTTTATCTTTTCTGAGCAGGAAAAAGCTTTTGGTCCACTTTTTCTTATTATCTCTCCAATGATTTAGAAATTTTTCAAGTAGTGAGGTTTCAACAGCCTCTTTTCTTCCAGTGTTCAGGGATGGGTGTTCTGATGTGTCTGAATTTGTCTTCCTCCCCCCACCACACCTGAAGTGGGGACCAAAAAGTCTTTCAGTGATTCTTCTTAATTCGTGCAGTTTTCTTGTGAGACAAAATGTGTTCAAATATGTGACAGAAAGCAAAACTATGAATGTTTTCATGTAGATTTGTATGTTTTTATATGTCAGTATCTGTAGTCATAATGGAATAAACAGTCTGGTTTCCTGTGGGTTTAGGGGTGCCCCTGTGTTTCTAACATCTTTTGGGGAGCAGATTGTAAAATCCCTTCCATTCACTCCAGCCTCATATGGGAAAAGGGAAAAACCCCAAAACTCATTCCATGTGTAGGTTATTGAGTGTACAGTTGTTAGTGTAATGGAACATCATGTTTTTACCTCATGCAATAGGCTTAAGACATGCATAAACTTGGTTGTCAGTTTACTGAAGTGGAAGTGATATGTAAACCTAGGTACCTGTCTCATTAAGTGTTATTAATTTATAACGATATTTGAAAATATTGATTTTGTTGTTATTGTTGATGGGGGTTTGTTTTCCCAGTATGATCCATGGATTTTTGCTTGATCCTACTGTAGAAACAGAAAGAGAATACATAGGAAAAAAACCCCAAGGTGTTTGGGTTTTTAAAATCTTGGATGCAAATTATAAGAAGTTAATTTTCATCTGGACATAATATTAAGGTGTCTATTTAAATTAATTTTCCACAAATATGGAAAAGCTTAGCTTAGAGAGCCTCTGTGCAGTCATGCATATTTGTAGTTAAGCATGTTTGAATAAATTGTACATTTGCACATTCAGCCTTTACAATATGGCTCATATAGCAAGAGGAGAGAAGTGACAATAGTGAAAGAGTAAAATAGGCTGGCAAAGTGACACAAAAGTTATTAAAACAAATAAGTAATTGCTACCCTGCATGCAGTATGGTGTTATATTCCTTCTGAACTCTTGCTTTTTTCTTACTTGTTCATTACTTCTCTAAGTGTTCTTAGCTGCTCACACCTATCAGTTTTCATCTCTAGCTTTATATTCAATAGTTTTCCATTTTGTATAGGCGTTTGATGCAAAGTTCTATACATTTTAGAGAATTAGACTTTTGAATTTTCCTTTATATCCTTTTTTCCTATCTCATTCCATGTAGTTTTCAGAGATCACGAGTATGTTAATATTGAAAGACTTTAGTGTGATCACAGGCTGCAATTACTTTCCTGCTGAGTGATTTACATAGTCTGCAGGTGTAGAGATTTGCTACATATGAGCTTTGTCATACAGGGCAAGACTTCTTGGATCTTAAACAGGATTTTTTTGCATTTAATGTAGGAAAACAGCTTATGTCAGTGAAATAGTGCATGTATCTTACCTCCCTCATTTAGAACATTCAAAACTTCTTGAAATTTTAGTAAGGAAAATCCCCTTCTTTCTTTAGTTTAGGACTTTGAGGCTGATACTTGAAGCAACCAGAGACTGGTATTCTTATCTCTCTGCATGTAGCCTAGATTTGTATTTACCTGTCTGACAGTAATGGTTCTAAAGCAGCCAAATGCCTGCACTGGATCAGGTACTCAGTGTGGAGATGATGCTTTCATAGGACTTAAGGGGCTACTCTGTGTTTGTATTTGTTTTATTATTTATCTGATTTAACAAATTACACACAGATGTTTTCAGGAGGGAATGACAGGATGAAAGGGAAATTCAGTGACACGTTTATTTTACTTCCTACTCTTCTTTTGAAAGAATCCAGTTATCCAATAGGTATGACAGGCTTTAGTGTTTGACCCTCCCATATATTGCTGGTCTGTCTTGCCTTCCAAATTAAGGCTTTTGGGGGGCAGTTTAGAAGAATTCAGACCATAGCCATGGTTGAAAGAGTGGCACAGTATGTGTTAAAACAGGCCCAGCTTTTCCTCTCAAATATTTATTCATGTGATAGTTTGTTTTTCTGGCAGATCAAGATACAATCTGGTTTTGGAGAACAACCAGATTAGATTTTTTCCATCCTTCCCAAAGCAAAACAACCCTTCCCTTTTAAGAACTATCCTTGAGTTTCTCATTTACTTAAAATGTTAGTTGCTAACAGGTTAATTTTTTTTTAAGTTGCATTTTAAACATCTGACACTATTCTACCAATGATATGCTCAATAAATCTCTCAACATGGGACATGTTTGCTGAGCAGGAAGGAAGAATACTGCATGGGATCAGAATGTTTTTGTTAGTGACAAAATGCATTATGGAGGGACAGTCCCGATTCCGAATGTCGAAGCACATGAAATAAAGTATCTCATTAGCTTTGTCTGCTCTGCTGCTGCTGGTAGGGCAGGGTAAAGTAAAAATGCTGTGGCTCACAAGAGAAGTTTAGAGCTCCATGCTTTTCTGTTCTTGCACTTAATGTGCAATGTGCTGCACAAAATGTAGCTCATAGCTCTGAGAGAGATGGGTTGTCTGGTTCTGCTGATATTTCACAGTATGGGTCAGTTTGTTTGGGTTTGCTTTTGTTTTGTTTTTACCCTTGGGTCCCTCCTCTCTCCATTTGCTCTAGGAAGGCAATGGATCAGGCTGCAGAATTGTGCCTTGCTGCTGCAGTTGTAGAGTAAGGGCTAAAAGCCCTGTTGGTGCTGTTGCACTGCCTGTTCCCCATGCCCAATCCTGTATAGTGCTGACAGGGAAGATGATAAACATTTGCTGTCCCTTGACATGATGAGACAGTCAGAAACATAGTTTACAGTTTATATTCTCTGCTGCTTGAATTATGTCCAGCAAGAAGACAGACTTTGCCAAGAATGGATAAGTGCCTGAACTATAGTATTTTTAGGTATAAATATATGGTGGTGTTGTTTTTAAGCTGGTTGTTCCACTTAATTTTTTTTTTTGATTTAAGAAAATGTGTCATGGAAATGTCTTTTGACAATTGTTAGGATCATTTGCTCTTAGGACTTCTGCTCCTGTCATTGCCCCTTCAACAGGAAAATCACTTCTGTGTCTTTTGAGACAGTCAGAGCCTTACATGTAAATTTATTTAAGATAAATACTTACTGTTTGTCATTATTATAATAGCAACAAAGACTACTATTGCACAATGAGAGGATAGCAGAACTCCCGTACTGCAACCTTGCCTAATTAGGTGAAACTTGATCTAGCCTATCTTGTTCCTGTCACAACTGAGGCCTGTCTTGTTTCTTTGGAACATCTTATCACTGCTTGTCATTACTGCCTGAATTCATGTGCCAGTAGACCAAAAATACTCCATTTAAGTAGTTTTTCACTGTAGTTGTTGCACAGAAACTCTTATTAGGTTTTAGCTTTACACAACATTTTTATATTCACTGCGATTTACAACTGTCCACATGAAGAATATTTTAAGGATGGTTCTTCAGAATATTGTAAAAGCATCAAAAGGGAAATCTTGGCTACCAAAAAAGACTGGACTTAAATCTAAACAGTGGACCAAGGACAGAATTATGAAAAAGAAGGTGGGACAACATTGGTTTATTTGCTGTAATCTTAAGCAGTTTTGAATTTCTTTTTGTAAAACCAAACAGTGACTCTTTATAATGGATTTGTGTGTGTGTGTGTGTATGTGAGATTTCTACTTGAACATTAGGAATTTTTGCCTTATATGAGTTTCTTCTGTGTATAAAATTCCTGAATTTTTTAGTTTTACCTTGCATAGCTTGATTTATTATTATTTTTAGTTTTTGATTCAACCAAAGTGGACTTCTGAGTATAAAACAATAGCTTTTAATTTGTAAATCTGCCACCTTAAAACTAACGAAATGTTTTGGAAAGAGTTGTTCCACTCTGATGGAAGGGAAATTCTGCTGGTTTGCCTCTTGAATCCCCAAGGATGTATTCACTTTTCATTTACTATTTTTTTACAAAGCCAGATAACATCTTTACATCTAAGATTGAATGGCTGGTATTCCCTGAAAGCAGTGCACTAAACAATCAGTATTTTATTAATACTTCCTGCTTAGTGGAAGAAAGCTGTGGTAGTACTTTCTGCATTCACACAATTGAAAATAAAGAAGAAAGAATAGTGCTGGTTCCATTTACAACACTACATATGGTTGTGTGTCTACAGATTTTGTAGAAATTGTTCTTTGTTTGCAAAATGATAAAATTATGATCGGTGCTGCAAATCACCTTTATTATTTGACAAAAAGCATGATCTTTAGTAAAAATACCGTGTTGATTGGTTTTATTTTGGTTTGTGGTTTATATTTTTTTGTTTGATGGGGTGTCTTTTTCATATTTTGTTGAATGGTTTGTAAAAGAAAAGATACAAATCCTGTCTTTGTATCCTTTTTCCATGGGATGTATCCTTTTTTCATGGGATGATTTTTCAGTGCAGTAGGTAGGTCAGACTTTTCTGGAATTCAGTGGATTTTGGATGACTTTGCTGTAGCTGTTGACAAGGTCGAACACAAGACTGTAGAAACATTAGCACCTCCCTGTCCTTAACCTTGGCCAAAATATTTTTAAAAATTTGAGAACATTTGGTTCTATGATACAAATTCAATGGGACACTTTTATTATATGTAGATTTTGAAGATTGTTTTCTTTCAGGAAAATTGACTGAAACCCTCACCGTGAGCTCTGCTGTTCACCTTTGCCTGGTGTTGTCAGACTGAGCTTGCTTTCCAAGTAAATTGCAGTGTTGCCAATTCCAATATGCAAAAAAACTTGAATGGGACTTTGCTCCGTATCCCCACTTAATAAAAGTAAAACACTACATTTTTTCTTTCTTATCTATCATCTGGTTCTCGAGTCTTGATGGAGGATGTCCTTTTGTGTAGAGTTTGGGGTTCAGGGGGTTTTGTGTGTGTGGTTTTTTTTGGTTTGAGTTTGCAAGTGGGGTTTTTTTTTTCATTTGTGTTTGTGTGTGGTTCTTTGGTTTGGGTGGTTTTGGTTTCTTTTTAAACCTTTCATTTTAGTGAACGCAACTTTTTTTTTTCCCCTGACTTTCCAGCTGAGATTATTATGTAATAAAAGGATCTCTGAAGCTGAGTCATCTTGAATTCATTTAGTTTTGGTTTTAATTTATTGCCAGTTCACCCGTGTGTACTGCAAATTTTACAGCTCCACAGTTATGCTGTTCTTCAGGCACGTCTTCCTTAATGATTTGGAGAATAAAATATTTAAGAGTATTTTTAACATGTTATTCATATCCCATCAGTTGATGAAATGGAATGGGCAGCTTATACTTTAGGACTGTTTCAGCAAGCTTGTGATGCATTTGAAGTGGGGCATACTGGTTACCCTGTCAGATGTGAAGGATTTAGATCTCTGAACATTAGACCTAAGTGATATGTGGGATGTTGTACAATGAGATGCAGTTGTAGTGCCACAGTGGTTATTCCCTCCTTTTCCGAGGTGCTGTGAGGCCACACCTGACCTTGTACTGGGGGTCCCCACAAAATTCTGAACCGTTGGCTTTAAACGACCCTGACTTGAAGTTGTGAAGAATAGTGAACTATGAGTATCGTGTTCATATTTTATTAAATAGATCTGGTGGAGTTTATGGAGAATTGGAAAGATCACTGCACTATTGCAGCCTTGTTTTGATCTGAAGTCTTGCTGTCCTCTAACCTTCAAACCTTTCCTGTGTATTAGTAATAGTTTATGCATTTGCAAATGCAGCAACTGTTCCAGTTTTCTGAGAGTTTAGTAGGAATCCATTGTTTAAGGAATTCTCATATTTATAGGCCTTACCAGCTTCCAAAATCCTTTGTTATAGCTGGGCTATTTGCTAGTTTCTTAAACAGATTAGATTTATTTTTTTTACTTTTTAATTAATCAGCATAAAACTTTGACAGCTGATTTTATTGGTTTGTTTCAAGGTGCTTTAAATAAATCTCATTGAAATTAGGCAGGTGGTACTAGATGAAGTTTGTCACTCAAAGATTCACAGAAATACTCCAGAAGATAAGAAAAGGTATCCTTAATGAAGACAGCAAGTATCAAAAAAACTCTGGAACTTCTTCAGAGCTGCTTGATTTGAAGATCAGTCTTCTGCTCTTGGTTGATAAGACCCATTTGCAATAATCCTCTAAGAAATCATATAATGCTAATTTGCAAGGTGAGAATTAAAAGTGTTGAATCGTCATGAACATTGTAAGCATCAACTAGTCAGAGCAGAAAATCTTTCAAGAAGAGTCTTCAGCTTCCACCTTTTAATAATAATTGTGCATATTGTGAAAAGATAGCATATGGCCCACTGTCTTTTAAACAGTGAAAGAAAGCAAAATTTCAGAGCCTTGTTTTGGGGAGAATAAAAGTCCATTTTTCATCTGTGTTGCCTGATGGAGAAATGTTATCAGCCAAAACTCGTTAGTGTACCTAGAATTATCCCTGTGTTCCAAAGTCTCTTACATGGTAACTGGTGTCTTGACAGTCCTTTGGTGGAATTATTTGCGTCAAGGAGCAACAACAAGATCTCTTGCTGTTCCTCCAGATGTAGCAATTTAGGAATCAAGCCAAAAGATAATATGATGCAGGGATGTTGAACTCATTCTGTAGCAAGTGCCAAATTATATTTTCCACTAGAAAACATCACAAGAGGCATGTTTTATAGATTTCTCTAACTTCAGGCTGTGTTGCTTTAGCTGATGACGATAAATATTGCACTTGGACAGATATTCTTCTAAAATAGCAGTTTTATATGTAACGCAATCTCTTTGTTTTTTTTCATTTGTCCCTTTTAAGCTATACTCCTTTTCCCCTGCTGTAGCCACAAGATTACTGCCCACCTTTTAAATTTTATGTAAATCTCAGCTCCTGCTTGATTTTAGCAGAGCTGTCTGAATTTAAACAAGGCATTTAAATGTTTTAACAAATAACAAACAGCTTCCCTAAAGATAATGTCTGGAGATCTGGCAGTGGTTAACTCCCATGGATTGACTCTGACTTCTTATATAGCAAAATGCAGTCTAAAATCTGATATAGGATGATAATGCCTGAATGATGTCACTCTTCTGTCCTAGGCAGATGCTAGAAACTTAACATTTGTTAGGTCGGTTGTTTTTTTAGTCCTGTTGATATCTTGCTTCTCACAGCCTGTAGTCGGCGGGTTGTTTTTGTTGTTTACACAAGTGAACTCTTAGTTGCTATTGTTTTCAATAGGTATTGTTTTCCTAGAGCTCTGGAAGTCTTTCAGTTAACTGCTGTGAACCTTTCATTTAACAGTTTGTGGCTCTGTCTTGCTGATGATAGTTGCTGTCTCCTTCCTTTAGCAAAAATGCTGGTTTATTTCCCTGCTACTGCAGGAGTAAGGGGCTTCAGATTGCAGATCTACAATGATGCTAAAGCTCTTTTTCTGTCAAAGAAAAGAAAGTGTCCTAAGTGACCTAAGCAAATAAGTACCAGGTAGGTGTAGGTTTTTGGAATAGCCTGAGTCCTGTTGAACACCTGCTGTTGCATATGACAGCTCATGAAGGGGGCAAAGGCAACAATCCTGGAAATCCTGAGAGGAAATATCTGTGGTTCTGTCAGTTCTTTAAGCCTTCACAACATGTAGGCCCTAAACAAGATTTCCCTACATTTTTATAAGATTTTCTTTTAAATCTATGCTTCTACATTTCTAAAAGAGGAGTTAAACTCTTCTAGAAGAGGAGTTAAATACTAAATTAAAATTATTCCTGTGCTTCAGCAAGAAAAGTAATTTTATACACAACTATTGTCTGACAAGTTCCTGATTGTGCTTTCTGTGGGCAGGTTGTCTAGTGCAGAGCATGGTGAAGGTGGA
This sequence comes from Motacilla alba alba, assembly GCF_015832195.1. Lineage (NCBI taxonomy): Eukaryota > Metazoa > Chordata > Aves > Passeriformes > Motacillidae > Motacilla > Motacilla alba. The sequence goes on along the minus strand of NC_052020.1, from coordinate 52,524,090 downwards.
TCTCAACATGGATCTTTTATTTTTTTCCAGTGATAGCAAAATAGCATGTTAATGTAGCTACCATATGAGCTGATGCAAAAAAAAGCTTTTGTGAGATAAGTATATTGAAGTACATTTAGGCAACATTAACGTTTGAGATATGATCAAAATCAAAAGTGTTGACCATAAATAATAATGACCTTGTTCATATTTTTGGGTAACCTCATGAATGCTTGAGTTTACCAGTAGTAAAATTTAAGGTTTTAATGTTTGTTAGTAGCCCATAGCTGAATACTTTACATTTTTCGTGTCTGAGATTATTCTCTCCTGGTTTTGTGGATTCTTTTGCAGGCCATATGGAGGCAGTTGGCTTCAAATTTGGAAGTGTAGTAAGAAACTATTGGTTTCACAAGATTACATTTTGGCATAAAATTTTGCTCATTTTTTTTATTCTGTGCAAGCTGAAGTCTATTGGTTGCACTGCCTTTGTGAATGTTACTAATACCATCAAAAGCATCACTGGGCTTTAAATTTTTTCCTGAACTCTTAAGTTTACACAGCTTGAATGTGAGTAGGATGTGAGGAAAGCTGTTTAGAAATATGGAAATTGACTGCAGTAATTTCTCACCCCATATATGGGGAACGGATACAAGAAGATGTTAAAGAAATCCTCTGGTGAAAACCACAGTAATTGATAATAAATTTGCTGTATGTCCGGATGCTTTAATTTGAATTAAGGCTCATAAGCATACTGCAAGAAATTCTTCAACAGATTTATTTTTAGAAATAACAGCTTCATTCTGAAGATAAATAATTATTGGAGAAAGCATGCTGGTGACTAACTTGTTGATTAGATGGATTTGAAATTTTCTTATTAATACAAAGAAGTTAAATTGTTTGATCTTACTACTGTTTTTCTGGGGTTTCCACGTAGTAACATCAGAGATTCATTTGGGGTTTGTTTCTTCTGATATCTCAGTAGTATAAAGAAATACTCGTGACTTGAGTCAAGAAAGGATTTTTAGATGGCTTTAAGTCAAACAGCTCTGTGGTTATAATTTCATACTCTGTGAGGTTTTTTTTTGTGTAATTGCTTAAAGTTTTACCTAATTAAGTCTGTAATCATAAAAAGGGCTGTGTTCCTACTGCAGCAAAAATGAAAACTCTGCTTTAATGCGTGAAATGTACCACTACATTTCAAGCTGATGGAAGTTTTATATAATAGCATGAATCCCAGGCAAGCAAACTTGCCTGAGATAATTGATAACTTTTAACTTTTTTTCTGACCATTCTACGTGCAAAGTTGTGCATATTAATATATCTCATCACCAAAGGGATGATTTTTGTAAATATTCTCATTTTGCTTTCCTCTCATTCTCTAATTTTTCTAGTAGCTGAAATTCTTGGTCTTATTAAAAGTTCTTATTCGATTGATGGGACTAGGACATTTCAGTAAGATATGTCTTGGAATTTGTTTGGAATTTCCACTTAAAACTCTATTGTAGTAGCAAACTCCTGGGACTCCTGAGTTAGCAAAATCAAGGACAAAAGTTGTTAAAATTCTTGGGACATGCTGAGGTCTCTGCTATTCTAGAGAAATTAACTTTGAACAGGTCTTGTCTTCACTGATTGTTCTCATCTCAGTGTAGGCACCACTAAAGCTCTGAAATGGCAAAGCACTGCAAGATCAGGAATGAATGTTTTGGAATCTTTGTTAGAGGAAAATGCATGGTGAGAAGATAATGCCTTCCAGTTCCTGTGAAACAGAAGGATTGAAGTTGGCATTTCTATCAGAAATTGTTTTGTACTTCAAGTTCATTGTGTGTTAGCCTTGTATTTGAAATGTCTGTTCAGTGATCTGCTAGAAGAGAAGGGTTTTTTGTTTGTTTTTTTCCCTGTTCATTTACACAGTGAAAGTTCTAGGCTGGTTTAAAGTTGAAAAAAAAATGCAAAGAGAGTCTGATATGACTAAACAGTAGTATGTGACTATGTGACTTTAGCCATATTAAATATCTGGTATGTTTTTAAATTGCAGTCATATGTTGGATAATTCTTAAATTGACAGAAGTTTTTCAAAAAGCTCTCTATTATCCACTCTACTATTAATATCATGTAATCATTCTAAATTTGAGTCATAAGAGTAGTAGCACAAAGAGAAAAATGAATGGTTTACATTTTCTTGGGATGTAGGAGTGCTTTTCCTTAACCTTTGGTTTTTGCGGAAGTGATCTTGCTTCTAAACTTTCCTATATGTGTCTTTCTTTTTTAAATTATGGACATAAAATTACATGCAGGAAAAGTAATGATCTTCAGATCAGTTTTTCGTAGGAATTCTGGTTTTGTTTGGAAACATGGGTTTAAGTTAGAAAATGGTTATATGGAAAATAAAAGGCCAACTGAATAGTTCACCATCTTCAGCCACAGAACTCACTTCCCTTTTTTGTGGTAGAATACACCAATATTGCTGTAAGAAAATAATCTTAAACTTGTTTTCAGTTCTAATGTTTCAGGATGTTCTGAAATAACATTTCTCTGGTTCTGTTCTGATAACTTAAATACCTCAATTTGGTGTGAATAGGATATCAGGAAATGCCTGCTTATATGGACTTTGTTATTTTTACAGTAAATATTATCAGCTGCCTGACTTAGCAAATTGGCTTGGGCATAAGACGATGGAGGTGTGGGTGTACAATTTTTCTTCTCAAGCTGCAGTGTTTTGGGTCTTGGTAGCATGAGGTGATAGTTGAGAGAGATGTAGTTCTTGTCTCCAAGAACTACAAAAATTGTTAAAGAGGATTAGCTTAACTGTATACTTTTTTAATTCACTAGCTGAAGATGAAAAAAAGCTTGGGTTTTTTTCAGTAATGTTTTAGAAAAATGGTGAGGCAAAGACTTTGTTCAGCAGTTGGAATTTTGGCTTTCTCTAGACCATACCTTAACTAAGAATCAACATATTACATCAGCTGTCTTTGGGGTGGCAGTCTAGTTTTATTGCAGTCATAAGTAATTGCACACTGTACTAGGGGAGTGTAACTTAAACAGCAAAACACAAGTACTGGGGTCAAGGTGGATTCTAGGACAGCCAGACCAAGCTCATTTAGAAGAAAGGCCATCAGACCCATTTGAAAGATGATTTGTTTCTGTACAGTTGTGTGTAAGGCATTTAGTTGTGACTTGTGGGGTCTCTGCTGTGGGAGACAAGTTGAATGTATCTCTTTGGCACAGCTCTTGGAATCTTGGTTAGGGATGAAGAAAGCGATGAACTGGATGGTTACAGAAGTCTAAGGAGATAAAAAAATATTTATCACCTCGTTGGCAGCACTGTTCAGCATAATAATGACTTAGACTTGTGTCTGATGTGTTCTTTTAGCCAGAACAGCAAAGGAGGATCTCCAGGGAAAAGAATGAGGTTGCTTTGCAGGTGTGTCTAAAGCATAATAGACAACACTGAAGAAACCATAAAGCCACCCATTAGTGTTAGGCACATGGAGAGTAGAAACAGGTGTAAAGGGCCAATTTGACATAAATTTCTTGATAGAGAGTGAAAAGTGATACGAAAGAAGATTGAAAGTGAAAACAAATAAACTGTGCTTATCAAGACTGACACAGAAATGCAGCTGGGTAAAGGCTATAGGCATGAAGGGAGACTTTAGTTGTGACAGTTGTCATGAGTGAAAAAGACGCACCAGCGAAAAGTTAGAAAATGTTTTTTGCAAGTTTGCAAACTGAGAGCATTAGCTGGACTGCTTTATGGAAAAAAACCACCTTTCTCTGTTTTACATATGGTACGGGAAAAGTAGAGATAGATCTGAGACAGAAGACTGAGAAAATGGTTTGTGTCAAAGATGTCTATCCTGCAGCTCAGGGTGATTGGGTACCTGTGTGATCTGATGAATGAAATCTAGGGAATCATTGGAGAAATGTGGCTGAGAACTGTGTTACAGCCTTGTAGAACTTGAATTGACAGCTAGGCATTCATAAGAGTCAATTGAAGATTGCCAACATTTCAGTTTCCTTAGCAGGAGATCAGGTCTAGATAGATAAAACTGTCATCTGTGTGAGTGATGCCTATTGAAATTTTTGTAGGTAACATTATTCAACTGTAGAAAGAGGTGAGATAATAAGCAAGGAAAATGTTCTTGTAGGTTTATACCTGTTTCTGTCTCCTTGAGAAACTGCAGGGATGATGAAATGTGTCCTTTAAATAATACATGAAGTGTGGTTTGAAGAGGGAATGGATGAAGGGGACAGACCATGCTAAGAGGAATGTGTGCAAGTTTTAGACAGCGATCTGTTGGACAGGGAAGATTTGGGGGGAGTACTGATTCCAAGTCCTAGGAGAAGGTCATCTGTCACCTGGGAAGTGAGAGGACAGTAGTTTGGAAGCAAGCCTGAGAGGTTTGCTGTAGCTTATTTGGCGTGAAAAAGACCTGGAATATGATGGGATACACTAGTTTGCATGAAGGTTAAAAAAACTAAAAACTGAGAGAAAATAAATGAGAATTTGTGAAAGTTGGAGTCAAACCATTGGTTGGGTAGCAGGAGCCATAGAGGTGAGTTACAGGTAATACCCATGTGTGTGGTGAGAAAGAAGAAGTGTAAAGTTTGGAGCTTGATGTTTATTGTGGAAAAAAGACATGATTTAGAATCCCTGAGGTGATTTGCTCGTGAGTGTTAGGTTGATCCCGTTGTGTGACACTGTGTTCACATATTAAAAACTGTGAATTGAGAGATGATCAAAGAAATACTGCAATGGTTATGGTCACAATTTTACAAGATCAGTTTTATTCAGCTGCTCCCATTTAGAAATCAGTTTAAAATGAGAAATCAAAGACACTATCCATTCTTTTGTGTCTTTGGTGAAGAATGTTTTTTTCATGTAACTGGTTTACTTCAGTAGGTATACTTGGGTATTTCATGTGTATTTCACTTGCATTCCTCAGCAGCAAATTTCCAGACTCCATCAATGCTTATTTGTATTTTTATCACTATGTAGTACCTCTGATTCTTTCCCATTCCCACCACAAACAGGGACAGGTATGACATTGACTTGAAATTGTAATTAATATTGCAAAATGTATATATATATAATTAAGATTGTAATAATGTTCAATATTTTGAGTCTTGCTGTGAGTGTTTCAGGATATTTGTTTTGCAGCACAGTGTTTCAGTTCCTTTAGTATTACTCAACCTGTTGAAAACAAATCCTTACTTAATCAAGTTTCCTTGAGGAGTGTTACGCCAGTTGTTGGCTGCAGCACCTTGCTTCCTCATTAGTGAGATACCTTTCCCTGGGCTGAAACTGTGCCACCCAGCTTTGCAGAGGACAATACCGATGCCCTCTGAGCTGAGGGAGTCAAGTGGTGCGATTGAGGTACAGCAAACTTTGTCCTGGTATTGCCAAGGGGACTGAGAGTTCATGTAGTGCTTGAGATTGGAATTTATGGAGAAGTGACTGAGATAAATAGGATAACTCACATCTACAAGGCGTTTCTTTCTCTTTCAGTTTGTCTGCAGAAGCAGATGCATAATCTTGAAGACATAAAACAAGATTTTTGGGCTAGTATTGCTTTTACAGCAATAAGGAAATCAAAACCTGGAAACCATGTAAAGTCACATGATGTTATGACATTATGTATATCCTTTCAAACCAAGAAAACAGGTCTTCCACACATGATTATGAGGTAGTAAACCAGGGTCACCTGGTATTCTCAAAAAAATTCAGAACTTTGGGTTTTGTTCTGAAACTGCTATCAAGTGCTACGGGGAAACAGTTTGGAATACTGGCACTAATAACTTTATTAAACTGGTGTTGTTTAAGTTACTTAATTTACTTACGTATTACATGTTCTTTAAATTTAACTGTGGAGGGAAAAGGAGGAAAAAATGTGTTTTCTATTTCCCCTGTGGCTAAAAGAACTATGGGGTTTCAATGGTGGTAAGGAAAACTTTAAATAGGCTTTAAGAAACTTCCTCTTGCAACAGGAATCCTGGATTTCTGGGGTGGATGGCTTAGGGAAGTGGTGGAACTTCCATCATGAAAGGCTTTTCAGAACAGGTTAGACAAGCATCTCTGCAGAATAATGCAGGTATAGTTTATCCTGCCTGAGGCCAAGAGACTGCATTAGATGACCTCTTAAGGTTTCTTCTAAGCCTTTTGGTTTATGTTCATGCTTGTGACTCTTTCTTCTTAAATATGAGGTCAAATTCCACTAATAGATTCAACATCAGTCACTTGTTAGATGACCACAGTCACTGAATATTGAGACTGTCTGAATCTTCTGTTGGGGAAACAGTAATGTTTTGAGCTGTTTACAGTAGGTGGTTACAGGCACTTTCATTATTATCTGTTGGCTGCATCCTGTAGCTTCCTCCAGCTTGTATTATAGCTTTTACCATGGCTTTCTTTACGCTGCTGTTGGAAAAACTCGGGGGTGAATTCTGGTATATTTTCAGTTCTGGTTGACTGCTTCTTGTGTTGAAGTGTAGGTACTTGAAAACTTCAGGACACAGCATGCAAACTTGGCAGGCTGAGGGAGAGTAGAAACCTGGACTGAAATAGCCTGGAGGACTGACGAGACTGAGAGCTTGAAGCCTGGGCTTTCTTGGAATTTGTCCTGTGTCTATTTCTAAAGTAGACAGACTGCTCTTGCTCAGTATCTAGCTGTTATTAATGTCAGTCTCCAGTCTGGCTGATGTATTTATCCCACAGATAAAAGTATTATGAATGTTTTTAGGAGTTGCTTATGCAAATTGGAGCGCAACTTTTATTTACCTGGAGAGTGCTCATTTAATGAAGAGCTGTTATTAGGCTCAATATGTGACGCCACATTTTATTTATGGGAAAGATCTGGCAGAACTTTCATTGCAGGTAAAGTTACTAACTTTATCACATTCTTTAGGGACACTTACTGTTATGGTATTTTTTGCCTTCCAAAACATGATGTTCTTCTCTCTTTTCCATCCACTATTTGCAGAACAGTGTTGTCACTACAGATGGGAATTAAGGTACAGAGAGAATGTATAAAATTATTCTTTTAATTTTAAGCAGGAACTTAGGGTAAAGTGTCTTTCAGAGTATTTAGTGCATTTTAGGAATACTTGTCTTTGAGTACATCCTGAAGCTTCTGGTTACTTTGCCAAGTGTGAATTTATTTTCAGCATTTAAATGCTATGATTTCAAGCATCTAATACAGCCGAAACTTGTTCCTTTCTTCCCAACCTTATTTTCAGACAGAACTAAAGCATTTCAACTCAAGCTTTTATAAAAAAAACCTGTCAATTCAATGTACTGTCAAAAAAAAAATGAACACAAAGGACTAAATCTTTGTCAAAGTGACAGGAAACTGAAAACAACTTTGGAATGTGGTAACCAATCGTAGGCATACATTTCCATTTATAGAGGGGGAAAAATTTTACCCATAATCTTATTTATGTCTCTCTTTTTTTCTTTTTTTTAATATTCCGCTGCTTTTCTTTTATTTCTTTCAGATGATATTAACTGTGTTTCTGAGCAACAATGAACAGATTCTGACAGAAGTTCCAATTACACCAGAAACAACCTGTCGCGATGTAGTGGAGTTCTGCAAAGAGCCTGGAGAGGGAAGCTGCCATCTGGCTGAAGTATGGCGTGGAAATGGTAAGTGAAATGTTCACTGGAAATGTATTTTAATATGTGTACCAATTATAAAAAAAGAGTGACTTCTCAATACTAATTGTTTCAATTACATATTGTACTTTTATTTTTTTTTCTTCTAGTCTAGTAGACTTTGATGCAAAGGATGGTAATTCAAATAACTGTAGAGATTAATGTAATTCTTGACTCTCCTCTTGTTTTCTTCCTCAGCATGAAGTATTTGATAAAATGCATGTGTAAGGCCTGTTAGTGTTCTGTATTTGTTTTTCTAATAGGATGGAGGTTATTTAAATGACAGTAGGGAATCTCATGATGATATTTTTTCAGTCAGTGGGTGCAGATCATCACCTGCATTCTTTCCAGTCCTATTTCCTCGCTGCTAGCATGTGAACACTAGCTGAAATTTAAGAAAGGGTATAGATTATTTTTTCTCTCTGTATCATGAGTAGCAGATGCTCTGCAGACAGTGCTATGGCCGAATGGGACGTAGTTAGTATCTCTCACCTATTCATGAACATTTCCTCTCAAAGATTTGCCAGCCTCTCTTGGAGCAGGCAGTAGTGTCCATATCCTATTTGTGTTGCAATTATTATTTCATAGAATCATGAGGCAGGCCGTTCTTTTCAGGAATGTGTCAAAATCCATGCACAGTAGATTCTGTTTATAAATAGATCCTTGTAGCTGCAAATAGTACAAACCTCCAGGTTATTGTTTATCAATGTATGGATGGAAGTAGGGTTAGTGGATGGGATAACAGACGTGTTCATAGAATCATATAATAGGACCATGGAAGGGTTGGGATTGGGAGGGACCTTACAGATCATCTAGTTCCAATCCCCCATTCTTATCTCTTAATTATTAAAGTGACCCCTATTTAATGTAATTTGTTTTGTATAAAGACTGATGAGGTCACAACTTGATACTGAATTCTCAAATTTTGTATAGAGGTGTTTTATTTTGATTGGGGCCTGTTTTGCCCGACAGACACAACAGGCATTATTCAGATGCCTTTGGAACTTTTACCTATTGGCAGTCCAAAGTATTTTCCTCTTAGGAAAAATATGCCTCATCTTTTTCTATGCCTCTTTTCTTTTTCTAAATTTTTCTAAGACTTTTTAAAAGGAAAAGGTACCTGAAGAAATAATTTCCTACCTGAGTGGAAAGCCAGAGTTTAGGCAAGAGTGAACAGGGGAAAGGTTAAGAACTGTATGCCTTCAATTCTAGGAATACAAATTCAGTGTACACACACTTAGAAGACTTTTCTTTAAGGATAGAACTTGAGGAATGGTTAAAACTTCTTCATATTGGAAATTTAGGTTATGGAGTCTACAATGCCAAGTGCATCACAGATTTCTAAAATGGATCTGCAGACTTCAACTACACTCAGATATTCCTAATATTTTCCAATCCCTTGTCAGTGAAAGTGTCATATGTGGTATTATTTATTCTTTTGCTTTCACAATACTTTGAAGGTGTACTTCTTTAAAAATGTAGGAAAGAATGTTGTCAGCTAGCTTTAAAGGGTGACTTGAAACTGGAAAAGTGATCCACAGCATCTTCCTGGAACACTTAAACCTTGCAAAACTTGGATCTTTGAAGCATAGATTTTCTATGATAACTTTTAAGATTGAGAAAATATTTCATCTGTGGATGTAACACTTTATTTCTCAAGATGTTAGATATTGAAAGCTACAAGTTTCTATGAAGTGGGAAATAGAGTTTATCTATGAGGTTGCAATGGATGGACTAAGACTAAATTTTGGGTATCTGCCCCGAGAATTATCTTTCTTTGATCCCATTAAAGTCAGTGGAGATCTGGATATTGCTGTGAATAGAATAAGGAGATGTGTGCTTTTAGCTGGTTGTTTCCTGTTAATTCTGTTAAATTTCTGTTAATCTCACCCCGTTTTCTGAAGTGGAGATCTACATGCAAACACTTAGGTGAAGAAGCTTGCCCAGAGCTTCTAGGTGTTTTAGCTCTGAACTTCTGGTAAAACTCACATGAAGGTGCTTTCACAAAGGTAGCTTTACTTGCTAAATTCCCAAGGTGATAACTGTATAGATCTATTCCACTGAAAGTGTTGAACAGAAAACACTGGAGAGAATGAAAGAAAAAATAAAACACTTTTGTTTCTGGGTCTTTGACCTGTAGTGTCAGCAAAAATGATATCCTGCACATTGGTTTTAAGGCTCTCTGGTGGGACTTTCAGCACAAATTTTTATTTCATTGTTCTTAAATGTAGGATGCTGTTAGAAAATCTGTGACCTCAGCTTCTTGACCCAAAGTCTAGGCTACATAGATTTCTCAGTGGAACGACCTGGGCATATATATGATAATATTTCCTACTGCTTCTTCTGAGAGCTAAATTGAACTCTTTCCACTGAAATTTTTAAAAATTATTTTGCCTGGAGCAGAGATCTGATTTAGAAAACAAGAGTTGGAACAGTTAAATGCGACAGTTACAACAACCAACTTTAAACTATGGTTCTGAGTGGGAAGTGTGAGGCAATTTGCAGTAAAACTGCTACATGTTATGCCAGTGGAAAAGCATATTTTGTCTCTTTTATTACACTGTCTCTGATCCCTCACCCTTATCCTCAAGAGATCTGCAAGTGTTCTTTCAGGGACATTTTGGAAAGTAAAATTCAAAACAAAAGTTAATACAGCAAATCATGGGCTGAAAAAACATGTTAGATTTAGTCACACACTGTAAGTGGTCTGTTTTCCTGGCAGTCTCTCCTTGTGGCACAATTGACAAATTACACCTCCCTCCATAAGAGAGAGTCTGCCTGGCCCCTTGTGAATGTGCTTAACTCCTCTGCTCTACAGGTAGCCACAGCTTCTTTTAGGTAGCCCAGCTGAATAATACATGTCTATTCAAATTCAAAGCACTGGGGCTTGTGGACTGTAATCTTATCATCAGGTACAAATAACAGTTTGCATGCCCAAAAGCCTTTCTAAACTGTACTGCTCTAACAGAATACTGTCTATTTTAATAGTCTTCCTGTTTTGAATGTGTATGTACAAGTAGATGATAAACACTTGATTTTATTTTTAGAGGATGAGGGACCAATTTTCTTCCAGAAAAATATTACTAAATTCAAAAATATGTAAGATTTCTACAGTGCAGAGAAAGATTACAATAGTTTAGCTGTTGAGAAACATATTGGTTTATTTATTATTGTAGCTTTCATTTCTTTGCTTTTGTGTGACAAAGAAATGGTTGAGGGCTTCACAAGAGTTGTAAAATTGTTTAGATGTTGTTTGCATTAGAGTCCAGAAACTGATTCTTGTCAGAGTTGCATGGCCTAAGCATTTAATTTATTCACATTTGATTTTCGTATTTTGTTCTTCATTCCGTCTCCTTTCCAGCTTCTTGACATGAGTAGTAGTTGAAAAAGTCAATAGGGTTTGTGTCTGATATATCAGGCTTTGTCAGCTTGGAGCTTACTGTTTTTGCAAGGATTTCTCATGCTGTAACAGGAGACAAAACCAGAATGTTCTTCCTCATTCCCCCGTTATTGCAAACAGCAGTCGGTAAAGGAGGGTCAAAGACAGGTGTGAGGCCAGGAACTTGTAGTATGTTTCAAGAGAGAATTGATTACAACCTTTAAATCCACCCAGTACTGAATTTTTCAGTTCATTTACTCCTGGAATGCCCTTCAGCAACTGGTTATAATAGGTATTCCTCAGTGTGGTGGTAACATAGGAGGCAAGAGAGTGTGAAAGAAATCGTTTCTTACTCTGAATGTACTTCTGCAAACCTTAACAGGGAAAAACTCATTCCAGATACCACAGCAAACTCCCCTGTGTAAAAAATCCATTTTATTTTATTCTGGTTTCATGTAGAGGACGCATAAGTGTGTTTATTTCACATAGCAGGATCCTTTAAATCAAGATACAAATAGATTTTGAAGACTGAAACTTACTTTTAAATAGTGGATTTGTAGCTCCACTAGAAGAATTTTGCAACTCTTTTCTGAAACATTGGTGCAGTATCTGTGTTTCAGATTTACAGGGTGTTTTGTTTTGGAATACTTAAAACTAGCCCATTGTCAAAGGTTTTACTTGAAAGGAAAAGAGTATAGCTCATTTCGCAGAAATATTTTAGGATCTTGAGCCAACTTAAAATCGAAGGCAGTATTTTCAGTTAAGTATGGATGTATGCATTTACAATGGTTTTCTGCTCTGTTATTCATGAAAACAAGTGTTCTCTAGATAACTTTTGATGTGTTGCTAAAGTATAGGAATCCAGCCTTTTTATTATTACTCTACACCCATTTTCCTATTTAACGTTTTCTTCACGCTCTCAGAATGCTGTCTTCTATTTAATTTTTTTTAAAAATTAAAATTAAAGTTTGAAATAGTTTTGAGAAAACAGTTACTGACAAATATTTCTGATGCTATAACAACCAGCAAAAAATTTAACTGTAGTGTTTCTTTTTGTTTTGATTTGATTTGGTCTTAAAGAACATGGATTTTCAGAAAATATCTCTTGTACTATTACACTACAAATATAAAATCATGCTTTCTTCTCACACTTCTTATAGATTTAAATGATTTAAACCGCAGGAAGGAATGGGGATTTCAATTCTTACCATGTCTTGTGTCAAGTGTCAATGTCCATTTCTTCTTCCTCTTCATTTCCTGAATTTGTTTAGTGTGCCAGGTTGCACAGAATGATTAGTGCTGCTCTTTCTTTTGCTTGTTTCAGTGATGTTGATGATGCTGTTACTACTTGAACCTGTTTTCTATCTACTTCAGGATAACATCCCAAACTGGTTTTGTGAAAGAACTGCTAAATTAGTAGAAAACACCTTTGCCATTTCTTTCCATTGTCACTGTTTGAAATATATTAGTCTTAATTATTAAAGGTGCATTATGTAAATGACACCTCTTACTTTGACTAGCTCCTGGGATCAGGCATTACTTTTATTGGGAGACCAGCTCAACCAGGAGTGAAGCTGCAGCTGCGCCTCACCATTCCATAATGAGTCCAGCCCTGTTACAGCTGGGTTTGCCTAGCAATTTTTCTGTCCAAAAATTCCTAAAGATTCATATCTTGTGTTCTAAAGTCTCTGAACTAAACCACTTAAATATTTTTACATTCAGTGATCTTTAGAAGGCTCATGCTGCAATTTTAGTGGATATGCTTCAAAGCACTTGAAACCTTACTTTACTTTAGGAGTTGAAAAACCTGAAAATCATGCTTTTAAAATTCCATTTCAAGAACTGAGTAGTAATAAGCTACTGACCTTATTCTTGTGTGCTTAAACATTATTGACAATGTTTCCACGACACCACTTGAGTGAGGACCAGGAAGGAGTGAAGCAAATCATCCATTTTTTAAATGTAGTTGTTGGTTTGTTTTGGGGGGGGGGGGGGGGCAGGTTTGGTGGTTTTTTTTAAGAAAAATAAGTAGCCAGTCACCTGATTAATATGATTAGGTTGTGGTATGAATGATTCTTCACCACTGAAAGCAGCTAGATCTAACTGTGGCTAAATTGTGTTAATCCCATACCTACTGAACATGACATACTTTGACAAAAGTTTATTGTATTAAATGCATTGTAAAACAATTGATAAAAATGCATTGGGTTTTAACAATTTGTGAATTGGTTTTTCCAAGCCTTTCCCAAGATTGCTCTTATATCTTTGAATCATTTTGTCTTCTCATGCCAAATGAGTGAAGTATGAAATGGGTAACAAACTTAGAGGTACTTTTCCCGGTGGGAGATAGTGTGGTTTGGGTTTTGGAGGCCAAAAGTATATTGCTTTTAACAACAAAGTATAGTATATAAAACAAGAAAATTTTATTCTGGTTAGAAGATGTATTTTGGTACCTTAGTTAGTATTAGATCTTAAAATGGGAATTTTATTATCTTAATAAAAACAACTGGTAATAGATGCAAGTGTAATTATGGAAGCAGTGAAAAACTTGTCTTCTTAAATGTATTTTCATTTTGAAATACTAAATATATAGTATGCAGTCTCTTACTAACAATATATAGGCTCAATTAAGAAGAAATAATTACAGTATGCAAATGTTTTCTTGTGGAGAAGCAAAGAGACTGACTGTTGCATAGAACTTAGTCTTTATTTGTTCAAAGAGTTGCCAGTAATTCCACATATACTTGAAGTTAGTGTCTGGCAAAGTGTATTAGAGTGGGAGTACCTGCTCAAGTAGTTAGGAGATTAAATGTCAATATAATGATAAGGCTTTTTGTCTGTGTGGAAACCCAGAGGTTCAAATTGAATGAATCATCTTAATAATAGAACAAATGGCTTATTTGGTGTTGATGGGGAGCAAAGTTGCTATTTCCTAAATTAGGGTTCCTAAACACTGGTTTGGATTTGCAAGCTGGTTCTGTAGTCCTGTGGAGCAGTGAGCTGTGTTACAGCAACAGGCCAGCTTTTAATACCATACATCCACTGGGTGCCTGTTTCTTAGATTTTGTGTAAGACAAAATACATCAGATAGATTGAATTGCTACCAAAAAGGGCATTCTGACTATTAATAAGAGTTCTGTATAACCCTGCTTGGTTTTAAGGAGTTGTGATGAGGTTTTTTTGCTCTTGTACTTGTAGAGCGCCCCATACCCTTTGATCACATGATGTATGACCACCTGCAGAAGTGGGGGCCTCGCAGGGAAGAGGTGAAATTTTTTCTTCGTCATGAAGAGTCACCAGCTGAAAGCAATGAACAGAGTAAGTACATTTATCCTGTAGTCTTGTGACTGAAACAGATTTTTAAAGATTTCTGAAGTGAGTTTGGCTTTCAGTTCGTCCAGTGAACCTCAGTGGTTATATGTAATACAGCTTCCTTGTACCAAAGCCATTTTGAACCTTCCTCAGGGGCACCTTTATTCTTGTTCTTGTGCACCAATTCTCTTCTTTAGAATAATTTTTGCCAGTCTCTTGAGTAATAGCAAGATCTGTTTGTATGCTGCTTAATTTGGATACAAAAAAAGTTGGTGAATATTAGAGACTTGATGTAGTTTCTTTCTTATTGAGAGAAAGACCCTACATTTTGAGAGGGCAGAATGGTTCTTTTTTCTTCTTTCAGTTGCACAGAGAAAGACTTGGTAACTCCTTTGCCTCCTTTAAAAACTCAGATCTATTTTACAGACATCACTGGCAGAGGTTTCAGTGCCTTTGCTTTCTCAGTACTTCATGTAGGTGTATTTAATAGTTGTGAAACTTTGCATCTTGAAAAATTGCTGGTCTGCTTGGTTCTGTAGGAGAAGTGCTTATATGAAACAGTGCCCTATGAAGTGGGGTTTCTTAAAAGACTAGAATATAAAAATACAAGTGTTTTAGCTTTCTGAACTTACTGGTGTAGACTGTGCTTAATCTATGAGAAGAGTTTTTGAGACTGTGCATTGTAGACTTAATGGCTGTCAGACTGTCTGAAGGACAGGAAAGGTGTCTCAGTGAGATGTGTTTGCATGCCCAGATTATCCTGACTCATTCAACTAATCTGACTACTTTTAACAACAGGATTTCAAGTCTTTGCTGAGTCCTTATTGCTTTCAGCTGAGGCTTCTCTTATTTTTAAGTGGTTCCTGCTTGTTTTGAATGCAGAAGTAGCAGACCCAAAAATGTGTGAGGGAATTTTGTATTAATTAGGTACTTTGTAAAATAGTCTGTTATCCTTTGGGCAATAAAAATATAAAGTACGTTAAGAAATTTAAGATACACCTAAAGCCAAAGAATGTACAAGGAAAGCATTGCTCCTGAATCATGCTTGCAAGGCTTTTGGATTCATCGTTGAGCTATGGATAGATTTCTAGACTGAAGTTGTTTATAAGTTAGACATTAGAAAATCTTTCTCTACTATATTAATGTATAATGTATTCAGTTGAAGCTACTGCTTCTTATGGACACAAAATATAAAACTTGAGTACATTGCCCTTCATGCCATTTTGCCTAAAGAGAAGTCAGGAAAATAGAGCTGCATGTCTGTACTTTTAACTGTGGAATTCTATGAAATAAAAGGCTTTATTTCTGCTGATTCACTCCTTACAAAAAGTAGCTTTACTAAGAAAGAGTTGGAACTAACAGAATAAAAATTCACAGGTAAAAGTTTGATACAAATTCTTGAACAGAATTCTCAGAACATAGGAGAACAGACTCAAGAGTAAAATGCATTTGTGTTGAAAACTGAACTTTGCACTAAGAGTGATGCTTTATTTTTAGGTGGACGTCAAGCCCAAAATCAAAGAAATGGTATAAATATACCTGTGGAGAAACGAACAGAGAATGGGGTATGTAATTAACCTTAAAGGTTTGGATCAACACCACTCAAACACTTTGTGTTTTAAAAATTATCACTTTTCAAGGTGTGTTCTGATGGGAACTGGAAAAAAATATATTGATCTTGGTTTTGTTAGAAAGTGAATGGAACAATGTGTCTTTTTCATCAACTGCTCTGAATTTTCAGTCTAGAAAGAAATTATGTGATGTTAGAAGCTCCGGAGTCTTATTAATTCATGTTCTAATCTGTTGTAGTCATTCTGAGTGAAGTAAAAACAAGCTACATTATACTTTCACACTTATATTGCCTGTCCACATATCTTTGATTTATCTCACTGGTACTGATTCACGACATACGTTGAAACGTGAGGATGTATCTCTGAATTGGGATGTTTTCAGATGCTGGTAGAAGAGCTTGCATACTCTCCAGAGCCATCACTTTATACTGTTATTTTGCACTTCATTAATTTCTACACATGGAGGTTTTTTATCTAATCTATGACTAGGTTGCTAATTAAAAATAAAAATTACATACCATAGGCAACCTGTGATTCCTGGCTTGAACATTTTCTCTTTTATACATAAAAGATAGTATATCTCTTTAAAAATTAACACAGCTTAAAAGCCTTCTACTCCTGAACTGAAACTCTCCTTACTTTCTTCTCTCTTGTCTCATCTTCAATACTAGTGAAGATTCTGCAAAGCATAGTCTGGTCTTGTTTGTTCAGGATCATTCTACTGCCTTTACCAAGACACTCCAGCTATAGTTAGCTATGTTGAAACATTTTAAAATTTCAATAAACATGTTCGAACTCACGAATACATAGTTATATTGTCTCAATGAAACACTGTCACTTTATAAATGTGCATATGATTCTTTCTCAGAGTAAAATAATACTTAAAGCTTAAAAGCAAACAAATCAGTTTTTCAATTTGAGAATCTTAAAAACAATTGTGCAGATTCAACAGTTCTGTGTTTGTATATTGCCTGATAATTAACATTTAAAATTCACACACTCTCCCATGTAGCAACAGAGTTGTTCAGTCAGTTTGCAGCTCTTTTGCAGCTTGTTTTGTGTATGGCATGTGGACCTAGGGGAAGGAATTTTTTTCCCTATTCACAACAGTTAATCATGTATTGCTTTCTACGTTCCTTTTCTGTAGAGAGCACTGGCTGATACCCTCTGCTGCATGGATCCGTTTATCCTGCTGCCATTGTCATATTGACAATGTAGTGAGATCATGGTGCTCTAAAGTGCTGGGGGAACATAACTCTTTCATGACCTCCCCTGATCTACTTCTCCATGTGGGTTGTAGCTCAGATACTACATTTGAGATACAGTATATTTGGAAATTAGGACTGGGAAATTAGGAAGTGCAGAATGCCTTACAGTCTCACTTCCTGCCAGGGCTAAGCTTCATGATAGCATGGCTCTGTATTGAATTGAATTTGCTGTGAGTTTTAGGGGTAAAGCTCAGACTTGATAACTTGAACACCACTTGTCTACATTCCATTCAGGACACCTTCTTTTTTTTTTTTAGATCCCAAAAGTTGGCCACAAAATTAAAATTCTTCGGGGAACTGATCACTTTAAAAAGGACTTTTAGCAGGTTTAGGAAATAAAGTGTATTAAATACCAGGTTTATGAAAATAGAAGAAAGACTAAAACCTGAGGGTGTTATAGTAATGTAAAATTGTAGTGGGTTTTATGCTAAAAATGGTACAAATTAGGTTTTGGAAGTGTTTAAAACTAAGATTTTCAATTGTGCTAAGTTTTAAATCAGAGGGGGAGGGGGAAAAAGAGGTGGCTTCAGGATCAAGGATTTAATCAGCTTACACTTACGTAATGCATTAGGCTTATTCATTGTTGCTGGCAATGCTGAATGTTAGACTGGCCCTAAAATCAACACAAACCAATGGAACATTGAAGACAGCTCAGATTTTACCAAATACTCTGCATTCAGGTATATTTTTATTACATGTACCTGCTTTAAGGATGAAATAGTTGATTTCTTGCTTAATATTGGGTAGAGCTCTAAGTGTGATATGCATAGAAAACTTCAGAATGAATGTTAGTTTTTAGAGCCAATAGTCTTGGAAAAAATTGTGGGTAATCTGTCCAGTTAAATTTAGATGATTCTATTAATTGGCATTTTGTCATATGCAGTAAGATTTTTTTTGTTGTTCTTCTTTGAAATTATATGTGCTTGGTCAGCAATTACTTAAATAATGGTTAGCTTAAAATCACATTATGTAAATGCCTAAATTTCATTACATTATTTTTCAAGTTAAAAATAGAATAGGCTAAGTCTCTTCCTGCAGTGAAACATTTGTTGTAAAAAGAATACTTACCTGTAAGTATTCATCTGGGAACTTTGCATTCTGCATAACAAAGTCTAAAGGAAAAACTCAGTTGGGTTTTGTGAACTGACAAGTGCTCTTATTCCAGAGGTGACCTTTTGGGGTTTGCTTTTTGTTTACAACTTTCTTTCTTAGAAGTGGGATTGTGCTGTATTCGTGACCTGATCTTTTTGCCAGTACACAAAGGTACAGATGAGTGAAGATCAGACTTACATAACTAAACATTTCCTTTTGCCAGGGAGATTGGACAGTGTCTCAGGAGGGATTCTCTTCTCTGAGAACAGCTGCCTCTTCCTCTGCTTCCTTTCTTTAGCTTGTGTAACTGAGCCAATTGGAGCTGAACACAAGTTGTAACAAGGGGAATTCTAAGTAAATAAGGGGAAAAATGTTTTATCATTGAGAGTAACAGACATTGGAACAGACTGTTCAGAGTCTGTGGAATTTTGATCTAGCTGAATAAAGTCCTGAGCAGTCTGAATTGCTCCAATCAGGGCTTATTGAACCAGATGACTTCTAGAGGCTCCTTTCTACCTAAATCTTTCTTTGATTCTGTGATTGGTGGCTGTGAAGCAGTGGTCATCCAAATGCTGGGTCTTGTTTGCTTTCAGATGTGCTAGCATGATCCAAGCATCATTCCATAGTAGCAGCAGCAGTCTGTGAACAGTGAGGCAGAGCAAATATAGGTGAAACCACTGGGGGTCAGTGGCAGACAGGAGAGGGACTGAGGAGCCCCATCCCGGCTGAGCTGCCGGCCCTCAGCAGGAGATGTGGATCAGATGCTGCTCTCCCAGAAAGAGCACTACTGGATGATGACAGTTGTCCAGGTGAAAAGGTAATCAGATAACCCAGAAATTTCTTGGAGATGAGAAAATAGGATAACAGATGTAGTTGGGGGGGGAAAAAAGGATGTGGTACAGTAACATGACAGAAGTCAAATGTATTTGACTGAATAAAAGTAGATTTGTGCAATGAAAACAGTCTGTATATGAAGAAATACTCATTTGCTGTAGTTGCTTATATATAAATAATAATATATTTTAAATATAAACCATTTTATACATAATAATTTACTTGGGGAGCATAAAATCTCAGTTTGTGGTCTCTGGTGCCAATTTTTTAAACTTATTTTTGCTGTTTCTAAAATTGCTCCTCTGATTTAGAGAGAATGATATCAATAAGCCTTTTTCTTAATGGATGTTGACTGAAGCCTTTGCCAAGAAATATAAGGTGGAACCTCATTGTATCTCTCTACAGAATTTGTGTTAACATTAGTATAAAGGAAATCTGTTTAGAGGAAAAAAACTTGACCATCATCCCAAACCAAAGACACACTCCTGCAAATTTTCTTAGTATTGCAGATGTGACCAGTAGATGAAGTTGAGTTTTGAAAGTTTTGTGCTGATGAGATAACAGAAGTCATGCTCACTATGTCTGTTAAAGTGTCTCAAATGAAGCTTTTAGCAAAAATTATAACAGGTAGTCCAGCTGTTCTAGTATCAGGAGACTCTTATACTGAGGGAATTCTTAGGGAAATTCCATTAACAGATGCATTAAAACTTCTCCATACGTGTATAAACAAGGAAGTTTTTTGTAGCCCTGATTCAATTTCAAAGAGTGTATGGTTGCTGATGGAGGGTGGATACCCTTTGATGCAGTCTTTGTATTCCACTCCATCATGACAGCAGGAAAGCTACACTGCTTTTGAGTCCCTGTGTTGTGACTTCCCCCATTCTATGCTTAGAGATTAGATAGATTTACAAGTGGGGCCAAAATCCCTGAATAGAATTATATGTTGTTCATTCGTTTTATTTCATCCATATGAGTGTGACCAGATAAAAAGGCATTAAACATCTAATGTACATTTTGTTATGGGGAGAGCATTTACAACTATTCCTGCACATATGAAATAATAAAGGTTTCCTTAACCTGTCAGGTGAAGATACAACAAATCTAATTGTGAGGAAAAAGGCAAACAAGCCACATTTTTAACAGAAGTAATAAACTCAGATGAGAAATACATCATATGTACTTGCTTGAAGTTTCTCATTTGAACTATTGAAGGATAAAGAGCTTAGTCTGGATAGAAGTTGTTCTTCAAAGCTGAGCTGCAAATTCAATTTAATATAAGCTTGTAAGTATTAAGCACTCTGTTTATAACATTTAACCGTGCTTGGAAGGGGCTGCCATTCACATAAGGCAGGTTTTAATCAACTTTGTTTAAAACAAACAGCAAACTATGTCATTCTTGAAATTTAGATTCAGGTGTCTCATAGCAAAGTCAAAGCAAATAATTCCATTAAAAGATGATTTTAAACAATTTAGGTACAAAAAATTCTAACAGTTTGCAGAAAAGTATTTTTTCTGAAGAAATACTCATGTAAGCTTCCTGGAACATTTTGACCTTCTAATAAAATGGTAATTAAATCAGATTCAAGTTTTCCCAGTTTTCTGCTGCAGATTTCTCTGTTGCTTTTGTTAAAGAGACAAAAACTTGTCTTCTACTCCTACCCTGAGAGATGTTCCCTTTCATAAGGTATAGATTCTGAAAATTGTTTATCTTCTAGAAAGGGAAGCCTTGCTGTCCCTACAGCAGCCTTTTGCACCATCAAATTCCTTGTTCAGTTCCTAGCTCAGAATTAATTGAGTATGGATTCTCCACATACTGATAGAGTTCTTTAAGTCTGTCTGAAGCATTTTCCAGACAGCTGGCAGTATGTTGCTCTTCAAAAAAACAGAAAAACTAATCCAACTAAAGGATTTAAGGGGAAAAAATTAAATTAGGAAGCAGAAAAAAAAATTAAAGTCTAAAGCTAATTTTAATGAATACAAATAGCTTTTGAATTCTTGCCAGACTAGAAATCTGAGTCTTTTCACACCTCAGTAAAGGATAGTGATGTAGGGGAGCATCTCTAAAAGGCTAATAATTGTGTGATCCTATAGAAAATACTTCTGTGAAGCTGTAGGGAATTCAAATGCTCTTGACCTCATACCTCCCTCTGAGGCCTTTTTAAACCTTTTGGGCAGAATCACATTTTTCTTGGATTTGGAATGTCTTAAAAACAGTGTTTTGACTTGTCCTGTACAATCTCAAATATATTGCAGTCCATAATGGACAAAGTTACTATATGTTTAGATTTTGTGAGAATAATTTCATACGTTTCATTGCACTTACTCTGTGATTATTCTCCTGTTACAATTTTAATTATGTTAGGATTAGTTTATGACTAATACTCACTTTTAACATCCGACTTAGTTTGGTTTGAGGAATCTAAGTTGACTAGTTGGGACCAGGGAGCATTCTTGGAACCCACTTGGAACCTTGTGAAAGGACTGTTTTCCTCCATCTCTTCTCCATGTAGTTATGTAATTTTTAATCTCTGTCACTCCAGATACCAGATACCTATCTAGATGGCTGTGGATATGAGAGTCACAGTATACAGACTTGTATTCTACAGACATTTGCACACGCTTATTTGCAGTCTACAGGTTTTGTAGTTCTGCTGCTTCTCTGGGCATCAAAGAGAGTTCTTTCAACGAGTTACAGGAACTGAATATGTGGTTTTCTAGTTCAGAACTACCAATGGATGTGTTCCCACTTTACAAAGGAGAAAAATACCTAAACTGCACCACTCACTGAATCTCTACGTCTAGTTCCTGTTTCTGCAGATGTAGCTTTGCTTTTCTTCCCTGATGGCTTTGCAGTTTTACAGCAATACTTAGCTGCAGATATCCATGGGAGGGGGAGGAGGAGAAGTCTGTATGTTTGTTTAAACTCTAACTATGCTATTGATTTTCTTATGTTTGTGTTGGGGACATGGAGCAATACAATTCACTCTTTTCCCTGGATTTCTAAATAAATGAAGCATGTGAAGAATTGCTTCCAGTTGTCACTGCACATACAGATCCTGAGCTGCTTGGCTCTTACTTAAAGTTAGAACAATTTAGCATGAGTGTTTTCACTGATGTATAACATTATATACATAAATTCAAAGTAAATGTTACTTAAAGACTTGTTATTTTTCTGAAGTATTGCTGTGCAGCCCTTACACCTGCACTGTACACTTCAGTGCCCTTTGTCACAGCTGTATCCTTTTGCAGTCACATTAGTGGCATTTTTGGTTAAACCAAATATTTTAGTATCAAGTTATTTTAAGGAAATTGGGACTTGTCCTTTCCTTTATTTCTGTAGATCTTTATAGGAGACTGGTTATGAAATTCACTGCATGGCTGTGAGAGTTTAAATGTGAAAGTTTGAGAGTTTGGGCTGTTGCTCTGACTTTGAATAGCTTTCAGTTCTGAGCAGGAGGCTCCCCTGGTCCATGCAAGGCCAGCTATTCATTTTCAGTCCATATTTAGAGTTCTGTCTTACATGCAGCTTTGTCATTTACAGATCGGTGTTTTCTCTCATCTTTTGCATGGTCTCTGTGGTGTTTCTCATGCAGTGCTGCTGTGGCCTCCTTTCTCTGACACACCTTTCCATGTTCACTGACTTGCTCATTTAGTTTCCTGTCCATCTTGCCTCTGGACACCAGGCATACCTATTTCCCACCTGCATGTTTTTCCCAGGCGAGTGAACATTTC
Source organism: Motacilla alba alba (assembly GCF_015832195.1). NCBI lineage: Eukaryota > Metazoa > Chordata > Aves > Passeriformes > Motacillidae > Motacilla > Motacilla alba. The sequence continues at coordinate 52,501,275 of NC_052020.1, read as the reverse complement.
TATTTCTCTGTTGTTTCTGCAGCTGCCTCCAGATCTAATGGTTGCTAAGTTTGTTCCCCCTGCAGTCTTCCTCGGATCAAAGCCGAGAAAAATGAAAGTCCCTCTGGCTAATTTAGGAGCAAGGGAGTTAAACTTGTTCTTCTTCTCGTATTCCTAGTGGATGATCGTACTCTACAGCTCATACCTTTACTTGCTTGCTAAAAATAAGCCTGTTCTTTATTCAGCTGGAATAGTCACTGTATTGTGCTTGGACATAGAGTTCTTCACTGTTCTTATGGAGACCCATTTGACTGGATCTCTTGTATAAGTGCAGTGAATCGTGCTTGAATTACTTTCTTGAAAGAAGGAAGAGAGGGTGAACTTGCATGGCATTTGTGAGTTTGACAAGGTAAATTACAGCTTTTAATGTCTTGAGGTTTTATCTTCTACAGTATCCTGATTTGTAGATACATAAGAAATTGTTAATGGGGTTTAGTATTTTCTGTAATGTTTAATATTTAGAAATTCTTAGGTCTGGGGTTTGGCTTGTTCCAGTCTTCTCTGGCTTGCAGATTCTTGATTAATGCTATTGCACACATGCTTTAGCTTTATTGCTGGCTCATATATTTGTCTTGTTGCATGCAAGATTTAAGAAAAAGCTGAATTATGTAGGGAAAAGCAAATAGCAAACACTGGGAAGGTTATTTGCCTAAGATTGTGGTATCTTTTGTGACTCTGCCTTTTATCTTAGGCAGTCTCTGTTAATAAAGAAACTCTTTGTTAAGTTTCAGGTGGAATGGTTTGCTGTCACTTTAAACAGTAAGATTGCATACAAAAATCAATTATTTTTATGATTTCTTTGGTATTCAGGTTTGGCCCAGCATTGATAATACTACAAAAATACAAAGGAACAAATAATCCATGTGTTTTTCAAGCTAAATTGTCTATGGTCTTACACTTTCAGTTTAACCTGATAACTATGAAAGAACTGTATATTGCTAAACATTTTCCATTGAATATGAAAAGTGCAATGAATCAAGCTGATTATAGTTGACAGCTGGCTTGATCTTGCCGTGATTAGGTCTTTTACTGCTGGCAAAATCCACTAGCCTTTTCTGTTAGCTGATTGCTGATGAATGCAGAGAGACAGCTTTTCATATCGATAAGGAGTTTGGGGAAACCTGCGTCCCATATGGAGTAAGATTAAAAGGCATCCTACCTACTATTGATTGCACTGAGCCAAACAGCCATGCAGGAACTCGTAAGATGTGCAGGGTTGTTGTTTTGGCTTGCTCACAACAAACTGTTAAACCAGTAGTGTAGACAGAAAAGAGCAGAAAGATGGAGCTGAAGCGTGTTGAAGCATCGGAAATGTTTACAGCTGACGGGCAGTGCTGCGAAATAAAGATGTGCTCTCTTGCAATTAGATGGGAAAATAGTGAACAGGTAATGAATTACTTTTCAAAATTTGTTTGTTTTGCACTTTGGTAGGCATGTTACTTAAGTGCTGTGTAGCTTTTGCACTTCAATTTAAATGATTGTGGGTTTAGTTGTCACATGACCAGAATGCAGACCAGCTTGAGTTTTGTAACGCTTTATCTCTGAATTGAAATTTTTTATCAGATTTTCTTACATGCATTTATTGTCTTTCTTACATTTTAAGACTTTATCAAAAGCTCATTACTTCAAAATGTCATGGTCAACTTTTGCTTTTTACAGTTTGCTTTTATGGGAAGTACAAGTTGTATGCTATGGTCACAATACATCTTTCAGGATACTTATTTTCTGTGCTTTTGTGTTTTAGAAATGTTTTATTATACTGTTCTCATATGAACAGTATTACATCACAGAAAAACTTTGTATTGAAACAATTAAGGGCAGAATAAACAGCGAATTGATGCTAAACATCCTCAGCAATCCTATCTGAATAAGCTGTTGCTCTTAGAAAAGACCCAGAAAAATATAGTTCCAAGGCCATTTCTAAAGGATCTAGACAGTGTATTTTCTATGTGTATTGTAACTTGTCTATGACTCAAAATCACTATGAGTAAAAGGATCGGTGTTGTAAAAAGGTCTGAGATTTTGTGCACAACTCATATTTCAACAAGAATGCATAATCTCTTTTAGGATGCTTTCTTTTAGGAGTATGAGGTTGATGTTTAATTAAAAATCAGCTACTGGGTATTCTAGCCAAGACTGAAATTAATATAAACATACTTAAGATTTCTGTGGCTGTTTAAAAGTGGCTGCAAGCACAAGGAAGAAAGTAGTGCTTTAAATAAACAAGTTTCAGATGCTACTTTCCTAGAAGTAATTTATAAGCAGGCTATTTCAGATGTAGCAGATGTTCAATATATGCTTAAATCCACTTCTAATTTTGAAAATCTATTCTAACATTGTTTTCATTTTTGTTAAGTTCTGTCTTTTCATAGCTGTTCTGCTTAAAATAGCAGCCTCACTAAGAAAGTAATATGGGAAAACAGGAAATCTGGAGTCTGTAGCTTATACTCAGTAGACTTTAAACATTTTCTTATGGAGTGACTCACAAGCATCAGCAAATTGGAGGAATTACTAACAAGACAGTGTAGATTGAGAGAGTTTAAGATTTTTATCAGCTATATATAATGTGACATTTTTCAGCAAACTGTGATGCAGGTGAAGCAACTTTATTGTAAGAAACTGTTAGTGTCTTTATTTGCATGATGCAATATTTTACAATAGGATTTGGGGTAAAATTACCAAATTCTGATTGTAATGTTAAATGCAAGATTCTTTTATTATCATGATTCTATTATTATCATTATTTTATTATCATACACACTAGGTAGATTTTCTTTAATTCCCAATATTCTGGGTATCTTTTCTGGGTTTAATTAGCTCGTTCATTTCCATTAAGCTAAAAAAAGACACATGCTATTGTCATTGGATTCTTTAAAATGGATTTCTGCTATCGGCATGTTTCTGACCCAATTAAAAAAAATGCAAGGCTGAGCTGTGGATAAAGCCACTAAACTGGAAATAATGTCATCCATGTTGAGATCAGCAGAACCTCTATTTTAGTTTAAATAAAAACAGATACTTTCTTTTGTCTTTTTATAGCATTACACGTGAGTTTAGACAAAGGATTTTCAAGCTGTTTTTTGTGTGTGTCACTGAGATCAGGTTTTATGGAAAATGTGCTCAAAAATCTATTAAAAACCTTGAATTTGATGATATACAGGGTCAATATATTTCAGAAATTTACAGAGGTCTGAATCACTGATCTTCAGTAGATGCTCCATCTCCTCCTATAGACCTCAGAGAGCAAAAGGAGGCCACATACTTTTCATGTAAGACCTATCTGATGCAGGAGTGATTTAATAAACTCAGATATCTTCCATCTGTTTTCCTCATCACTACTGATGTGCCAAGGACAGGTACCCAAGGTGTGTGTTGGATAGTGGATAGTCTCACCAGCAACCCTTAACGCTTTGTTGCCAACTGGGCTTTTTACAGCATCCTCCAAACTTTGTTATTTTGAATGCAGCTTAAGGGAAAGATGGAACATGTCTGAGCTTCTGCTGATCATGTCCAAGTTAGCATTGGAAAATTAGGAAGTCTTTTGGTAGATTCAGCAGGCAAAGCAAGCTGTTCCTTTCTCTTCTGCTCTGGCAGTTTGGAGTTCTTCAGCCAGAGCTGTTACTCCTTTGCTGTAAATGCCACACAGGGGAGGAAATGCAGGGATGGCCCACAAGGGTGACAGCACCCTGGTTTGGAGAGGCTGAGAATTGTCAGAGCGCCGATCCCTGCCTGGAATTCAGTAGCTGGAGAGCACTCCAGCCTACCGCTTTTAATTTTATAGTTGTCATTCTGCTTTGTTCTGGGAAAATACTCATTTATGTAATCCACTTCACTCCCTTTTGCCCACATGCTTGTATACCTAGTTCCAGATCTGCCAGTTCTGTTTGTCACGTAGCTGTGTAGATTTCCGGGATTTGACAGCTCTGTGAAGGTAAATCCCTAGTCTGGAGATAAATTTTGTATTCCCTCCTATGCCCTGGGAAGTAAGAGCAACTTAAAACTGCTGTGGATTATGGAAAGCTGAGTCTTTCACTGTATGCAGTAAAACCTAAGTATTTACTGTGCCTTTCCATGCAGCCATTTTAAACCTTCTCAGGAGCAACTTGCAGTGTCTTTCTCACCTGTGCTGTGCTCTCCTGTTAGGGTGGTGAAGACATTTTCTTTCTGCCATGACAGAATTGTATGTCTCCTCAATGAAGCCCACATGGGGGATGTAAATTCTTTCAGGAGCTCAAACTTGTTGGTTCTTGGAATTTTTCTCTCTTTTGCAGTTTCTGCCTCTGATAGTACTGTGGTTTTGGTTTGATGATGGGTGTGTGTCCCCACCCCCTCAGTCTTTGATATGCTAGTGTTTACCCAGTTTGGGTAAAGAGTGTTTCTTTCACATTTTTTCTCCTTGAGGATATGGTTACCTTTACTATCACAAGAAGGAAGGTATGGAGGACTTCAGAGAAGTCCTTTTGGCTTGCTTTTGTTGTGGTTTTTTTGGTTGTTTGTTTTTGTTTTTTTTTTTTGGTTTTGCTATAAAGGTCATTTGGCCAAAATCTTCATTATCTGTACAACAGTTTTAGAGTGGCAGCCAATGTAAAGAATAAACAATGGAGCTGGGCTGCAGGTGGAGTATCTGCTGCTTTATCTTCAGTAGCTGCTCTGTATTGACTTTTTAATAAATGGGTTGAATATTGACAGAATTACAATATTGGTTTAATAAAGATGGTTGAAAGTATTGCTGCACAAGCAAAAACTTTCTGGGTTGCCATTTTGATGGGCAAAGCCAGAACCAGCTCTTCTGGTCTCCACAGTAGAAGCTAAGGCACAGACTTTTTAAACTGTGTGTGCTGGTTGTTCACATTTTAAATGGCATTGACCTTGGCATTTGATGGTTTAACCTCGGATTAATTTCTGACTGTGACAAGAGAGGAACAGAGTGATGGAACAAAGTACAAGAAGTACTAAGTGAGGGAGAAAGGATAGAGGTGATGGGGGGGAATGATAGGAAGAAGACTAGAAAATATGTGAGAGTTCATAGGACATGATTGAGTGTACAGGAATATGCACAGGAGAAGGTGGAGCTTGGCCAGTTTCAGGAAGCTTGAGTTACTTGAACCTGTGGTTCCCCATGCAGGGTTTTAGGAAGGGAACTTCAGAAGATTTGTGTGGGAGATGGGTGTGAACTAGAAAGAAGGAAGAAATAGATAAGGGACGTTAATGACATGGTGGTTCTTGCAAACCTAGAAGAAGATTCGAAGAGATAGTATGCAGGAAATGATTAGTAAGTTCTTGTATTACTCTGCTTTTCTTTTTCAATTAGTTGGTTACATTATGCTTTACTGGCTCCTTGAGTGGCTGGGTGTTGCTGAACCAAAGCATGAGACCATCAGTCCTTATAGTGGCCTGTAAAGCTTTTGAATATTTGGGTTTTCCTTTAAAGCTCTTCTGAAATCATAACAGTTTCAGGATTTAGTGTATGTTTTATTATTATTTTCAAAGTTACTGTTCTTACTAGTGCAAATTTAGAAAATGATCAGAAATAGGTATCTTCATGGGTTAAGCATGAAGGCAAAAAAGATGCATAAAATCAGACCACATCCCAATTATCATCTTTTAAAAAATAATATATTCAAAATGTTGGTCTCATGGGGTTTTTATTTTAATATTGACATAATTAGATTCCTCTTAAAAGAGAGTTTTCTGTTGGGAGTAAACGCAAAAAATCACTGGAATCTGCCCTTACTCCTTCCATCCCTTGGCTACAGTACACCCTCCTTGTCAAAGAAATATTTTAAGTTCAGGTGCAATTTTTCATTTACCATTGTGAATTGCCAATGAGTAAGCAATTCATAATAGCCCAGAAGTATGTAGACTGAGGAGTTTGTGGTATTAAACAGCATAGAAAGGAAGGAGGAATAAGAAAATAAATTTTTAGAGTGACAAGACTAACATGTAGAAATAAATATTAAAGGAGTTTTGTTTCCTTAATTAAATGCCTAAGGTATGATTTGTTTTGAGGCTGCTTGTAAACTGGTTCCCAAACTGTTTAATTACTATTGTACGATTCATCTCACCTGTCTCAAAAATATTAATCATCAAATGGTAAAATATTAGCTTGTAGTAGGAGGATGATGTCAGAAGCTGAAACTCGAGTTCATTACAAATGCTATCTTTCATCATGCCCTTTTAAAGTGCATGTTAAATAACATAAGTATCATTTTTTTAAGATCCCTGTCAATATTAAGAAATTGGTGAATATAGGTGTAAATTATTCTTGCCTATGTGAGACATACACAATACTTCCTCAGTGCCTAATAATGCAGTGTTTGCTCTATGGCATTTCATTTAGGAGTTCATCCCTGTGTAAATGCTGCTGTGAATCAATGAAAAGAAATTTACAATTCAGCAAAACTGTCTGCTTTGATGTATCACCATGTAGCAAATGAATCTGTGGAATCTGGAGGAGTAGGTATTTGTAGTGGCTTTTTAGTACCTCCTTCAGAATTTGGTTCTGTAGGAGGTCTGGTTCCCTGGCTGCAGGAGAAAGGAGGAAGTCTGGACCTAAATGTGATAGGCTCATGTTTGTTATGAGAGGTGAGTGTCTTGACTTCGTGGATGGAATTGTTAATAACTGCTAGGAACAGCACAAATGTGAGAATCTGAAAAACCAGCAGCCTCATTAAAGAGCTGAAAGCACAGAGCTGTCTTTGCCTGGCGTAGCCTGAGGTTCTGGAGAAGGACTGAGACAGGCTTTTTTTCTGTGGTGGTGTTTGCATACACATTATTACAAGCAGACTCAACTAATATGAAGTGCTCTGAAGTAATCAATTTAACTAGATCTCGACAAAAGAAGGATTCAGTGGTTTTCATGCTGTTTCGAAATGAAGCTGTGCTGATTCGGAGACCTGAAACCAGCAATGGTCTATCTGAAAAGAATTGATTTGATTTTGAAGAGGACTTCTGCTCATGCTGTTTGCTGCTTTTGCCATGTGGATGAAAAGGAGAAAACTGCAAGTGAAGTTACAGGTTTAAGGCTGTGTTTCCTCAGCTGTCTGTTTTTTGTTGTTTTTTTTTTCCCTAAGTATAGTGTAGCTCTCGAAGTAAAAGGGATACATATTGGTATTCAGTGAGGTGAACATTAAAACATTTCTCATAGGGTGTTTATATTTAAATGGTTAATTATCACTGTTTCCCATGTTCTTGTGCTTTGCTATTTATAAAAGGTTTTTAGGCATTATACTTTCTAAATTGAACATTTTACAGTAGTTAATAGCTTCTTCAAGGAGATGCTACTATCTGCATTAATCTTATAATTAATCTTCTATATTTTACATGGTAGAAAATAATACAGTACTTTTGCCAGGCATTATGACAGAGACTTCCAAATATGCCTTTTTAGAGCAGTAAAAATTCTGAGCTCTTAGATTAAACTGGGTTGGGGGTTTTTTTGTTAGTTTCTGGTGCTTTTACAAGCAGTTTAGTTTAGCAGTTTTAGTTTCTTACTGTTATTGTGCTTTCCAGGTTACATTATCCATTTAGAAAATACTTCATTTTCTTGTGGTGAAATGGCTTTTTTACTTTGAAATGCTCACAATCCCTATACAGATATCACTTTTTGAGTCTGGATATATTTTTATCAAGATCACTTAGTGGAGTAAAACTTCTCTGTGTTTCTTGGACAGTGTTATACTCAAAATTTCTAGTGGAAATACAATGGGCTGTCAATGTTTTTAACTTCAATTAGTAATTAAAGCAGAAAGAAAGGAAGCATCAGGAAAACTATGCATTGTCTGATGCTCATTGCATATTTCTGAAAAAGCACATATGTGTATTGAGAAAATACTATCAATTCACATACACTCCCCTTTTAACTTTTAAAATCAGTGATCCAGGAAAGCCATCATGTCATTCTGAGCCCCTTGTAAGAATTGCCAGCAGAAGCAAATGTAGAAGTTTGTTTTTCTGGCAGTTGGTCATGCCAACTGAAGTCAGCAGAGCCTGAAGGTGTTTTGGGAGCAGCATCTGGTTTTCTGTTTTGTTTTCTTTTCTCAAGTTAAGCACGTTTTGGTTTGTGAATGGCACTTGGAGAAACTTCCTTACTTTTGTAGCCAATTAGTGCCTTTCAGTCAGTAATTAATAATAAAACATCTCTCGCGGTGGCCACAAGTGAGTACAAGTTACTTGCCCTGGAAGAATATTGGGAAGGACTCTTCTCTGCATAAGTCATGCTAATAAAAAAAGTACACACTAGTGAAGTTCTAATTTTTCCTTGTGTTGAAATAGAAAATTATTATCTTGAGTGGACTTCACCTCTCTTAATTACTGCTCTACTCTAAAAATTTTTCATTAGTGTTGACTAGTAAGAGGAATTTGAGTTGTTATTTCCAGTAAGCATTATAATTTCACTTCATAACTTACTCAGTGGGAAATGTTCAAACAGGGACAATAACCTTATCTGAACATTTTAGGTGACATGTCTATATTATGTGTCCAAGATAGAACAGCTTTAAAAGTTGGTGAACCAAATCTGGCTCATTTTAATGTTTGGTGTTTGTCTTATTTGAAGAATTGTATGCAGCAACATGAAATAATAATTCAGGTAGCAAAAAAATAATTCAGTTACTTTAAAACAAATAGTATTTTAATTTCCTAAATGAAGCTCAAATAAACAGTTCTGTATTGTGCTTTGGTTGGAGAATTGATACTTATGTAGGAGTTTGATGTAGAAATATGAAAAAAGCCATTCAAAATGCCTGAGATAATGTGATCTCAAAAAGAAGTTTCTGAGAGTAAAGTACAAGTACTGCAGGCTATACATGCTGGCTAGCAGTAGAGTGGGCCCAGAAAAGCAGAGCTAAATCAGTTTTCCTATGGGATTAGGTGTGATCAGATCCATAATCTGATATGTGATTTATTTTGGGCACTGGGGGGTTGTTTTGGTTTGGAGGTTCTTTTCTGTATGTCTGTAAAATGTTCAAACCTCATTCCATTTTATAAGCATTTGAAACAGTATTATTTATCAATACATCCAAAATATTTAATTATCTTTTCTTTTTCAGCAGTGTTGACTGTATTGTGGGTAGCAAGTGATGTAGTTTTTGTTTGGTTTACTAATAGTGTAGTCATGTAATTTGGTGAAAAAATTACATTGTTTACTGAATTATTAGAGTAGTCCAGCTTTTACATTGATCCAGTAAATTAACTGAATTATGTGTAAATACTTTGAAGCAGATATTGGGCTGTTCTGAACTTTGCAGCCTAATTTTTCAAAGACTGGTATTTTCTTTCTGTGGAAATTCTGAAGTTGCGGTTAAACCCTGCAATTCTAAGGTTATGAGTTTTGGTTTTCTGAATAGCAAACGTCAGTTTCTGGAGGTTTTTTTTGATATATTGCACTCTCTTTCTTGAGGTTGCATACAAAAAGCGTGGTTGAAGTAATTTGGTTTATAAATGTAAATTGTATTTGTTGATAGAATTATGGATATATTGAAACAAAGTGTTCATGTTTTAAAACATATGAAATTTTAGTCACACACATGGTATGAATTTTAAAGAATTTTCATCAATTGTGTCTCTTTCCTAATTTTGTAGCTTTTGTTAGTTTTGAAAAGCAAAAGGAGTGAGCCTTGCTAACACTTTGCACTTCGTACAAAGTAATAGTCACTTACTTATCTGAAGGGGATCAGCTTTACTTTTCTTCACTTGTACAGACTGTTTTTCACAGATCCTTACCCTGAATAAGCCCAAGATATCATGAATGTGATCTTAGTGACCCTTTATCTAAGGGTTCTCCTGTGGTCTTGTGCTGTGCTAGGTCAATAACATGAACCAGCAGTTTAAGCTGCCAAGGCAGTAATGCTGAAAATACTAGGAAAGGAAAGCAGCTTCAGATTCTCCTACTACCTAAAATCCTGCTTGCATGTGTGTTATGGTGTGTGCCTTACCAGGACTGTGTGCCAGTGCTACCAAACATCTGAACAGAGAGGAGTTAAATGGAGGATAAGGGCTCTTTTTTTCTCCTCTTGTTTGTTTTGTCTCTTAGTGTTCTCATCTCCTTCCACTTTCCCACTTTTTGCTTTTTCTGCCCCTCTGCATGGTCTGTGTCCCTCCTTTCTGCTCTGATGTTCCTCACTCTTTCACAGGTACCCATCATTCCTCTTTCTCTGAGGGCTTGGGAGGAGGCTTTAACCTTCTTCTTGATGAGTGGGGGTTCAGGTTGTGGGGTCAGAATGCCCTGATACACATCGACACATTCATGGAACATTTTCTGTTCTGCAGGTTGGGAATCCACGTGTTGAGCTCACTCTTTCTGAACTGCAAGATATGGCTGCCCGACAACAGCAACAGATTGAAAATCAACAGCAAATGTTGGTTGCTAAGGTAATAATTATATAGAGACCAATTTTTTTCAATATATGCAAGCGTAAGTTTTGTGGATAGAGAAAAACACACTAAATCACTTCAGTTAAGCTCAAGAAATTGCTTGAGAAATCCATCATTTTACGAGAATAATCTTAGCCTAGGCAGTGCACAGTCTTTTGGCATAAATACTGCTAGAACAACCTATGCAGTGTGTCTTTATAAAAATATTGCTAGGGTATGTTTATCTCTGTGTGGCTCCCTTTGTAATCTGTGGCAGAACAGGCTTGACTCCATGCTCATCTTTAGTGGTTCATTCAGTACAGTAATAGTGGGGTGGGGTGAGAATATGCCAAATTCATAAAAATTTATGTATTGCATTTCCATGTCTCAGAGACAGAAGAATATCAGTATGTTTGCAGAGTGGGGAGGGGGTTTAATGGTTTTGACATTTTGTTGATGTTGTTTGAAGTATTGTACAGCATGCCTTTGATGCTTTGAATACCTAAGAGTCAACCTACTGATTCTGTTGTTCTTTCTTGATGGAAACAATACCAAAAAAATATTTTTCCTTGTGCACCGAGCAGAAAAATTATTATTTAGAACTGGAACATTTTCTTACAGCAGTTCATCTTGCTTAAAATAGTCTGTTGGGCATACTTTGTCATCTTTAGGAAGCTGGGTAACAGCACTGGAAATTTATTTTGCCAACAGCAAGAAAACTGTTAATAATGGCAGAAAACAAATGCCAGAGGAAGCATCACAGATGTATTTGAATGAGTATTCAGACTAGGGCTGAATTCGCATATCTTTGTAAATATGTTATTTTTTGTCTAAAAAAGTCTTGAATCTCTGCTCTAAAACAGATTTATTAATTGATGTTAAAGAGTGTTTTTAGGGCTGGTACATATTTCAGTGAAATACAACATTTTCTGATTTGTGGAAATAGAAAACCTGATCAAAATTATAGGGTTTTCTAAGCTAATGTGTTGGGGTTTTTTTAATAAATGCGTAACAGATTTCTCTTGTTTAAAACCTCCTTTTGTCAGGAGCAACGTTTGCGTTACCTGAAGCAGCAAGAACGTCGCCAGCAGCAGTCTGTTTCTGAGAGTGAAAAGCTCCAAAAACTGAAAGAACGTGTTGAAACCCAAGAGACAAAGCTGAAAAAAATCCGTGCCATGAGAGGACAAGTGGACTACAGCAAGATGATGAATGGCAATTTGTGTATGTGGAATTCTTAATTTACTTACTGTGAGCTGCATGACTAACAAATAATGCTATATTTTATGTCACTATAGCATTCAAACAGGTTTTCGGGTACAACATTTTTTGTTTTATGGAGGTTCTATGTTTCCATGACATTTGTATGCAACAGAACTTTTTGTTAGTGTTATACAGTCAAACATAATGTCAGAATAAGTCTACTCTCTAACCATTAGGAAATCTTAAGATTGTTAGCAAATTAGCAATACAAATATTTTATTTGTATTTTAGATGTAAAGCTAGTGTGGTGTGTTTGTTAGTACTTGTAGAATTAAAAAAATTAACAACTTCTGCTTTATTTAATTGGTTTATGTTATTTTTATCTTGTTAATTTTAGCAACTGAAATTGAGCATATAAGTGCCATGTTCCAGGAAAAGCAGCAGGAACTGCAGGCTGCAGTGTTAAAAGTGGATCAACTCACTCAGCAACTGGAGGATTTAAGGAAAGGGAAACTGAATGGGTTCCAGTCTTACAATGGACAAATGACAGGGCCTGCAGCAGTGGAATTAAAAAAGTTGTATCAAGAGCTACAGGTAAGTAACAGAAACATTCTATTTGAATTATAACTGTAGATTTTAAAAGTTTGAGTGGCAATTTGGTTCTGTGACACCTTATAAAAGTAGTGTGTTGGAATGCTGTTAATGTGTGAGGTTGTAGTTGCCATACAGCCTTTTTTCAGAAAGAACTTCATTAGCATTATAAACTATTTTCTTTCTTATATACGTAATGATACAAAGTGTGCACGTGTTTTGAAGGGAGCTTCTCAGGCCCTAATACTGAAATACTGAAAGTCTACATAATTTATTATTTGTTTTAATCTCTCTCAAAAATTTTTTGTGAAACTAATTATCTAGAACTTTTGTGAAACTAATTATCTAGAACTCTGGTACTTTTCTATTTTGCACTGATCTGGGTATAGCAAGCTCACTTACATGTCATCTTAACTTGGAGACATGGCTGTAATTTTAAAAGAGTATTGTAAAAATGTACCTATATTGTCTGGTGTGAATAAACAAAATACATAGAAATTAAATAGCACATTTTAATAGAGTAATTAAAAATACAAGCTGCACTATATTCCCTGCACTAGATAGGGCAACATAGTTGTATATTCGCACAATTCCCTGCATCAATATTGTATATCTCCTGCAAGAAGATTGTTATATCTGGAATGATATAACTAGCTAGAATGTAGCTCTCAAGTGAGTAGTTAAGTATCTAGTTAACATGGAAATTTCATCAACTTGTGTGCTAATGTATCAGGATTTTGAGGGCTTTTTTATTTACTCGTGCTTTATTGTGATCAAAGTAACAGCTCTAATATATTTCATATTTTAAAATTAATTTAAATTTCAAAATTAGTCATATTTATTTAGATGAGCAAATACAGCAGAACTTAATCAATCCTGTTTTTATGCATTAGGAATAAGTGTCCTTTTTTTCTCTTTTTGCCCCTTACCCCTTTTTACTAGGCATATCTGCCTTTGAGTATTTCTAAGTGCAAAGATGCTCAGTAAATGAAGATTTCTCTTGTGCTTTGCGATGATCCCATATGTGTTTATCAAGACTTAAATTTGCCTCAGGTGTTTTTTGCTTGTAACATTACCATGAAAATAAGAACACTGGGACAACGTCTGAGTTATTGGAGGTGTGAAAAAATGCCAACAGCAAAGCAAGAGAAATAATTATAAAGAGTGTCATGGTTGATTTAAACCATAAAAGTAATCCACATCATAATGTACTGGAAAACTGCTGTGAAGGTTTCAGTTTAATCCCCATGCAGAGAGGAAAATCTGTGCAGAGCCCCTGTACTAGCAGTTCAGTTAACACCCCTTCCAGGCATCACAAAGTCTCATGTGGAACTGGAAACAGAATCAATAGCATAATTTCTGTTACAAGTTTTGTATCACTTAGTTTTCCTGATAGACAAACTGTCTTGGGTAAGCATAACTTTAAACAAACATTTTCTGTGATTTAGTTCTTCACAGTAGAATTTTCTGAGAAGTCTTTCTGCCTAATTCCTCAACCCATTTTCTATAAATGGGATGCGGTCTGTATGTATTTAATAGGCATGCACTAGCTTTTTTAGGATATTTTTCACTGTTTTCTTCTAAGAGTTGTTCATGATTGCAAATGCTAACTTGACAGGATGTGTGGAAGTGTAAATTAGAGGCACCAGAACAAGTCGTTGATCCAAATTCCTTTGGGTTTTTTTAACACTGCATTAAAAACCAACTTGCCAAGAGACAGAACAAGAACTGTCCTAACAACTAGGGTTTCTTTTTCTTTTGTTTTGTTTTTGAAGATCCGTAACAGGCTTAACCAGGAGCAGAACTCCAAGCTCCAGCAGCAGAAAGAACTCCTGAACAAACGCAATATGGAGGTGGCCATGATGGACAAGAGAATCAACGAGCTGCGCGAACGACTGTACAAGAAAAAAGTTGAGGCACGTCAAAAAGAAAACATTCCTGTAAGATAAACTGTTAAAAGGGCCACACTTCAGTTTATCAAGGGCCTATAAAAACTGCATAGAATCTCCCTTTTTCCCACTCAAGCAATACAATTACCTATGATAAAAGTAGCAGGTCTCTTAAAACTATTTTAAGGCTTCTCATAGGTATCCAAAAACTGTAAGACAGAATATGTTTCCTTTTATTTTTCTTTATGGCGCAGACAATACTATATTAAAAGTCAGAAAAGTTTCTATTTCTAGAAATGAAAGTATGACTATGTGCTATGTGTTTAAAAGCATGAATGCACTAAAAAACTGGGTTTTATAAAATATTTACCTTCTAGTATGGAAAATGGATAAAAATAGAAACAGTTTGATAAAGTTAGGATTAATAGTTGTCTGGAGTTTCAGAAAGATCTTAAGAGATGAGTTCTGGATTTCCATATGTATTACTAGCTGGTGGTACTGCTTTAAAAAAAACCCAACACATACATATTTGATAATTTAAGAACTTATTTTAGACCATGTGCTTGAGAAAGGCACAGTGAAAAAGACCTTACAGAGATATAGGTATCTACAAGAGATGTATATGCTGTGACTAAAAAATTAAAGTTTTGAGGTGTTGATTTTAAGGAACAAAATTTTGTGCTTTCTACCATGGTTTTTTTCTCTTTTTGTAGAAGCATAGAGTATGATAACTTAATTGTAAGGTGTCCTAGCTACAGTGCATGGTTCTAGATAATTAAGTTTAGACCTCCCTGTTCATGCAGAAAGGTCTGGATTAAATGGACATTCACGTGTCAATTTGTCTGATCGTTTTTAGTTGAATCGAATTAACGGAACTTCATCGCCCCAGTCATCCCTCAGTGCTTCAGGAAGGGTGGCAGCAGTAGGACCTTACATCCAAGTTCCAAGTGCTGGCACTTATGCTGTACCAGTAGATCCAGTTAAGCCACAGTCTCTCACCATTGCTCCCAACTCAACACATGGAAGATCAAAATCTGGTAAGTGCTTGTGTGATGTTTATCAATACATATGGTTTGAAAACGGGCAATAAAAAAAGGAGTAATCTTAAGAGACCCAGTATTGGCATAATTGCTGTAGGGGAGGAGGCAAATTTCAGATGTGTTGATATTGTTCCATGAATTGGACATCAGTCATTTGATCTGTGGCATTTTTTTCTTTCCATGATTTTTTCTAAGGAAATTGAGTGTTTTCTTTGAAATTTTACTGGCTGGTACATCCCTAAAAGGAGCACATTTTCTGCACAGATGATGTTGTGTCTTTAATATCTTTTTCAATTAGTTTGTGTGTTTGAATATAATAATGAAATCAACTTTATGGGAAACTGTATTATAAATAACTATTTACACTATGTTGCTTTTTGTCACATAAAACAAAGCTAATGAGTAAATTATAAGAAGGAGGCTAAATAGGAAAATAGAATAAAACTATGAGAGGTTTTTGCTCCATCTGGGATGTGGGAATTTGTGGTCTTTGAAGCATTTCTGAAATGGAATAACCATAACATTGATGCTGTTTACTTGTTTCTGCCCCATTTAGTGAAGAAGCTGCCCCTCCAGAACTCCCCAGAACTTTGTGTCTGAAATTGGCTCCCATGTCTCCCATCATTAATAATTCCATCTAAAATTTTGAAATAGAATTATTATTTAATTTGTGTTGGAGGCTGAAGGAAGCAGGTCATATTTGTACCTTAACTTCTCAATTCCAGCAAATCTCACCTGTTTGCTCCTACCTTAGAAAAATCAGAATTCTTAAGAAATTATAAACTAGGAAAATATACATAATACAAATAAAAATGCACGATCCCATTGGTCTGACCATAGGACTTATTTTACCTGGTCTCCTAGGAGAGATGAAAAAGGGGATAAGCAATGACTAGGAGACAAAAGCTGTTGCAATATTCACATACATTCAAGGACTTAAAACTGAATGTTCCAGCAAAATTTGCATCATGATTTCCAGATGGGGAGGAAGAGATGGGAGAAGACAATCTGAACGTCTCTGTAGGAAAGAATGTCAGAAATGCCCCCCACCCCACCCCCCCAAAAAAGCCCCAAGGTCAGAAAGCAAAACTGGCCAAACAGAACCTAATAAAAAGACTCCAGTGTTTCCCATTGATATTAGTGATTTTGTAATACCTTTATCAGCTAAAAGTATTCAAAATCTGTGCAAACCCCATCACTGTGGTTTTATGGAGAAGTCTCAAGAATATGGAATGACTTAATTGTAGGGGTGAAGGTACAGATTTGCAACAGTTTTGTTTTCAGATTCATGGATCCTTCTTCCACATACAGAAAAGGACAGTTCCTAACTTTTAAGTTTACTAACTAAAACCTGCAATTTCGTAATATCAACCTCCCAAAACATATATGCCCACTTCTAGACCTACCTCGGGACTTTTAATATTATAAAAGTAATTATTCTGCCTTAGGACTGACTTTGTATTTATTATTTTGAAGATATTTGAATGAAGTTCTGTAAAATAGATTTATGTAAGGAGAAGCGTACATGCTCCCAGGAAGAAAAGAAATTGAGAATTTATTTCAACTGTCATGCTTTTATTTCTCATTATCTGAGTGTTCCTGTTCTAATGTTCTCCATTGTCATTGTTATAATTTTTCCACCACTTTTTTTCTTTCTTTTTCTGTGTAACTGGATCTGCCTTGGTGCGTCCGGTAGAGACAGACTGTGGGTGTGTGAAAAAATCTCCAGACACCTGGAAGGTTTCTGATTTAGACATAATAGTGGATCCTATTCTGTCACCTCCCACTTCTCTTCAGTCTGCTGTTCACAATGTCATCCGCCTGGCACCTACTCTGTTTGACACCCAGCACTGTGAGTCCGTAGAAGATCTCTGGCTAGCTAAGAACTCAGTTTTTAATATGGTCATCTGAGCTCTTGCACACAGATGCATATTAAACAGCATCTTTAGAACTTGTGTTGTGGTCTGGCGTGTAGATGATGCTGTTAAAATGTAAATTGGTTGAGAAGTTTGTTTTCATCTTTGAAGGAAACAGATTTGCAGCAAATTCATCCCAGGAGTACTGGAGTTTTCTTCTCTGCAAAACCTCAACATTTTCTCAAAGTTAGAAACCTCTGGCAATCACTAGAGCATTTTAGTATATTTTGGATTGGATAGATGTATAAAATACATCTTAATGGAATTACTTAATTTGAGGCTTAATTTGAGTTACTTAATTGAGTTACTTTGTGGGCAACCTCAAGTTTCTGTGTTGCACTGACCCCAGAGTTGGGATAAAAGCTCACTCTGCCCAAGTCAATACCCAGAGTCTTGCTGCCTTCCATTGGACTTGGAGCATGCTTCAATTGCTGTAGTAAGCAACCTGGATCCAGACCTACTAAAATTTTAGGGAAAGTCAGAGAAAATATACAAAACCTGTTGTGTCTGTGTGTCAGTGTCTTATTTCTGTAAATGCACAACGACCTGGTGAGAGCTGAAACACACTGGGTGCTATGTTTACAGGCACAGCTAAGAGGGTGCATTTGGAGGGGTAGATGGGGCCAGTTGGCTGTGGGGTGGCTGAGAGCAGCAGCTGGGGTGGCCTTGTCAGGAGGGTGTTGGCATCAGATCTCCCTAGACCAGGTTGCTGAAAGCCTCATCCAGCCTGGCCTTGAACACCACCTCCAGGGATGGGACATCCACAACTTCTCTGGACGACTTGTGCCACTGACTCCCCACCCTCACAGCGTAGGTCAGAGAGAGAGAGAGAGTCTGAATTTACTTCCAGTCTGTTACCTCAGAATCTGGGGATAAACATGCTGCTTACAATAAGTTTTTGTGTACCTGTCTTTCTAATAGAAAAGTGTTGAATTTGCAGGTAAGATGTTTAACTGTGTCATGTCGTTTGTTGTTGTTTCTGTAAGTGCTTTCCTCATAATTCAACTTACAGATCCAGATGCTTTCATGTTTAGCATGAATCAATTATAACACCTTTCACTGATCTTCAGAACAAAGGTTTTACTGAACTGTAACCTTACTGGAGGCATAGAATGTCTTGTGTATTTTGTACAGTAAGAATTAATTCAGAGCATAGTTGAAAAATTTGCCATTATTTAGGGCCCAAGTGTTTAGACACCTTTTTGGTCTCACTCTTGATAACCAGATGATTAGAAACAATAACAAACAAAACCCATAACATTTTCAGCTTGTGGATAATGCTAATATTAAAGCTGGGCCTCATTACTTTACTTCCTGGCAGCTTGCAAGTGTGAAAAGTGGTTTCTGGACTATATACTGTATTCTCAGTGTAAAAATATGCAAGTGTTAATCCTGTTTTGAGAGATACTCAACAAAGAGGGTAAGGCTCGTGGATAGAAAGTAGAGTGGTGATGGAAAATTCATTCTCATTAGAATGTTCCTATACAGCTTATTTTGAGACTATCTGCTATGCGAGACAGAGAATTCTAGAAATAGTCCTGCTGATTCTATTTTCCAGAGGCTTAGAACTGAAATAGGAAACTTGGCCTCTAAATACCTGATTTTCATTTGATAGTGTATTACTGTGGGGTCCAGAAATCTCAATCAATCTCCACAATGCACAATCCCCCTCCATTTTAGCTGCTATCCTGTAGTAAAGTCAATTACCTGTTACACGTCACCTTTACACATTTAAGTGCTCCACCACAACAATTACAAGCCATAGGGATGGAGGAATGATCTCCAGTCTCCTTACAGGAAGACATGCCTGAAGTTTAATCTTTTAAAGGCAAATCAAAACCTTAGGATCTGACATAAGATTTATTTAGTAACAATAAACCATATCTAATTATTAGGCTACTTAAACTCTTTTGCTTACTTAGAGAACTGAAACTAAATAGTCTCACACAGTTAATAAAGTAACATCAATGCATCTAGGACTTCATTAAGGATTTGTTGCTTCAGTTTATGTGCAGTTATGCATGATTTTTTGCATATGATGAAGATAAAAGCCCATGACTTGTGTCTTCACACTGTGAGTTAAAGTTGTCAGCTGACTTTATAAATTTATTTAATATTAAATCTCTGGGGCAATTCTAATCGGATGAGTATGTTGAGGAGAAACAAAAGGTGAGTTAACCACCACTTCCAGCAAAGGAATGTGTGCTTTTGTTCCACCCTGCTGTTGAAGGGAGTTTTTACATCCTGTTATGGGTGAATGAATCTGGTAACCATAGTTTAAATTTGGAGTAAGTCCAGTCAGGGCTTACATAGACTTAACTGTAGTTTGACTTTGTCTCTGGATAGTATCCAAAGAATTGTGTTGAAGTGTTTCTGTACAGATTGTTAATCTGAATTTGTTTGCCTTTTAATAGCAGAATATGCAACACTCAAGCCATAATTTTGATCACATTTTTTTCTATAGAAATTTTCAGTGCAATTTGAATGTTAAAGGGTCGTGGACAGCACATTCTATGCAGTGATTTGGCTTTCAGTATTGATTTCTGAATCAAATAGTAATAATGATTTATCTCACTTCTTGAATAAAAACTAATCCCACTGTAATCTAAGCTATTATATTTCACGTGGTGTTTTGCTTGTTTGCAATGCTAGTATGGATTATCTTAAATCTAGTATTTTTGTCTGTTTTCAAGCTAATGATGGAAATTGGCCGATACTTAAACAGAGCTCAGCCCCTGTGGTAAAACCCCCTCAGATCTCCAACACAGACTGGAAAGAATCAAGCATGGATACTGCTTTAAAACAAGGAACTATATCCAGCCAGCCTTTGCCAACTTCAGTATTAGGAAGTACTGATAAGCTGGTGGGTTTCATCTGTGATGTATTTATAGATCTGCTTTGCTGAAATTATGAACCTTTGGCTTTCATAGCTGAACTCACTTCAATTAGATACACATTCCATTTCCCTTCTGATGTTTATTTAAAAAGTAAAATTATATTTCTTCTGTTCCTTTCTGTTCTTATCACATTAAAATGTGTGGGTTCATTTCAACTTTAGTACTTTGTATTCCTTCCTATTCTTTTGCATATCTAGTCTCCCCTTTCCTCTTTGCTTCTGCTAATCCTCTCCCCCCTCCTTCGCATTTTTCTAATTCATATATTTTTAGTCTTTTTCCTTTGTATAGATTATTACTTTTTCAGTGTACTCTTTTTCTCAAAAATCTCACAAAGGAAGTCATTAAATCCATCTTTAAGTGAGACTACAAGTGGTATCTGTCTTCACTGTTGTGATAGTTCTTTATGAATTCTTTAAGACTATAATTTTTAAAGAATAAGGACTTGGTCTTTAAGTTGTTTTGGTAAACTCTGACAGTATGTGTTGTCAAGATCAACTAGACTCTGAGATCTGGAACCTAGAACAAGTTAATCAGGCTTTGCACGTATGCAAATAGTTTCAAGTTGATATGAATGTGTTACAGCTGAAAGTGCCCTTTAACAGTGGCCTTTGTCTGAGGTATGATGAGATCCTCAGATTAACTCAGGTAGAATCATATCTAGTGATAAAGGAACTCAAATTGTTTATATTGATTCCTTTTCTGTCCCACAAGATTGCTAGTATGGTATGTTGAAAAAGGAATGTTCTTGCTCAGAAGTATTTAATTTAATTAAATTATATATACTATTTATTGTTCTTACACAGGGTCTTGACCTGGGGAAGGTGCCACCAACAGTTCCTGGTGTAAGCAAGCAGCTGCCTCAGAACTATGGGACCTATCCAAGCCCAGTTCCCTTAGGAACAGGTTCTACAAACTCTCTAGAAAGAAGGAAGGATGGCAGCCTGCCCAGACCTGGCACCAGTATAGCAAATCGGCAGAGGCCGGTTCCGCTCCCGCCGCCCAGCAACGTGCACCAGCCCAGCTCCTCTCAGCAGATCCAGCAGAGAATTTCTGTCCCTCCCAGCCCCACGTATCAACCCTCTGGTCCCCCCTTGTTCCCAGGAGGAGAGGGCAGGCCAGAACTGCCTTTGACTGTGGCAATCAGACCTTTCCTTGCTGATAAAGGATCCAGACCTCAGTCTCCCAGAAAAGGGCCACAGACAGTGAACTCCAGTTCCATCTACTCAGTGTATCTTCAGCAAGCAACACCACCAAAGAATTACCAACAAGCTGTGTACAATACTTTAAATAAGTCCGTAAAAGCAGGTAGAATATATTTTGCTTTTTTTTTTTCTTTCAAATACATTAAGATCTACTTGTTTGGCTTAGTTGACTTCCCATATTGGTTTGGAAAACTTGTCTAAATCTGTGAGGAAAGTAATTTTTGTGTATTCAGCATAGCAGAAAAATAATTCAATGTATTTTTGATGTTATAAATAAGTATACATTGACTTAGCTTTTATTTTAAAACAATATGCAATTGGAACAATATAGCCTGGATACTTGACCAATACTTTGATAAGTAAGTTGAAAAAACAGCAGTGCCTAGATAAGAGAGTTTTGCTCCTTTTACTGTTTCCTTGGGAAAGAGGAAAAACATTCCAGATGCTCCTTATAGCTTATAATTGTAAGCCTCAGCATCACCAACAGGTAAGTATTTATTTCTGTTTTGACAGTCCCCAGAACAATTCTTTTTCTTTCTGTATTAGTGTCAAACAAGTAGCAATAGTTTATTTATAAATATTTTATTATGTAATTTAAGAACAGCTCTTCACTGTTTTCCATCTTTCTTTTCTTCAGTTTATGGAAAGCCTGTATTACAGTCTGGTTCAACCTCTCCCTCACCCTTGCCATTCCTTCATGGCTCTTTGCCTGCCCAGTCTCCCTCACAGCCACAACCTCAGCCTCAGACTGAGGTCACTGAAAAAGATCAAGAGCTGGAAAATGCTCCACCACCCAGTGAAAACAGCAATGTGGAAAACATTCCCCGTCCTCTCAGTCCTACTAAGCTCACCCCTATTGTGCACTCGCCCCTACGGTATCAGAGCGATGCTGACCTGGAGGCTCTGAGGAGAAAATTGGCCAATGCTCCGAGGCCGTTAAAGAAACGCAGCTCCATCACCGAGCCAGAGGGCCCGAGTGGACCAAATATACAAAAGTTATTGTACCAGCGCTTCAATACCCTGGCTGGAGGGATAGAAAGTGCTCCTTTTTATCAGCCAAGCAATCCACAGGACTTCATAGGCAACTTAGCTGATGTTGATAACGGGAACGCCAGCACCAATGGCAATATTGAAGAACCAATCCCCGTGCAACCTACGGTTCCTGTCCCTGATGAACCACCCCCTTCGTCAGATGCCAATGACAATGAGTTACCTTCTCCTGCTACCGAGGAGTTGATAAGCACTGAAACCACAAATCAAACACCTGAGACAACTGAAGACAACAACAACAACCTTTCTATAGTTCCTTCTACTGAGCAGTCACCCAGTCCCACGCCAGAGGCCAGTTCTCCTGTAGAAGATGAAGCTCCTTTGCCACCTGCTCTTCCTCCTCCACTTCCTCCAGTAAGTAACAAAGCAAAAGAACAACTTTGTGAACTACAGAATTAGCTTTGTGCTTAAGCATAACTGGAACATGGTAAGCTTGTGCTCAGCGGTATCTTTGCACTTGAAGTCTCATGATATTAAAAGGAAAGAAAACCGGGGGAGTTCCAGGGAGAATTCTGATGGATTAGTTTCTTTACTACTCTAGCTGCTTAATAAGGAAAATACACAAACAGGTAACGGGAGGTTGTTATGTATTTTTCAACTTTTTGGAGGTTCTTGTTGTAGAACTAATTCTGGAATTGGAGATTCCAATTTTTTTTTTTTTTATTTGATCAGGCCTTCAAAGATACCTTACCCTTAGTTTCATACAAGTAGTTATGTCAGTGGGAAGCTTTTAATTTGCAGGTAAGTTGAAATAGCTGTTCTGGGGAAACTGCACTCCTTTTCCCCTCTCAGAGGAGATGGAACAGGACTAACTCCAGCAGCAGCATAGCTGGCTTGTGATAGCAGAAATGTTTTTCTAATGGGCTCATCACATACTTTGAATTGCTTTCAAAGTCCATCCTCTAGCTGCAGTAAAATCTTTTAAATACTTGCCATTACCAAAATCTGCCACATTTGGGCAATTGAAAAGTACAGAAAAAAATGGATTTTATTCTTTGTTGTTATGATATCACTCACTCTTTGAAACCAAGGTTCATCCTTGCTTTTAGATTCAGATAGGAATCTTGCATTCTTCTGAGGATTCAACTGCAGTGTGCACAAGGCTTTGTATGGTTTTCCATGGGCATAAGGGCCAGGAGACTTCTGGGAGAATGGGATATGCTAGCAACTAATATTATTCATAATGTGAAGGGTTTATTTTCCAAACTGAAATAGCCATCCTATATAGGACCATAAGTGAAAACAGATCCTACGGAGCTAGAGACTAAAAGCATTCTATAAAAGCTGTAGTTAATAATAGATAATTTTTTCCACAGCAAGTGACAAGGACACATGTAAGGGATTCAGAATATTCTCAAAACACATTTAAATGTGCTTCAGATCTTGAATATGCTGCTTCTGATAACACCTGCTAGAATGTCACATAAAACAGCTTCATGTTCTGTACTTTTCGTTCCTGCAACAAAACTCCCAACTTGCCAGGTCTGACCTACAACAGAGACTCCTGCTAATTCAAGGCATTGATTCCTCTTAAGTACAGACTCTGGCTTAATTGTGTGGTGCTTACCAGGCTAAGGAAAAGTTTTCAGTGTTTTAGATAATCCACCCGTAATATGCACAGCTTATATTAGATACAATTAAGATGATGCTGCTTTAAAAACTGGCTTAAGTACTTCATGCCTTTTACTCACTATCTTTAATTAGAAGCTTTGAAACTATATTGGCTTGCTTTTTAATTTTTTTAACTGCATAAAATGTAGCAATGCATCAAGCCTTTTATTTAGAGACTTAAATAGAAATTATTTCATAGCTCTAAATACCATTTAAAGAAGACGAGATTGATAAATGAATTATTTTTTCTACTTGTACAACCTGAAATTATGCCTTCCAACCTTCATCTTTACTCAGACAAAACGTACCAACTTGAAGAAACCCAACTCAGAAAGAACAGGCCATGGTTTGAGAGTGAAGTTCAATCCCTTGGCTCTCCTCCTAGATGCTTCCTTGGAGGGTGAATTTGATCTGGTACAACGAATCATATATGAGGTAAGCTTTTAAAAAATGGCAACCTCATGCAGTATTCAGAAAAAGAAAGTGCTGAACTAATTTATGTTTTCAACAGGTTGATGATCCCAGTAAACCAAATGATGAAGGCATTACACCTTTGCATAATGCAGTGTGTGCTGGTCATCACCACATTGTGAAGTTCCTACTCGATTTCGGTGTAAATGTAAATGCAGCAGATAGTGATGGCTGGTAAGTGTCAAGGTTTCTAACCTAGTATCTGGGAGAAGCACCATTTAAATGCACATTCAAAAATTCATTGAAACCTGTTCTGGGAACAATTTCCTTCCTCTTTATCCCCATCAAATGAGTACTGTCTAAGCTGTAGATGGAGATGAACTGAAATGCAAGGTTACAGCGTGTTCAGCTCCTGAGCAAGCACACTTAAACCATAAATTAGATTAGTTTGTGATAATTAGTGGTAGAGTTGCATTTCTTGTTCAGATGCTGAAATAATTAACTATAAATAACAAATGACAAAAGTTATTTTGCTTAAGTTTCTTCATCATAGGTACTACTACAGATGCTGGTGTTCTTGAAGAATCTCACCTTATGGGTTGCTGTAGCATTCTTGAAGTCATTTTGGCCGGGGGGGGGGGGGGGGATCTGAATCCTCAGCTTTGTTTTATCTTTCAGGTTTCCTTGTATTGGAAAATACCCTTTCATACCCAAGAGCTTTGTAAGCTGTGAAAATTATTAGTTTTGCTATCAACTGTTTCATAATGCTAGGCTTTACTGGAGTCAGGTAAATCCTGAAATCCACCCTAGCTGCTTGGCAGGTTTTAGACAATGCATACACATACTATAAACATAAAGAAAATTTTCCTTTTAAAACAGACAGGCTGTAAATGGTGAGATGAGAGTTAGGATTCATGGAAACTTCTTTTTTCACATGTACATTTTTTTGCTCTATTTCAGGACACCCTTGCATTGTGCAGCTTCTTGCAATAGTGTTCATCTCTGTAAACTACTGGTTGAATCTGGGGCAGCTATTTTTGCTTCAACTATAAGTGATATAGAAACTGCTGCAGACAAATGTGAGGAGATGGAAGAAGGTTATATTCAGTGTTCCCAGTTTTTGTATGGTAAGCTGTGACACCAACTCTAAGATTCATCCTGATTTGTCCCTCTGATCTGTGTGAAACATCTGCTTAAGCCCCAGACTGGATGATATGGCCCATCATGTCCCTGTGCTTTCAAAGTGCTAAAACTAGCATCACCTTTTCACTGTGATGTTTGTCTTAGTCCTTCTGGGTTTTGAATTACTTCACAGGCTCCTTCAAACGTTAAGATTTTTAAAGTTTTAATTTGGCTTCCATTCAAGGAAATGCTTCTACAGGGAGGTGTTGACCATAACAGTGAGTTGTCAAGTATTTTGACAGAGAGACTCCTAAGTTCCAGATGCACAGGCTGTTGACTGAATTCTAGTAGTAGGAACAGCCTTTTGTTTCCCATAAAATTATATAAAGATTTGGTGTTTCCAAGGCATTTTGACAAGGCAGCATGTTTCTGTGTAGTGCTGCTGTGCTCTGATTTTCATCCCTATGCTGAAATTCAGAGCTATCTATTATCACCTGAGATTTATACCCAAATCTCTAGCAGATCACACAAAGAAAGAAATATGCTTTATGAATAATTAATTTATAGGAGCGCTTAGTTACTAAAATATATTTTGCAAGAAAAGCACTTCAATGGAGCAAACAAATTTTTAATTTCCGTCAGAGGATTTAAGCTTCATTAAGGCTCTGTCAGATCTGACATTGTGTGAGTTCTGTAAGCCTCAGGTGTCCCTGTACAAGGCCTGCTGTAGGAAGCAGTTTCCAGTGCAGGTATAATAAAAGAGAAAAACCTCATTCTCTAAATTATTCTGTAAGATTTTGTTTTATCATGACAGCATTTCATCATGGAAGTGCTGAAAACTGTTCATAAAATGTTATTAACAGGAGACTAATATTTGGGCCACCGTGTCAATAGTAAAAAATCTCAGAGGGAAAAAAGAGGCTATTTTACCATCTGGTGTTGTTAACAGGAGTGCAGGAGAAGCTGGGAGTGATGAATAAAGGGGTGGTGTATGCTCTGTGGGATTATGAAGCCCAGAACAATGACGAGCTGTCATTCCACGAGGGCGATGCCATCACTATCCTGAGGCGCAAGGATGACAATGAAACAGAGTGGTGGTGGGCCCGCCTCAATGACAAGGAAGGCTACGTGCCTAAAAACCTCCTCGGGGTAAGTTCTTTCACCCTCTCCCTTCCGTTTTTCACGTGCACCTGAAGTAGGAACAAAAGATGGATTTTTAGTGAGAACAACATCTACAGCACTATGAAGTGGTATAAAGCAGATTATTCTCTCTGGCCTCTGTACCATTGTAAACAAACAGGAGAGGCTACTGTTAGGAGACTGGTGCTGGTTGTCATTGAGCAAGTTAGTATATTTAATATAGTTTATGTTTTAATGAGACTTTTTTCTTCTCCTTGGCTAAAATATAGAGCCCTGGCTCTATTAAGCAGCTTGAAGCTTTGATTCAGAAAGTTCTTTGGGAAGGTTTTTAATACCTGGCACAATATAAGAACATAGGTGTGTGTGAGTTTAAAACAGGAAGGAGCCTTGAAGATGACAATTGTGGGCACATTGTTTATGCTGCTCAGATGGAACACTGTCGGCAGAGGCCAGGAATGTAAGGTGACTAAGTAGAGAGCTACTGAGGACAAAATGCCTAAGAGAACCTTGCAGAGCAGGAAATAAGCTCTCTGGAGTGCTCAACAGGGAATTTTTGTACTTATGTAAAAGCATCCTTTGTCTCTTCTGGATCTTGAGCTAAATGCACCATGTCATTTTCAGAGCAGCCATGTTGCTGCCATTGGCAGGAGCAAATCAGCCCTTTTCCTCCCGCTTCTTGTTTTTCAAGAGTGGCCTAAGAACACCCTCAAGCTTACAAAAACCCTACCCCCCAAAGCACTTCATCACCTAGTTCTGCCTAATAAGTACCCCTTAGTTATAAATTATTTAAGTTGGTATTAACCATGCAAAGCCTAATACTGTTATTCTGTTTTTTTAGTTATATCCACGAATAAAACCTCGACAGCGAACCCTTGCTTGAATTCAGTTGTACGACAGTGCAGTACCATGCTGGTAACTGGAAACTTAGAACATACACTGGAGCCATCATTTTTGGTCATTTCACACAGAGAAATAAAACTATGGTATTTAGTTTTAATGGTGCTTTCTCTTGTTAAATGGACAGCATCCACGATTTCCAAGATCTGCGGTTTGTAAATGAGGATTGTTTGTGTGACCAGCACTGACGAGGAGAGCGATGCCTCCGCTACCGCCAGTGTTGCGCCAGCTCTCGTCTATCGCGGTGTTTTGAGTCAGAGTTCCGTGGTAGGAGCTTTCTTGTGTTCCGTGTTCAGAGGTGTCATTTGCAGAGTGCAGATGCACTGTCCGGTTTGCTCCAACCCCCCACAGCAACTGTCCCATGTCGGGATTTTGGGTATTTCTGTTCCATACCAGTGAATGTTGAGTTCTCATTACTGATCAGCTCTTTGGGTTCTAGGACACAAGATCTTCATCTGTTACATGCATAATTAAGTAGTTACCAAAGCTTGGTGAAGGCTAGGATTGTAGGTGGCAACACGGTAAACACTTAAATCCTAGTCTGGACAACCCCAACGAAAGCTTTACCTAGTCTAGCATCTTGCAGTATTTGCATTTAGAATCAAGCTAGAGAACTAACAAAAAAACAACAGTATTTGTACACTTCTCAAAGTCCCTACACAATATTTCACTTGGTGTTTTATTTCCTTATTATTCAGCCTACAGCACCGGTGTTACCTCTACGAATGTAAAGGTTCCCCTACTAACCCCCCGAGCTCGTCCAGCCTGGACACAACAGTTAGTACTGAAGTTGCAGCAGCTTAAGGGATTTGTATGTCTGCAGGGATGAAAGTGCAATAGTTGAAAAGGGTAAGAGTCTGGTAAGAGTTATACTGTGTCACCTGAAGTCTGCCTGAGTCAGTCTAGAAGAAAATATGAAGGACTGGATAGAAGTAGAGAAAGAGGGTCGTGTAGATGCCAAGTCAAGGAGAAGAAAGAAACAAGGTTTAGAGAAGGATTTAAGAAAGGCAATAGCTTATTTGAGGACAGTTTCTGTGGTTCTTGGCAGCCTACAACTGCTGCCAAGGCAAGTTATGCAATAACCTGTTCCACTACATTGCAGTTTCAAGCAAAAAAGAAAAACCCCACAAACAGGCACTTCACTGGAATTTTAATTGTACATGATTTTATATACCAAAAGTATATTTTGAATTTCTCATTATAAGTTTTAGCCATATTTCTTGTAATTTTCTCCCATTTAACAGTATGCAATTTGATTAACTCTTCATGTACAAGTTCTGTGTATAATTTATATATCCATTTCTGCAGTGCTGTAACTTGCTTTTACCACAGGTCAGCATTAACTGTATATATTGTGGTGAAAAGTGAAAGGGTATTATTGTTGAAGAATTTGCTACATGAATGTGATGATTTCAAGAGCCTATGATACACTAATTCAGAGAACATGTAAATGTGCACAATAAAGTACTGCTAAGGCATGGCTGCATTCTCCACTCTCTTTATGGAGGTCTCAACAGCAGATGTGGCTTTGGTCAGAGTCTGCATGAAAACACTCATTGTAGCTTGCCAAGGTTACAGCCGTCAACCCACCTTTCCTCCTTGTTTGATCAGCTTCACTGAAGATGTGCTTACACACCAGTATCCCAATATTCCAACCAGGAAAAGTTAACTAAAATTAGCGTTTTCTTTGGAAAAGATGAAAATTTTCACAGTTCAGAGACCATGGTGGCCATTACTAAAGAC
This sequence comes from Motacilla alba alba, assembly GCF_015832195.1. NCBI lineage: Eukaryota > Metazoa > Chordata > Aves > Passeriformes > Motacillidae > Motacilla > Motacilla alba. Next base: position 52,472,174 of record NC_052020.1, on the reverse strand, counting down.
ATTCTATATTACAAAATTAAACAGCACCTCTTTTTTTAAATAAGTGAATTAATTTATTCATATTTGTACATTAAATTGTATACAATTTCAGATAGCATTACAGTTAGATTAACAAAAGCTCGTTACCAAAAAAGAAAATACAAAACTAAAAATTATTCTGGAAGCTTATTACACAAGTGAAGTTTCACGGTCAAGTTCATATAAGTCAAATTTGGTGGTATTTGGTGAAAAAATTAGATGTTTAAAATTAAATGTTTAAAAAAACTCACGTGATCTCTATAAAATCATATCTAAGGCAGATTTTTTTTTGTACATTGATTTTAAACATTTGGATAGAGGGAAAAACCTGAGATCTATACCCAAAAGCTATTCTCTGCAGAAGAGACATACACATTTGTTTGCTTCCTGTAGCAAACAGTATATATAATGGTTACTATAAAAGTTGTGCTGTACATTAGCTGTAGTGCAGGTCACTTTCATATTAAGTGCCAGTAAAGGCTTAACAAAATATACAAAGTCTTAAAAGGTGAGGCTGTTTAAAGCATTAACTGTATACATATTGCACACTACCGTGAATACTCATGGTTCAAAAAAATACTCACATTGCCTTTGCCAGTTCTTACATAATGAACCACGCTGGAATGAGAGAGAGTCAAGAACAGCAAATATTTCCAGCTGTCAAATCAGCACAAAGTGAGAGGCAGGTCTGTGGAGGCTGGTGTCTGTGTGTGCCCTCAGGAGGCCACATCTGCAGTTCTCACTGGTCCCGAGATTCATAGAGAAGTTTTGTTGCCTAACAGAAAGGGAAAATGTCAGTGTTAACTGAAGTTTCACTTGCACCCACCTTATCTGCTTCCTACGCCTCCAAAAGCCTCCATTAAATCCAGGGCTTAAATTCTTCCTCTGTTTTCCTCCTAGCATTCAGGAAGTGCTGAATGCACTTGCATGGTGCCAGAGGTTTGAGCACACACTGTGCTGAGCAGAGTAAAGGCTGGGCTAGGGGCACCTGGGGAGTTCTGAAATGACAATAAAGCAGCAAATAGCCACAAAGCTGCCCAAATACATTATAAATGACAGTTCTGATCAGCAATCCATCAGGTGACTGATTGCAGTGTGGCTTTGGTTTTTGCCCACCATAACTCTGATTTAGGAAATATGAACCTTCAGTTTCATTACCCATGCAGGGCCTAGCACCAAAAGATTAAAGTCTTCCATTTCCAAAAATCAACAACAACTTTGAACCTTCATGAAGGAGTAAAAATGATTAGCTGAACTTAGGGTCAAATGAGTATTTCATAGTGCACATTCTTCAGCCAGTAACAAAATCCAAGGAAGTTTAAAGCCAAATTCTTAGTTCTTTTCATATAATAACATACATGAGATCTTGGGAAACCCTTCAGAGTGCATAAATTCTTCAGGTCTCTGAAGAGAGAGAGAGCAGAAAGCTAAAGTCATGTTCATTACATGCAGCCATAGCTTCTGTTTTCTAAGCAATAAGGCCCTGAAGTCCTTGATAAAAAAATTATACAGATACTCCTAAGGCTGAATGCTCTCTCTGGTGCTGCTAAACACCCTATGTAAAGATTTTCTTCAGCCTTGTCCAAGTTTTGGCTGCTTTGCTTACCTTATGCATAGCTGCCAGCCAGGCTGCTGACAGCTTCTTGTTACAGCTGAAGTCTTCGCCGGCAGTAAACTTCATCTGCGTCACCTCCTCCGACCCCGGTACCTTGTACTGCAGGATCATTCCTATGGCACGAGTGTTGCCTCCTAAAAAGAGAAATAACACCTGGAACAGCAGCAGGTTTTACCAACCAAGTAACACAGCATTTTCCAGCTCATGAGTATGTTTGGAGAAATGTGCTCATTGCTCAGTTCAGAGCACAAGCAGCTGCTGGATCTGAGGAGCTCAGGACCACAGAGCTCGTAGTGCCAGGCAGCCTCATACCGCTTCATTCTCTCTGCCAAGCACCAAGGCAGAACCTGCATCAGCCTTCAGGTAAAGCCACAACCTGGAACACCCTCATGATTTACTAGCCCCATGGAAGACATTGATAGCACAGTTTCATCCAGTAGCCTGCAGTCTCTAGGCTTAGGGTCCAATCAAGCTGATGGCAAAGCAGGGTCCTGCTGGCTACAGTCTGGCACAGCAGGCAGCAGTCCCTCTAAACCTGGCAAAGGTTGGAATGATGCTTACATAAGGCTAGAGAACAGCTGGCAACATAATTTACTTCCTGAAGGAAATTGCTACCAAAGACACTGCTCTGCCAACAGTGCAATAAGCAAAGTGTTTCTATCTCTTACTGAGGCTGCAGAGATGAAGACAAACCAAAGCAAAAATACAGACATTTAACAAGAACTTTTAGAATGACACATTACTGTCATTACTTTCTGCAGCAGTGGAGCATTAACTAAGCCCTAGGAACAGCACTAGCATACACAGGACACTTCTAACAAAGCTCTTTTTAGAAGATTCTGCATGACAGGGCTCCAGGAGGCTGTTACTGCAATATCTGAGGAGCCAAAACAAATCACAATCTAAGCCAAACTCAATCTAGTTAGTGCTGTTAATGCACCTAACCCAATCAGAAGCCCACAGCAGGGTTTATAAAAGAGCTATTTTCTACTCTCCTAGCATAAATGGAAATTCAACTTCATCAATTGCTTTTCTGCACATACTGGTCAGAAAAATGGATTAAAGGTCTACTGAAAGATAAACCAGTGGAAATCACACACCTACAGCCTTGAGTTTGTACATACCCAAACCTACAGTTTGCCCATGTCTAGCATTACTAAGACAGAACACACCTTGCATATCAAAGAGGCCTTTCTTTTAAAGTAGTGTAAAAGCAAGCCACTAATTAACAGTTTCAGTGCAAACCCTTTCCAGACAGCACACAGGGAGTATATTCATTTCTAGTGTGCCCAATTCAGCACCCTGCTAAGCAGGTGATCAGTAACATTGTGTACTACTGCAGATACCATTTCTCATCTCCCCTTCTCCCAGCATGGACAGCAGCACTTCAGTCTAAAGAAGGCCTTGAGTACCTTAGTTCTCCTCCGGAGTGTTACCAAACATTCACTCTTAGTTTATTAAACAGACACATGGGAAGGAACAGATACATGTCAGACTTGAACATAACTCAAGGTGAACAGCAATTATGGATCAAGCAAATAATCAGCACTGCAGAGAAGAAAGAGGTGAGTGGGTCATGACATGCTTGGGTGAGTCATGCTGAAAGGCACTGCAGATACCTTCAGTAACAGGCTGGCTCTCCAGAAGGCTGGTGTAAGTGTGAATATCTTTTTCTACCATCAACAAGGAAGGCAGGCAGAAAAGAGATAAAGCAGTCAGAAGAGCAGTGAACAAGGAATTACAGGAGCATTAAGTGACTCGGCAATATACCCGGGTGATTTGAATACCAAGGTATGTTTATTCAAATTAACATGCTGTACTGACTGAATAATGCACAGATGGGCTGTGCAATCAGAAAAACCCAGCAGTGACAGAAGTGTTGATAAAGAACAATTATTGAAATTCCTGACCTTGTTTGTTCTCATTTCAGTCAATTCATATTCAGGTTCATCCTGAAATAATCTAAAATCTGGTAAGAGATGGGGCAGTAAGTTGCTGCACTCCAATTTAGACGTTACCAGTTTCATTTGGCCACCCCTTTGTCTTGAATGATATTAAGAAAGGATAGTTGAATTATTTACTCCCCCTCCCCCATTTCATTCTGTTAACAATGTTTGAACCAGTCAAGGCAAAATCCCAGCTGGATTCTGAAATGAAAGCTACCAAGGACTAACAGTTCCCTCCTATGAGCTCTTAAATCAGTAAATATTTGTACATACCCAAGAGAACAGGTGACAACCACCCTTACGCAGGTTTATCAAGAGGCTCTCCCACATGGGGAACTTCCATCCTTAGCTGTTCCCCCAGATCCCAGCAGCCACATGGGACAGGGTCTCACAGACTCTATTCTGAGAGTAGTTGTAACCAATACAGTCACACACTGAATGCACTGTCTAGCTCAATAACTGCAGCTTCATCGTTTTTTAATTAATAGCTCATTTATATTAAAAGAAAAATTTACCTCCAGGAGTAAATCCCTCTGTAAGTATCTGAACAGTTGAAATCTGTATAATTTCAATTTCATAATGGCTGTCTCCATCCAAAATCAGGTATCTACAGAATAGAAGAAAAAGGTTTTTTTCACTTTTTTTTTTTTACAATATCAAGTCCAAATCAAAGGAAAAAATATAACAATCTCTCAGTGACACTGTTTATGTGTTCTTTTGGGTGAGGAGGGATAGAAATCAAGCAGAAAATAGTACTTTTCGTTGAAATGTCACCCTTCCAAGACATTCTGATCCACACTGTTTGTAAATTCAAGCAAACATTCCAGTATTGTTGGAATTTCAGTCGGATTACTCTCTCCAGTATCCTCAGGGCATGTTACTCTTACAGTTTTTTAGGTTATTATGTAAGAATAGAGCTGTAAGTACAACAATGCTATAGTTTACAAGTGCAGTTTCTATCAATCTATCTTTCTCACCTCTGGTTGTTGGAAAGTCGACAAACCATGAGCTCAGATTTATCAGATGTTCCCAGAGTTACAAAGAATGTAGCACCTGGAAAGAAATGGTTTAGTATTCTAATACAGAATTCAAGAAGCAACATTCAAGTATCAGAAAGAACAGCTAACTTTTACTTACTAATACACTGAACTGAGTGAAATAAGAGAAGAACTGAAATATTAAACTGATTAACACCAGCAAAGCACTCAAGTATAAAAAGCGGATCTTTAATTATCATGTTCTGACTTACAGGACCTTTCACACATGCTATGCAATTTCTCCCATGTGTAGAAATGCAGATGATATCCAAGAGGAATCTTTTAAAAATGCAAGAGATTTGGAGGTGGCAAAGACAGGCATTTAAAGACCTTCTGTGATCACTGTAACACAAATGATTGTTTCTATATTAAAAAAAAAAAAACAACAACAATTTAATAGCAGGATGTGACCTTAAGTTCCACGCTTAAGAAACTGTAAAGACATCTCTTTTTCATTACTGAAGGCTGGCTCAATCTTACTGTGAGGTCAATGAACTTCAGCCTTCATGTTGATTCTTCCCCCTCAAAACTGCTTGGGCAAGGGGAAAGTCACTGTTGCTACACTAGAGAAGTGACTCAGAACTCCAAGCAGCCCTACACGCCCGACCCCTCTGCTTCCTCCATGCCTCATGCTCCCTGTATTACCCAATCCCAATACTGCTGGCCTGGGAAATGAAGAAAATAACATCCAGCCCTTCCCAATGGTCTGCAATCCATCCCACAGCCTGAACCATGCAGCCCTGGAGTTTCACCTCTTTACTTTCCAGTTCACCCAGGCCCACTGACCCCCAGCACAGGCCCTGTGCTGCTGAACTGAGACAGAGACAGCAGCGCCAAGGCTAGAGAAGGACATTACAGCCACCACCACCACCTCTCTGGCCACGATCTGCGGCTCTGCAGCAAGCCAGGAACAACTTCAGAACGTGAAAGCAAACAGGACAAGCTTTAAAAAAAAATTCTTCGGTTTAAAAGATGTGATTTAGAAACTCGTCTACGCCCTCATGGTAAAACAGAGTGAAGAATGATTTATGTGCTCCAGGATGAGCACACTCCCTTCTGAACCCAGGATCTCCCCAGGAACATCCTTGACCATCACACGTGGGGCTTAGCTTACCCATTATGCACACTACCATCATGCTGAGAGATCCTCAAAAGGCACTGAAGGATCACAGACTGTTTTAAAAACTGAAGTTTCAGCTTTCTTAATGTAATTGGAACATGAATTACTGTATTGTGTGAAGGTTTAAACCTATGGAAAATTGAGTACTCATGATGATCTGCCATCAGCCACTGCTGTAGGCCATGGACAAGATCAAAGCTCTCAGACGAAGCTTGAAACAAGCACTCTTATCTTGTTTGAAAATGTTAAAATATTCTCTAAAGTAATTTTCAACCTTATTTAACGTAACAGGAATACGGCTAAAAGATGCATTATTTCAAGGAAAATGCCAACTGCACACTCATCTGTTCTCACAGGTATTAAAAATTTGTCTTTAATTAAATCACTCTTCATCAAGACCATGAAGTACAAACTGAGAGGTGTGAACATTGGCTACGAAGTGTGGACCCCTCTCTAAACAAACCAGCAACACAAAACCGTGAACTGCAAAACAAGAGGCGTGACGAAGAGGAGACCAAACCTCAGCTTGTGAGACAGGAAGCGCTGCCCTTGCTGTTCCCTGGAATTGGAATAAACACAACCAGGAGCCCTGGGTGCTTACCATTCATGAGCACTTTGAGCTGCTTGTCGTAGAACTCCGTCTCCTTCTGCGAGACCAGGGCGCACTCCGCGCACTGCCGCACGGGGTCCACGAAGCACATGCGAGGCAGAGGCACTTTTTTACTGCAGCACTTGTCACAGAAACACTTCCCACACCTTCGGCAGTGATGCTAAGCACGAGAGAACACTTCCTTATTTACTTAGGAAAATATTTACTTATTTACTTAGGAAAATTTACTTAGAGAACACTTCCTTTACTTATTTACTAAGGAAACGAAGAGATTACTACAAGTTTCTCAGGTGTGAAACGTGCAAGCTGAGGGACAGGTAGAAGAAATAAACTGCTACAGTGGCAGACAGGAATCTCTGAAGGTTGGACACAGAGGACTGAGTATAATATGAACAGCAGGACTCTAAGCCTTTGCTGGCACTCTGTGAAGATGCTTCTGAAGCAAAAAAGACGCATTCCTCTGGTGTCCAGTAAATCCTTCACCTCCCTGTCAATAAAACCCAAGAGAAGAGTGGTTTCCAGGTCCCTTCCCACTTCTGACAAAAGATCTTGGAGAACTTCAACTGAATTTCTATTCTTCTTCAACTGAAAATACTACTATTCTCTTTTAAAACTTATTATCAAGCTTCTCCCGTGGGAAAAATACAGGAATCTTCATACTTAGAACCTAAAGCTATTCCTTTTATCGGAAGTATCAGGCAGCACAGCACAAATCCAGTGAAGTTGTGAAACCAGAACGAGTATTGCAGTGTGTTTCACAGCCCCTAAATCTGCAACCAGTGGCCTGTGCTCCACATCAGGGGTGTGACAGTGCCAGCAGATCTTCCTGATGCAAGCTCTCATGACAGAACAAGTACTCCCAGGCAAGCAGGAACTCATCTGTGGCTCAAAGCAAACCTGAAAGTTTGATACAAGGAACTGATAACACTGCACTTTTGGTCAGTGTTAAGCTTTCCTTCCAAATGTTCTTCAAAATTCTCTGGAGTCCCTATTTCCCAGGGCTACCTCCAATTGCTTCCCACAGCTAACACAAGGGAAACACAGCAGCTTGTCATCTGGTATAACATATGAGTGTGTCTGCTTTGAAATTTCTGCTTCCCTCTCCCTCCAAACAATTAAATTAAAAAACATGAACTATGTCACTGCACTACAAGTCACACTTTCACATCTTTCTTCACTTTTGTAAGCCTGTGCTAACAAAATGTCAATGTAATTTATACAAAGGAATGATGTTCCCTCCTAAGAATCACTGCTGGCCTTCTTTGGGAGGGTGCTTTGCAGAATTCTCCACGTCATATTCTGCACACCAGTCTGCATTCCAGTGACCTCTTACCACTAATAAATTTAATGTGTTTTCTCTTCATCCAGGGAGCCTAATTATGTAGTTTACACTTTCTACTTTAATTAGAATTTCTTTCTTCCAAACTAAAGAAAAATCCTGGTTTACTTTTCAAAATACGTCAATTTTAGTATTTTGCAACACTTATTGCTTTATATTTCATTAATTTATCTTACCTTTCTAGTAATGAAGTCAAATTTTGTATCACACTGCATACATCTTGGGCACTAGAAAACAGTACAAATTAAGATTAGTCTACAATTTTTTTAACCTTTAATTCTACCACCATATACAAAGAATGAGCTTTATATTATGGCCCACAAAGAAACACCTCCAACAAATTTCCATCCCTTATCTTTTCACCATGAATAGCTTTCATTTAGTATTGATGTAGCAAAATAATGTCATCCCCATTTGCAAGACAAAAAAAAAAAAGCTGCCAAACTTCCCCCTAATGAACAGCGCATCCCGCCAGCAGGCAAAACTACATCTCAGATTTATTTAGTATTCTTGATGATGTTTGGCTATCCAGACAGTCCCATATTCCAGAGTCAACTGGTTTTCTGTAAGTTGTCCTCACTTTACTCGACTACGATGCTCTGCTGACTCGCCAAAACACTGTTTACACAATTTAATGCTCTCAATACTCACACATTTTTGAAACACGCTAAGAGACATTTGGTTTTCTTCCAAGCCACCAAGACCTAATGCTTATTCCAGCTACAAAAAGTCACTTCCTGAAATATCTCTTTCCTAAAACAAACTTACACCCACACTCCTTTCAAAAAAATGACAGAAAAAAATTGAAGGAGTTTCTCCCTTCCAACTAAATAGAGTTTAAGGGGTGACAGTTTTGACTGTGTTAACAACCAGCAGTGATCAGTGAGTGCTGGACAATCAAAATTCTCTGTATAGAAAGTCACCTACCAAAGGGTTGATACCCAACCCTTAGGTCACCAGATTTTCAACAAGACTTTACATCTTTTTATCTACCATATCAAACCCCAGTGTCTGAGGCTTATAAATGCCATTTTTGCTATATTTACTTGCAAATATTAATGCAAAATCATGCCTGACATCTTACTCAGGAGAACATGGTTAGATCCTGTTCTAGGTTTTATAACTCTAGAAACCCAAACCAGATTATCTCAGACTACAGCAGAATGTCCTCTTAACCACATGCCCTAAGCTGAGCAGGTGCTGTTTGCTAAGCACACAGCAATCACCCTTTGCTTTAGTTACCATATTTCAATACTTAACCCTTTTTCTTCTATAAATCCCCTCAGGTTACAACAGCTTCTATTCAGGGACTTTTGCTCCAGCAGATCACTGTCACAAGTTCAACAGCTGCAGCCAAGAAAATATTACAGCAGCTAAATTAAAAATTCTCCAGAAATTTTTCATGTCCTTTTGAAGTGTAAGTTTGTTAATAATTGGTGAGAGTTTATGAAAGGCTCTGCTGTCTAAACAGACATTTAACACATTAGACAGCAATGGCAGTCACCGTAGTGGAAGGTAAACACCTACTTGCAGAATTTGTTACAACAAGCTGTTTCTAAATCCCACGCAGAAGAGCACTGGAAGTGTTCCTGACTTGTTTTAACTCACACTGAACTGAGGCATCCAAACACATCTTTTCACAAGGGCTGCAGAAAAGGTTATTTTAACAATCACTGATAAATAATGTCAGCATGAAGCAATTCCAGCATACACCAGGTTTCACCTCTGTAACAAGCAGAACTCTCCAGCTAATGTCACGTTCTGCTCCACCTTGTTTTAATTTTTGACACGTAGTTTAATAGCTTGCCTTGGAGCTGGACCTGGCAATAATTTTAGTATGCCTTGAATTTACCTGAGTTCTAATTCATTTTCTTAATGAAGATATTTGGGAGATTTTTGGTTGGGTTTTGGTGGTGGTGGGGATTTTTTAGTTCACCTGGATGGGGTTTTTAGGGGGGGTTAGGGTTTGGGGTTTTTTTTTGTTTTGGTTTGGTTTTTTTTTGGCAAAATTCAGAAAGCACAAGTCACAAGCTAGAGGGAAAAAAAAATCAAACCCAAACTCTTTTAAATACTGTTTTACATAGGCTTCATACAGAATGCTATGCTAAACAAAAAAGTGGTTTTTAGGAAGGAACAAAATTATCCATCCTCTTATTTAACACAAACTATAGAAAAATATTTCTGAATTCCAGAGCCATAATGATTGCCCTGCCTTATACAAACAGCAGTCCTGAATAAATCACAAGTCAAGTAGCACGTGGTAGCTGGCATTGCAAAATGGGATTTTCTTAGGAAAATTTTCTGATACAAGCAAGCTCGAGATACTGCTCCTTCGAGGTATTTCTGCTTTAAGTAACCAGAGCAGAGTGAACCATTTGCATAATGTCAACCTCTGCTTTGCCTGGGACAAGATACTTATTGAGAACATCTTGAAAGGTGAATTCTTCCTATTCATCCATACACTGACATAATTTGAGAGCAACTAGATTTGAATAAAGTTTTATTGCCTGGAGGGCTTCTATCACATTAACAGAGAAGGAAGCAAAATGTCCAAGTTACTTCTCATGTCTTCAAATAAAAAAGACGTGGAGCAAGAAATTAAATAAGAATTTGTGTCAGAAGTACATTCATTTCATGTGCAACCACCAATACCAGTATCAGATTACTTCATCAAGAAAGAGGAAAATTGAAGAACATCCAACAGCTGTTGGATCTTGGCATTAATTTAAAAATACTGAGTTCACTGCAAACTTCTCGTGGGTTTGCCCAAGTGTGAGAACCTATTTCCAGAATCCCGCGGATCCAGCCAGAGGTGAGAGTCCCATCGATGGACAGGAATCTACAATTACACTTCACACGCTTTATTTGCATAAATAATAACAGAGTGATCCAAGAAGTGATGCATGGAACCCCTGGCTGAGCTCCTTAACACAGAGAACCTTTGCAAAGGAGCAAGTTCAGCAAATCCCACCTGGAGCACACCTGGCCAGAGGGGGAAAGGCAGGATGCAAACACAGGGCACACAGAGCTCAGGTGCTCTGGCACTGCCTGAGCCTGGATTTGTCCAGGGCAGCCCTGCCACACAACCAGAGCCTGAGCCAAGAGAGGAGCCAAGAGAGCTCAGTTCCCTCCTGCAGCCAGGGAGGAGCCCAGGGAACCCTTCCACCACATCTGGCAGCTCCTCTGCAGCACACAGCGTTCCTCAGCCACGGAAACATCTGGTACACAGCTGGATATCACAAGGTTTGGCCACCTCTGCAGGCAACCTGACACATTTTACTCAATTTCTAGTCCAAGTTTTCCTTAACAGAAGATATCACCAATTAAGCTCTACTGGTGATTAATAAAGAAATTCTGAGTCAGACAAGGCACATGCAGAGACCAGCATTCTAAGCTCTGTCCTGAGTTTAATGATGCTCAGCACAGACTTTCACAAATCCCCCTCAACTCATCAGCTGTATGACAAATAAGATTACTTTAAAAAGTAAAGTTTTCAGTAGTCCTGCTCCAGCCTTGCATTCCAAATTCCTCATAGTTACTGATATTTTAAGACTGTATAATCTTGTGATTAAAAAAAATAAAACTTAATTATATTTCAATGCTGTATAAGCTGCACAAAACTACCAACTGCCATAATTCTTAGGTGGCCTTAATTTTAAAAAATAAGCCAGTTGACTCTTCTTGCATAAGAAAAAATAAAGCAACTGGATTTGTGAGTGTTAGTGGTTGCACAGCAAAAGCCAATGGATTTGAAAAGCCAGATCAGAATTTGCTAATACCACTCAAGGTCTTGTCTTGGACAAAGACACTTCATTTTTAATTATGTCTGACACGGTAACAAGAGCAAGCATTCTCAGCTAATTCATTGCCAGGTAACCCTGTATCTTTAAATTTAATTGTTCTTAACAAAAACATGGAATTTATAAGCTTCCCTGTGTATCACACACCTGCTTTATTTAAGGAAAAGGTTTGTAACATATTTGGCAATTGTTAACCAAAGGGATGTCAGAACTGTAACATGCTTCCAGAGATCTAGTAAAATAACTAACCACAAAATAACAATTCATAGTCTTAACCTGGCATTAACAAATGCATTTGAAATATTTACCTCGACCACACTTCCTCTCAACAGCAAATATCACTGAGCACCTTCGGTCACAATTCAACCCCCTCAGCCTACAGATCAGCAGACTACCGGGGAGAAGCTGAATTTTAAGGAGACTGAATACCTACAATAGAACTGTAATATAAAATTCAAACGAACAACACGCATCAGACTGATGTAGCTAAAACACAGAGACTTAATTCTCTCTACATTTCTAACGAGTTTAAATAGATCCTGCCGCAACCCCCAAACAATCTTTAGCTGAATTACACAGAACTTTCTGCCTCAAGAGGCAGAGGGAAAAGTTTTGTTCTTCATTCCTATCCGAAGGAGGACTCAGTGTTCCCACAGAGAACAAACCCAGCACGTCCGGATCTGCCAAAGAATGCTCTGCTGGATGACCCCGGCTTAAATTCCCCCTGCCTTAAATTCCCCCTGCCTTAAACTCCCCCTGGCTCATCTGAAATACATCCCGATGCCGGTCACAGTTAAATGCTCTGGCGTGTGTCCGCAGAACGCCGGCGACAAATAAATGAACAAACAACGCATTCAGTGTTGAACGCGCATCTGGGTGCAGCGACTGGCAACAATTCGCTCTCATCACGTGAAATTCAAAATATCACCATCACGCTGTTTGCTCGGTGGGTATTTAAAAGCGAAGTTGACTGAAACAGACCGAGTTGTTCAATGACTGTGTAACACACGGACACTGACACCAGGAGCCGGAAGGGCTGTTCTACCTCAGCCCTATTGCTTCAACGATCCATGCAATGAGTTTTAAACCTGCACGGCCTCCAGAACCACCTTTGTAAGTACTTAAAGCATTGCTGCACAGTTCGCTACACTTCTCATCACGAATTGTCGCCACGGGGCCGCAAGCGCTGAAGAACGAGTGCCAGCCCTGTCCTCGCGTCCCTCAGCCCGCCGATGCAAGGGAAACGAAAAAGCGAAGGGAAAGGGGAAAGGAAACGGGGAAAGGAAGAGGGGAAGGGAAGCGCGGCGCCCCTGCCCCCGGCGGTACCTCCTTGTCGGGCACCCAGGGCGGCTCGTCCAGGCCGAAGGGGCTGCGGGCGGCGCGGTGCTCGGGCACCATGCGCAGCCCGCTGGGCGAGCGCACCAGCTTCTTCGCGTCGCCGCCCGACATCTTCCCCCGCGCGCCGCCGCCGCCGCGGGACGGCCGCCGCCGCCGCCCAATGGCCGCGCGGCTCTGCGCGACCGGCACGGCAACCAACCAATGGGAATCGGCGACTCTCCGGCCCCGCCCACGCGCTCGGGGTTTGCCAGCCAATCCCGTGTCCCTTGGGGAGCTAGTCCCGCCTCCTTCGTGCCCAGCAACCCGGAAGCGAAGGGCGCGGGCGCCACCGCCGCGTCGCCGAGATCCAGGAAGCGGCACACCGAGCCCAGATCCAGGAAGCGGCACACCGAGCCGCGAGGGGCGGCTCCGCAGAGAGCCCGCGGTGGCTGCCGCAGCGCCCGCCCGAGGCTCTGAGGCAGCGCGGCCCCGCCGCTCCCGGCCGGCCCAGCGGGAGGGGAAGGAGCGGCGCTCTGCCATTGGCTGTGCCGCCGGGGCAGTCACTGTAGCGAGCTTTGATTGGCTGCGGCGGGCAGGCCGCTCGCTGATTGGCTGCGCGGGCGGCGGGGGATTCGTGAGGGCCCTGTGGCGGCGCCGCGCCGCGTCCGTCCCTCTGTCCGTGTGTCCGCCTGTCCGCCCCTCGCTCCCCCGGCCGCTGCCGGGCCCGTGGGACGCCCCTGGCTGCACCGTGACCCGCTCCCGGTGTTTCGCTCTCCTCCGGGCCTCATCCGTGGAGCGGCGTGCTGTGAGCGGAGAGTGCGCGATGGTTCGGAGCCCTTCAGCCAAGGGCCGTCGTAATCATGATTGATTTCAGTAAGTTTCGGCTTCTAAACCTTCTCAGAATGTTGCTTTAAATGGGTGTTGCTTCAGAGTAACTTGTCTCTCTTAGATTTATTCTGTTATTAGCACCCATCACAACCTGCCCCCCCATGTTGAGAAAGGGATTGTTCATAAAGTCATGCATGCTCATATGACTGTCGGGAGTCTGCTGCAATCCTTCATAAATTTATCAGAATAATGCTAAGAACCTCTTCTAGGCAGCCATGGGGCTAAACTGTTGTTTTTCGGACCAAAGTATTAAAAGAACTATTTAATGTTGTTACAAGAAACAATCAGATTTGAACAATTTAATAATAAATTTGCTTTTAGCTAATAAATGTATATGTATATGCTAAATAAATGGCTGTCCAATGCATGAATAATCCTGGGTCATCCTAAACTGCTCGTGTGTGAGATTTCTTCCTATTAGAAAATGAGAAAATGAGAAAATTAGAATTTTTTCCTATTAGAAAATTAGAAAAAGCCTTGTGTGAAGACTGACAGGGCAGGAATAAATGACTGTCTGGCTTGCTTGTGAGCTGCTCTCCAGAGCAAAAGCACTGTGCAGAATTACAGGCAATTAAAACTCCCAGGAGCTCTTAGCTGCAGGCTCGTTGGTTGAATTCTTTAACAGGATAAATGGAAACAGCCATCAGAGAGCACTTCTGCCAAAGGGCTGGATGAGAGAATAGCCAGGGTTGGAAGGGAGCTCTGCAGATCATCCAGCCCAACCCCCTGCCCAGGCAGGCTCTCCTGAAGCAGTGACACAGGAATGAGGCCAGCTGGGGTTGGAATGCCTCCCTGGCCCTCGTGGGCAGCTGTCCCAGTGCTCTGCCACCCTCGGTGCAAGGGCTCCTCTTCATCTTGAGCTGAAGCTGAGGAGAGTTTGGCTCCATCCTCTTGGCAGCCACCTTTGGATTGTGACACGCATTGATGGGATCCCCTCTCTGTCTTCTCCTCTGCAGGCTCTGCTCAGCAGAGATGCTCCAGACCCCTCTTCACCTCGGTGCCTCTGCTGGGCCCTTTGCAGCAGCTCCTTGTCTGTCTTGTGCTGGGCAGAACTGAACTCAGCACTCCAGACGGGGCCTCACTCAGGGCTGAGCAGAGGGGGAGGATCACCTCCCTCAGCCTGCTGGCCACACACTTTCCAATTAAAATAATATCAATATATAAAATTATAGCAATAATTCTCATAACAACACAATAACCCCAGCATAATTGTTACTTCTCTAAGACAACTGATAAATATGTTGTTAAAAATAGAAAAAACATCTGGAAACTTTTGACACTGATTTATGCCTATTTTTTCTTGCCTGTGTCTGTGATAAAAGCCACTTCTTTAATGACAGATAATTATGGGATGTGCTGCTCATTGCTGTGCTGTGTCAGGAGATGGACTGGGACCAGTTGGACTTGAACCCTAGAACAATTGCTGCCCTGAAAAAAGGTAATTTAATCTGCCACTGGCTCACCAACAGATCTGTCACCACACTGACATCCTTGACATAATTGTGTGTTTGTGGGTATAAGCAGGCAGATGGACACTAACATTTTAGAACTGTCATTAAGTATTTCACAAATAAGTTTTTTGAGTAATTAAAAGTGTTGGGTTTTGCCCATGCTTCAATAATAAATTTCCAAACAATTTTACAGCTTGTGTTGGTACATTCCACGTGAGTGTTGCCTGCCCACCATAGAAGAATGCAGCAGAGATAAACCTCAAGTAAATGAGAATTAGAAATTGGGAAAACTTTGCTGGGTAAGACAGCCAAAAGTATTTATAAAAATTCCTCTTGTTTCAGCTGACATAAAATCAGTAAAAGAGATTTTAAACCTGTCTGGAGCAGACTTGCAGAGACTGATGAAGCTCTCCAGTGCAGACATCCAGTGCCTGCTGAAAACAGTCTCTCACACACTGAGGAGGAACAGCATGCTCACAGGTAATGCAGTCAGGGCATAAAAAGTCTTCTATCTAAAACTCAAAATAACTGTCCCTGGGAGAAAATATGGTTCTGGCTCCTCAGAGACAGAAATGTGGGTTTAAAATGAGAATGGAAGTGTTTTAATTATGCTGTAGTGAATTATTTAACTATGCTAAGGACAGCTCCCCTGGGGGTAAAGGGAAGTGAATGGGTGTCATTTTCAGGATCGAGCCTGCTTGAAGCAGGACAAAATGTTTCTCCAGTCTGAAACACTTAAACACAGGAACAAAATATTTCCTTTTTCTTTCACACTCTATTCCTCTCTCTCACTATTCTCCTTTTGGACTAAGACTAGTTAAAAATTTATATCATATATTAAAAGCCTCATAAACTGATTTGTCATAAACACCTCATTCCAAAACAAGCAGGACCTAATAGCTTCTCCTGTACAAATTCTTAATGACAACTCTGTATTTAAAACCTATTTTCTCGTGATTGCATGTGTCCTCAGGCTTTGACCAGATGCCTGCTGTGCTGTTTTGTACTCTGCTGTAGCTTTCTATTTCCAGAATTGCTGTGCTTGAACCTTTGCTGTCAGAATCCTCTCAGAGTGTAACTTTCCTCAGGGACACCTTAGAGGCAGAGAAAGGAAAAAAAGAGTTTGAGAGGAGGAAAGAACTCAGTGTAAATTTTCAATCTATGTACAGATATTCAGCAGAGGTCTGATGGGGAGAGAGGTGGGGAAGACCAGGCTGAATTAGGGAAATTCTCCATCAACAAAGAAAGCATCCCTTGCAGGGATAAACCTTGTGTACAGCATTTTGTATCATTGTGTGTTGGAAAAATAATAAATGAAACTACCTTTTTCTTTCTTTTCTTTTAAATCATCAAAAAACGCTCCCAAACCCTGCAGCGCTTCAGCTCTACCAAGATAAAGATCATTTCACCTCCCAGCACCAGAAGCTGAGCCTGGGATGTTCAGTGCTGGACAACTTGTTGAAAGGAGGCATTCCTTTAGTGGGGATCACGGAGCTCGCTGGGGAGAGCTCTGCTGGGAAGACTCAGATTAGTTTACAGCTGTGCCTGTGTGTGCAGTATCCTTACCAGTATGGTGGGTTGGAGTCTGGTAAGTGCTGAACTGTAAACTTGGATTCAGTTCCCATTTGAGGGAATTTACTTTAGGAACTTCATTAAAGCAGGTGCACATGTGCAGTGCATGTCTAACTTCAGCAGCAAGCCAGTTAGTGACTAATGTGTCTTTACAGAGAGAAAAGCTTGCTGCAGCACAACATAACTTAATTCACAATTACTGTTGGCTGTTGTCTGCCTGCCTGCCGCTCTGGGTTAAACTAAACACACTCTCAAACACTGTGAGGAAAGTGTTGCTGTCATGAGAGCTCATTGACTCCTCGGGTCAGCAGAACAGCTCAGCAGATAACTGTCTACAAACATCTTGGTCTATGGTATCTATTCCCTAGCTGGGGATTTCAAATTTCACAGATTATTTGTTTTGATAACAATAATTGTACTGATTTACAGAGTAAAATTGATGGAAATGTAATTGAAGAAAGGTAACATTGTTTTGTACCGGTGATTTTCCTGGGTTTACCAAAGTATACAGGTTTATTCTTTGATTTGAGTGTGGTTTTGGTTTTTTACCCTTCTGTCATATTAATCTAACTCCTAATTTTTAATTATTTTTTTTTTACTATTGCTGCCGTAGAAAGGGAGGAAACCTGTGTCACTTCTGAGAACTCTGGTGGTCTGCCTTAGGTGTGTTTTGCCTGTGACCTTGCTGCTCCTTCCACACAGCACTGGCTTTATCTGGCAGCTCAGTGGCTCCTTGTGGGGAAACTTATTAATTTCTTGAACTGTATCCGCCCATGTGGAAAAATCATGGACTGTACAGATTGAGATCTTGCTTAAAGGGCTGTGAGTAGCCCATGGCTTACCTTACATGATGTCATTAATCAGAGCAGAAGCAATTTTATTTTGTTCTGTTCCTTTGTGTGCTGCTGCTAACTGCGCATAGTTTGAAGACAAATACATTTTTACCCATGCTCCAGCACTTCTTCCTGTTTGTTGAAATCAAGGAACAGAGGAAGGTGCCCTACACCCTACTGCACTCTTGTGTTGAGCCTCCTGTGAGAAACAGAGCAGTTAAAGCTTAGTTAAATGTGAGGAGTTTTATCCTTTAGGAAACTTGAGGAGGACAGCAATGCTCAGAAACTCCCACAGAACTCTGCACAACCAGTGGAAGATTTTGCTACTGATTTAAAATTATGGTGCATTGTATTTTTTTACTGATTAGAAACTTCCCTTCTCACAAGTGATGATGTTGAAATACATTTCTTTAAACAGTTACTTCATTAAATTTAGTGCTAGTCTTGTTTGTAATTCTCAGTGCAAGGAGGTTGGCAGCAGAGAAATCCTGAAAGTAAACAAAGGCCTCCTTTGCCTCCAGGATATCTTCCTGCTGTTCTAGGAATGTCAGTTGTGTTCAGTTGTGTTGGCTGAATTTATTGTATATGCCCATATTCATAAGTAATATGTGAATATAATGGGACAAATTAATATCCATATTAGAATTCTGGAATTAGAAACAATATTTGCTACTGATTCTTGGGAACAAACTGGTTTGGTGCCTGACAGATTATGGTCATAGGAATCAAAATTTGTTCTTTCTGAGATTGAGGGGTTTTAGTGGTTTTTCTTCCTGTTTGGTTGATTTTTGGTGGTATTTTTTTGTCAACAACCAGCATAGCGCATTTATTGGCCTGAATAACAGGCCAATAAAATTGCTTTGAAATTGCTGATTTTGCTGATTTCTCTTTGGGTTTCATTGGTCTTGTGCCTGTGTTTTCAGTGTCCTGAATGTTTCAATAACTATGGATCAAAATACAATTATTTAATCAATGGGGCATCAATCTATCTAGAAAGGCAAATCTGCATCTGGAAGAACCCCAGTGACTATGAAATATGAAGAAATGGACATTCCACCCTTTTTAAGAAAACTAAGGAGAGGACAAGTGGCCTCCTGCTTAAGGCAGGTCTGGCTTTCAGAAAGCAGATGATTTCTCTGTGAGCCCAGAATTCATGGTAGAGAAATCCCTGTCTTGCTACATTGTGCAAAAGGCACTCAGCCTAAATAAGCATGGTAGCTGAGAAGGACAGTATGTTTTATTTAGGAGCTGTTGTCTCAACACAAGTGAGCACAGGTTTTTCAGCATGAAATTCATAGTGCTGTGTTTTGGATTTCTGACTGAAGCAGGCAGACTGTGCAGCGTCACTCTGGGGGTTGGATAAACTGGGATACTCCTGGTCCCCAAGGCCAGGTATCAGGTGCTCCACAGCTGTGCACAGTGAGTGTCACCCAGTGGAGAGTACAAAATCCAGTTGTCCCAGCTGGTGCTGAAGAAACGACCAGGCACCTGCAGGAAAGTCACAGAAGCAGGCTTTTTGTTCATCTCTGATTCAACGTGGTTGCAAAATAACCAAACAAACGTGAATTTCCAGGTCTGTATGTATAGCTTTCAAATGCAGAATGTCTGATCTGATTTGTGTGCTGTTCAGAAAACTGTGTGTGCAAGAGCCCTGTGGTTTCCTTGGCTACAGGAGCTGTCTACATTTGTACAGAAGATGTGTTCCCAAGCAAACGTTTGCAGCAGCTCATTGACCAACAGCAGAAGCTGCGTGCAGATGTTCCAGCTGAAATCATACAGAAGATCAGATTTGGAAACAGCATTTTTGTTGAGCAGGCAGCAGACCTGGTAAGTAGTAGCACAAAGAATATTTCTAAGACTCTTGATCAGTATGGATTTGAGGCAGTATCTTACTGTTAGGGGGTCATTAGTGGGAGAGCAGCACAGTTTGTAACTGGTTTGGAATTCTTAATGATAGTCTCATGTCCTGAGTGTTTCAGTGAGAACCATTCCTTCCCCAGGTAGGCTGGCAAAGTTGGGGCTGTTCAGCCTGGAGAATAAAAGGTTGTGTGGGGACCTCATAGGAGCCTTCCAGTGCCTGAGGGGGCTGCAGGACATGTGGACAAGGGTACAAACTGAAAGAGGGGAAATTTAGATATTAGGAAGAAATTCTTGACTGTGAGGGTGCTGAGATACTGGAACAGGTTGCTCAGAGAAACTGTGGATGCCCCATCCCTGATAGTGTTTAAGGTCAGGCTGGATGTGGCTCTGAGCAACCTGGTCTGGTGGGAGGTGTCCCTGCCCGTGGCAGGGGGGTTGGGACTGGATGATTTTGAAGGTCCATTCCAACCCCTTAACATTATATAACTGTGAAAACAGAACAGTTTAGGAGTGTAGTAGGAGTAGTTAGGAGTGTAGTACTACCCTTGAGATTTAAAAGGATCAGTGGAGTCAGAGCTGCAGGTAAATGCAGGTTGCAGTTCTGTCTCTTCCATTTTCTCCTCAGTAAAACCACCTGATGTGGTTACAGGTGAGGCTCAGAGATCCACCACCTCCCTTCATGATTCAGAGCTCCCCGAGCTCGTGCTGCAGTGGCAATTGCTGTAGTTCAGTCTCTTGATGTCCCAGCAGGGCTCTTTGCCCTTTGTCACTGTTCCTGTGTGTGTGGCAGGACACCTTCCAGCAGTGCATCACGAGGAGGCTGTCCGTGCTGCTGGCTCGGGGCATGGCGCGCCTCGTGCTCATCGACTCCATGGCCGCCCTGTTCCGCTGCGAGTTCGGCCCGGCCGACTCTGCCCTGAAGGCTCGCTACCTGCAGAGCTTTGGGGCACAGCTGCACAGCTTGAGCACCAGGTTCAGGACTCCCATCGTGTGCATTAACCAGGTATGGCATCAAACTGCTGCTTATTCTGTAGGCACTGTTTAATAAATGGCTGGAGGGTGATGGAGCAATCTGTGTAAACGCAGATTTCATGGTGGTGTCCTTACCACCGTCAGCTGACTATTAATGACCAATGGAAACTGAAGCTTCCTTAAACTGATGTACTTTAGTATATGTTTATATGTTAACTACTCAAAGTTTATTATTTAAGCTTTTATAGGCTGTTAATGTTCTCAAAAGTTGTCCACTAAAGCTAACAGAAATAGGTATGTATAGCAACTGCACAGAGCATCAAAGCAAAATAACAGAGTTCTTTCTTACCACTGGCTTCAAATGCCATTGTCAGGAGGATTGCTCTGGGAGCTCTGCAGGCAGTTACATCCCAGGAGACAGTGAAGCACCAGGGACTTTGCTGCGTTTCTGTGGAACTCAGCATTTTTGTGTAACTGCTGAGATTACTGAAGCACTAAAGTGCATGCACTGACTGGAGCAATGATATTGTTCACAAAGAATATTCTTTTGAGAAAACAAGGCAAGGCACTGCTTCTAGTCTGCTCACAAATTGAAGGAGCATCTGAATGCCAGAGGTGAGGCATTCACACTCCAGTGTGGCCTTGGGAAGGGGTAAGTCAATGTGCAGGCAGGCCACTGAGAAACTTCAAAGGTAGTGAAATCATTGAGAACAGGGCACTTTTGGGAGATCTGGGCTTTTGTACTTTTTATCTCCAGCTACAGCACTGGAACAGTTTTGTGAATGTGGGGGGTTGTTTGTGGTTTGTTGTTTGAGTTTTTTTTAACCAAATCAAGCATCTAGTTGTAGTTTAATTAATGTAAGCTGTAGCTTGCTAAGTAGTTCTAACACTGTAAACTCAGCTTGTGATTCCCAAATCCATTTTAGTTTGCCTTGAAAGAATAAGTGTTTTGTAACTTGGCTTAATATATGCTCTGATAACTTGGATTTTCTTGCCTTGGTTCCCTTCCCTGCCCTCCTGCTTGCTGAATACAACCCCAGGTCAGCTGCAAATCTGTTTTTGTGCTTCAGGTGACGGATGCAGTGAGCGAGTCGGAAGCTGCTCAGTGCGGTTGCAGGTGAGTCACCCACACAGAGTGACAATGTCAAGCAGCAGCCCCGAACCATTCTGATCTTTGTCACTCCAGGGTAAGCTACGAGATCATGTGAGGAGCACTGGGGCATCTACCCAGCAATGCTGGATTTGCTGGAGACCAGCACCAGCTCGTACTGTGAAGGGGAAGAAACTGTCATATACATTTACATCGTAATCCTACTCACAAGATAGCAGGGAAAATTCCCATGAGTTAATGGCTTGAGTACCTGCTGACACAGGAGTGTTCTTGCATCTTGTCTCTGATGTAACTGCATGCACCTTCTGTCTGCTTAAATATAGCAACCAAACCCTAGCAGCTGGCTTTGTTAGTGAGAACCCAAAATAGTACCTTCTGACACCAAGATATTAGCAGCATTCAAATGGATGTATTTGTTGTTTGAATCCTTACTATAACTTTGATTTACTGCAGAAGTTGGGGGCTACATAAATGGGTGTTTGTGAGAAGTTCACTGTGTCCTTCATATTCTGGAACTGACACAGAACAAGGATAAGGTTCAATTATTATTTTTGCCTGGTTATCTTATAGTTCTTTTACTGGAGAAATTGCACTTTTTCCAGAAAAAAAAACTGTTTTAAACTTTGAGTTGAAAGTCACTCATAGGCAGTGTTCTGTTTACTCAACATTTCTAAATATACCTGCAAATGGAATCCAAGGCCAACAGTTACACGCTTCAAATATTAAAAATTCAACCATTTTTCTCTTGTGGTTTTCCTGTTGCAAGAAAGGCCTGTCCAGAGGGAGGTAGGTATTCCCCCTAGCTGTAGTTGAAAGAATGGCAGCTGTTCTGTATAGAAGCACTTCTCCAGCTGTGTCCTTGCCACAGGGAGAACCCAAGTTTTGTGAGTAAACCCTGTCACCTCTGTCTTCAAAGGCCCATAGTTTTCTATATATGTTAGAGAAATAATAAATGATGCCTTCTAGTGTAGTTTTGTTACAACAGAAGGTATTTCATATGAAATCCACGCATGCAGAAATGTGTTACACTTCCCTTACAGGGCGGTGGGTAGCAGAGTCACTCCAGCCCTTGGGATAACCTGGTCCAACCAGCTGCTGATGAGACTGATGGCCAGGCGGGTGTCGCTGCCCGGACCCTCACCTGGAGCAGCACGCTGCGCTGGGAGCAGGAGGACTTTAAGCGTTGTTTTTGCTCCTCATCTCCCTCCATCCTTTTGCTACTATACAGTACAGTTGGAAGGTGTGAAAGGAATACAGTAACACTTTTGCATAGTAAAGCTCCAAAAATGTACCAGGATTTTGCTTCGAGAAGAATTACCGGTGAAATGCAATTCTTCCTAGATGAGAGAAATTGATGGTGAAGTATATGAACAATGGTATGGCATCATTTAGCCTTGTCTGTATTGTGCAAGATGATCTTTTTACACTTGGATATTCAGCTTTTCCTTGTGACATGAGTGTCCTGGAGGTTCTGAAGGAAAGGGAAGCTGTGGGCAGGTGGAGGCTGCACAGTGGAGTGGGATGTAGCAATCCCCGTGATGGGGGAGATCTCATGTCTAATTTTACTTTAATAGCATGCTCATCTAGAAATAGCATTTACTGCAGTTTTGTACCCTGTTTCCAGACCCAACAGGACTTGAAATTCAACCAGCCTGCTGCTGGTTCTGGGTCTCACTCTGTCAATTAAGGATAGCCATTCTCTATCACAAAGCAGCTGCCCTATTTTAAAATAATTTGTTATTAAGATTTTAAAGAAAAAAATCCCATAAAGGTACTTTAACATCTTACTGTAAGAATTAAAATTGCACAGCCTTTGTACTGGATGAGTGTATCTAGCTTCACAGCACTCTTAAATTTTTTTAATAGTTCATTTCCACTCTTTTCCTGCTTTCCAGTCCATTCCCTTCACAGCAAAAGCCTCTTTAGCCTCTTTTATTTGACGGACAGCAAACCACATCCCCCATCCCCTTGTTCTCTTTGCCCACTGCTGAAGCTGTGTAGCCTCAGGGCAAGGTCTCTGTGTTCTTCCTGATGCTCTGCCCTGCTCAGTGTTTTGCTGGATCAGCATTCTTCACGGGCTTCCGGATTGCTGCCTCTCGTGTCCTGTGTCCCTGCTGCTGGGCAGCTCAGCCATGATCCTGAAGGGCACCTTCAGCTCTTTTCATCCATTCAGATGCTATTGCTCTTCTGAGGTGATTTTTGTTGTTCAGTTAGAGCTTCACATGGGTTTTCTTCCTGTCTTTGTGCTATTTTGTCACATTTTTCTGCTGTCATCAGACCGCTGCCATGACATCCACTCTTCCTGTGGCTGAATTTTCCCACTGCTCTGTTCCATGTAAAAGCAAGCGAGGTGAAGTTACACTGTCCAGAGGCCTCTGCTCTGAGGGTGGCTGCTGTCATCAGTGAGTGATGCTCACCTGTATCACACACTCATCAAGCTCTCACCTTCCCCCTCCTCCTGCTGCTGGCCCAGACAAGAACTCCATGTTGCTGTGGAGTGACATTGCTCAGGTCTCTTTCGGCCAGGAACCCTGTGTTTGTGAAAAGCTGCCTCCTCTGCCTTTCCCCAGTCACATTCCTTCAGGCCATTCATCCTCTTTCCATGTGGAAGCCTGCAGCTGGGTAGCTGAAAGGGAAAGCTTTGTCTGGCTGTAACTGCTCAGCTGGAACTATGGCAGATTTCTCAAGGGACAACTGAGTATGACTCAAGGAAAATAAACCCTGTGTGACTGCCTGGGGAAGTTCCAGAGAAGAACAGGCACAGCTTGAAGTTGAAGGAAGGAGATTGTAAGCAAGCAGAAAGGATGAGCTGCTTTCAGTGCCTTCTGCAACCCCTTCAGATGTCTCAGGGGCCCTTGTGCAAATAGCACAAGTTGTGTCTAAATCATTTTTCTAAAATGTCTTAATTCTCACAGCTTCTTTTAATAAAATCCAACCATGCAGCTTAGAAACCTTTGTGTTCTCTAAGGAAAAAGTGACAGTGCCACAGCTGAGAGGCAGGGCCACCTCCTCCTTAAAACCCTTACCCCTTCCATGCTTCCTCCCTAACAACTTCAATAAAGATCAAGTAATGCAGCACAGGAAACTCCAGCTCTCTTCTGTTCCTGCCCTGTGCATCTGGGCTGGAACTGCAGCCAAGGTCACGTTCATCCTGTTGTGCTGACTGGGAAAAGCAGCCACAGAGAGATGTAGCTGATTAATGGAGTCATCAACCCTACCTGGATATTCATTTACAGAAGAGCCTCATCAAATGCTGGGCTCCAATCCCACGAGTTTGCCTTGCTGTGAGCCATGTCCAGAAGAGTGTGAAACTTCTGAAGGCTCAGTCATATTTTGATATTTTGATCAAAGTATGAGTCAGTGATATTTTGATCACTCTTTTTTGCAACTTGCCAACTGCCTGCTGGAACGGCCCCGAAGTGTTAAAAGTCAGAGATGAGTCTGCAATCAAAGTTCTAGTTTACCTGGTGAAAAACACTTTTACCAACAACCAGAAGTAACATTTTACCTGCTCAAGTGTTCTGTCATTACCCTGTTGGTTTGTTGGTTCTTTCTAGCTGAGTCAGAGTACACTACAGTCTGTCTCCTGGCTCACGAGCACACACAAACCCTGAAATCTCAACTGCAGCTGAGCCCCACTGAGGCTCAGAGCCAACTCTCAACCACTCCAGTTCCTGCCCCATCCCTCAGTCCCACCCCCAGCACAGCCCAGGATGTCCACCTGACCCAAGGGCAGCTTTGGGGCTGCAAACCCTCCCAGGAACCCAACACAGCACCTCTCTATTGAAGCCTTGTGTCAAAAGTGTGGAAATGTGCTTAAGTTTTAATAAATGCAATTGAAGAACCTTCCCTTTATAGAGCTTTATTCATCTTTGGGTTTCACAACTGAGATTTGTATTCTATACAAGGAAAAAATGGAAGTAGTTTTTACAAAGAAGATTTACAGTCTACAATGCATTAAGTCTTTATCCTGCAAGACTACTTAAATATTCTTCTACACTTTGAAAAGAAATGTTAAATGACACTTAAGAAACTATGGTTCCCTAAATATTTCTCATTTACAAGCAGATGTAACCAACAAAGTGTTGCAACTTCACTGTGAGCACAGGCACCCTCCCAGTGTAGGCCTTTGGACCTCTACCAGACCCCCACATTCTGTTTGGCTTCTGGCTTTGTTGTTTCAGGTTTTTTAACAACTGATCTTAACTATTCAGTGTACTGGCACAATTGTGAATAGTTTTAGGGGAAAAAAACAATCCAATGTAGATGTCTGAGATACTCCTCAATTCTAAATACTTCCACACACACCTGTGTATCTCTGTAAATTGATGACAATGCAACTAAACTTGTCAGCATCACATCTGTTAACATTTATTCTCTCAGTACAGATTAACATAGACCAAAAATGCCACTCTCTCAGCAGCCTTCAGACACAACATGTGACCTACGTAACAAAAACCAACTATCATCAACTACTGTAAACACAACTGTCAATGCAGCACTGCACACACCTTTTGTTAGATATTTACAACAGAATCATACCATTTGCAAAATCTCTGGATTCAAATGATACCATTTAAGTAAAAATACTTCTCAAGCTCAAAACCATTTTAATTTACTAATTAAAGAGTGCTTGGGGAATGAAGGTGTCGTTTACTGTAAGCACAAACTGTAGATAACTGACCCTTTTTGCATTGTGTCAGTTACTCCTTCAGAAGAGGAGCAAACCATGAAACAATTTACAACATTTTACAAGACTACTGAGTAAGATCTAAACTCAAGACTGAATATTGCCAATGTAGCACACAGCTGGAGACAGAAGGGCAAGAGGCACCTTTCTGCCAGGAACAATTCCATGTACAATTCATCCCACATCCTGCTGTACACCCAGACTCACCACTGTTTGTGGGAGAATCTGAGGGCCAATGTGGAGTCCTCGTTACATTTTTATTCAAGTTCACCCTTAAAATTTTAATCAAGGACAAAAATGCCAGATTAAAAACACAACTGCACTACCAAGGTTGCAGCTTTCCTAACAAGATGTCTGTCAATTTTGAAGGTCTTTTCTAGTTTTCATTAGAGCTGTTGATTTAGTTTGGTGCTGAAGACATCCCAGAATTATACAACTGGATATTCTGGATATATTCTTTATGCAGACTCTTAGCTATAACTACAACCTTACAAAAGGAAATCCAGAAAGAAAATCTTGCATAAAAGTGAACTGAGAAGCCCATCTGAAATATAAATGTACGTAAACCATGTCCTGACAGTAACTCATCCATGCTTCAAACACAGGGAATGTTGACTTTGATATGGTTTGTGGTTTTTAAAAGTTCTCAAACTGCTAACAGCTCACTGGCTCCTAACAGTAAGGACTTGGCTACTATTCTCAGGGATTATGGACTAAAGAAGTCTTGAAATTTGTTTCTTCTCAGGGAAAAAAACCTAACCTCTTAAATGTAAAAGTTGTTTAATATGCATTAGCTCAACAACTTAACCTTCCATCACACTTTAAAATACTATATAAAGGATTAAAACACTTAGAAGCACAGTATTAGTAATGCCACTACCAGCAAGATCTTGACCAGGAAATCTCCCTCACCATCACCCTCTACATACCACAGTCTTGCACTTGGAAACTTACTGTACATTGTCATTTGGCATGGTTACATAATTTATTGCTTATTTACACAGGGTTGGGGGTTTTGAGAGGTTGCAAAAAATCATTCTGCTTCAAAGATGAATGTGGGAGTCACATCCTTCAGTTTATGTAATTCCTTACTACCGAAACAGTTTTGTGTCTGAATAGTTCTGTGGGGTTTTTTTGGAAGCCAGACTCCCAGTGGGGCGGGGGCTGGACATGGGCAGCCCTGGCCTGGCAGCCTGACACGGTTCTTTCAGCAAAGCCAGCTCAGTCTGCCTTTGTGCAGAGAGCCCAGTTAGCCAGCAGGGGCAGAGAGCACGCTTTACTTCAGGGGGAAAAAGAAGTATATATATTACATATTTTTTAATATAAAAAGCTCTTAATAAAAAGATTAAAACTCAAGAGTCAACGTTATATGAGTATCTATTGTTAAGATAACCGAGCAACAACCTGTTCCTGCTCGAGCTCATTAATGAATTGCACTATGTGCTAAAACTTCTACAAAATTAATAGCAGCATTGTCTCACCATTCCTACACTGTCTCTAAAGCAGGTGCACCACGCACAGCTTCCTCTGCAGAGGTGCTCAGACAGTACCTCCTGGTAAACATTGTTAAGTGCATTACACAGACAACTTCTGCATCAGTTACTGGAACCAACTTAAAACCAGGTGCAAACCCAGTCAAAAACTCCTACTAAGTACTAGTTCTAATTACTTTTCACAGCCTGTTCAAATACTAAAACTTGCCTATGTTCCTATATTTTACCTTCTTCAGTTGGTGCTGACTTTGAATGAATTTTCCAGCTTTTCCCAAAGTTAATTTTGTTCAACATTTTCCAACTCACAACTATGACCACAAATACATTTTTACACACACTGCTTGTTTTTTTTTTACTTTCTTATCCAACTTCACAAAAATAGGAAATTTTACAAAAGATGAACAAAATTACAAGCTTTACAGAAAAGCAAAAGGAAATCCTAAGGTCTATAAAATCCTTTAAACATACATACATACTTTGTTCCAGCAGCAGTCCTGTATACAGACAGCATATATATATTAACCTAGAACATGGATATGTGGTCACACACGTCACTTACAGCCTTTGAGTGCTTCCACGAGGGCCCTTAGCACAGAGTGGTCCTTGCAGAGCAGCCACTCCACAGTGTGACATCCCGGCATGCAGTGCCTGCTTCTGCTGTCACCAGCTGGTGTGGAAAAAGGCAGGATTTGGGATCAGCATAAGGAAATGTTGGGCACTTTCAGCAAACAGAGAATGGGATTGTGAATTCCAGTGGACAAGCGAGAAAGTCAACCTGAGGCTCGATGTTCCCCTGAAAGCAGCAGCAGCTGCTCTGGGACAGTTGCAGTCCAAAACTTGAGTATTCTTCAATCACACAAAGTAAAGGTTTTTTTCCATTTCTCCTGATGTACACAAACCATCCTATATCCATTGACTGCTGTGCCCTAAGACTTACAATATCAGAAGTTATGGTCACAGGGGTTGCTGTTTATTCTATCTAAATGTAACTCACCCCCAGCCATCACTTCTGTAAGATTCAATAGCTCAGTCTAGTGGTTAAGTCAGTCAGGTCTAAGTGCTGTTTAGCTAGCCAAGGCTTCTACCTTTACAAGAGTCACCAGTGCAAGGGCAAACCCCACCACTACAGAATGCTGAACTGGAATTTCTACAGTAATGCACATAAATTTATCCATTCCTCATTCCAGCGCTGTATGGATTTACTGCCACACAGTTTGCTTATATTTTCCAACACCATTGCATTTTGGTACGCATTGAACGTGTTTGTTTTTTTACTCTTTTTTTTGGCTGCTGTAATAGTCAGATCTATTGAAAAAATTTATGTAAGTAGCATGAACAGGGGCAGTGCAACAAGCAATACATATCTATATAGTTTTCCCTTAGAAGAAAACATTCACTAATGCCGTGTTTAAAATTGTCCCTATTTCAAAAGTAAAAACAGCAGTCCATTGGAAAAAAACCAACAACATCTACAAACTAGGTGTTCCTATGGACAAGGATGAGGAACCAAAGCTTTGAAGGTCTCAGTGCTTCTTTATTCACACAGGAATATTAGCTAGCTTCTGTCCCAGCTCTCAATGCGCCAGATCAGAATGACTGACACTCAGAGCTCGCGAGTCTGTCAGACAATTATTTCGTTCCTGTGTGAAGGGGAAAAAAACAAACAAAGAAATTAAGCAGATGTCCAGATAGTTCAAGCAAACAAAGTACAAATAGGAACAAACATAGGGAATTACTGAGAACTGTTCATGCTGGATAGGGGAAAGCTTTCCAGAGTCAAATAAACTTCTTTTCCCCCAGTTTTTAACTGGCAATACTATAAAGTATACACACCCTTAGAATACAGCCTAAGCCTTCCCAGAAATGCAAGAGCCCGTTTATGGGAATTGCCGTGGGTATGGATAGTGGAGGGAACACGAAAGTTCACGAGAAGGAAGAACTGATTTTACTAGTGCATTGTACACACCAACAAAAAGCCCCCCTCTGCAAGTCACACCAACTAAACACACACTGGGGATCATCCAGTCAGGGGCACCTGGGACACGGCTCTTTGACACTCTTGGCACTGTGGCTGCAGAGAATTGTGCTTCACCCTGGACGTGTTTTGGCTGAACCTCACCCTGAGCAAAGCTTTGCTCACACTTCCAACCACAGAGAATTCTGCAGCACATTCATTAGGGATCACACAGCTCCAACACCTTTACAGCACTGGGGAGTGCAAGAGCCACAGCTGGGGCTTTCCTGCTGCTACTTCAGGACACAGTGATGAAGATCCTCACCTACAGCTTTGTTAGTAGAGAAGCAATTTTATCTTCCTAAAATTAGTAGCAGTTACTGTGTTAGTAAAACACACAGCAGTGTTTAGAAGAACATTGCTCACTCATTTGACAATTTAAACAGTGAATTGTTAGGTAAAAACAGGCAATGAGGAGTAGCACTTGGGCACACCATGAACAGTTAAGCAAAATCAGATTTTATATTAGCAGAAGCACAACACAGATCAGACAAACTTTTGAGACTGCTCCTGTGCCACCTCAGAACCAACTGAACTGTTTAAGGGCACCTGGTGACATACAGCAATTACAATGACAGGGTGCTTTGCAATAAACAGGCTGAAGTAAAAAAAAATAATGAAAATATTGGGCTTTAACAGTTCTTGCATTTTTAAGTTGCTTTTACAAGAATGTAATATTCCATAAGTTTTATATCCACTGTAATAGAAGTCCAAAGCCAGACACTGCTTGGTCATACAAGCCAATGTTCTTTCCTGGCTAGACTTGAACCCTTTCTTAAAATTAATCATGATTTACAAAAGTGTCAGAGAATGATGCCTTAAGCACAGCCTTCAAACACCTTACTGAAGTAGGATCTTACAATCACTGTGAGGTTGTTGGTTTATTATTTATCACATTCTTTTTATCCCAAACCCTACTAACAGTATTTATTTTTGTAAGAGTATTGTAGGGCTTCTTACTTGAAAATGATCTTCAGTAGCCTTGCCACCCATGTTAAGAACATTCAGAGAACTGGCACGCTTCATGCTGCAACCAGGACAGTGAACATGCAAGGATAAACTGATCAGAATGGCTGAAAACTACAGCTCTAAAAACACAAGTACAACAACGAGCAATGCACAGTGAAGGGAGGGGCAACAACGCCTCAAAACTGATCTGAGGCACAGCCTTTAAGGTAACAACTACAGAAGTTCTAATTACATATAAACCCCCCCCAAAATTACAAGCTCCTCAGAGCTTAAACTTTTCAGGCAACTGATTTAACTCAAAATCTCAATTTTCAAAGCGCATCAAATTAATACAGTGACTTACACTGAGTTTTAATTAATTAATTATCAATTTCAATTTTGTGTGGCTTCTTACAAAAGCACCAAAACATTCAAACAGTCTAGGAAAAAAAAACATCTGAAAGACAAGCTTGTTGTGTAGGCAGCATTTACCTTGAAAAAGCTACAACAGAAGTTAGTCTGGTACTTCTGCCTCATTTAGTTAAGTCTTCAGAATAAATTTTTTAAAGCATTTTAAAATGTTTTATTTTAAGTATTTCAAAGTGAAAGGAAATAAGACGGTTACTGCTGTTAACTTTGTGCTTTTGGCTTTACAAGACTCCAAGCAGTGGTCACAAGCACTCTCAAAAACAGTATGGAAAGCAATGGAAAAGGGGGAAAAATTCATCACCTATCCAGGAGCTACGGACAGTCAGAATATCACTGCATTAACTGCAATATCTGCTGCTGTTTCAAATGAGGATTAATAATTTACCTACATTTCTCAAATATAGACAAAACTTAACAAAAAGTATTTTCAAATGTGTGTCATGAAATTCATGACCAGCCCTAAGATTCCTATGTCTGATGTCCTTTACTCCAGTGCCTGTCCATTCCTCAGAATATTCTGCATTTGC
This sequence comes from Motacilla alba alba, assembly GCF_015832195.1. Taxonomy (NCBI): domain Eukaryota; kingdom Metazoa; phylum Chordata; class Aves; order Passeriformes; family Motacillidae; genus Motacilla; species Motacilla alba. The sequence goes on along the minus strand of NC_052020.1, from coordinate 52,440,584 downwards.
TCTGATTTTTCACAAGCTCTTTACCTATTTCAGAACTAAATGAGGGCTTTGAATACATTTTTGAGACACTGGTCACAAAACAATGAGCCCTAACCCTGCACTGCTACCTGCAGCTTGGAACAACTGGCTAAAGCAAACTTTCCAATGCCTTCCAGTACCATGGAAAGCTTTATCCATACAGATCTTGTTAAATGTTAACCAAATTTTCTTCCTAATGAAGCAACACTGCTCACAGTCAAAGCACAACTTTTAAATGCTTTGGTAAAGCAAAAGCTCAGCAGGACAATGAACCAAAACACGAGGCAGCCGCTGCCACACAACACAGCCTGGCTGGTTCTCCCCAGCACCAAATCTGGGTGTTTCCAAAGCCAGAAGCACACAATTTAAAATATCTGACAGGAGTGTTAGCAACAACAAAGCGAGGACTCATGCATGGTGTACACCTCTCATTTATTCAAGGAAACAGGTACAACAGGGGTTATATATGGAAGTCAAAGGAAGTTAATCTGTAAAACAAACAAAATGTTACAGAAAACTCTCCAAAAGAGCACAAAGGTTTATGGAAAACATTCCAGGGAAACAGAAAATCCACCAGTGGAAGTTCACACGGGTATTTTAGGTTCTTGCTAAAGTGCCAATTAGAAAATAATTATTCATACCTGAGATACTACTTTGTTTGTGGGTTGGTCTTTTATTTGTTTGGGTTTGTTTAAATCAACATTTTTAAGAACTTTAAGTCTGGCAACTGCACTTTTGGTTCCATCCATGCTACAAACATGACTCCACAAAGAACATGCAGGCATTTTTTTGGTGCATAAATAACAGCAATAATGAAAGCTTGTGTTCTTTAGATTAGGAATCTTAACTGTTCTGCTGTGTGGTCAATATTTTTGAAGTGAAAAAATAAAGAACACTAATTAATCAAAGTTAAATTATTACAGAACTGAATTCTAAAATATTATAAAGAACTGATACCTTGCTTCAGGTATTGCATGTTTCAAAGACAAGTTTTAAGATACTTATTTGTCAAAAAAGCATTTGCAGGATTGTAAAGAAATAATTTCCCTGATGAGTTTTCCATTTCATTCTCTTCAACCTTCTGTATCAAGTAACAACATGGACACTAAGTCCTTCCTTCATCCTGTGAGTCATTGTTATTCAAGTATTTCTCACTCAGTGCTCACAGCAGCACTGCCAATTCCTATTTAGAGAAGCAGAGTATAAACAAGAGGTGTAAATCAAGTTCAGAGTAAAGGCTTCCTCGAGACACAGGCAGGGAATGCACTGTTAAGGAGGGAGGCACAGAAGTGTTCTGCCTAGTGGCTGCCTTCACAGCAAGGAAGATTTATATGTGTGCTATGTCTGTATTGAAATATTCAGCTGCCAAACACACTAAAACCCAAAGGTCTGCATGGTAACAACTGAATATGCCTTTTGCTACACTCAGAGGAAGAAAAAAATAATTCTATTCACTAAAGTTTCTTCATAAAATGAAATCAAAATGATTTCTTGGAATGTCAATATATAAGCTATGCTTTATGACCTACAAAGCTGGTGTTTAATACCAGAAATTTCTGTATTTGTTATTAAAACCAGCTAATATAAATCAGGATTTTAAAACTATTTATTACAAGAAGAGAAATTATAGTATTTATTGTTCTATACACTCAAAGTGCCTATCTACAGAAAAGCCTGTCAATGTAATACACTTATTGCAAGTTTTAAGAATAAATGATTCCTTGAGAACTGTGGTGACATGTAAAAACAAGATGATTTTGTGAGAAAGGGAAAGCAAGGAAGATACTGCTCTGCTTTCCACTTTGTTTCACATGAATGCCTTCATCGGAGGAAATCTCATCTGGTGCTGCAGACCCCAGGGTGGAACTCATGCTAGCATGGGTGGGGGACTCTGCTCAGGTAACACAACTCAGGTGCAGACAGTAACAAGGCAGCTGAGTTCTCACAGGCACTGCAAAGCCAAATATCTTCAGTTATACGTAAGCATCATTTTCTACACCTATAAACATGGAGTTACTTGACCTGCAGAAAGAGCTAGCTATAAATACTACAGAGAATAAGGAATAAACCTCCTGGCTTTTGTGAAAATGAAAGCCTTTCCACAACTCACAAAAATGAGGAGAAAATGCAAATTTAGGTATGGATAAATGTAGCTATTCATACAACAATATGCCTCAACTATGATGTATGAACTCTGGACAGAACTTTACAGAAAGAGAAAACCAATGTATAAAACTGCTAATACTGAAGAAAAATAAGGAAATCTCCCTTTTATTCTATTTTGGCTTGCCTTTGTTTGTTTTCCCTAAAGCATTTTACATTCATATATTTCCTTCTTCTAATCTCGTGCTTTCCATAGTTCATTCCCAACCTCTTATATCTTAATGGTGGATCAATAAATGCAAAGGAATTCTGACCTTCAATTCTATTTAAAGCCTTCAACATCAAGTGTTTGGCAGTGAAATTTTAAATAACAACTCCAAAATTCAGACCAGGCTGAATCTGAACAGATATTCAAGGAAGCTAATTCTACATGTACTTGCTGTATTTAATGTTTTACAGCCATAAAAACAACAGGACCAGGACAAAACTTCACTGGAGCACTTCCAGAAACACAGTGAGGCCCTGCCTCCAGGTCACTGTCTTAAATAATACCATCATCATCATCATCATCATCATTGCTCAGATTCAGCTGCTCCATCAGAAGCTACCCCAAGTTCTCCAATATGACTGTTTTGAAGCCCAGTTTCACACTGCCAGTTTCCTGTCAACTAAATGAGTTCCAGTTTTTCACAAGAAGGGCAAAAAGCCCTGTAAAATTGACTGCAATTGTGTGGGAGTGAGGGCAACACCCAGAAGTGCCACTATGAAAAGTAGTAGGTGCATTTTAACATTTCAACTTCTCTGCAGCAGCCATTAAGTGATGATTTTATGGATTTATTAGATTATATGGATTTATATAATATTTATTATACATTCAAATCCATCATCATATGGTAAGTTGGGGAGAGTGAGCAGTCAGACTCAGTAAATGTGGATTTTTACCAGACTTCATGGGGGCCAAAATGTTAGTAAGATGCACAACTAGGCTCAAGTTTTTCAACATTCTCCTCTGCTCTCTGACATCTGAGTTTTCCAAAAATAGCAACCAAGAGGGGCTTCAGCTGGTAATTCTCTTTATGCTCACATCAACATATAAAGCTATATCAAGAATATATCAAGATTCTAAGCTATATCAAGAATGTTAGTTGCAGGTTTAGTGTATTCAAGATTTACTCTAAAAACCAGTAACATTTATTATTCTCCACTGCTGTGTGAAAAGAATAGTTTTGCAGGTAACTAACATTCATCAGTAGTTCTATGAGGCTTTTCTAATCTTCAAGTAGGTAAAGCAGCAAAAAGAAAAAAAATTAATAGAGTTAATTCTTATAAGCAAATATAAATCCTCAGATGTTACAGAACTTACAATGGAAGTTTAGGAAGTTATTTCCTATTTTATTTTTCTTTAAGATATTGCTGAGTCTGATATGCAGTTAGCTAAGCAGGGAAGGGAACAGTGCCCTAGGAGCTACCCTGGGCTCCATGGGGCACAGAGCAAGGCACAGCAGCACAGCCAAGAACAGATAAGGAATTACCCTGGGTTCTTTGGTTCACTGTCCCGGGAATTGCCTCCCTTCAGCTTCCTAACCAGCTTCTCACTGCTGCGCCTAAGGGAAGCTCGGAGCTTGCTAAAGGAACCACTGCGCTTTAGAGATCCAGTGCCATCCTGAAAGAAATGGAATACATGTGAAACTGCAGGAGCCTGCTGCCCTCCCCCAAGCCTGCCTTGAAGACATTGCAGTGATGAATTATTACTTTTTAATTGCTATTAATATATGTTTATACTATATACATTTACCTAAACATGTAATACCATCTAGCTACAATACCAAAGCAAAAGGGTTCCTTCCAAAGTGCAACAAAGATTTCTAAATGTGAAGACATGCCCAAGCCACAATTCCTCATTAATAAAGCCCCACCACAGTAGCCCAACAATTCACCAGCACCATTTCATATGAGCACACCATGGCTAACAGAGTACAAGCCCCAAGCAAAAGCATTCCATCGGTCTGAGAAAAAAACATGTTTTGTTCTTTCTACTTATCTACATTACTTGCAAACATGTTTAATTAACCCTAAAATCTTTAAACAAAAATATTTCTGATCAGAAATATTTATAGTCAACTTCCTGTGCTTAGTTTTTAATTTTTACCAAAAAAGTAAACCACAATGAAATTAATTTTTCATATACTGCATTCATGTTTTACACTGCTGTGCTGACCCAGAGAAACTCACAAGAGTGACCACAATTCTATTTTTAAATGTTTTACTCTTACAAAACCCCAATATAGTTTAGTAAGATTAGAAGTGACCACTTCCTATTCCACAGAAAATCTATGTGATTATGAAAGAAGAGTTGAAAAAGAAAAAAGCAGTACTAAGCAAAGACAGACACCTGAGTTGGAGTGAGTTTATTAGAAGTTAGAAAGACAAATACACAAATCACTGAACACCAAGATTAGTAGAGAAAAGCATAATTGCCAAAATCTCACACAAAGACTAAACAGCAATGCTACTTGAGAATAATTGTAAGTGAAGACATCCAGAGTTCCATATTGATGTTAACCATATAATAGGTCTCTAAATACATTTTAAAGCACTTGGAGAACATGCTTTACTTTTACGGGTTTGGTTTTTCTCCTGTAAAGATCACCATCATGCCATTTCAATAATACCTTGTGTGATACTTTTAACTACCTTTATTCCATAGTGAACAGCTACTAGTAAAGGTCATTGTTACTTGTTTGGTTTTTTTTACTAATGTATTACACAGCAAATGGTTGTAATAACATTTGGTATGACTAGATACATATCTGGCAAAGCTACACAGGTACAGAAATAGAAAACCAAAAACGACACCAGCACTGAAGGAATGGCCAGTTTACAGGGAAGTGTAGCTCTGACAAGAATCTTAAGGGGTTTGCTAAAACACAGCAGTCAGTACTGAAGAGAGAAGTTAAAGCTTGAAGATGGTGCACGCCCGTCATGCAGGAGACAGTATAAGAATCACAAAAGGCATCTAGGCCTGTCAGAAATGGAGAGAGAAAAACTGAATCAAACTGTTGGGAAAAATTCAACAGTTTTCAATTTTGAACAGTTAGTTTACAGTATTTCTAGGTCACGTTCAAAATGTTTTGTTTTTCCAGAGTAACTATTTGGACAGCCCTTAAGTACAAAGTGCAGGCCCTTGCAATTACCAGAACCTACATCTTAATGCAGTTTCACCTACATCACTGAGATGGGACTGACAAATGAGCATGACTGATGTTATGCATTCAAGTTAGAATTTGTATAAAATACAAAACACCTTTAACAAGAAATAGCTTTGCTATTACATTTCATAAACAAAAAAAAAAAGTATTTTTTTCAGCTGACATTAACACAAAAAAAAAGGCAAAAAAAAAAAAAAAGAAAAAAGAATAGAGCAAAGTGCATTCATTTCAGCTTTAACTTCTGTCGGGAATTTTCCCTGAAACAAAAGTGCAAGAAGAAAGAGGTCTTCACCTAACCTCCAGACAAAATTCTCATCATTCCCTTAAAGAACTAGAATCCAACTGGCCTGGGTCAGTTCACTTTCACAAGTATTTTTAGAACATATCCATGTTTGTGTCTATATTTATAATCCAAGTGGAATTTTCTCTACTGTCCCTAATGCAGCTGAAACAGTGTACCTTTAAAATAAACTGTGGTTCAACTTGCACACTTTTTATTCTTTGTACAAGTACAGAGACCATTACTGACAGGTTAATGATACCTGTCTTGAGAGCCTATAACAACTGGAATGAACAGTAATTAAAATTATCCTTGGACAATGCCCTGCTACCAAGTGATGAGAAGATCTAAATCTAACTGAGTATTTATGTTTCAAACTAAATTGCATATGTTGTTCATACTTGAAGACAGACTTCAGCTTTGCAGGATTGAATAAACTGAAGTCTAAATTCCAGCTAGGAGTATTAGATCAGTGAAAAGGCTAATTATTCCTGTGGTTTGCAATCAGCAATACTAGAGTAGTGAAAATGATCCAAAGGCAACAAAAATTTCATAGGTATGGAGTATAAGTTAAACTTAACTAGAAAAGTAGGAATAAGCAGACAAGCTTTTGGGTACTTCAAATTTAAAATAAAAATATCAAACTCCTAAGTTAAACACTGACTGCTTGATTAAAAAAACACTTCTAAAATGTAAGCTCAGGATAAAAAAAACAAACCACCATTCCTGACTCCAGAGGAAACAAAAAATGAACTCACAAGCTGTTTTTATGGCAAAGTTTAATTGCCAATTTTTATGTCATTCAGCATGAGAATCACCTTATTACTGCTGCTTACCATCACCATCACAAGAATAACTCATCTATGGCAGTGAAATCCACAGTTTTCCCTTCACACCTGAAGTGCACTTACATGCCCAAAAGCCTGTCTCTCTGAAGCATATGGCTTAGAACTATGAAAAGATAATTCTTCACACTACAAACATTATAATAAATAGCACAGATTCTCATCTGTCCTGCAGCAGGCTGCCAGATCAGTTTAAAAAATGCCAGTGACAGGTACTCGCTGTTATTTTTTATGTAAAAGTATAGTAAGAGATCCAAATCTTGGCCTTCCCACCTTACATTTTTAAGAACAAGTACTTCCTTGCATTTTCAAGTATCTTCTGTTCACTTTCAGTCATGAACTTTAGAAGTGACATGTAAAGATGCACTATAACACTTCACTTCAATGTGTCTGTTTTAATAGTTACTGGCTGATTTACTTCAGTAGATATTTCTGTTCTTTTGTGAGAGTGTAAGACATTACATCAAAGCCTACAATGCTTATTATGGATTACATTACGCATGGAAGGCCCTTAATTACATCTTCTGACAGAATTTTGCTTGAGTTTGTCCCTCTGCATACTCCACCTATTCTCTCAGAGTCAGCTTGACCACTTGAAAAGAATTTAAATGGAAAAGGCCTCTCTTCAGGCTCTGCAGACACAAATAAAAGATCCTACACCACTTTATGAATCAGAGTATTTTGTCTGGAGGGAACACACAAGGGTAAAAAAAAACTACACAATATAAAGAAGAGGAAAGAACATCACCGAGATAGAAACACTTGCAGGGGGAGGGAGAGAGAGTTGCCCACTTCACGCAGAACACGTAATACAAAATACCTTCTCTTAAGAGGGGGAAAAAAGAGATAACGAAGATGAGAATGAAGCAATGCCCCTTCAGCACACTAAAAATGAAGTTTGCTTACCCTCAGATGTCAAAATTTAGTTTTTCAGACCAGCAAATTTTAGCACTGAGTTTGATTCAAATATTGACCTAGAAATACTGTCTATTGCTTTTCCCCAGGAGGCCCTTTCCTTCCAAACCCTGCATGCATTAACGGCTATAACAGAAAAAAGTGTAATCCATTTAGAATATACAGTCATGCAAAGTACAGTGAAAATTAAGGGAGGAGTACAGTACACAGTTCTAATGCTGAATGGGCAAAATGAGTATTAAAAAGAGAGTTATTCAACTTGACTTTGGCTTTATTAATGATGCAGTATTAATTCACAATAGATGCTGATTGACTGTCTTGGCACTGAGAACACCAATGCCAAGAAAACAGTAATAAAGAGACAAAAGCAAAGATGGAAAGAACATTTTCCTTTAAGACTAAAGCACTACATGTTTTCTCAAGGTTGCTTTGGAATGCTAAGCTTTGTCTCATGTGGCTTACAAAAAGATGGGAAGAAAAATACTGCTATTGTAAGAGAAATGAAGCTTCAGAACACTCAATATTGCAAAGTAGGCTACTTCCCCTCCCATACAGCAAAAGCAACACCACTTTCATAATCTAAGAGTATTTTCAGCACAACTGCAGCTGGGAGTTAGTTAAGAGTGTAATATGTATCCCATTGCCAGCAATGGGATAAAGCATGGGAAAGCTGGTGACAGAAGCAAACTACATAAGGCAGGTCATAACTGAAAGCTTGCACTGTCCTTCAAATTATAGGAAAACAATGGTTAGGAAAATGCACATGTAATCACATTATATATATATATATATTTATATATAATATGTATGTTTTACTTTATGACAATCAGTGTAACACAGTGAAGCCAATATGTGGGAAAAAAATAGGAACAAGCTCTGGCTCCAGACAAATTTTAATATGGGAAAGTCATGAAGTCACCATCACATTGTTATGTGATGGCACTGCCTCTTAAAATGGACTATACAGCAGTTTGGAAAGCTGTGTTCCATCCTCCAGCAAGCTGGGTAAAGAGATTAGAATTATTTTAGTGTTAGACTGGTCATTTTAATTTACTCTGAAACTGCTAACACTCAGTATATTTCCATAGCAAATGGATTTTTTGTGATTCCAACTGATGGACCATTTTTTAAATAAACATTTAAATTACAAGCAAACATGGCACCAAAAGGAAAAAAGCAAAAGTGAGTTAATTGCAAGAGTATTTCTACCAGTAAAAACAAACCACTGATAAGCAATTGTACACCAGACCACAACCAGGACACTCAATCAGCATTACACAACTTGGCCTTAGATACAACTGCTTGGGATTCTTGCAGAAATGTCACCATTCACGACAGCAACAGAAAGGATGTCTTAAAATATTGTTTTAAAATATTATGAGTTTTTTAGCATTGTGATAGACAAAATGTTATTCTTCATTCCTTAATTGATTCTGCAAAATGAAAAAATACAAGGTAGATGAAGCAGGAAACTCCTGAAAGCACAGCAGGCTGGTGAGCTGTTGGGTGATGACCTCCTAGGCTATTCTGTCCAACTGTGTACTGTACTTACCCCGTTCCACTCTACGCTCATACTCACTTCCTCGCCGCCATCAGGGCCACTCTCGTACTTTACCACATCCACGTTGAGGCTCTCCCTGCTGCGCCGCTTCTCCATGCTCTCAGGGTCATTCAGCACCTCGGCCACTCTCTGTTTGTGAACATTGTCAAGACCCTGAGAATTTGATAGAATGGGAAGAGGCTTTATCTTGTTACAAGCTCTGTTAAGCTGCAACTTACACACGACAACTGCGCCGAGCGAGGAGTAAAACCAACGCACAATTCCATCAGTTCTGCTTTCAGAGAGCAGCTGAGCTGCCCTTTCTAAATTGCAAGGATCAACACAGCATGAAGTGAACAGTTTAGCAGTTTGAGAATTCACTGACTTGCCATTCTTTTCTTCCTTTCTTATCACTTGTTTAAGCCTCGTGGTGTTCGTGTCACTTACACGAAGCAATCTGGCAACCAGCTAAATATTTAACCCATTTATAGATCATGAACCATCAATGTAATTCTCAAGTTTTCCACCCAGCAAATGGTGCAGTTTTCACCTGCCTTTGGAGAGGTGTCTGAATATCTAGTACTTCAGAAACAGGCTGTGTTATTTAAAAATACTGACACAGAACACTTGGCACTAATGTAATTTTCCTTCAGAAAGAAATGACATAGAAACTTGTAATAAACATACTAAATATATGGTCAATATATTTATTTTGTGTTAAAGCATGCCTATCAATTATAAAATAATCCTTTAAATATCTTGGAAGTGCTAAAGTACCTTCTACAAAAACACAGCAAAAGGCACAATCTTTAACAGAGAAACTACAAAATATCAAAACTCAAATCAGACTTGTTTTCAATTTTGTCTTCTTTATAATAAACCCACTCCACATCATAACCAGTATTTGCTGACAGGAAGAGATCCCCGATGAATGCCTTATACTTTACAAAATATTCTGCATCTTCTACAGTGCAGCACTAGCAGAAAATGCAGCAGGGATGTGTGTGGAAAATCCATAAAGCCAACCACAATACAGAAAGTGAAAAGGATGCCAAAGTTCTTAGAAGTACATGAATAAGCACGAAAGTTGTTTCAGTGGCATGGAGATGTCAGGTCCTTGTTCCCATGTAACTGTTTTTCCCTAAGTGAAGAGCATTACTTGAATGACCCAGAATAAAAAGGCAGTGTTAAATGCTGCTGTAACACAGCATTGCCTCCTACACATCTAACTCTAGGGGTGTGTATACTGCCATGTATTATGGATAAATGGAATAAGTGGTATATGATGCACAGTGAAAATTCTGAAGCATCCTTAAACAGTCAGCAGCAAGCTTCTAGAAAAAAAAATACAAGTTTTATTTATTCTCATATTAAAAAATTAAATTAAAATTGAACATTCATGATGCTTGTATTTTCTTACTTTGCTTTCCATTTTAACACCAACTGAAAATCCATGTTTTCTCGTCCAGTCTTAGACACTTATAAAAGTGTCTTATAAATGTCACTTATCAAACCATCCAAAATGGAAAGAAAAAAAAGCCAATAAACCCCCAACAAACCCAAACTCTCTTCTACCTTTTAAGAGAAGGGAGAAAGGGTTACTTGAAGAGTAGACCTGAGAGCACAAAGAGAGTTCATTAAAAGAAAGTCCCCACTGAAAGTGTAATATCCATCCCATTATTAGTTTACAGAAGTAACAAAAGGTTTCTGTTAGTCACTTGTATGCAGCAACTGAACATTTTTAATTCTGACAGCTCCTTATTAAAAATAGAACAGCATGACTGGCAAAGGAGATTTCCAGCAGAACCTCCCCATTTTCCCCCAGCTACAGTCTGTTTCCCAGGACAAACAGCCAATTAATTGAGGACTGCTGGCCAACACAGTGTTTTCTGCTCTTTCATTTTCCACATAATTTCACCTCCAGTTTGAATCATGTCCCCAGTACATGGTGCCACTGCCCTAACAATTAACCAAACTGCATGTATCAGTTTATCACCAGTTCAGTCTGAGATTAGAGGGTGACCAGGCACTGAAAGCTTCTACATTCTGCATACAGGAAGTCGAAAATCTGCATGACCATAATGCAGAAACATCATTCAGGTGAATTTTCATACTTGCCTGTTTACGAGATCTCATTGCTGCCTCTTCTAATGTTTCAGCAGCTTCAAATTTGCCCTGTCGTCTGTAAAGTGCCCCAAGGTTCTTTAAAGTAGTTGTTACTGTTGGACTATTGAAAGAAAAGAAAAATAACTCTATGTTAAATATGTACTCACACAGTAAACTCTTCTCAATTCACTAATAAAAGCTTAAATTAATACAGTGTTTATCATATTTCTGTAATAATTTATTCTCGTTTGAAATAGTCACTATGCTGTACTCCATGTACACACAATACCCTGCTGACCCCTTTCAAAGTGTATCAATGTCTCTGTGACTAGCCAACATCCCTGAAACTGGAATGCTAAAACTTTGTGCTCCTCAGCTGTACCTCGAGGTGAAAATTTAGCTCTAGATGAGCGTATCCAACTGAATAATTGTGCAGCTTCCAAAAAAATGCTTATTCATGCATAGAGAGACCATTAGAGAGACCACATGTAGCACGTGTTAGTCACAAAAGTCATTAACAGCTGCTTTCATCAGCTTTTACTTAACACCTATTTGCAGTTTCTATGCATTCCAATGTGCTTGAACAACAAAAGCAAAAAAATTGCCCATTTCATTAACAAGTCTCACAAAAAAGACATTTTTGTTTCAATGGCACAAAATGAGCTCAGTCATAGTATTTTTGAGTGAAGTTTTGCTCCACTACAACAGAGAAAAGGTCTTCTCATGCATTAGAATCAACAAGTACATGAAAAGCAAACCAATAAAATGTGTTGTACACAGAACTCAGGATGGAGAAAAAGGATATTTCAACAGTACAAGGACTCTGATTCTTGTTAAACATGAGCATTCAAATACTCAATAAACAAAAAATTCTCACTGACTATCAGTACTAGTTGCAGGTTTTTTCATACACTGCATCACCTACATGTTTAAAAAGCTACAGTAATGGAATGAAATTAGAGGAAAAAAAAAACTTCACCAATTATAATCCGAGTTGAAATCCTTGTTTTTCTTATTTCACTTTTAAGTATACATTGTCATTCACACAACTACACTCTGGAAGATTCAGAAACTCAAGAAATGCTTCATTGTGGCAGTTTAGCTTTGTTTTCTTGTGCCAGCTAGGTAACTAGAGGTGCAGTTATTTGCAGTCTCATTTTTGGCCCTCTCCAGAGGCCCTGCAGGGGCAGGGAGGGCAGACATGCCAGGGAATGGAATAGAGGGAAAGGTGACCTACGCTGCACCTGAAGGACTGCCAAGAACACAACTGGTGCAATTTCATGTCACTTACTGCATCTAACCAGCCTCGAGTAAAAGCAGCCTCAGGACTTGAAAACTGCTGCTGTATTCCTGAAAACCTGTCTTGGGCCTGGAATGTTTAATACTTTTGTTTTTATAGTCCTAACCAAGGAGTTGCTTTGCTTCCATTTGTAAAAATGCTTTAATCTGAGACACTGAGTATTAATGAGCTGTTTGTCCTGTGAAGAAGTTACTCACCTATCAACTTTGCAAGCTTTGTACCAGCCACCATACTCTCCAAAAGATGTGCCATCTTTTTGCTTTCCCTAGAACAAAAGTATAGTTGAAAAAAAGATCTGATTTTCAACCTAAACAAATACAAGCTCCAAAAAATATTTACAACAATGGTCTTACTTTACATTCTTCCCTCTCTTCTGCATGCATCCAGATAGGCTTATTTTCATCTGGCGAAACAAGAAAAGTATTTTATAGAAGAACAGAACTACAAGGTATTGATTGTTGGATTTTCACTAGTCTGAAATGAAGCTGAGAACCAGAGAATTATACTATTGCTGCAAAAAACCCTTATTGTCCATACTACAAGCAGCAGATAAATAAAAGACACAGCTCTTACAGTTTTACAATTCTGTCTCCTTTTCTTATCTGAACTTACAAACTGTTACTTCTGAGAAGCTTTGAAGTCAGTGTATACTGCCACCCATTTGTCATGTGCCTAGTTCTGTGCTAGAAAACATGAATTTATTCTTTTATCCTAACAACCACTTTGACATCTACTAAATGGTGCATATGCTACTGTCATGGAATGCAGTGAAAACGCTTTACTGGGATTTTTAGTTTATAAAATGCTCATGACTTCAATGTACAGTGTAATTCTCAATTTAAAGGTATTATCCCCATTATTTAATATGTTATTGGAGAGCTTGCATTAACAATGTTTTTATTTATGTGTCTAAAATCCTGCACTGACTTTTCCTGTGACTGGAAAGTGATGTACGTTTTTCTGCCTCTATAAAAATACCAAAGTTGGGTTTAATGGGGTGTAAGATAAATTAGGCCAGAAAAAAAATCCATAAAACATAAACCAACTAAGTCTACCTCATGTTTTTGAATCAAGTGTTTGCTGCTGTATCTAAAAGCCTTCTTATGATGAATGTTACCTCCAACACATCTATCAGCTCACCTTTTAAGTCCATCTAAAGCAGACAACAATTTTAATCAGGACACTATTGTCTCCTTGCAAATTTTATTCCATAACTACAAAAATAAAACACAAATTCAAATCTAGGGACTCAGTTTCTTACCATCTACAGAGCCAAACTCCCGTTCATGAGCACGAGTAAGAATCTCTTTGTATAAAGTTTCCGCTTGCTTGAACTTGCCCTGTTTTAGGTAGCAGGATGCCTAAAAACAAAATACCCCCCCAAAAGATATCAGCACATTGCTTTATTTGTCTTTATAAACAAGAAATACAACAGTTTGTGGATAGAAGTGCATTTCAAATCGTGAGAAATTTTTGTCTCAGGTCTACATTGGGAAAGGCTTACCAGATTGTTCTTTGTTTTTGCAACATTTGGATCATCTGGTCCCAGCTTAGTTTGGTAGATTTCGAGTGCCCTCTGATAGTAATATTCAACCTCCTCGTATTTACCCTGGTTCTGGCATAGCAAAGCCAAGTTATTTAACTGCTTGGCAACATCAGGGTGATCTTTCCCCAGGACCTGGAAATGAAATACACTGTATTAAAACATTCTCTAATCATCATGTCAGGGTCTAGAAATAAATCATTTAGAAACATCCTGTTAGTTTTATTCCTCCTCAATTCAACAAAAGCAAAAGCTGCATTTCAAAGATATGAAAATGACTCAATTCTATTGCAAACTGAGAATGATGCATAACAATCCATAAGAGGAACAAAGTAAGTAGTAAAACAACATTATATGGAGAGTATTATATAAACCAGAAGATGCAGTCTCATGGACTAAAATAAATATCCACATAGAGAATAATCAACTCAAACATTTTAGCTAAGTTTCACTTTTTAATTCCAATGCTCTTGTCAAATCAAAGATTATTTCGCTACCAAAGGGGAAGGAAAAAGGTAAAGAAAGTTTCTCACAAAATACAGAATTTAGCACATACCCAGAGTGCTCCAGCAATTCCGTAGCACTCCTGGAATTTCCCACTGTTTTGAATTTCAGACACTCCTAACTACCAGCCATTGTTAACTCTGGGGTTTATCTGACAGATCTACCCAACCAAAGCATTAAAAAGTAAGCATTTAACTTTGCTTTCTCCTTCACAAAGTCCCTCTAGAGGCCCTGTATTTGTCACTCATACCTTTTCTCTGATTTCCAGAGCTCGCTTACACAATGGTTCTGCTTCCTTGTACTTTCCTCGTTTACCATAGAGTACTGCAAGATTGTTAAGAGTTGCTGCCACCTGTCAACAGCAGAGAAACATTAAGTACACTGGAATCTGCTGATCCAAATACTTGACAAGTGAGCACATCTGCAAGGTACTGATGTTATTAAATTTTCCATGCACAGGATAGACCTCTTGAAATTTGCAAGCGAAGAAATAATTATTATTAAATGCATACATACACAACAGAAGAAAGAAAAACCTAAATCATGAAATGATTTTGCTTCCTTTGTGGAAATGTCATTTAGTGCACACATCTTCACACGTTCTTCTCTTACAAAGGTACCTCTCACATCTACACTCGGAGCTGCCCTGCATCCCACAGGCCACAAAAGTATCACATGAATTTTCCAAATGCTTGATCTACATTTCATTTACAAGCAGCAGTAAATGAAACCACAAGTGCCCCTTCAATCTGAGTATACTAAAGTGATTTGAGTGAGCACAAATCTTTCTTCACAAATTGATTTCCCACAAAAAATCCAGGCAACCCAAAATAAAGTATGGGCAAACTATTTATGGCAAAACAGCACTGAATAGAACGTGGCCTCCTACCTGTACTGTTTAAAGACAAGCCAGGTCTTAAAACCTTTCCTGTTGAGTTTGACATTAGAATTAGTTGAAAAAAAGTTGAGTGAAAAAGAAACTAAAATGATGATATTGCATGTATACAAACCGCTGGATGATCTTTGCCCAAAGTCTTTTCACGGATGGCCAAGGCATCATTCAGGAGATTTGCTGCATCTTTGTATTTGTTCTGGTCTCTGAATTGTAAAGAAATGTAATTAACACTGGGGATTCAGGAATGAAAAATCATAAAAATTAAGCTGAGTTCACTATTGACCTAAAGATGCAACTATAAAAGAACAATTGAGAATATATTCATAAATTAGGAAGTAGAACCCTGAAGCCTGTAACTGTAAATAGTTTGGTAGTTGAGGACTATCCTGAGCATTTACCATTTCTACACTGGTGTCCAATTTCTACCTCTAGATTACCTTGAAGTGGGTAATTAAGACATGCCTCCTCAGTAGACAAAAAAAACCCAAAAATCAAAACCAGCTTCATTCCCAAAGCAAAGGTATAAGCAAAAATACAGCAGCTTGTTTGACTTTTAAGTATAGGGAGACATACAAATATTTTAGGAACTTCTTGAGGGTTTTAATAATGATTTTAAAAGGAAAACAGAACAGGGAAAAAATTCTAGTCTGAATGTTAAAAAGTTGTAGCCAAACAACTAAGTATTTATTTCACTGGTAATTATCTACGTCAGTATACTAACCTGTACACCAAAGCAAGGATGTTCAACATAGTGGCAACATCAGGATGGTCATGACCTGAAGTCTTCTCCAGATCTTCAAGAGCTTGTTTGCAGAGAGGTACAGCAACCTCATATCTACCTTGGGAAGCGTACTGGATAACAAGATTGTGTAGGGTCCGTAATCTTGCTGGAATTTCATAGCCGCCTTGTTGGGCAGCAGCTGCTGCACTGCTGTGCTGCTGTTGAACTGAAAGAAATCCACAGAATTTCAGCTTGTATAAAAGATGACTGTAAATAAAACATCTCACTTGAGTGCTCAGTGGCACAAAATGAGACTCACTGAATTTTATTTCTTCAATACACAGCATTAGCATTAGAACATATTTCACAGCAAGGCTGTCTTGAACAGTGACAGTGGAAGTATGACTGTTTCATTCTTCATATCCTGTCCACTATTGTGTTACTATTATTTTTACAATTCTCGTAGCTCAAAGGGTTAAATGTAATAAACAAATGAAGAAAGCAGGAAACTATTTGGGCTCAGCAAACCATTAAGATTCTCAAGATTATATCGTAATTTTGCACTTACAACTATTGCTGTTTTCATATGGAAAGGAACACTAACATACAGAAGCTGAATACCTGCAGAAAAGCTTTTTCCTTTATTCTTCTTCTCTAAACATACACACAATTTTTTTTTGTTTCCCTTTCTCTGCTATGCCAAGGATCACTTAAGGATAGCACATAAAGGACTGAAACACCTTGGATGCCAGAAGTAACAGCTACAAAACAACAGGCCGTGGGTCAAAGTCAGCCTTGAAGTTTTACTCACTAACCCTCCAGCTTAGCCACTTCTTTTCCAGTAGCTCCTAAACTTTGGTTGTTGCAACTCTCACTCTCCCACTGCCCCCAAAAATGTACTACTCCTTTTCTCTTCACCTGACCAATTTCTAAGATTTAAAATATTCTTTCTTGTTCATTTTCATTAAACTCTACAGAACAATTTTATCGTTCTCTGAGCCTGACTTTATCCTCTCCTTTCTATTAAGCAAAAATCACTCACAGAAGGTGGAAGCATTTTTATGTCAGTGGAATCACACAAGTCCAAGCCTATACCCAGAGTCACTGCCTACCAAAGCACTGAAGAATTTCAGCCTTTTTTTTGGAAGGTCAGAGAAATCACTGACATGTCAACTTTGTCTTTTGTAAAGCGAAGTAAGGGAGCTTTGCCTCTCAACCTTCCAACTACAAAATTCTAGGGAAGCAAGGATGAGCTAGGAAGGAGCTCATGATCAACACTGACCTACTGCAAACTCTTCAAGCCTTCCTTTCAGTGCTGGCTATGGACAGCTTTACTGTGCTGACAAGAATGCAGTGTACCTTGTATGCATGCCCATAAAGGAAATTTGAAACTGTTGATTGCAAAGCTGGGTCCCCTCAGACATCTTCCCTCAAGTAATTTGTCTGGTAAAAACCATTCTGCTCCCCCCACACTGCACTGACTCCACAACATCAATATGTTATATCTTAACAAACATACAAAATACACATTCCACTAAGCAGAGCTTACTTATCTACCAAGAGCTTTTTTCAATCACGCTACCAAACATCTACCTCAAGTTCCACAGCATATTCTTCAGTCCTGCTCACCTCAAGACAAACAATGCTACCACAATTAGTATTAAAATCAATGCAGACAACCTTGGTGAAGGACAAAAGACTATATGAAAAAGATTTCATAATGAAACCTGCCACAAAAAGCTCAGATCATTAAAAAGGTCATTAACAGAATCCACTACCTGGACAGAATCTGTCTCAGTCACTTGCAACTAACCATTTTGAGGTCCCTAAGAAGGATAATGGGAGAAATTCTGAATTTAAATCAGTCTGAACTTTACAGCAGCTAGAAAACTCTCAAAAAACCTAGGCCCCAGTTCTGTACAAACCAATGTACAGAATCTATACCAATGATTGTATTCCTTATTCTAGCAGAGGCATTCACCAATCCAGCTGCGTTGCAGAGATTCCCAAGCATGGACACATTTTTGTGAAGTGCATCTTTATATTCTGCACTGCAGAAACACACCAACAAGGTAACATGAAGTACACTTACTTCCTTGTCCTTGGTCATCTTCATCATTGGGAAATAGATCATCCAAAGGCTCTTTGGTGGAATCCGTATCTTTATCCTCCTGCAGAACAAGCCCAAACCCAACAAATTAAATCTAAGGCATAAGAGGACAGGCCAGTTAACCAGCAACGTTAAAGGAAAACTCCACATTCAGAATTGGCAAGAGTAACACTTCTCACTGAAGATTTATAAAGGTCTTATATTTTAATGTATTTACACACTCTGTCCCAAAACAATACAAGACACCTTCAAGAAGGGCCAGGAATAGAAATGAGGTCTCCTAGATGTCAGTCTCAATTTAAGAACACAAGAACACATTTGCCATTCTCACAGAGGAACTAGGTCTCATGAAAGCACCCACTGAAGAGTAAGCACTGCTCAGTACAGAACTGTCCATGGTACCTTTCTTAGTCATAAACACAGTTACAGTTGGGCAAGGGAGAGGAATTAGGAGACCTCAATTTCTGAGTACTCAACTTCTGTACAAATAATTAGATTTTGGAATTATAGTCTGAAAGATTCAAAAATAAAAAAAAAACAAGAACACTTGAAAGGAAGTTCATCTCCATTAGTCTCCATCTGGAACCATATTAATTTCTACACAATCCATCAGTTTAAAATTATTTTAAGCATCCAAAGATCATTTCAAATGTAAAACAAAGAGACAGATCATCCCTCAGTCCTGTCTCCTAAATGTTGAGTCTACACAACATAAATAGTTGAAGTTCTTAGAAACCATGAGCTCAGTAAGGAGAAAACCCAGAGGCAGAATATATTCTTATTTTTCTGGCTCTTCATTCAACACCTTTTTCCACAGATGAGAAAAAGCCAACTGCTGCTGATGGCATTCAAACTCAATGATGGCAGAGCAAGGGCACTGTAAAACCAGCAAACTGATGGGACTATATCTCAGATAAGATGTTCATAATTTTAAGTGTTGATTCCAACCTCATACTGAGTCTACACAACTAATGATTACAAAGGCTAGAAGCAGAGACTGTCCATATGGTTAGCAAAACTATGAAGGTGCTCGGCTTACTTGGACTCTATTTGTTAATTAAACTTCAAATAATGGAGCTATTTATTTCATCTGCAGAGTACAGTCTGACAATACAGCACATCAAAATCCCCATATCCCCTCCTCTGTCCCTTTTCTGAACAGGCAAATCCATCTACAAATACCAAGTCATGGAACAGCACTGAAAAATTCCAGGTGCAACTGACCAAAACAACTGTCACCATGTACAATATGTTAAGAAGGATTAGTCAAGCAGTCAGTTAAGCATGACTAAATCACACCCATTTTCAACCATTAAAATTGCTGAAATAATTACTCATGAAAAACTGCACTTTCCAAGACACCACTGAGAAGGTCTGAACACGCAAAATTAGATCCTTCTCTACAGTGCCACCTAACCTAAGGAAGCAAAATAAAATTATAAAATGAAGGGCATAAAAATCAGAAGTCTTTTTAAGTAGCAAGTTCCTTCTGTAAATTAAAGTTGTGTCCATTTTCTCTCTGAACCTAAGAATATGTAACACAATGGGCTTGTCTATATGCAGATGATCACAGTGTCTGGTAGATGGTCCTGAAAGGGGATTCAATAACATCTTATCCTTGTGTAAATTCTCAACAGATAAAAAGCTATACAGTGATTTCACAAGACAAAAATTAAGTATTTTTCCTGCAGTCAAAATAAGCCAAGTCCTCTAGGTACGTAAAATGTCTCACAGCTTAGATTTCTCACTTATTTTTACTGCTAAGTTTGTAGAAGTGAGATTTTTGCTTTGGTCCAGTTCTTCACATTTTTAAGCTACTAAATGAGTATTTATCAATTCTGTTCCTTATGTATTTTATTCTCTGCAGACAGTAAAATATATACTCTCTTATAATAAGAATGAGCTCTCAGAATCATTCTGCAAACTATGTGACAGTAGTACAAGGTAGTATTTTAATAACAAATATATCTAATGGACAAATAAAATGTATCTGTTATTTCTTGTTAAACAGGCAGATTACAACACATGTAAATGTAAGGTGCTTTTACTGTTTTACTATGGAGATACTTACTGATGGTGAAATATCATCATCATATTTTTTTAGTTGATTCATGAATTCTAGATGTTTCTTTTCCTCCTCCAGCTGAGCCACAGACTGCTCACTCTTCTGTAGTTTCTGCTGTGTATTGGCGAGTTCATCCCGTAGCCACTGATTCTCCTGGCATAGCCGGCGAACCTGAGCCCGCAATTTCTGCTTCTCTGATTCCACTGCATTTAAGTGATTTGACAAAGCCATCATTACCTGAAAAGCAGAATGTGTCACATGGCATACTTCCCCTAGAATACAGTCCTGTTCATAACATACAAGGCTTTCATTATTTAAACCTATGGCAGCTGTGAAATCTGGTAAACATTCCTTTTTCTCTTTGTTTCAGATATGGTTCTCACTTGTCCTCTAAACCTTTTTACCATTTAGAATGATTTGGGCTGGAAGGGGCCTCTCAGATCACCTCTTTCCAGTCCCCCACCACGGGTAGGGGGACAACTTTCCACTAGACCAGGTTGCTCAAAGCCCCATCTAACCTGGCCTTGAACACTTCCAGGGACAGGGCATTGTTGTGATGCACTAGATTGTTATTTGGATACTGCACTGGGTGTTGTGTTATACAAATGTTTCCCCCCTTTCCTCAGATGGTGTATCCCTCGGATAAGGTGGTCTTGTCCCTTGAAGCCCCTCCCTTCGCCCCTCCCCACTGTGTCCCCTTGGCTATGGCCTTCCGTCCCCGCCTCCCATTCTGCGGGTATAAATGTCCCTTGAGTTTGGAGTTCTCGCTCTCTTCTTCACCTGGAAACCCTACGATGCAGATGTCCCCTTCCAGCCAATAAACAGGACATCAGAACCACGTGGAGAAAGAGCGCTTCTCGTCCTTTACTTCGTCCATGTAGGATCCGTGCGGGCATAAATCCCAAGCTAGCCGGGGGGATTTACAGCCCGAAACCCACGGGTTCCTTCAAGGCATATGTTCCCCTACCTCACCACCCTGACAGGGAAGAATTTCTTCCTAAATCAAATCTAAGCCTACCCTCTTTCAGTTTGAAGCCATTCTGTCTTGTCCTATCATTAAATGACCTTTGAAATTCCCTCTTCAGCTCTCTTGTAACCCCTTCCAGCCCTGGAAGGGGCTCTAAGATTTCCCTGCAGCCTTCTCTTCTCCACCTCGCTCAGCCTGTCTCCAGAGCAGAGGTGCTCCAGCCCCTGATTGTCATCATGTGCCTCCTCTGGACTTCCCTTGTCCATGTCCTTCCCTTGCTGGGGTCCCAACCTAGAGGAACTCTTTACTAAACAATTATTTTCCATGATGCTATCAGAAGTTAAAATTGGTTTAGAATTCCCTAAACATTAAATATAATCTTAAAATACATGAAAAAATTTGAACTAGATTAGTGAACTGGAAATCTTTGTTCCACTAACATAAAATGGAGCAGTAATACTTTCAACTTGCAAGATCACAAAAATAACCTAAGAACTAACACAGAGTTCTAATTTAGCACCTTCCAGACAAAAAAAAAGGATTTGTATACATGCTTATAGCTCCTAAATATGAACACCTCAGCATAATGGTAACACTTCAAAGGGATATTTATTCATGTGCATGTGCAACTGAACACACAACTTATAGATGCACTTTATACTACTAACCATAAGCTTGAGTGTGCAGACTTTCAAACACAGCCACATTACGGGCAAAAAATAGAACACCCATAAAAGCAGCTTACTTGGACTGGGTTTTTTTTTTGCTGAGCAAAGTTAAATGAAAAAGGAGCTTATTAAGTGAAAGCCAAACACTACCAGCAGAAGATATTTTCCCTTCGCTGTTTATGCAATCTCTCACTGACACACATAGAACAGCTGGCAGCAGTCCCAGGATGCACACCTTGCAAGAATGGACCACTGGTGAGAGTACACATCTTTCAGATCTTTTAGACATCCAAGTTCCTAGTATTTCATCTCCTGAAGTTCAAGATTTTTTAAAAAACAAAGTTATCTTTAAGTGGTTTTAAACTAAGTATTTAATGTGAAACAGATGGTGTCCTTAGCTGAAATTTCAGGTGTCAAAATGTTCATTAAGCCTTTAGAAACTAATTTTTCCTACAAAGGTAAGAAAAACTCCAGGTATAATTTCCTAATACCAGTCCAAAACTCCAGACTTCAGCACCTACCTATTTACATACTAAAAATTGCTCTAATATTTTTAATTACTTGGTCAATTCAAACAGTGGCATTTATATAATGAGAAAGCATATTTAGTATAATTGTGATAATAGGGTCAACATAGTCAAACACTGAAGAAGCTACAATGGCAAACTAAAATATTTTGTAGTCTTACTCACTAGAATTAACTGAAAGGAACGTCTCATTACTTCTTTAGCAAAGTTAAGTTTCATTTTCATGGAAATAACACATCACCAGACCTACATGCATGCCACAAAAAACATCTATTTCCGTATCTTAAATTTAAAATTAAAAAAAAAAAAATACTACATTGTTACAACTCAAAGCATTCAGGAAGAGTAACCTTATCAGGTCTGAGAGCAGCAGTTTGAAGTGTAATTGGCTTCCTAACAAAGGCAACAAATGCAGACTTCTTGGCTCCTCACCACTGCAGTTCACAAAGTACCATGGGAGGCAAACAAGGCAGGAACATCTGCAACTGAGGCTACTGACAAAGTCAAGAATTAGCACTGGCTTCTCAGTGTCCTAATACTACACAGAAATTACCCACTCCCTTGCACATCTTCTACAAACAACCATTAAAGGAAACTCAACTATTGCAATTTTACTCCCTGTATCTTCTAGCATTTTCCTCCTACACAAGACATCAAAGAGTGTACAATATATACTGTAAGGCCTGACAGTTTGTCCAGGGCTTCTCCATTCCCCTGTCTGATAACCCACATTTCATTCTCTCAGTCTCAATTCACCACGATCCAATGCACACAACTTCCAGATCAGCACACAGTAATAGCTCAGTCTAGAAGAGAAGGCTGAGCACAGTTACAGACCAACAGAAAGCCTGTTAATGTAGAACTAACTCATCGGCATTTTCAACTCAATTGCAAACACTCTGCCATTTTACAGGGATGACGGTTATATCACATCATTTCAGGTTTTTGACTTACTACAAAATACCATAAATACAGTCCTGACAACACAACACTCTGCCCTTTTACAGGGATGACTGTTATATCACATCATTTCAGGTTTTTGACTTACTACAAAATACCATAAATACAGTCCTGACAACACAATAAACATACAACTTTTCACTTATCTTCTGCCGCTGGTATCTTCATCAACTAAGAGTCCACAGAAATTAGCTCAGAGTCCTCTCTTTAATGCATCACTCAAAGTTGTTCAGATTCTGTACTCAGGTCTTAAACTTGAAAATGCTTTTAGTTTCAATTTTGGTTTAGTAAAATGTTCAATAAACATTAGAGATTCTTAAGCTCTAAGAGCATCATGTGCTACTATAAAAAAGTCTGAGTCAAGGGAATATAAACATGAACTTAAGGCTTCACCAAAGCTCAAAGGCTAGAGAAAATACATTTATTATCTGTGTGTTTGCTTGAGACCTTCCTATGACATCTTTTAGAGTTAAAATGCCACTGCTCAGTTCTTGAGCTGCTCGAATATTACCTGCCTAATGCCTGATGTGGAAAAGTCTAAACAGAAAATGTTTAGACTGAATGTCACTGATGTCAAGTGGAGCCCAGTCATGAGTTTCAGTGCTTTAACACTAACCACATAATTAGTTCTGTAACACAGCATGATGTACAGTAACCACCTCTATTAATTACAGAAGCTTTTGTCCATTATATCCAAGAATAATGTAAATGTGCCAACATATTACTGATACCTGGGGAGAAATGTCTGAAATGCTTCATTTTCACCACAACTTTACCTGTGCTTCACTAAGGCCAAGCTCCAGCATTTCCAGTGACTTTCGAATCATGTTTGATTTTTCTTCAACCAGATTAGTTTCATCATCTTTCTTCAAACATTTCAGTGTTTCAAGTAAGCTCTGTAAAATTGAATTGTGTTCATTCTTCAGTGCCTCTAGTCCATTAATCACTTGCTTAGTTTTGGCAATGATTTCATCTTGAGTAAGCTTCTCCAACTTCTCTTCCTTTAAATACACCATTGTGGACATGTTTTCATACATTCTGAAATGGAAAAGTATGACAGTTAATACAAAAGGAAAAATAAAATAAGCCTATAAGTATGTAAGTGAATAAAGTCTGAAATGTATATTCAGAATACAATTATTTTTGTGCACAACTTTTACAATGTTTCATGTCCTGAGTTTGAACAGTGTCAACTTCCCCAGTTTCTGTTTCCAGATTTAACATTAACACTCATTGATGAACCAAAAAACAACATATAATGAAACACAGACTATGACGTGGCATTAGAATTTGTAGCAACTACTGAGGAACAGGGCTGCATCTCCAGGATTCTGGTTTGTGAAAAAGCAAAGTAGGTGGTACATAAAATACACGCTATAATAAATATAGCTATTTGCAGATGCCACTGATCTAAAAAAAAAACAAACCACAAAATGGAGCTTGAAGAATTTGAAGGAGTATCACACAGCCTTCTGAAAGAGTTCATCAGTCACTCATGAGAAAAGTCATCTTTCTCCTGCAAAAAGGTAACACCAGCCTCATCCTTTCCCAAGGACTACAAAAGCTCTTACCACTATGTATTCTGAACATCACAACTACCCCTAGGACAACTTTAATTCATTATTTTAACTCTAAGCACATAGATATTCCATTGCCAACAGGTCTAGATGCAGCTGTTTTGATGAAGATGCAACACCTGTCCCATGCCAGAAAAAACAGTTTGTATAGTACAACCCTTGCAGCAAGAAACATTTCACTGTGCTATTTGATCAGTATGTAATGCATTACACTAAAGATAGTAAATTTCTGGATGTTTGTCAACACCTCTATCGAATGCAAATGAAGACCCAAAAAAGCTCAGAAACTCACATACTCTAATTATCACACATGCTGTTACTTAACTGACAAAACAAGCTTATAAATGTACAAATGTAAAAAGACACACAAACCATTGGACCCTTTTTAAATGTCACCAAAAAAATGCCCTATAATGAAAATAAAGACTTGAGAAATTAGTCCTCTATACCTCAGCTATTTAAATCTGTGAGTGAATCAGGAAGTAGAAATTAGAATAAAATAGGAAAGATTTTTCAAAAGAAATAAATTATCCCATCTATGTGAAGACACCTGGGTAAGCATTGACAAACTAACATTTAAAATTAATTAAAACTGTATTAAAACTTTGTACTACAAAAGCTAGTCTAATTTTAGGAGAAAGCAAAAAAAAATTAGAAACATTAAAGTCTTAATTAAAACTGCAATAAGAAGATGCATATATGCACATCATGACAACAGCCAAAGGATGTGCCCTTATGCTTTTGCATTATATGAAAAATAAAAGGCTGCTCTTTCTGTCTGTATGTGCTCAAATTACCCTCTCTGGGATGATCTCCTGCAATACAATACCCAAAAGGCATAGCCACTTGTTACCAAACAAAAGCTGTAGATGACAAGAGGTGTTTTCTTGTAATAACTGATTGTCTGAAAACACAGAATTTGGGGAAGCATGAACTTGGTTTTACCCAGATTTATTACAGTAACTTCACATTCACAAATAAATCAATACGAAACATATAAATCCGTATAAAGCAACTAATCTAGCACGGCATAAGAAATTAACCCATGAAGACCTGATGAGGAGAATGATATTTACACATTTCCCAATTATAACCTGAGAACTATGACCTAGAATGATTAAAAAGACAGTTTTAAGTACAGACTCTCTGAAGTTGTGTAGAAAAATGAACTGCAATTTAACATGGACCAAATTTGCAAATAATTTGCTTCTAACACACAGTCATATAAGAAATTCTTACAGATTATGCTAACTTGAGCACACAACTCAGCCCTAATTAGCCTTGGCACTTTCACAGCCTCAATTAACAATTTCCATCCTGAATGCACAGAACTGAACGTTTGATTATAAAGAAGGAAAACAAGCAGAGACATCTAATGAAGTGACTATTTGTGTATCTTATGTGAACAGAGATAGCAGCAATTCCTTCTGCACGCCTCAATATTTTGTCATTTTACAGCAAAAATGAAAAGCAGATGTTTGCATGCATATATGTAAGGCACACATAGATGCTGTCTTTAAAAAAAAATCACACATTTTAAACACCTCAGCAGAAATAAAATTCATTCTAAGTGATGAATACAGATAAATTAAAAGGCCCATAGTACTGGCTGAACACACTGAAGCTGCAACGAAGGATGGCTAAGCAGCACAGCAGCTTTTGAAGAGAAGAAAAGCAGGTTTAAACACGATGGGGCAAAACCACACTAAAGCCATCCCAGCAGCAGACCTGCTTTATGAATACATTCCTCCTGTCTCAATCCAGTGTGCCAGAATTTTTAGCTGCCTCATTCCAACCCAAACGTAGCTAAAAGCTTCCACTGCCTTTGCACTACCAGTACAAGGGATCTACTGGAGCTGGAGCCAAGCCAAAAGCTGCATCAAGACACAGACTGACACGAAGGTCCTTGCAGCCTGCCAGAGGGATTCTCACGTCTCCTCTAGTGAACACTGGTAGAATCCCAATCTCTCCCACTGACAGGAAAGGAATAAATATCTTGGGATTAAATTTTGAGGGATGTCTTTTGAGGGGTGTTCAGAGTTTTATAGATTGTGCTTGGGAGAATAATTTAGAAAACAGGAGGATAACAAACATATAATTTGTCCTGCTATCAAATCTGACTCTTTGTAGGAGTAAAATTTATGAAGAAATATCTAATAGTCTCTAAGTAGTAAGTCTAGGTGTGGTACCATCATGATTTTTTTTAAAATGTATTTTACAAAAGATCATTGCCTGTTCACCAATCAAGCCCATATTTGAATACATAATCATATAACTGGGGAGGGTTTTGTAAAGGACAAGGACTTGGATTCAATGATCCCTGTGAGTCCCTTCCAACTCAGCATATTCTGTGATTCTGTAAATTAGATTTGAATATCCTGAGGCAGCAAACACTGCTCAGGAAGCAAACAAATGATGTTTGTATGCAGGATGTATACAGAGGAAAGGAGACAAAACCTACCCAGCCTTCCTATTGTCACTTCTCAAAAAATGTTAACTCTTTCATATATTCATATACACTCTTTCTATACATTTTCCCTACAGGAAAAAAAAGGGTGCAGGCAAAGGCTTCTCAAGCTCCTGTAACTTTTGTCCTGCACTCCACTGCACTGCAAATTTTACCTGGGCAGGAATTCTAGATTCAAATACTAGTTTTTAGGTCAGTGTACTACTGAAAACAAAGCAAAGAATTAAGATGTGCAAAGGTTTATAGAACAGAATTTTGGATGAGCAAAAAAAAACTATGCAGTGCAGCCGGAGTTACAGACTCACTAGCTGGCTTAAGAAATTTACCTATTATATTAAGTATGTGTCTGTGTAGATCTTGAATATTATCCTCCTTCTTTGTTTGTGATAATATTGACTGTGCTCAAGTCCAAAAGTCACTTAATGCTTTCCAGCTTCTAGAAAAATCCAAGTCACTGCCTTAAAACACACCAAAATTAGTTAATTTTGACAGATCAACATAAAAAGTCCTGCAACTAAACAGGTTTCCACAACATTTTGTAACCTAAGCTCAAAACAAAGACATGGACTGAGAATAGCAAGAGTCTGAACCAAAGAAAGCACAAAGAAAGCAGAGCCAAGCCTTTCAGTCGTGTAACCACTGGGATAATCTCATCATATACAAACAACTTAAGTGGCTGTTATCTTTAATCAGTTTAAGTATTTTGTTATTCATAAAACTTTCAAACCAACTACACTACTAATGCTGACATCACTGATTTCTGCCTGAATTCTTCCACAGACATACACATATCCCAGCCAGCTACTAAGCTCTCCAGCTCATATTTAAAGATCTCTTACAGAGCTTTTCCTATCCAGCTGCTTTTAAAGAAGAGCCATTTTCTGCAGATCACCTCAAAATATTCTTGTGCCAAAACATGTATGAATCCCTCTTTGCATAAGAAAACTTATCAATGAAGAGTTTAATTCTAAAAGCCCATAAGATTTTTTTTCCTTAACTAAAGATTAGCATGGATCCTAAAAACAAATAAATAAAACCATTATAATTTTACTTCCTTGTTATGAATCCCTAAGGACTTCCCCTCTCTGTATTGATATTTTTATTATTTAATGGGTTTCAAGTACTAAAGGCTTGAAAGATAAATTTTTAATGTACTTAGCGTCTGATCGCAATTGTTGCGAAATACAACTTTAAATAAATAAATTATAAACCCCCCAAGTCTAAACTGCTTTGTCAAGCAAAATTCTCCCTAAACTTTTTCTCTGAATGTACAGCTAACCGGCAGCATAGCTGAAAATGAAACAATAATGTGTTTGCATATAAAAAAGAGTAAATCATCTTCCCAACAGTAAAAGCTGCTACAAGACTGGCTCATGCCATACCTAGGGGCTCTGCCACCTACATGCTCTGCAAAATCCACAAAGTTACAGTGAAAAGTTCAACTAATTTGAGCTTTTTGTATCTCTAATAGGAACCTAACAGTTCACTGTTTCCTAACAATAATCAGTCTATTCAAGGCTTTTAACCCTAATTTCACTCTTAGTTCCTCCTAATTAAATGGCAAGGTTCAGCATCCTACATCTGCCATGTACTTGTTTCAATTTTGTATGAGCTGCAAATTACAAGTCATTAATTCCCTGCTCAGAGCAAGAACACGTCTCATTACATCATGGAAGGCACCATCTTCAAATCCTACGAGCTGCTTTAACTGCTAATCTTCATAATGTGGAAAACTGCCTTTTCAAACAACCCTCAAAACATTACAGGCTGTTCCAAGCACAAAAACTAAGCAACAAAGGCAAGAGATGAAAAACAGTTTGGGAAGGACTGAGGAGTGTGTCAAACACTGCATTAGCCGCACCCCTCCTGCCGGCAGCTCAGCAACAGCAGAAATGACAAGGATGAATCACTCATGGATGCCTTTCATACGCTGAGAAAGGTGTTTGTAAAAGCACTCACATAACAAACACTCAATTTGGACTATATTACTGTTACGGCTTTCAGTCAGAATCTCCAAGTCTGAAAGAACAATGACTACAATATTGTTGTTTTTTTCAAATTTAAGATGTTAAATTTCTCTTTACCTGTGAGACTCTTTCTGCTGCCACAAGTCATATCCCCATAAGGAATATTTATAATCTTTCCCTTTTTCTCTGATTTGCCTTCCTTTTACTTAAAATGATCCCTTATTTTGTTCCCTTTGGAATTTTGTACCATTTGGAATTTTGTTCCATTACATGATCTCTAAACTCCCAGAGGAAAGTAGCTTTTCCCTCTTGACATATTCAGGACTGCAGCTTTCCTGCCAGTGCTAGTCATCACTCTTCCCATCATCTAAATTTGAATCTGCATAAAATAGAAAATCTGGAACTGTACCTGCAAACAGTGTCCTGGTGGAGGTCACACTTAAGGCACACCGGCTGACCCAGTTCTATAAACAGAACACTGCTGCACTTCTGCACTGCCTCGGGTTTCCAAATGCGTGCGCTCAGAAAGCACCTTCAGCATTTAACACACAGGTACACCAGCTACCTTAAAAATAACTCGGGACAATTAGCAGCACATTCTGGAGGCTGTAAGTCACTGACCAGAAGCAGGTAAGAGGACCGAGTTGCACATGACCTAGCAACCAATATTAAGCTACAGAGAAACTCGCTCTCCAAGGGGAGTCACTTTTTCTACCAATTACCAGATAGTAACCATCTGAATTTTTAAAAAATTTTACTGTGCTCCTCCTGCCAGCCTTCCATTCAGAGCTAGCCCTGAATGCAGAAGTCTGCCCTACCACTTGGTTTAAAATGAAGGTATGCTAGGTAAATAAATGCCCTGTAAAAAGGACATTTGTAGTTCTTTAATGTCAAGGGCACATATCCCAAGAAAAGCTCAGAATCACATCTGGAATTTGACCTACAGCCTTAACGTCACAAAATGTCTGTGTTGGTAAGTAAACTGGACGAACACTCAACCTTTGCAAAGTTTTGGCACTTCTAAAGGCAAGCCCAGAGGTTTGTGAAGAAATGCACAGGACACTAATAATAAGCTAAGGACAGACTGAGTAAAAGGAGTAAAACAAAAAAAAAAAACAAACACTGAATACTGGCAGAAATTTCTACATCTCCAACAGGGCTGTTGCTTTTCTCTTATGACTGCCAGGAGCAGCCTACTCTCCACATGGCAGCAGTGGGAAGAGGCTGTGGTGGCCTCACGTTCTACCCCTGCTTCACAGCAGCATCCACCTCTGAAAAACACTGTCAGCCTCTAGGACACCCCAACGGCCACAAATAAGCCCATGCACTGCACTGAACTATGTTTAAGTGAAGAGGATTATGTACTTGTTTAGCTGAAGAACACAGCCACTGTACATCTACCTTGATAAATCTTGGAATGTTTTGATGTTGGGGCCTGCTATTAAAAAAATTAGAAATCATACCTTTCAGGGGAAATCTTCAGATTCTTTGGAAAATGAAAAAAAATATTACGGAGAAACTCAGACTAACAAACTATATTTGCAAAAAAAAAAAAAAGAGATGATAGCAAAAATAGCTCCTATAAAACCCTTAGCAAGGGTGATACTGACAATTCTCTTTGAGAAAGCACAAGCTAAGATGATTTGCACTGCTGAGAAAGTACAAGCTAGAAGATCTGCTCTGCTGCAGAGTCCTTTGATTTAGATTTCTGTAGGGTGCTGCTTCAATGGTAATGAACACTTTCTTAGCAATCATACCTGGATTCTTAAAGGTAACAAATTTAATACTATTTTGAAAAAAGTACTTTTGCACATTTAAAGACAGCTGGCAAAAATGCCTTGAGAGTTATTTCAGCCTTCAGCCTTCTTCCTTCTGTAGCAAGCAAACTATTTTCATGAAATTTATTACTTTCTGCTGAAATAGTTAATTGAGTTAAAAATCAGTATACAGTATAGAAGTATTCAGTGACATAAAAGCTTTCTTTAACAACACGGATTATTCTTCCTCTTAAAGAAAAGATTATGGTGTCAATCCCTTGACCGCGCTGCACTGAATAAACACTGGCTACTAGCTAGCATTTCAATTATCATGATACAGCAAATCTGTATCCTTTTAACTGCAGACAATCCAGATGACCTGCCCATCTAATTCCAAAATCTCTTTTAGACTCAAACATATCTGGAATTCCATAATGCTGCAGGCCAAATCTCATCTTGCTTTTCCCGTTCACATCCTGCAGCAGACTGAGACCCACAGATGATGTGACTGCCCCTTACACATTATTACACCCATTCCAATTATCTGTGTGGAAGGAATCAAGGGATAGTATCCTCTTTTTTGCATATCTCATCAACTGCATTTTACCTTTCCAAAGGCCTAAAAATATAGTGATTGAAGCACAGACCAGCAACATATCCTAAAATCACTGTAGATTCTCTGAGAAGTGTCAGATACTACAATTGGTCTGGATGTATTATAAGCATGTAAAAGAAAAAATTCATTCTCTGTACACATTCCCAAGCCCTTCCAATATCTCAGATTTCAAATGAAACTGGATGGATATTAAGACCCTTCTATGCATTTGGTATCACATCAAAGATTACTATTTGTCAAAGCTGAAACAAGTGCAAAAGAAATTGGACAGGCATGTGTGTCCAAGGCAGTTCCACAGACCCACTCAGGAGTCCAGAGGAGCTACACTAAAAGCCAAATTTTCAAGAAGGTACAGCTTATAAACTCTTTGTTAATCGAGGCTGCTATCATCTGTTACATGCTGGTGGTACTTCCTTACTCAAAATCTGAAACAGCCCTGTGGCAAGATCCAAACTCCATTCCTTTCCAGAATAATAAAACTGAACACAACCTTCTGCTGTTTGGTAGTGTTGGGTGAAATCTAATGCTGATTTTTTTTTAATTTTAGTTATGTCCATGGAATCTCTGAAGGCAGGCAGACTGCAAATCTCCAAGCCTCCTACCCCTTGGAGCAAGGGAGTTGTCTCCCTTCTGTACCACTGTTGTGTCAACAGAAGCAGCGTCTGTTGGTCTCCTGCAAAGCCAGCACTTCCTTAGCTTCTGTGAGCACTAATAAACACTTTCAAGCACCCACCAATGGATGTTGAGAAAGAAGAGCTTTTTCCCTCCCTAAAACACTGACACAACATACCAGTGTAGGCCACAGGACATTTGCCTTCCGTGAGATGTGACAACAGAGCCCCCCTCACTGGATCACTTTAACAAAAAGATCATGACTGTTTTAAGAGCAGTTACATAAAGACAGAATAAACTTACTTAAATGAATCAGAAGGCAGAGGTGTAACAACTTGAAGAGTAGTTATAATTACCTTTAATTATTAAAAAGTCTTGTCACAAGAATCAAAAGATACATCAGGAGAAATCTAGGCTAATTGTTCAAAAATTGTACTGTAGTTTAGTATTTTGTAGTTACAAGGACATGCTTCATAAATTATCTACTTTAGGTGGATTGGAAGGAAATTTTGACTGTATTTTAAAATAAATACTGTCAAGAAAGTCTGAGTAACAGATCCATCATTGCTATCAAATTGCACAGTTTTTCCCCTCAATATTCCAAGAACCTGCATTGATTTTTGTGTGAAAATAGCACTTGGCTTTTCATGGACTGGCCACCTTGTGCAAACAGGTCTTCGATGAATTTTGATAAATGTCATGATAAGGCTGGTTCTTGCTGGTGTGAGAGAGTTTGAGACTGGAACAGGGTTAGGGCACATAGCATAAGAGGAAACAGAGCAACATCAAAAGCTACCTGTCTTGCAATTTGAAGCTGTCAATAGTGTAGACAAAACATTTTTTCACCTTGACTCTATGTCTTTCATTTTGCATTGTTATTTTTGGACAAGAACTGCTTTATTGACTAATCAAAGTAAGCATCCATTTATGTTATCTATTTATCTAATCTCTAAACAGCACTTAAGTAGGAGCACAGGAATGTTCCCATCAAATCAGTCTTCCAGAATACATTAGAAACGCTATCAGCTTCCACTTACTAACATAAATCCTATTATCTTAACCAAATCTACTTTTTATAGCGTACCCATAAAGATCTAGAAAATGCATTCAGGAAGGGCAGAGAAGGCCACAGCTTGCCTCATATCACTGGATCCATGTGGGAAGCTCTGCTGACAATTTGCTGTGAGTACTGACTACAACGCTCTTACATGTTTGATGACACTGAAGAAAAGGGTTACTTGGACTGAAACAAGGAAAAAAAGCAATTCCTTCTGCAGACGTAAAAGGAACATCCACTAACAGTATTTCAGCACACAACAGCCTTTAGGTTTAACAAATCCTTACACTGGGTTTTGAATAGTTTACATTTTAATAGTTTACATTAAGATGCACAAACTGTGCAGTGTCTTGTCAAGCTTTAGGGAAAGTATCTTCCTCCTGTTTATCCTTCAATAATTAAGAAAATAAATGCAAAACCACTAAAAAGACCACAGAAAAAGTTTCACAATTAAACTGTTCAGGCATAATCCTTAGTATTGAGAAAGAATTAATGATAACCCATTCAATATTACATTAAAATCAATGCTTTCAATGGCAACTATCAGTTATGAGAATTTTTTTTTATACCTTACATATTTAAATTCATAGAACGCACAGCAAATGATACAACCATCTAGAAAAACAACTGCATACCACTCACTGATTCTTACCTATGATGCAGAGAGCTGACTTAGCTGTAAGGCTGGAAATCATCATTTCCTTGTTAAGTACTCCATAATCTGGAGGCCTTATTCTGATGTTCTGAACTCTCCTGGGTCAGGAGGTGCTGAGCAATAGAGCAGGCCCTATCCCAACTCTTCACAAAGGCAACTTAACATTCTGTGCACTCACACCTGAGCACCAAACCACAGTTCCAACCCCTCCTCTAGTGATCTTTCACATTCCTGATTTACCTCAGCTAGTGCTGGGCACAGAGTGTCCCTTTGGGACTCCTGAAATCCTTGCTGTGGTCACACCACTCACGCGACAGTTCCCCCCGCCCTGCTGCAGGACACCGCTCTTCTGGTGGACTGACACAGAACAAGAGCACACTAACTGGAAAATAAACACAGAAGCTAAAAGTTTCATTTGAATATTATTTTTTAAACCATCTCACTTGGATAATGTGTTTTGAAAGCATCCCCCTCCCGAGGACGGCAGAACAGTGGCCTCCTAAAACAACCATGCCATTAAAAGCACCGTATCATGCGCTTGCAAGCACTGCTCCATGTGCAGCCAGACTGCAGGCTGCAGTACAAAAAAGGAAAAGAAAAAACACAAGTCAGCAAGCATATTTTCAAGCTATTTGTTATCCTAACAAATGGGTGTGGATCAAGATTCAATGGCCACACAAAGTACAAGCAGTCACTGTAATTCAAACTCCACCAATTGCTGCCTTCAAAAATGGGCTGTGCATCTTTGCTCTCCACCTGCATTCACCACAAATTCCAAACCCAAGATATTTTTCTTTAGTTGAACAGTGTATTCCAACGGCAATATTTTAAGTGTGGCCTAAAATCAACATGCAGAATATGATTTTTTTCTTAAAACTCCTTGGAGAGAAATTGATACTAATTGAATAAAAAAGTACTTAAAAGCAAAGTAATTGATTCATTAATCTGCCTTTATCTATTTGCTGAACAATGGAAATGAGATGTATTTAAGTAACAGCAAATTACTGAGACTCTGAGACAAAGTCACCCTGTGGTGCCTCTCCTCTTTTTCAAAATGTACAGAATGGATAACAAAGTCTTTATAAATTAAGACATCTGGCTATGACACCTGTAAGTACCATGAGAAAACATCACATATCATCTCTGTATGATTTCTTAAGCTCTTGGGAATGCCTACCAAGGACCAGTATCATGTGTTCCAGAATGCTCCCAGACCAGAATCTTATTACGCAGTTTAATTACATCCTCTCTGTTAAACACAATTCTGCCTTACCACAGGTATAGTCCTCAGGTTCACACATCTAATCTTCCCAAAATACAACATTCCTCAAAATTAACATGTCTTTCTGGAGATTCATTCTCTTATAGCTCTTGTAAGACCTCTAGGTCACTGTGTAAGCTAACACACTGCCAGTCATCATGACAACTTCTGCCCCCCTCCACGTTTCAATACAATAATATTCATTACACTGAATGCTACTATACTGAATTGGGCACTACATCCAAGGAAATGGTAAATATAAATGACAGCACATTCTTTTATTTTCCACACATTATTGCCTTCTATGTCCAGAGGAATTTAGAGACTGAATCATCTGGTCTGGCTTCCTGCAAACACCAGACCATGAGCGCTCTTTCACTCACCAAGGCTATGGCTACACATCATAATCTGGCAATGCTCCTCATCCAGCCACACATTTCATTCACATCCCTGTCCATAAAAAATCAAAATAAAGGTATGTGCCTTTTACTGGATTGTTTTACTGTCAGAAGTGAGGGGACAGAAAAGAAAAAAGGTTAAGGCCAACCAAAATACACTTATTTCCCCAGGCTGCCATGCTGCAAGCTGTGCTGATGGAACGAGGACAAGGGAACAAGCAGCAGGACTGCAAAACTACATAAACCAGCTCTGAGATTGAAGAATATTTCATCTACTCCTTAGAGATCAATTATATATTCCTATTCTGTCAACAGAAACATTATAGGAGGTTGTAGTCCCCCTCCTAGCTCAAAACTATAACCTCCCCTATGTTCTCACATATTACCATCCCACTGGTTGGATTAATCCGACTACACTCTGCCACTGTGAGGGAGAGATGAATCCCTTCTTTCATCAACCCTCCTCCCTTTAAATGCACACTAAATGTGACTGGGAGCTGGGGGAGAGCAGGGTGGAACATCCAGTTTAAGCACATGAACAAATGGAACACTAAAGGTGGGGATATACTAAAATCCACTCACGGCGAAGACAGGAGGGATGACACAGTAACAGCAGCCTCTCTGAAATGGAAGCTGCTCAAGCCAGAAGAGAAAGGTAAACTGTGGCTTTCCCACACTATTCAGGCTGACGTTGTTTGATAAAGGAATATCCATAACAGCACTAAATCTTAAGACAATATTCTATTTAGAAAAACAAAAAGATAGCAGCAGAACCACACCAACACACACCCTGCTCCTCCCTGCCTGTCCCTAATCTGTATGACATGGTTTGCAAATCATTCAGCTACTGTCAGCTGGAAGGAGCAAACTCAAGACACAGTGCAGGAATGCAATCCTTCACAGAGCTTAAACCATCACCCTCTGCACTGAGGAATGGCTCACAGGTTCGAACCACAGCACACTGCCAGTAATCTTAATTTTTTGTTAACATTAACTACTTAACTACTACGTACAAACACAGATAAGAAGGAAGATAATAATCTGGTAATCCTGAAAAATATATGTATTGTCCTTTAAAAGGACTAATTTTATATATATAAACTTTTTAAATGGTATCAAAGAGTTGGTTTATGCCAGACATTTCTTGAACTTCTGAACATAACTGCAGTGTTAACTTTTGAAAGGGTTTGCTGTTGTACATCACATAGTGAATGTAATATAATTAGCCACCACCCCACCCCTACAGATATGTAAGGAAGCCAGGACTACCCACTGGATTGGTGATATCCTTTGTTCTAGTCACTTTAAAATTTAATAAAATCAGCTAGGTTTCTGACATAATCCCAGAAAGAAAATCTAAACCTGATGAATTGGGTTCATGGTGGGCATTTACAAAATAATCAAAATATGAAACTGCTCACTTTTAAGTCTACCCACAAAAGATATTCTATTGCTTTCACTTGTAAGGAAGACTTGATATTGAGAAACCATATATAAAATATGTCCATTTAAGCAAACAGACAACAAGCATATTGGAAATAAAGGATGGCATGATCTCATGTTTCCTCATTTTCAGCAAGAAACACAACCAACAATAATAATTTGACAAACTAAATTCATTTTAATTCTACATACATGCCAAATGCCAAAATATAGCTTCCAGAGTAAAGACTGTTTCTTACTGTAGTTAAATAAATAGCAGCATCCCTGGGAGATAAGCTGGATTCAAAAAACAAACAGTGATTAAATCAACACACAGAGAGTATTACTTGTATCTGTTTTCTTAGCTGACTGAATCTGAAGAAACTGTCAACTATCAGAGACTGTCTTTACACGTTTAAAGAAATTAGCATCTCTAATGTTAACTGTGCTTTAGTGTTCATCCTTTGTTCCCATTCCCAAATATATTATGGGTACTAGAAGCATACATACAACCTTCAGTCCTCATGCTCGCCCTTTCAGTACGGCCTCTTATTATTGAGTATGTTATTGTCTAGCAAAAAAAGCCCCACATATAGTGTCATCTCATGCCTGATGACTACAAAACACCTCACACAGAAGCCTCTGGAAGTAACTCCTGTATCACTGAAAGCATCTGCAATTCTGGCTCTAATCCTCGTAACGAAGCACCCAATTTAAATCCCGGAAGATGACGACAACAAATATCTCAGCAAATCCAAGTCACAAAAAGGGCACCTTTCTCTGGTCAGGCATTTATTTAGTAACTTTTCAAAGGAACCATACTTCCTTCTACATCCTACTTTTAGAAAGGAAAATGTTTCACTAAACAAAACACTGGGAAGACTTTATTACCTGAAAACAACTGAAGCTGACTCTGACTCGGGGTAACTGCTACAACCAGTTCTACTTTGAAGTCCAACAGGATTCTTTTTAAAGTGAACAAGGTGTCTCTGACTGGTACTTGGGTACAACAAATACATCTTAGATGTTATGTTCATCATGTTTTTGCTTGAAGGGAAATCAGAGTTAACACTGAAAAGAAATGTTTTGCTAAACTATGGTCAAGGTAAATACTGTGTTCTTGTAAAACAATTAGAAATACTTTGGAAACATGAAATATTATGAAGGCTGAATTAAGAGAAGGCCTGTGGCTACCCACTTTATTGCAATGATGATGGAATTGGTCCATTTTTACAACAGTAGCATCATACTGAACAACACCCTGCAGGCATACTGACTACAAAAAATGTTAATTTAACCAGACCTAGCAGGCTTGTCCCCATCACTATCTGCGACTCTGCTCTTCAACACTGAATACACTTTGCTTATTTAAGAATTTACCAAAATTTCTGTATTTTTACTCTTATAAAAACTTTATTTTACAAGTATTTGTACACTGAATTGAGTTTTAAAATAATCATGAGCTATGCAACTGAAGAGATGCTATTAATCCCAGAGTAAATTCAAGTGCACATCAGCCAGAGAAGTCAAACAGAAGAAGAGATGAAAGAGTAGCTGCACAAGCCCACATTTCAAGAGAAACAGAAGCTGCATTAAATGGACTCAGAACTGAATATAAGGCTACAGTATTTCCCCAAATTTCCAATGAAATAAAAGGCATATGTAGGTATGTGTGCACACACAAAAAGATACAGAGAGAGAGAGCTATGTGTACTGTGTGAGCAGCACATGAGTGAGAGGTTTCTGACATTAGCATGGCAAGTTCTGCACAAACACAGGAAGCAGCAATTGTCCTTACATGCCTTAAACGTCTGTACAGTGCATTTTGTTCTCTGTCAAAAACATTCAGATTGACTCCTGTACATTTAATTACAAATTATGTATGTGAGTCCTCTGTTGTCAAACACAGACCTTTTAAAAGAATCCATTTCCATTAATAAGGCATTACTAACCATATCATAGGAATTTGACAAAAAATTCATGAAGCTACTTCACAGGACCTTGGGGGGGTAACCTTATACTCTTTTTTGGTTATATACAGTAGCAAGTAAAGCAAATCTATGTTCAAATTGCTGTTAGAATTTCTGATTACTGGAATTGTCCAGCTCCATCATCATGCTTCAGAAACATGAAGGTTGCCAAACTTTAACTGCAATGTGATGCAGAAGTGATACTGCACTGATGAGTGAGGCTCAGGAATGGACAATTTAAATTCCCTGCCTTTAGCCATATGCTTCTCCATTATGTGAAATGTCTACCTAAATGGAACTGCCAGAGTTTCTCCATAGCTGTTCTAATTTCATGGAAAACGTCCTCCTAAACCATGTGGTCACAAAAATAATTGGGCAAGTGACTTACAAGGTCTTCTGCTCAGCCTCGCCAGATGGATCAGCTTTCTCTCTGCTGCCAGTAAATGCTGAATGGGTAACTTCCAATTGTATCTGTAATCCCAGGGTTATAACATCCTCTATCACGTTTCGCTGAAGCTTTGGAATTCATACTCAATTAAAATAAAGCTATTTTCCAAAAGTGTTTTAAATTAACTGTGCATTCTAAAAGGTGTTGCTTTCAGTTTTGTTGGGCTTTTCTTTTCTTAATCAAAATGCTAAGCTGTCTAAAATCTCACCAGTTCCTCTTTAGCTTCCAAGGGACACCCTTTGTGCCTAAGTTTCCTATTTAAGTGATGAGCAAATGCAAAAGTGGAAGTGAAAGAGACAATTACTTTGCAGAGCAATTGTTGTTAAACCTTCTGTCAAGCACAACACAGCTAAAATTGAATTTTAACTGTTGTAGTTTCTTGTATTTTTATGTGTAAACATGAAAGCATGCTAGATGAATGACACTGGCATATAATTTTGCTATTCAAAGCAAACTATAAAAACAGACTTTTCCCTAGCCAGTTTTGTTTTCTGAGTCTGTATTCTTACTTCATGACCAGTAGCTTGAGTACTGATACTACTTGTACATCATATCCACTAATGGAAATTACTAACACACACACAAAAAAAAAAAAAAAAAAATTAAGAGTGCCATCATTGATTTAGCCACCTTCAAAGCCACACAAGAGTATTACACTAGGTGATACCACCTTGGCCATTAAAATGTGCTTCAATATGCCTACAACACAGAATTCAATAGTGTCAAGAAGTTTCCTTATTCTGATTACATACAACTGCTATGCAGATCTACAAATCTTGCATCTCTTTACTTATAAATATCAGAAAGACGAAAGCTAGATAAGTAAGGTTTTAAAGTGTCCTCCTAATCAATCCCTGCTCCAAAGACACAGTCAGTTATCAATTAAATCAATTGCGTATTTTTGCTAGAGTAACGTGTTTCTAACCTATGTTTTCCTTATTTTCGAGGTGCAGAAATCCGGCCAAGACCTAAGTCTATGAATCGCCTCGGACTACAGCATGCTAGGTGACCTACAATGTATAAATCCGGTCACTATGTACAAAGCCCAAAGAAGACCTGTCCTAGCCTGGCCTTCCACCAGTTCCGCCCTGGCAGCGGCACAGCCCCAAAGCCGGGGGAGCGCAGACAAAGCGCCGCACGCCCGGAGCCGCAGGCCGGAGCCTCCCCAGCCCTCTCTGCCCGCTCCCTCCCAGGGCGGCGCCCGCCGCAGCACCGGGGCGAGCCGGCAGAGGAAACGGGGACAAAGCCGAGCCGATGCCCATCCCGAGGCACGTACCCCTGCCCGCAGCCGAGCGCTGAGCGCAGCTGACAAAACGCCCAAAACCAGCCTCCCCAAAAAGCCACCCCGCCCTGGGCGCGGGAAGGACGGGGCCGGCTGTCAGCGGCGGCGCTGCGGGGGGACCGGGCGGCCCGCGCAGCCTTTTGTTGTTTGCGCAGCGGCGGATGAAAAGGGAGAGGAGCTGAACACCCCCCACACCCACACCCAAGCACACACGGCCCGGGTCCCGGCCCG
Source organism: Motacilla alba alba (assembly GCF_015832195.1). Lineage (NCBI taxonomy): Eukaryota > Metazoa > Chordata > Aves > Passeriformes > Motacillidae > Motacilla > Motacilla alba. Next base: position 52,399,588 of record NC_052020.1, on the reverse strand, counting down.
CCGGCCCCCACGCGGCCGGCTCCCCCCGCTCACCGCTCGGTGCTGCAGCTCGGGCGATGTGCGCAGCGCTCGCTAGGGCGGCGGGGGCCGCGCAGCCCGGGGCGGGGAGGCGGCCGGAGGAGGATGTCAGCGATGGGCGGGCGAAAGGGAGGAAGGAAAAGGCTTTTTGGGGGGGGAGAGAGGACCGGAGAGAGGGAGGGAAGGCGAGAATGAAGCGAGTCAGCACCACGGCGGACCCAGTGCTTCCCGCAAGGCGCTGGCAGGGCCGCGGTGGTCGCCGCCGGCGGAGCGGGCGCTGACAGCTGCCGGCAGCCGCCACCACCGCCCCGGCTGCTGCTGCTGCGGCTGCGGCCGCCGCCCCTGTCCCGCCCCGCGCTCCCCTCCCTCCTTCCCTCCCGCCCCGCCTGACATGGCGGCGCCCCCCCTTCTCCCACAAGCGCCCGCGCGCCCTTCTCCCCCACCGCCCCCCCTCATGGCGTCATCCCTCCCCGGGAGCGGGCAGCGCCGGCCGGGATGCTCCGAGGGAGCTCAGGGCTTCAGGTGCATCCCCGAGGCCGCCAGTGCGGGCCACGCTGAACCTTGCTAAGATCTGCCTCGTCCGCCTCAAGGGGATGTCAGTGGAGAGCAGATCCCGGCGGTTCCTCAGGGCGCCCTCGGTGACGCTGGGGCGGTTTCGCTCCAAGGGGGCACCACTGCTGATGCTCTTGGGGCTGGTTTGACCCACTGTAGTGGAAAGAAGTTCAGGGTTATGGTGACTGTAGGACTCGTGAAACTGATGCCCCCATCTCAGTTGGATGCCTCTGGGAAAATCTTCCATTCCCTTTAAAAAGGACGGTGAAGTGCTGGAGTGTGTCCAGCAAAGGGCAGCAAGGCTCGTGAAAAGTCTGAAAATGTGTCTTATGAGGAATGGCTGAGGGGCCTGAGCTGGTTTAGGCTCAGGAGGAACCTCATCACTCTCTGGAATAGGTTGCCCAGGGAGGTGGTGCAGCCACCATCCCAGAGATGTTCAAGAGGCACCTGGATGTGGCACTGGGCAATGTGGTTCAGTGGTCACGGGGTTACAGGGGCAGTGCTGGCTGGATGGTTGGACTGGATAATCTTGAAGGTCTCTTCCAACCATGACTTCATGAAATGCGCTTGAAAATCTCCACAGTGTGCAGTGGCTGACGAGTTCTTGTGTCGAAGGTTGGGCCCCCACATAGAGCTCAGTGTATGTTGCTAATATATTTCAACACCATTGTCTTTGTTCTGCATGGAAGTAAGTGAAAAATCCCTGCTCTTACGCAGCTTTCTGTGAGAAGCTCGGTGACACTTGTCACAAGAACTATTTCTTTGCAGCTTCTGACTTCATTCCCACTCTTGCTAGAGAAGAAGGAATAGCCACAGTATTTTCTTTGTGTTATTCTACCACTAGGTAGAAGTCAAGCCCAGAAAGGAAAGATGGAAGGAATTGGAAGGAATTGAGGTATAAGATAGAAAAAAAAATAAAAAAATAAAATAAAAAAAAAAACAACAAAAAAAACAACCACAACAAAAACCCCCAAAAAACCAAACACCCAAAAAATTAAATTAAATATAGCAAAGCAGTAAAATGTACTACATCATGGATTAGCAACAACCTAACTTTATGAAAGAGTTATATTGTGATTGTTACATTGATTATCACCTGGGCTCCACATACAGTAGAATAGCATTGTTAGTTGGAGGGGACCTGGAATGACCCTGCAATATATACAGGGTATGAATCATAACCTAGTAAAAGAACATGGAGGTATAGTGGTAAATCAAAACATGCAGCCTCACCTAAGTGGTAATATTTAAAATATTCAAGGAAAGCAGAGCTTATGTATGTTTGCCCTCATGTACAATGCTGAGCAAGTCTACAGAATAGCAGATGTGAGAACAAGAGTTGGGTGAGAAAGCAAAGCTCCTAAGAATAAGCAGGAAGTCGGAAGAGGAATCAAAGCTAATGTTGTTGTCGAAGAGGCAGAAGAACAGGAAGAGTCACAGAAGCCCACAAGAAACAAAGCAAAGTTAGGAGAACATGGATAGTCTTCAGACTGTAAATAGAGAGAATCATTGCTGGATTTGAAAAGCTGAGGGAAATAACGTATACTTACTGATTTCCACTCTCTGGCTGATATCTTACACAGATCAAGCTGTCCAGCAAAACCCAGTTTTGATACAAGTATTTCCAAGCAGCAGTTTCTTGCATTCCTCATCTCCACTTAAAACTTTTCTCTGGCAATTTTATATTAATGGTTTAATTAACCACATTCTAGTTTTGACAGGCAATACAACCTAATTATAACAACGTGAAATATCGCTTTGCACAGTAATATGAAAGGGGAAAAAAAGATTGAAGGGCATTCCTTTACACAAACTACATTTTAAAGAGTTATGCCAATTGGTTCACAGGTTCAGAGTATTCTCATGAATATGCAAGAGATTTAATTAAAAATAGAACATGCCCTAATTACATAATTATGCAAGAGAACTGATTCAAAGGAACCACTCCTGCCTTTTGAATAAACAATATTCATTGCTTTCTTCCTATCACACATTTGCTTTAAAAGATTTCCTGCAATTAGCTGCTTACCCCAGGGATGTGAGCATCTCTGAACAAAGCAACTACTCCAGCTATGACCCTGATTCATAATATGCTGGCTAATCAAGTATTTGCATCCTGGCAATTTCCCACATAAACAGCACTCACTATAAGCTCCCTCCTGCAGGAAGGTGATTAGCTCAATGGAGCTATAGTGCAGTGTTACTCCTCTCTGTTTATGACACACAGCAGAAGTTAGACACAGGAGAGATTTGGTGAAGATGATTTTCCTCAAGCTATTGCTTGACCTGAAATATCCGAAGAGTTCCTCTTCATTTGGATCTTGTTTTTCTTGTCTCATCTACATGAGACTTATCCAGGTTCATCTAGCAGTAAAAATTATTCACTGCCCACATTTACATTTTCTCTTCAGGAACTAGTTATGCTGCATGCCCTGATATTTTTATTAAATTATCGAGACATGCTGTCTCTAGTATATTACAAAATCACATAATCAATTAGGTTAGAAAAGACCTCTGAGATCATCAAGTCCAACCTATGGCCTAACACCACCATGTCAACTAGACCATGGCACTAAGTGCCATGTCCAGTCTTGGCTTAAACACCTCCAAGGATGGTGATTCCTGTGATCCTTTGCCTATCACCAGCAAGGTCACCATGGTTTTCTGCAGACTTCTGAGTGCATACCAAAACAAAACCCCATAACACATTATTTATAATGCTGGATTCTTTAGTCTCAATATACCAATTTCCCTCTTCCCCTGGAAGAGAGAGGGAGGTTTGTAATTCGCAGTGGGAGAGCAAAAAGCAAACAGTTCAACTAATGCAGCACAAAGCTCAGTGGTTTTTGAAGTGCAACAGTGTGAGAAATACACACAGCGAACTGAGGTCAGCTTCACTGACATCCACAAAAGGGGCAACCCTCTAAAAAAATTCAGGTTCACTTCATTTAAGAAGTGTGGGTCACTTTATTTTACCATTTGTGATGGGTTGATGTTGGCCAAAAGCCACCAGCACAACAATGTACTAAAAAAATATATCCTTCTGTCTTAGAGGATCTTCCCACCAAAAGAGAATTTTTTTTCAATCTAATCTTATAGTCTATAAAATCTGTGACTTCATTTTAGAAATATGGCCACAATAAAGCACTTCATTGAGTAATTTCAGCTGCTGCTAAAGTGCTGTTTAAAAGCATCCTGGCAATAATAAATATTGAAAGGCCAGATTCAGCAACCTGTTTGTTTTTTCATCACAACCACTTGACAGTTGCATATGTTTTTAGTTTGTATTTCCTAAAAGAATGTCCTTCATGGAATAGAGGAAATATAAAAACCAGACTCAGAAGTGTCAAGTACCCACTCCTAGGCACAGTTTTAGCCCAACTCTTTTGTTCATATGTGCAATTACTGCATGCAGAGCTACCTTTTTGTCAGGGAGTTCAGGCACTTTGGGGTAAAAGGACTGTGTTTTGCTTTGCTTGACTCATTGTCAAATGCCTAAACTTACCATTGGGAACCCAGTGTCAGGCAAGGCATTAATTCTAAGTAAAATAAACACTGATCATGATCCTGCTTCCCAAGTCAATAAGCTTTATTTACATGCAAGTGAATTCTCCTTTTTCAGAGTCACAAGGATTTCTAGGAAGCTGTAACAAATGGAAGCCAGTTTGCTTTTCCCTGCTGTTTTCTCTCCATAGAGAAATAACAAGGAAATAAAGCGTGCAGTGTTAATTCAAGTCTTGAGTTAATTGCTGTTGTATTTTTTAAAACAGAGCAGGATACTTGCACTGGACATTTTGCTAACAATATATTTTTAAACTCAGCTGTTACAGAGCTGTGCTGCTAATAAAGAACATAACATACTGAATTAAAGGTTTAAGCAGCACATTCAGTTTGATTTAAAACAGTTCTGTTATGAAAAACAGATTTCTAAAGCTCAGGTAATACAGTTAAAATAACCACTGCAAAGCTAGAGAATTTGCATGTCAACATTAATGTGAGCATAGAGAAAAATACTAGACAATTTCAGCAACACAGTCATATTTATATATCCCAACCTCCACTGTTATCTTCAAAGTAGTAAGTGATCAAGGAGCTAAGGATTCCACCTTTGACAAGTTCTAATGCTCTGTGCTGTATGAGTTTACAGACACTGTCAGTATTCTCCAAGATCCTTCTTTAAACATCAAAATTCTGAACAGGTTAAGGATTCACAGAGGAGAGCTTGTGATGATAATTAGATTTTACTTTTACTCCTTGCATTCAAGGAATTAGTTGCCATCCCTATGAGGGAATGTTTACACCACTACACTCACTATCCTCCACCAGCAATTTCTGCTCTGCCTTCTGTCATACCTCTCATTTCATTGAAAGATGAAGCAACTTTCTTCCTCACTTGTTTCCATATTCCATAGTCAGCTGATGGTCAGCCAGCACCTTTCTAGCTTGGAAATTTTCTCTGCTCCATATTCACTTTGCATGACTTTTAGTGTTTATGCATGAAGAAAGACAACATCCCATTTAGGTTCCTCCTTTCCTTCCTCCATACTTTTACTTCTCAGTGAGTTTACTCTCCCCTGGGGTTTCAGTTGCTCATTCAAGGTTATGAGGATTATTAATCTCTGCATATGAGTCACAGGAAGTTACATTTATTTCTGTGTTCACCTACTTCAGCCACTGAACCATGGCAGAAGTGTATTAGGTCCTCCAGAGGAAATGAAAAACATGCTGTGGGTGGAATATCACACTTGGCCACCACTGGAATAATAACATTCAGTCTGTGGTATAGTACTTCCTGTTCACCCTCCTATATCCTTACTTCCCAACTATATCCTATATCCTTACTTCCCAACTATGACTCAGCTCCCTTTTTTACCTTTCTATTGGGATAAGGCCTAGTATTGATGGGAAAAAAGTTTATTCCACAAACACAACAAGCAGACTCTTCCAAACACAAAATCATGTGCCTGTTTGAACCCAGGAACATGTAGGTAAAAGCAGGGGGGAAAAGGATCACCTTTACAGATTTCTAAGTGTCTGCTTTCTTACTGCTTCCATTATCCCCTTCCCTTTCTTAGAACACCAGCTCTTTATTTCCTCTATGGTTTGTCAGCATTCCTTTAGAGAGCTGCTAATTCATCCAGTTTGGCTGCCAGATTACTTGCAATTAGATTAGGTGAGACTCCTCTTTCCTTGGTAATTTCAGTAACCATTTTAGGATCCTCAGCAAAGGAGACTTCTAGATAACCTTTTTTTCCATTAAATCCTCCAGAGTTTCATTATGAAAAATGCTTTTTCCTAAAAAAACCAAAAAACAAAAAATAAACAAACAAAAAAACTCAAAAAAACCAAACAAAAAAAACCAAAACAAAAAAACCCAAAAACAAAACAACCAACCTGTGAGGGCTGTGGGGGCTGTAATTTCAGTGACACACTAGTGTAAATCTTGGATAATTTCATTAAGCAGTATGAGATTTTTCTTATTTTGAGAAATGAATCTTTGAAAATGTAGGAAAAGCACTAATTTTTTTCTAATCAACATCAGGCAGAGGCACAGACTAGAATATAAACTTGCCTCAGCACCAGGAAAACTGGTGCTTCCTCACACAGATATGGGAGATCTATTCTCTTTATTCCCACTGAGGTTTCTACATACATTTAGAGAAGAAGGAACCTCTGATTTTTCAGATGCTGCCTTTTATTAAAGCTTATGCTATGAGCTAATCACAAGAAATGCTAATGCCAGTATATGACTGTATGTGACCTTTTCAGAGTAGAAATTTGCACCTACTGATGAAAGAAAGACAACTAAATCTCCAAAGTCTAAAAGCCATTACAGATAACCAGCTAATCTGGTCTTTTTCTAAATGTAATTATCAAAGTCCATTGAAAACCAAGCAGGCATCTTGCCCTTCCTGCCCAAGACCACCACTCCTTCACTGTGCATTCTCAAGGGTAATATATACATACAGATATTGTGCCAAATTGTGTTATTTTTTCCCTGGCTCTTTTCCCTGGCTAGTGATTGGCTCCATTTCTCTATGTGTTTGCATTTCTAAGGAAGTCCTCACAGGTAACACTTATTTTTTATATGTTTAATTAAATTATTGTAGAAAAAGAAGATTCTTTCCTGCTTAACTCTCTTAGCTGGTTCTTCCTCCACTCACCTGTGTAGCAAATTCGGCACACCTTTCTCCCCTCATGACCGTCAATTTGCTTGGCTAAACAAACTGAACTCTTAATCTCTTTAAAAGAGATTCTACATCTCCCTGATTATTCAATTTGCCCTTCTCTGCTCCTATTTCCTTCATCTTTCTTGAGCCTGAAGGGCTGCAATTGTTTATGCCATGTTTATGCCATGTTTATCCAAAACGTTTGTTCCCAAGTCAGATTTACCAGTAAACCTCCCTTACATTTGATGTCTTCCTTTTCTGCACATGGCACAGTAATTGCCAAAATTTTATACCCCTTTCTTCTGTTAAATGCTTTTCTCTCTTCCTTAGCTAATGCTCTATATGGAATTATACCAAATTCACTTGGCATTCAGGGTTGATTGTAATTTCTCATTTTTTATGGGAGGCCATTGTACATCCACTTTTCATGGCTGGAGTTTGTCTTAAGTTTGTGATAAGAGGGTATTTCAGGGGCAGTACCCAGCTGCACTAGACTGGGGACTTCATGGTAATACAGTTTGCCCCAAGGGAAAGGGAAATGGAAATGCTTCTGCTGTGTGACAATAGTTTCTGTCATTTCTGTGCCAATGACCAATTATGTCTGTACAGAAAATGGCTTCTCTGAATGTGCCTGTGGCAAGATGGATGGTAGACAGGACGTGGGGCTGAGAAGGGCAGAGTCACTCTAAAAATCAATAGCAAACAGTCTGTGCTAGATATTTTGTTTCTCATCCTGTCTCCTGGGAAACAGAGCAGATGCAGGATAAGGACAGACGATCTCCCTCCATGGGGCCCATCTCTAACCGAGCCTACCCACACTCAGTGTGCCCCCTGTATTTAGGGGATGTGAAAGGAAGCCTTAGAAAGTAGCCTTGTAGGTGTCTATTTCTGAAGAAAGCAATTCCTCCTGCATCTGTGCAGAGGTTTTTTATTGACCAGTATAGGTGTAAAAAACCAGAGAGGGGATGCTATTCGTTTGATAAGTTTGGCAGACACTGCTGCATCACATCATGCTCTAAAGGTTTTCCTTGTGCCAAAGACTAGATTCAATTTAGGTAATTTATGCAGCAACTGGCTAAGAAGGCAGTTACCTCATTGGTATGTAGGTCATTGCAGATATTCTGAGGCTACAATTTTCCTTTAGAGGACAATTATAAATTAGAATTTAAAGCAGGACTCCTTGGCCTTTGACTTTGGTGGCCAGCTGGGCACAGGAAAATTCACAGAGTAGAGCTTGTAGTAATTTCTTTGAAGGAAAAAATCCATGCTACCATGGTTATCTATGACAGTCACCTCAAACACCTGGACTGTTGGAGGTGTTTTGATTACAGAGAGCAGTTCACCCAGCACACCAATTAACTACAGCCTCCTGGGAATGTCCTGGGGAATTGCTGAAACATGCCATATGCATGGCATTTAGATTTTGAATCCATGTATTTTAACATAAGATTTTTCCTTAATATCTAAAATAATAATTTTAATGAAAGCTCAAATTGAAATACATTGAAATTGTTGAATATATTGAAATTCTTTCAAAGACATATATAGTGCAGTTTTTTATCAAAGTCTACCTATTGAAGGTAATGTAGCTGCAAACAGGAACTGACACATGTCTCACTTAAAACTAAGACAAAGCTGGAAACAACTGATAAATATAAATTAGCCATGAAAGTGAAATGTACTGCCTACACAGTGTTACACTTCATATTACATGCTGAAGGGCCACAAAGTACACCATCACCATATGTTTGAAAGCTGCCATGACTCACAGAGAAGAGGCTGATGAGTAACAGTATCTTCCTTTCCCAGTGTATGACACTGACCAGAAATCTACCCTGTAAATTGTTCCATTGTGGGCAGCAGTTTAACGTGCCCCACATCCTTGTAATTAACTACATAACTGTAAAATGGTACTACCAGGTTTATTGGGCACCAATGCAGAAAGCACTCTAAGTTCTTTTAAAGGATGGTTCACACATTTGGCATTTCCCATCCCACTCCTTTTGCAGCCAAAAGAGGCTGGAATGCTGTGTTAACCATCTTTTTCATTAATTTCACTTCTTTTCTGTCTCTTTTTAGTTATGAATTCTGAATGAATATTCATATGAACACTCATATGAATTTGGTTATGAATTTTTGGTTATGAATTCTGTTGGGTAGTGCCCAAAACCAAAGTCCATACTGTAAGCAAGTGAGATTGCTTTTCTAATTTACATGTAAACACATAGTAGCTATAAATACTGAAATGACATTGTTAATTACATACAAAATTGAGCATTGAGTGCTAGGTGGCTGTTTGATAATACCTATAGACTCAAGTCAGTAAGTAATAAGCTGCTTTCTTCCTTTTAGAGAAACTGTGAACCTCATGATTTAAAAGCCTGAGAAAAATCTTCCTGAGATGGAGAAGTGCTCTGCACAGTGGCAGCTCTTTGGCCATATTGTCCCAGCACCAGCCTGCGTGTCTCAGTCCTGTGGTGCTCAGATTTAGGGCTGAGATACCCTGGTAACTTAGACATGCCCAAGCAAGCCCTCAGGTGTCCCACTAAATAGACCCCTTTTTGCCCGGCAGCAGAAGCAGCACCAGGGGAGAGGCAGCAAACAAAATTAATTTTGAGCATCTCTTGTCAATTGAAGTTGCTCTGTAATATCCTATGGCAGAACTGATTTTTTTCTTTGAAGTGAGCTGGATTTCTTCCTTGGCACAAATTTGCACCTGTGGCTATTTACTCATATGTCAGCTTAATATTTTGTTCTGTTTTCCATGGTGGAATTTTTCATGAGGCCTGAGGAAACTGGAGGTTTTCCAGACATGACAGTAAAAGTGAAATGCTATTTTGGTAAATGTGAAAAGAAGATTGATAAATTCAGAAGACATTTTCTTACATATTCATTGGAACTTAGTTTCCATTTTGTCTTCCATTCTTATAACCTTTTGAACAAATAAGTGTTTTCTCCTAAGTATTTATTGTAGAGCTACTAAGGTCAGAACTGACTTGGCTTGGTTTGTTGCAGAATATTTATGCTGTGTCATACCAGCTATTTTCTATATGACACTCCAGGATAATACAATCACTTGGAAAGCAATCAAGGCAGTCAGACTCTTTTGAAATTTGAAATTCATGCATTTTGTCTTCTTAAATAACCTTAACTACAAAGTCTGTTTTTCAAAACAACACATGCCCCCCCTCCTCTCTCCCAAGAATTCAGACTTTTAATTATCGGAGTAATTCCAGGAATTAAAGTCTGTAGCTTTTCTGGAACCCTTTAAGAACAGCCAATGTATGCTACACCCCGATCATCATATGAGAATTTTTCCATGGCAAGGATTTCTTACAATTTGTCAACAGGAAGTTCTTTTACAATGAGATACAGATAGTGACCTGAATTTCTTATGATTCTGAAACTTGTGTTTTGCCTGTTAATGTGTTTTGGCTCAGCTGATGAAAGTATCGCAGCCAAGTCTGCAGCTGAATCATATCAGTGGGTTCTTTGGAGGCAGCGGTGTGAGCAGAGCACTGCTGAATGCCAGAAAGCCTGGACTGGCAGGGGGCTGCTGGAAACTCGTGCCACACATGGTCCATCACAGTACCTTCAGGGCTGCTCTGGCTTAGGCTGGTGCTAATTGCCTCCTGGCAGCCTCAAGAGATGCATACAGACATTTTTTGCTGCCTCCTGCTGTCTCAAGCAGTCACAACACACCTGGGACCACCCTAAGGATGAGAACCTGCATACACGAGCAAGTAAAATCACTGCCCCTATCCCTGCAAAAGATAAGAAACTCAATTAGATGGGTATTTGGTTTGAACCACAAGCCACAAACACAAACCAAAGTATGAAATGGACCACGCCTTCAGAGCATTTACATGGCTTCTAAAACTGATTTTGACTGTAGGTAAGTCACTACATAGTAATACTTCTTCTGAGTAAGATCAGACTTGAAAAGGGATCATGTATTTTTCTGCCTTTACTATTTCTAGCCGAATGTACTACTCTTGCACTTCCACAGCATCTGCTGTTTGAATGTATCAGTCAAGTAAATCTCACAATACTTGAGTAAATCTCAATCCATTAATGAATGCAAAGCCAAGGCACAAAGAAGTGATTTATATAATTGTGAATACTAATGAGTATGTATTTCAAGATGATTATATTCCATGCACTTATAAACTCTTCTGAAGACATAAACTGTTAAGAAATAAAATGAGCTGTGTTTCCCTTACTAATTTTTTTTTGAGAAATTAACTTGAATATTCAATTATGGGTTTATTATTCTGTGAATCAGTTTACAGTGATCAGTGGATATAATTTTTAGTATGAAAATGTTATTCGTGCATATTACAGTTCCAGGCATATATTATCCTTTCATGAAAACATTTCAATCTTCAAGTCTTTATGCAAAAGATTGGCCCGTGGGCTCTGCACAGGATGTAAATTAAGTTCTTGTTTGCCTAAATCTGATTACCCTGTAGGATACCAATCTTGCTTAGTGACAGTGGAAGCTAAAAATTGCAAGCAGGACAGTCCACTTGAAATGGGGCCAGGAAGGGTCAGTTTCTAAACAGCAAATCTGAAGTTTGAACTAGATTTTAATAGTATGCCTAAGAATTTTCAGTTAAACATAGAAGCTGTCTCCTCCACAGCTGCTATCATTGCTGTTAAATTTCATTATGAAATTGAGAAAAGCTCTTCTTTTTTCAAGTACAAGTCTTTCTTAATCATATGTAAAGATGCTGCAATCACTTTAACCCAGCCTTTACTCAGTCTGCAGCTTAATTCCCATTTGACACTTCCTCTTTCTCCTCTCATATTCTATCAAAATTAATGGTCCAATAGAGAAATTCAGTGAATAGCAAAATGCCTCACAGACTATCAAAACAAAACCACCTCAAGTCAATACAAACTAAAACTACTTGAATGTTACCAGAATACTGTTGCTTTATAGTGGACTTACTGAGCACATGAGAGAGACTAAGAAGGCATATGCTGGCACTACTGAATATGAACTACTGCTGTTCCTTCTGACAGGATTAGCTAAATACTTAAATGATAAGAACACTCCCCTGTATTTTTCCTATACTCAGAAAATGTGCACAGAAAAGGCACTCTTTGATCTATTTCATTAGCTTCAGTTACTGTAGCAGGCTTTTGTATACATAAAAATTTTATTTTTAGTAGTCTTTGGCATCTCCTTAGCTTTCCTTTGATGTATAAAGGTTTTATGATCAATAATATCTAAAAGCAGCTGGTGTTATTGCAATTGCTCTGAGTCAAGGATAAAACCCAACAGAAGTAATGCAACACTGGTGAAAATGATATGGCTTTTGGCTGTTCAGAAAATGTAATTATCTCAGAAAATGCATGTGGTTTTTAGTAATGAGATTCAAAATTTCAGACAGATTAATTTTAATAACATCTTTTCACAGTGGTTCTATTAGATATTTTAAATCTATTTAAATCAGACCTCAACACTTACCTAACAGATAAATACCTCACTCCCTCAATAGGTTTTAGATGAAGGTACTCAGCACTCCACACAGAATCCTAATGAATTTGAAGGGAGAAAAGGATAAAACCAGGCCTGGAGTTAGCCTGGGGCAACACGCCAGTGTCTGAGGGATGGTGTGCTGGGGAGATCCTTTCATCTGTTGTCTCATGGAGACTGGGGATGGATTTCCATGTGGCAGCAGTGACACAAAGGATATTGACGTGTCAGAAACCCCAGAAGTGCCTGAGAATGATCACATGCAAGGTCCTGCTTGACTGACCCGATGTCCTTCTTGACCTGCAGAGAGGATGAGGGGAAGGCTGTCGATGTTGCCTTCTAGACTTCAGTAAAGCTTTGACAGCGTTTTCCACAGTATTCTCCTGGAGAAACCGGCTGCTCATGGCTCGGGTGAGTGCACTCTTCACTGTTAAAAACCGTGTGGATGGCTGAGCCCAGAGTGCTGGTGCTGCATCCATTTAGCACCCAGTCACAAGCAGTGTTCCCTAGGGAGCAGTGTAGGGGCCAGTTCTGTTTAATATCTTTATCAATGACCAGGATGAGGGGGTCCAGGACACCCTCAGTCTGCAGAAGACACCAAGCTGGGCAGGAGTGTGATCTGCTGGAGGGCAGGAGAGCTCTGAACAGGCTGGATTGATGGGCCAAGGCCAATGGTGTGAGGGTCAACAAGGGCAAGCAGAGGTCCTGTCAACAGCGTGTGACCATGAGGTAAGAGTGTGTCCAGGTGGCCAAGGCCAGTGGCATCCTCCTGGCCTGTGTCAGCAATAGTGTGGCCAGCAGGACCAGGGCAGTGACCATTCCCCTGTACTCAACACTGGTGAGGCCACACCTCAGCTGCTGTGTCCAGTTCTGGGCCTCTCAGGTCGGGAAGGACAGGGAGGTCACTGCTGGAGTGTTACTGCTCTCTACAACTACCCCAGAGGAGCTTGTGGAGAGGTGAGAGTTGCTCTCCCAAGTCACAAGCAACGGGAGAGGAAATGGCTAGAAGTTGCACCAGGGGAAGTTGAGATATTAGGAAAATTACTTCACCAGAAGGGTTCAGGCAGCTGAACAGACTGCTTAGGGAGGTGGTTGAGTCACTGTCCCTGGAGGTATTAAAAGACAAAGCAGCTCCCAGCTTAATGAGAGCATAGTCCAGTGTATGCTGATATTGGTTCTGGGTGACAAACACTAAAATTACATGTTCAGAAAACAGTTTTAACTGTGAATTTACAGAAGCACAATTGAAACCTTCCATTTGAATTCCCACAGCTCCCCCATGCCAAATAATACATATCTGCATGATGAAGCACATTAACTCATCTGACATCGAACAGTTTTTTCCTTGGATTAGTTTGGGTAGTGAATCAATTTCCTGATCTGGTTCAGCAGGCAGACACAAAAATGTCTGTGTTAATGGAAGTGAGCAGCTCAGAAAATGAAAATGCTTTTGATTGACCTCTACCCATTTAAAGCATATGTGAAACTACCTTAGGGATGTTATACACAGCCTGTCAGAATATATGTCCATTAACCACCAGTCCGCTGGGGCTCTGCCTTTCTGGGATATTTTCTTGTATTATACGATTATTGTTTTACATCAGAACTACCTATTAAAGTGTGCATTCACATTGTGGTCAAAGCTTACATACTGTAAGATACGATTTACTGTAAAGCCCTGAAGAATTATATGACATACCCACAGTAGTCTACTTCAAAAATTTATTTTCCTGAACATGGCATTTTGTAAATTTTTAATATATACCCTTTAGAGTACTGATGCAGTGTAACATTCACAAATATTTTCAAAGTGTTGGTTATTATCTCAGCAAATTAATGACTGTTTTCATTTACTAATAATATGTAAAATCACAATTCAGTGGCCACTTTAGCCCGATATTATCATAGCTGTATGAAACACTGATCTGCTACTGTATCAGTAACATTTATTTCATTTTGCAGACAAATTATTACAGCTGATGTGGACAAAGCTCTTTTTGCTCCAGTTGAAAAAGTCTGTGAATAAACTATGTAATGTTCAGATACAAAAAATAGGTCAATGGCTACTGAGATGGTGCTTCCAAAAGCAGAACCTTCCCTACAGCACAGCTTTAGGAAAACACTTCCTGTGACAGCATACATTCTTTTTAACAGAATCCTCTTAGTAGGTACTGGATAAAAAAAGTAATTTAACTGTATAAATGGACAGAGAAGAAGATAGTGAGGAATGAGACTTCTTTAAATTAAAAGATGGCATAACATTTTAGGACTTCACTTGAACCAAGCTCCTTCCAATTGCTATTACCTACTTGGAGGCCACAAAAACAACCCTCAGGCAAGTTAATTTCAGTGCTTTGGCGAAGCTTGTGAGATGAGCACATTTTTTTTGAAGAAATTAACCAGGAGAAAGCAATGCATGCTTGTAGTAATGTCATTCTTCATACAGGAGTTACCAGTTTTGTCTTCTACCAAGATTAAATGATGGGCAGCACATTTTTTAAATTGCTCAGCAACTAAAACATTTACCAATCACGGATCAGAGGCACTCTTGTCCAAAGGAGGCACATTTCTCTTAATTAAAAAAAAGAAATTCTAAGAAGATCCTATTGCATGGCACTTAATATGAAATCATATCTTTAATCTTTATCAAAAATAACAGATAATCACACTGAAGAGAGGATTATTCTAAACTGATTGTATATATGCTCTCAATTCAAACTTGTTCCTTCACCCATATTGTATTACTTACGGACAGCTACTGCCCCAGACAGGCAACTGCTGCAAAATAAGGAATTTTTGTCCTTATATACCAATATAAAGAGAGTGGAGACACCAGTGGAGACATCATTCTGAGACCAGAGTTCAGGTGCAGCACACTGAATCTCATATTATTTAGCAACCATAACTCTATAGTAAAAACAGGACACTCATTACCCATTCCATCTGACATGAACAAGGAACAGCTTTTAAAAGTTTTCTTCATTGTTTCGGTGGAGAAATATCTTAGATATTCCTGGAATAAAGGGTAAAGGAAATCTGCATACTGATTATAAATTAAGACCAGTGTTGGCTTTTATTTACATAGTTTAACAAACAAATTCAAGTAATTATTGCATCAATCATTCAGATTTTGAACATTTCTATAAACCACGAGTTTATAGCATATAGTGTTGCATTCTTCATGGAGCTGTGATTATTCTACATTTTTCTTTCTCCGACGAAGCCACCTCAGAGCTCTCACCAGTGCTACTTGTCCCATGAGGAATGTGATCCTAAAGTTACGTTTATACCAATCTCTAGGATTCCAAAGCCATGAAAATCATCAGCACACAGAACAAGAACAGGAAAATAATACACAATTATATTAAAAAATCCTTTGACATTGACAAGTGATATTTCATTGATTTCATTTTCTGTTCTTTGCGGAAACCCTTTTCCTGCCTAATAAGAGTTAAATAACCTATGAAAAAGTCTGTGTGTATATCCACATTCAGGAACAAATTACACGTGGATTGCAGGGTTGCAACTGTATATGGAATCAGGTGAGATAAAATAGTTAAAACCATATCTCATGTTTCAGAAGTACAGCAGATCACCAAGCTGTCTGGACTACCTGCCAGTGCTGTGCTTCAGGTAAAATTTGTTTGTGTGTGGATGAAGATGCCTGTGTTAAAAAGGGCAGAGTTGGTCTCATACAAGGGTGATAAAAAATAAAATAAAATCACACTTCAAAGGCTAATTGTATAACCGAACATTACCCTTCTACTGCAGTGTCTTTTAAAGATAATGCCTTTAATATTGTCAAAGTTCATCTTTATATCTTTAAATAATTTAATTTTCACGAATCATGCATGGCTTCTGGAACCAATTAAAATTATTCACAGTATAGTCTGCATCAGCCCTTTTTAACCTCTGCAAACTTGCTTCAAGTTCTTTGCCCCTGCTACAAATTAAAATAATATCAATTTTTTTTCTAGTTTCTAACAAGGATCTCACTCCCATGTTGTAAAATGCTCACAAGATGCAATAGGATACACAGAATTCTAGAAATAGAACACTGGAATTTAGGTCTTCTCCTGAGATGTCTGGGGCAAAACCTTGCATGCACAGACCTAACATAAGCCTGAGATACCAACCTCTCAGTCAGGACAGCAGGCAAATCCACACTGACAGGCAGCACCGAGCTACCCCTTCAATTGTCATGTTAGATAAAAGTATCATGCTAACATTGCGACTGTTTCTTTTCCCCTTTCACATTTAATTTCCGATATCTTTCTTGAATTTTTTTTCCAAAACTAAACTGTATTTCCAGTCTAAGTACCCTGAACTAAATATTCAAGGCATCTATGCACAGTCATTGCTTCAATTTTAACTACATTTTAGAAGTTGCAACACTTCAGCTGCCAGTTTTCAGGCCAGCTGGCAATACTGCAAAAGAACATACAGCTAAATGCATAAACAGATTTTATAAATATGACCCCTCAAAATCAGACTGGCTGTAAAAAGCTCTGCTGTTTTCAGGGCTGTGCAGTTCCACTTTGAAACTACAACAATCCAGCCAACACAACCTGATTTTACAAGTCAGCAGCAAGGAAGGTCATGTTTAAGCACAAAGCCTGAATTATCTTCCCCTGAAGATGGGGCACTATCCTAAGGTCACTGCAACAATGGAAACTGGTAACCAGTTCTAAGATGAACTATTTGCATTCCCACTTATCAATTACAGGCAATGTATTGACAATCCTTTCACTAAGAACAATGTCTTACTTTGCATCTTTTCATGCTGTTGCTTTGGATTATGGTGAGGTTCCCCCCTGCCCCTCCAGGGGCAAGATAAGATGTGTGTATTTAAACATTTGTTAAATTGTTCTTACAGGATAGTATTTTATGATTTATGCACAATATACAAGGAAACTTAAGCCACCATTGGTTACAGATCAGTTGCAATGGTGGCAGAACTCTCACTAGCATTACACCATGAGGAACCCAGTCACACCTGACACTTCTGAGCCCAATCTCCCAATCCAGTACAGACAGGAAACTGCAGTTCTGCTTTCACATTGAGTGGTCAGCATTCCTGGATTAAGTGCTGTCTTCCTTCACCTTCCCATTCCTCCCTCATTTCTAGCTCTTTTTCAAGTGTGCACAGATACCTGCAGGGGTGTGTGTGTGTTTGCAAGTCATTTTTCACCCTTTTCAGATCCCCAGTCCAGTTTATCAAGTTGTTGTACACACAGTAACACTGAAACAATGCAAGAGATGCTCTGAAGAGTTGGATGTGGGTTTCCCAAGCTGTAGCTGAGGTTCTGCCCAGGACAGGTGATCAATTTATGCCTTGTCAAACTCAAAAGATGATCACTTTTTTTGCTAGACACTTGCAAAATAATAGACCCAGGATTATTAAATATTACTCCTAATAAATTATTTTCCTTTGAGATCAATCATATTTGCTTGTCCTTATCTAACAGTCAGCTAGAATCCGTTATACAGAACTTTCAAGTGGTCTATTTGCATATTTATCAGTTTCAATTAGCAGCATGAAAAGACCTGTGCCCTAAGATAATAAAATGTGCCTGATCTTGTCTCTTTAAATTTCAGACTTGAACTTATCTTTCCACTGAAACAACAATAAGCAGCAGCAGAACTCAAATGATAATGCAGATTTGTCACACGCTAATAATAGCATTAAAAAAAATTTCCAAAATTCCAGGGGTTTGTGCTGTTTTACCAATCACAGAAAAAAAAGTTCAAATTTTAAACTTGATCTTATACCTTTCACTTAAACTGTAATGTATAATGGTCAACATAAATACCTTCTACATACCTGTTGTACTGCAAATGCTTTTTTAAATTTTTACTTAGAAAGTCCTTGTAAAAGTCAGCCATTTCTTCTGCATTCAGTGTTGCTTTTTGACCTGAAAATAGGTTTTGGTGTAACAAAGTCAAGGCAATTCTTTGGATCAAAACACTGGGTTCAGATGCTAGGTCTAACTCCTTGCTCCTACAGGCTTTCTGTGTAAACTTGAAAAGTTAATATGCCTTTAACTTTCAAGCTTTTAAAACTTATCTAGAGAGCACAGCAGATTAAAAATACTGATCATCTTGAAGCTGGCATAGTTCTTAAACCCCTATTACTTGTGGAAGTAATAAAGTTTATCAGCCCTTATACTATTAAGGCAACCAGTGAACCCCTATGAAAATGTGCATACATCTAGGAGTATCTTCCTTTGAATAAAATAATTTCTCACAGGGCTGAAGCCTAAAGAGTACCAATAAGAGCATTTAGTTAACTAAATTCCCCCCACCTAAAGCAAATACATAAATATCAAAAGAACACTATCCACAACTGACATGGTATTTTCAGATGTAATTCTTTTTCTATTACCGTTAATAAATTCCAAGTAACTTCAGGCAAAAAGTTATGTTCTGAGATATCAGACTTCCAAACAATCTAGAAAGCAATTATTTTGAGAAGAAGCAAATACAAAAGATGATTTTGACTATGTCACCCATAACCAGAACATAAAAGGTCCAGGAAGACCTGTGGCTACAGCACAAGATGTCTGATCCTGAGAACCAGCCAATAGTCTCAACTCTACCAGACAATTCCTACACAACGCTTCTGGCACAAAATGTCCCTAAAATGACAGTCAAATTTCAATGCCCCAGGGATCATGGATATGATGAGGGAAATGGAATTGCAATATTCAACTTGCTACGGTTTCAAAATGCATTTTTAGGCTCTCAAGATTGACCACAAAAATGTAAATTATTGATTGGTTCTATTTGTCACTATTAAAAAAAAACTAATATACCACAATGTGTTAACATACTGTGGGATAAATTAACTATAAAACCATTTGAAGGCTGCCAGCTTAATACTTAATTTGTTTCTTTATACTGGTATCAGCAAAACTGATTCATTACATAGGAAAGTAAGTTTTGTTCCTATTGTTCATGTATATTTTTATTTTTACAAGCATTCACAGCTGTGTTATAGAATAGCTGACCAAAGGCATGCAGTTGATATAGATTTATTTTTAATGGAAGTATGTGGTCATTCTCTTTTACTTCTAGAGTATAAAAGCAAAACAAAAAACCCCAACAAAACAGCAATATAAAAGAAGTGGGTTTGAAACAACATAGATCTTAATTAAAATTACTTCTCAAGCACACACTGATCACCAGAACACAAACAGAAAAGAAAAATAATGGTCTGTGACATACAGAACGTCAGAGCAGATGCTTCACTGAACTCAAACAGATCATTATTCTGTGAACAAAGTGTTCAACCTCATACTACAATGCCCAATTCACTATTATTATGAAGGCATTTTGTTTTCATTTTCACACAACGAATTAGAGGGACAACTACTTTACAGCAACTGTGCCCAGGCAGAGACAGGGAGATAGCAGCTGCCTTACTCTCCCTCAAGGAAAAATATTGTATTCATTGGACACACCATGGACCTGAAGCCAAAGACTGTGAATTTATCCACCCAACCATAACATGCACTTGAGGCAAATGCTCTGTATGTTTATCTCAGCCAGCTCACTGGCTTAGGAGGTGTGAAAGTAAAAAGTCCCTTCCTCCTCAGGCTACGCAATTATTGTATTACTGGGCTAGGATTTCAGCACATTCCCTCTGGCTACGGGGAAGGAATCAGGGGGAGAACAGTGCAACAGATGATCTGACCCCCACACGCACATCTCTGAAAAGCTCCTCATCTCATTTATTATCACACTCCTGAAAACACTTCTAAATCCTACCCCTGAGATTTACTTGTGACAGAACACAAAGAGCATAAACTAACAAAATTCAAAGTTAAGCAGAATTCAGAATGCATCCTAAACTATGAACAAAGATCTCACTAACCTGATTCATCTCTCATTTCCAGACCCTTGGCTTTCAGTCTTGAATAAATAAATTCTTCTTTTTCCTAAAACATGTTTTTCCACATTAGAATGGGATGTAGTCAGTCCTTGAAGTTAACTATTGTTTTTAATTACATAGCAATGTGGTGTTCAACACTCTTTGAAATAACTAGCAATACTCGTTATACTTGGAAGTGTCAACTAAACACTTTTCTTAGTCCAGTGAGTTAAACTGGTCACTTAGATCCTGCTACCTGCATGCATCAATTAATTCATGCAAGTGTCCTACTGATACTCATAAAACTGATTTGTGGAGTAAAGCTACAGCCAAACTTTAGTGTTGTCTGACAGGAGTCAAACTTTCAGTTTATAAAACAAACTATGGAAATGTGCTGTACTGTATAACTGAGATTTTGAGCATGGAGGAAAACATGCAGCCTAAAAAAAATCGAAATTATTTAGATGGAAACACAATGATTATTTGTGTGTGAGTTTTACTTAAACTATTTTAAAACAATTAAAAAACAGTTAAAAACTTAACAAACAGTTCTGTTGAATAAAAAAATATTCTGTTGAATAAAAAAAAAAATCAAGTTTCATTATTTTTCTGGGATCTTTGCAAGTTTTGAGAGGATAGGATGTTCAACATCATGAACAATGGTGAATAACTGAACTGTTACCATTCTTCCAAAAAATGCCACATTGGCTGGGAGATGCTAAAATGAGTAAAGACAGACTCACTTTAGCCTTGTTGGGATATGCTGCCAGTGAAATGGGACATATCATTTACCCTCATTTAGTCTTGGTAATTACACCAAATTTCTCTCACTTATGACAAGAGAAAAACCAGCCATGAAATAATTTTCAACAGCTGCTCTAGTCACAGACAGGTCCAGCACGTAGGGCAGCTACAACTTTATACTTTCAGTGCAAGACAGAAAAAAAAGGCAAATACTCTATGCCACTAGGCAGCAATAAAACACGTGGGATTTTTAGTTTTGTGCACCACCTAAATAAATGAACGACAAAACCGTCACTTCCTCCGTGACCCCGGGCGCGTTAACAGCGGGCAGAACCGAGCCCAACCTCAGGGAAGCGGAGCCCCCTGGTTTCGGGCAGGCAGGCAGAGCAGCCGCAGCAGCGGGGCGAGGCCGCGCTCACCTGGCGGAAGGCGCGGTTGTGCCGTGCCCAGAAGCGCTGGTTGCTGGCCTGGGCCTCCTGGCGCGCCTCCCGCAGGCGCCGCTCCAGCGCCGACTCCTCGGGGGGCACGTAGAAGATGACGGGGCGCAGGTTGGAGTGCTTGTCCGGGGGCCCGATCCAGTCGCTGTGCGAGTGCGCGGGGGGACGGAACCCCGGGCCCTGCGAAACACAGACACAGCGCGCCGTCAGCACCTCTCCATTCGGAATAAATTCCCAAACGCCACGGTACCTTAGAGCATGCAAGCATAGGAAGTTCAGAAATAAAGCACGTTTGTTTACTGTGACCAGGATTTTTAAAAAATTTTTTTGCTTGTTTTCGTTTTTCTACCACTAATACTCTGTTAAAACATTTCAAGGACAGAACTAGCAAGTATCCAAGTTTTTTTGCGGCGCTGATCTCTGCCCTCTGGTGACCAGTGACAGCACCCGAGGGAACGGGGTGAAGCTGTGCCAGGGCAAGTTTAGGCTGGGTATTAAGGACTCTTCACCCAGAGGGCTGAGGGTCACTGGAACAGACTCCCCAAGGATGGGGTCACGGCCCCAAGCGTGACAAGCTCAAGGAGCTTTTGGACAGCTTCCTCAGTAGTGCGATTCTTAGGGCTGTTCTGTGCAGGGCCACAAATCGGATTTTGGTGATCCTTGTGGGGGGCCTTGTAACTCTTATTTTATAATTCTGTGATTCTAAGTTTTCCTCAGCCCGGCGCTCTTCCTGCATCCCTGTGCCCACACACAGGCGTGTGCCTGCCCCAGCCGGCTTCGGAACACCCGGCGTTAGCCCACAGCCCGGACCTCAGCGCCCCTCCGACAACCAACACCGGGGGCCTCGGCAAACACATCAAAAACCAGAGGCCGCGGGGATCGCGGTTTGCCGCCGGCTGCCCCCACCCCGCCGGCGTTACCGGGAGGCAGCCGGAGCGCTCCCCACTCAGGGCTCCGCGGGGACGGCGGCCGCCGAGGCTTTCCCCGCGGCCCCCGCAGGAGCTGCCGCCCCCCGCCGGGTTTACCACGCTGTCCGGCCACTCCCCGCGCTCAGCCGCGCGGCCGCTGCCGGAGGAGGCGGAGGAGGAAGCGGCGGAGAGGGGGGTGGCGGCGGTAACAGCCACCGGCCCGCAGCAGCCGGGCGGCCGCCATGGCGCTTTGCGACGCTGCCGCGCGGGGGCTGCGGGCGGGGCGGGGCCAGGTCGGGGCCGGGCCCGGGCCCGCCTCGGCCTCCGCCTCCCTGTGCGCGGCCGGGCCGGGCGGGGCTCGGGCGGTTCGCGGCGCTCGGCCCGTGGCGCAGCGCCGGGCCGCGCAGCGGGTCCTCGCCGGGCGGCGGGTGAGTGAGTGAGTGGCTGGGGCGGGTCGCGGGCGCCGCGCGGGCTCGCTGCGGGGCCGGTGGGGACGAGCCTCCCGCAGGTGCCTCGGCGGTGGCCCGGTGTCATTTCCACTTCGCGCTGCGCCGGGCCCCACCGCGGGGGAGGCGGGAGGCTGCGGCCATGGAGGGGGCGAAGAGTCATAAGAGGCAGCAGGGTATGTGCGGGGACGGAGCGCTGCCCCGCGGCTGCGGCGCCCGAGGGCGGTCGGGTTCGGCCGCTGTTCTCCCTCGCTCCGGGTTCTCCCCCGGGCTGCGGGTGCCTTGTTTGTTCTGCGGCGGCTTCAGCTGCAGAGCAGGTGGGGAAGGCTGGGGGTGAGCAGCCTAGAGCTGGGCGTGTGGCAACTGAAGCGTCGCCCCTGCGGCCCGAGCGGGAGAAAGGTGTAAAAAAATTAAAGGGTTATGAAAGGTCAACTAAGCGGTTTATTCGTATTGGTGAAGATACTTAAAATAGCTGTAGTGCTTCAAAATGTAAAAGTTGCAATGTGTGCTCGTGTAGCGCTTAAGCAAGTCTTGTTCTCATTTTCCTAGTAGTTCGTCTGAAGCTGGACGGGGGAAGAGGAATGGATATGGGTAACCAACACCCATCCATAAAACGGTTACATGAAATACAGAAAGAAGTCAAAGAGATTGAACAGCAAGTGGCTGTCTTCAGCGGTCTGTCTACCGACCGAGATTACAAGAAATTGGAAAGAAACCTTACGAAACAGCTTTTTGAGATAGATTCCGTAGACACCGAAGGGAAGGGGGATATTCAGCAAGCCAGAAAGCGAGCTGCCCAGGAAACTGAGAGGCTGCTGAAGGAACTGGAACAAAATGCAAACCATCCGCGCAGACTGGAAATAGAGGCTTTATTCAAGGAGGCACAGTCTCTTGTGGAACGCGAGATCACACCTTTTTACGAAGGAGGAAACTGTCTGAGTGATGAATTTGAAGAAGGAATTCAAGACATTGTGCTGAGGCTTACTCAGGTGAAAACTGGAGGGAAAGTTTCTCTACGCAAAGCAAGATACCGCACTCTGACAAAGATATGTGCTGTTCAGGAGATTATAGAGAGTAGTGCAAAGAAGCAGCTGTCCCTGCCACTCTCTAATGATGTTCATCCTTCTGTCTCCAAAATTAACTCTGTAATGTGTGAGGTGAACAAAGCCAGAGGAACTCTCATAGCGCTTCTAATGGGAGTGAGTAGTAATGATACCTGCAGGCATCTGTCCTGTGTGCTCACAGGCCTCATTGCTGATTTGGATGCTTTAGATGTCTGTGGTCGCACGGAAATAAGAAACTACAGAAAGGAAGTAGTAGAAGAGATCAATAAATTGCAGAAATACCTGGACTTGGATGAAGAAGCGAATTCTACTCATGCTTACGATTTGGCAAAAAATCAGTCCATTCTAAAAATAGAAGAGATCCGTAAGAAGATGAAGGAAGTTCATTCCTTACTTCTGAAAACAGAGAATGCTTCTGATTTGTATCTGGGATCCAAAGCAGAGTTGCAGGGACTAATTGCCCACCTAGATGAAGTGAGTGCAGGAAAAAATCCCTGTATTAGAGAGGCCAGGAGAAGAGCAGTAATTGAAGTTCAGACTCTTATAACATATATTGATTTGAAGGAAGCGCTGGAAAAAAGGCAAATGTATCCAGAGCAAACTGCTGTTGAACATCAGTCTCATAAAGCAGTTTGGACTGTGCTTGGAAACTTGTCTGAAATTCAGAAAGAGGTGATTTCATTTGATGGAAACAGAGCAGATAAAAATTACATGAGACTGGAAGAACTTCTTACAAAACAACTTCTAGCCCTGGATGCTGTTGATCCACAAGGTGACGCGCGGTGTAAGGCTGCCAGGAAGCAGGCAGTAAAGCTTGCACAGAATATTCTTTACTATCTGGACATGAAAACAGATGAATGGGAATACTGAAACAGCCATGGCCTGACACAGAAGAACGTTTTTCCCTTTGGCACTTTATGAAGATCATTGGCAGCACATAATAAAGTATTCTGTGCTTGCTGAAATCATGGAAATTGCATAAGCAGTTGACTTGGCTATATGTCTGCTATCCCACGCAGTCACCCACTTGCCATGGCAACTGTCAGTACACCATCAGCAATTCTGGTCACTGATATAAGCAAAGAAGTGCAATTCTCTGAAGGAATAGCTTAATACTTGATCAAATAGCTTCTTCTTTTTTTTCTTCTCTTTTTCTTTCTTGTTTTTATTTCAATAGCCTTGTGCAATGTTCAGTGAATGCAGGTTTTTCAAAGACACAGAAACTTCCTTATGGTGCAGTACTGGCAAAACTATTTAAGGAGACTGAACATGAAAATTAGTATTCAGGCATGAGGCTCCATCCAGCAACTTCACAGCAGTCTGGATGTACTGTTAATGTGCTGTCGTGACATAAAGTACTAGGGGCAAAAAGCCTCCTGGCTTTTGGATTGTACTTGATTTATTCCATCCATCATACCATCTAGATATCTCAGTTAATGGAGCTATAATGCCAGCTGCAAATTATCTTTTACATAGGCAAAACCAATTATGTCAATTTTTGTAATACCTGAGCCCTTTGATTTGCAAAACCAGGTCTTTTGTTGGTGGAAATTCTTTCAAGTTTTTGCTTTAAGGTACTGAGACTTGGAGAGGAAAATCTGTACGTTTATACCAAACAGATAAAGGGGATTTTGAGGATTTCAAACTGCCAGCCATAAACCCTTGAAAACTGCACTGAACTTTATTTAGTGGCTGCTTAGGTGTCTTTTTAAACTCTGCTGTTGCATCTGTTTTTCACATTTGGCGAAAACATAAGCAGACTTCACTTTGAAGTGAAATGTGCATTTTGGAATTATTTTTGTAAAATTAGGTATCCAGCTATAAAGGTGTCCCTAATGATGTAAGTGTGTGCTACATGGTCAGGTGTGGCTTCAAGCATGTCTTGGAAAGACTTGTGGCAAATGTCTCTCTTTGCAACTCATTCACTTGTTTTAGAAGCTTCATAAATAAGCTTGCTTGTACTGTTGTATGCACCTACCTTTTTATTTGTGGCTGCTAGTGCCAATCACATTTCTATTATAGCATGTTTTTTGGCATTTTTTGAGAGCATGGCATTAAAATGATTGGGGTAAATACAGATACGTATAAAGAATATAGGTATATATAAAGATATATTCAGTTGTGGATAATTTGCACTCAGCTCTTTCAGGATGAACTAAGGAATTAGTGTTCTAAAGATGATGATTTGCACCACTTTAAAGAGTAAAAACCGTTTCAGATGTTACAATAAATATTTTTAAAATCTATTTTTGACTGATTAGAGAAGACAGTACTGTCTGTGAGAGACAAGTGCCTTTATGACACTGCTATCTTGCACCGTCATATGTAGATATAGGAACTCTTTACTGGCAGCTTGATACATTTGTAATCTTTGCAAACTGGATTTTTCAGGTATATATCTAGTTCTACTGTAGTATATGTCAAGCTAACGTAATACAATAGGTGACAGTTGCCCTATAGAGTCCTGAGAAGGAGTATCAAATTTGGGAAATACATATTCTGCTTCAAAACTAAAGCATTGGTGTGGAGGTGGGGGAGTTTGGGCAGGTCTTCTGTGCCTATTGCTACAAGAATAATATGTTTGTTCATAACATACTATGAGACGTTGATTGAAGGCTGCATACCTTCAGAGTGTGAATAGATTTTGTTTGTGATTGTGCAGGTGATTGCTTTGCAAATCTACCTGCCAAAACCGAGGTAATTGAGTACAGTGCCTAAGGCACAGTTTGGCAATGACAGAATGTTTGTTGCAGGATTCTTCCTGCTCCTTCACGGACACAACCCCATGGAATTTAACTCTCCTTCACCAAAAAGAAAAAAATCCCCTAATTAAAATTCTAATCTCTTTTTGAATATTATGTGGCTTATACAGAATATTAATAGTGTTATACACCTGAATTATTTTACTCATTTCAAGCTCTCTACATGTTTGAATTGCAACTTGTGATTTGCACTTACGTTTTTAGGAAAGATAAGGATTTGATATTGTAATGATATTAATAATTTTCCTTCAGTGTTACTGTCGGGTCTGCAGTGGTTACTTGTAGTTTGTTTAAACAATTTAGTGTCTGTGTTCTCTGGCAGATACGTGTAGTTTTATAAGTGTTTGAGCCTCTTATGTAAAAATGAGTAGGTATAGTTATCGGATCTGTTCTATTTTAAATGTGTCTTTTAGTTTTCCTGAATGGTTTGTTATGCCTGCATCTCTAAGAATGCAAATGTGTAAGGATAGTGTAATTTGACTGACTGAGCAGAGTCCGGTAGCAAGATATTATGTGGATTAAGCTTGTTTCCTTTGTTCTGATAAATTGACTATTTAAATTTTGTGGTAAAATCCTCATCTGGAATGGGTTTAATTCACAGTTTTTGCATGAATGAAAGTAATAAAATATATGTGCTTAACAAAAAAAAAACCCAAAAAACCAAGAAAAAAGAAATGCACAGGTTTCTCAAAAGTTTGCTTTTATGCTGAAGAATGTTATTTCCCTGTTTTTCATATCCAAAGATTGAGAGAGACACAACTTTTCTTTCCAATACAACAGGCTTAAATAATCAACAAAATGTAAATGGACCAAATGGCAAAAGCCTGCATTTTAGTACCGTACTAAAATAGAATAAGTTTTCTGTGTGCTGCATTATGTACCTTAGAGCAAAATAATCGAGTGGAAATTCTGGGGGAGAGGTAATCCTGCATCGTGATTACTATTTGTTAACCAAATTTCTTTTTAAACTAGTTTTCTTTAGTTACTGCAGTATTTATTTTTTGTTGTTTGCCACTCAGAGTGGTTTTTCTGTGATTTTTCTGGATTTCTATATCACAGAAATCCAAAGCTTTGGAGAAGATTTTTGTTAAGTACAATTCTCACCTTTAAAACTTAACAGAAGTCAGTGTCTGTGCTCCTAATGGTGTACCTGTCTTCAGTTATTGCTGTGTAGGAGTTGACATCTGTGTTCACAGCTCCAAGACTAAATATTGCAGTGTTAAATTCTTGATTATTAATACAAATACATTATGGCTTTTACTAGGTATTCATTTGAATGTTACGCCCTGATGCCTTTCTCTATTTATTTTTGAATGTGAGTTATCAGAATGTAAATTATTTTTGTCTTAGAGCGTTTTTATTAATCATAGAGACATAAAGCTCTTCCCCCCCCTTCTTTAAAAGTTTGCTTTTTCACTGCTGTATTGATTAAAATAAAGTTATTTGTGTGGATACCACTCCTACTTGCTAAATCTGGTGCCTGTTGGTTTTCTGTGCATTCCTCAGCAGCAGCTTTGCACCCTGCAGGGTGGCACTTGGCTGATCACTGCAGCAGTGCTCGTGGCAGTGTGCAGATCTTGCCACTTGGCTCTTGGAGGATGCTGCCTGAGCAGATGAGCTGGCGAAACTGATGCCGTGATTCTCTTCTCGTGCAAAGTCAGCGTGGATCCCAGAGTCTTTAGCAGGAGCTCAGCTGATCTGGTTCTAGGCTGTGCACATGAGGCAGGTTCCCTGATTGCTCTGCTGGCTCCCTGTGTTTTTTGGAGATGCAGAGAGCCACGTTACCGGCTCGCTGCTGATGGAAATTGGGAATTCTCTCTCTGCCCAGAAAGCTGCCGGCTTTGTGCAGTTTCTGCTGCTTGGCCAACTCCAGTGAGCTGATTTAATCCAATAAAATGGGAGAAAACAAACAACAAAAATGGAGGACGGGGTTGAATGAGCCAAACTGGCTTTTAGAAATGCATGTGGGCCAGAGCTGCTGTGAAATGAAGGGGTGGGTGGTGCAGCCATGGGCCAGGGAGCTAATGGTAAGAATTTTGGTAGCAGCAAGTCATTAGATCAACTTGCATAATTAAATAACTGAAGGAGTAAGAAGGAAAGTGTCAACTATTGAGTCCTACAAAGAAGTAGGAATTTTCTGCTTCACTAATGGGAAATGATGAAGGCAATACAAATGAATCATGTATGGAAAATAAAGCAGTAGCTTTCAACTGCACTTTCATGACCGTGTCACAAGTGATCATAGAATCCTTATAGAATCGGTAAGGTTGGAAAAGACTGCCAAGGTCTGGTTTTGTATCTTTGTACAAAGTACTGTCATGTCAAAGTACTACACGGGCTCTGGAAAAGCCTTACCCAGAAAATACTGGATAAGAGCAGGGTTTATAAAGGTTGAATGTTCCCATAGGTAACAACTTCACTGTGTTTTCTTTCCCTTTTAACAACAGAGCTTATTTGAAGGAAATATATTCTTCAAAGACCAGTAAATCCTCTGGGCCATGGCTCTAGATGTTGCTCAGCCAGCTGCTGACCAGTTTGTCTTGATTGCCTGTTTACTTGTCAAAGAGAATTAAACTTGTAAGAATGATTTTTGAGTGTGTTTTGGTGCCTGAAATGGTTCAACTGGAAAAACACCATATTTTATTATATTATTACATTATTATATTTATTTTAGGTGTATCGTCTCATTTGGAGAATTCTCAGCTAAGAATTTAAGGAGTGGAAGGACATTCGTACTGAGCTCATGGATTGAAGGCCTGGGGGTTCAAGCTGGCTGCCAGCGGGAGACATTTAAATGGCAGGGTCCAGGAAGACATTCCTGCTAGAGGAAACTGCTAGCAGAGACATGACCAAATGTTTTTCAGAGCTGTGTGTTCCTCTGCTGCTGATAAGCTTTCATTGAGAAAGTGGATTCTTAGCGGAATATTCCCTGAAACACTCTTGGGCTTTCTGTTTTAGATTAAACTGAGAAATTGTGTTTAAAGCTTTTGCTGAGCTGTGGTGGGGCTCACCTGGGTTCTGATTTGCTACATGGAACAACGATGTCCACAATGCTTTCAGTTATATGGGTAGGCATGTACATGTCAGCTAAAAGCTGGTCATTAACTGAAGAAGCTGAGAATGAGCTGTGCTTTTGTTGAAGGCTTTGCACAACACTTACCCATTCTCTATACAGCCTTTGGTTCTGGGGACTGCCAAACACAGATGATTGCATGAGTTGCACTGCTTGACAGCTCAAAAAATAATGAGGACCTTTTCTAAGTCTGCAAACTCTTCCTACAGGACATAAATTGTTGCAGAGTTTGCCATCAGAAATGGAAAAGTACAATGAGTTTTTTAATTGGGCCATTTCTCCTCAATTAGTTTTGCCAGACAAACTTCTGTGCCACAGGAGTTCCTTGTGAAACCTGTATTTCAGGCAGCTAATCAAAAGCATCTCATGAGGCAGGAAACACCACGATGCAGTGCAATGTCCTTAGTAAGGTCCAGAACACACATCCCAAACCAATCTGTGATCATGGCCACCAAGAGTCCAAACCAAAGAAGTGGAGAGACAAGAAAGGCTGGAGGAAAACAAAACTAGTGTAGTTGTCAGGTTTGACCAACTTAATTTTAGTTTTATGACAAGAAAAGCAAGCAAAGCAAAGCTCCCTTTTGTCTTGGTGCTGTTGTGCCTTGTCTACACCCTGCAGTTCCACATTGTTTTCCACCCTATGTCACCCTGAGTGCTCCTCCGGGGCACGATGTAGGTGATGGGGGTTAGCCTTGGAGTGCCTTCGGGCAAGAGGGTGCCACCCATCTCCAGGGATACCATAATTACCTTCATTCTCTCTGAAATGTGTGGTCGTGGCAACTTCTAGCACATAGAAGATCAGCATGGCTTGCATAAGGCAGTGTGCAACATGAAGGTTATACCCTGTAATAAACTAGTAATTGGAAGGGGTTGTGTAATAACTGTTAGCAAGTCTGAGTAAGATATCTTTTGTGTGTTTATGCTGAATTTATTAGGTTTTTAAAGAAAATTCTTCATAACGTTTTATTCAAATCAACCTGGAGCCTGTGATCAAGTGTCTCTTGCTTACCTTCCAGATGCCCCATGTTAATACCACATGAAAAGGAGGTTTGAAGAGCTCCATCGTCAATGGATATTTATGAATGTCTCTACTCACTCTCAGACATGCAGTAAAACCCAGATTTTCCAAAACACTCAGCATCCAAAGTTCCCACAGTGACAAGTAAGGGCATGTTTTTAAAAGGAGCCCATTCTCAGACCCAAACACTGTCATTTCTTGTCACAGACGACCACAGGATCATCCCTGCAGCTAATCAAGAAGCCACTTGAAATGGCTTTGCCTCATTTCTCCAGTGAAAGGTTGTTCCAAAGCATCATGGCTGTGAGGACTGAGTAACCTTCTAATTTCCAGCATAAACATATTCATGAGAAGCTTTTCATCTCCCCTAGCGTGTAGTCTGCAATATATTTATAGGCCACAGCTGAATTGCCTCTCAGCTCTGGATTTGCTTGGCTACCAAGCAAATACACCCAAACAGGCTGAGCTCCTTTGAAAATCTCTATTCTCTGAATCCAAAACAAATTATAAGTAGCACTTTGCAATTTTTTCAGGAGTTTTTCCAGTTCTGACAAAAACTTCCAACTTGGACTCCATACATGTACACTGTTGGATGTATTGTTTCAAAGGAAATAGAAAAGAAATTTTAATATTAGCTCTGTAGCACTGCAATTGTGAATTACCTATTTTCAGTACTTTCTTCATGGCATTATCTTCATGCCCATCTTGCTTTGCCATTTGAATATTCTAGCAATTGATAGTTTTGAGTGCAGAAGAGGATTAGAAACATTTTCAACCTCTGCCATGTTGGAGTGGTTTTGCATCAATAGTAGGTGTGTTGCTGTTTGGAAGAACTATGTGTGAGTGGTTTCTATATCAGAACCTCTCACTGACCATTTCACTCGACTGGAAGTATGAGTTTACTTAGGCAAGTGCAATAGATTAAATAGATTAAAAGGTTCTTTGGGGAGAGTCCACTCCAATTCATGGCAAAGGTCTTTGAAATCATCAGTTAAAACAGGAGACTGCTTAGTAAGTTTGGCCATAGTGTAAAAGAATTATTTACATTGCTGTCATGTATAGATATGTCCAAATTTTCATTATTAAGAGTACTAGAGTCTTAAGAAAAATTATCTAATAAACTCAAAGACATCTTACTGTGCATATATACACAAGTGGACATTCATATGAGTTGTGCACTGTGGTTTTCAACTTTCTTCAAGTTATAAACTCCAAAAATACATGTGGCTAATTAAAATCTGCTGATCACTGTTGCCTTTTGATCATTCCTATAAGTGCCAGGTATCACTAAGAGTCTGCAGAATACTAGCTGGAAAGATTACTGACATGCAGTAAAGCCAGTGGCTGTTTCAGAAAGTCTCAGAATAGCCTCATTTCAACTCAGTGTTTTGGAACATTTCTCAAGCATCCCTGTTTTCAAAGCAGAAACCAATTTATTGTCTCCTTTGTTTCTGCAGAGCTATTGTGTTTCTGCTGTATTTGTCTCTGTCTTTTCATTTATAACCATTAATTCAGTTTTGTAGCAAATTTCATCATATCTGGTCCATCTTGTTCTTCCCAAGCACAAGTTTCTTCCCAAGTTACTAATTATTTCGTGGGCATTGTTTCCACCACTTCACTGATGGCTGAGTTATTTCTCTGTCGTGGTGCAAACCTCACAGCTGACATTTAGGGTGCATTTCTTTGGACAAGATAATTTTTCCTCCCTTGGTCAGACCTGGAGACACTGAAAAAATACCTGTTCTCCACATGAGTTACTGTGGTATGGATCTCTGGGACCCAGGTCCTGGTAGTTGAGAAGCTGTTTGAGATACAAGGCAGCTGGGAGGACTTTTATGAGCTTCATTCCTGGTACAGAAAAAGAGAATATTAGGAGGTTGCAGCAACAAATAAGAAACCATGAGGAGGTAGAAGAACAGCCAACAAGGTGACTGAAAATACTAATATTGCTGATATACTCAGCTGATGAAAGTAGGAGACAAAATGGAGAATGGCATGGGGCTCCAGGAGGCAGCATGACAGCAGGGCAGGTCCTGAGACAAAATCCAGGCTCTGCCAGGAGTCCAGATCACCAGGCAAGGCTGGGGCTAAAGCAGGTCTGAGGGTAGGCCAGGACACAGCCAGAGGGTTGGGGTCAGGGCCCCAGCTCCAAATAATCAAGGATAAAAGTCCAAGGTGCCAATGCTTTAGACAGACTCTGCTGAGCAGTTATGGGACCACAGGATAAGGTTAAACCATAGGAAATTTGGTGTTGGTCTCAGGTCATAAGGATGCATTCCTATAAATCCAGAGAGCAAAGTCAGCTGCTGAATACCTCAAGGACCTGAGTGTGGAAAAGTTCTGGACCTTCAGCAAGTGTGCAATTTCTGATCACATGATACAAATTTAGCCACACACCTGTACATCCAAAGCTCATGATGCAATTGCATTCTGACTTCCTTACTATGGGATGATGCTATTGGGGATGATGATTTATGGGATGATGCTATTGGGGATGATGATTTATAGGATGATGCTGCATGACTGAAGACTAGCAGATGCAATATTTGTATTTAATGCAAGGCCAGTTGATCTCGACTCACTGAAGCTGAACAAAGCTTCATGTGGAAGTTTGAGTGGTCACTTCCAGTACCCATTTCAATTTTGACACTAGCTCACAGAGAGCTTTCTGGATTGTTTCTAGCTATCCCTGTGATATGGACATAAAGATGATGATGATGTTCCTAGAATGCACCAGAGACAATATCTCCATTACAGAAAGGGAAATATTACTGTCATTGCACAGGGGGGTAAGGAACCCCCTCTGAGATACCATACACACTTTTGGTCATTCCCACTCAGGGAAGATTAATGACAACAAGAAATGCAACACAGACCAGAAGAGTGAAGGGCCTGCTTTAGTGGAAGGCAGTAAAAGAGCTGGGTTTTGTAGCCCAGGAGAATGAAAACTGAGGAAAAAAACTGTAAGATTGTTCTCTCTAAATAGGTCAAGTATCAAAGATGAAAGAACAATTACTTAAGCTAATGGATGGTGTGGGCAAAGATACAAATAGATGGAAATGAGCCAGGCTGAAAACAGGAAAAAAAGACAGTTTCTGAAGGAAGCTATATGAGATGTTGCATAGACTTGATTATCCCAAAGATGCCTTGAATCCTTGAGTATCTGCCTTCTTAAGTCTTCTGTGGATGTGCTAGTATATGTGACATATTTCTACTTAGCTTACCCTGCTTTGGAAATAATGCCCATTTCAGAGCAGCTGTAAGGTTCTGTTAAATTCTTACAGAGAAGAAACCATCCTGTGATGGTAATGTAGCTAAGTAACAATGCTTAAAAAGTTTTTTAGTATTTCATTTGAAACTCTTTATTCAGTATCTGGCTCCACATTTATATAATTTCCTGCAAATAATGTAAATCCTACTCTGAGTATACCATGACTATTTTTGTCACATCCTCAGCAGATTTCACTGACATTGGTGAGTTTGATTTTAGAGCACCTCCAGAGAGCTCAGGTTGTTATTATTCCTTGTTCCTAATTGGCTTTGGAGACAGTTGGTGGGAGAAGCTGTACCATACCCAGTATGCAGGGTGTTAAAATTTAGATGATCATCTCTAACATGCCTTCACTGTCTGTGTGGGAGTGCACTTTTCAGGAGCCCACAGCCACCAAATGAAGGCATTTTTTCACAGGAACCTGGGAAGCAGAAGTCTGGCAGACATTTAATCACAGAATTAGTGACCTAGACCACAAAAGAATTAGTAACCTGGGAGGGATGTAAGGAGAGCATTTAAAGAAAACATTTGCATTAAGAGAGGATTTATATCAACAGATCATGAGTGACCAATATCTGTGTAACCTTCTCAGAGAATCCACATACTCTGCTGGCAGCCTGTTCTAGCTCTTTACTTCTATAATTAGCAAGTTTTTTCCTAACAGCTTGACTCTTCATCTAAAGATTTAAATAGTGCTGATTTTTTTTCTTCTTACTCTATCTTCATGAGTCTGGAGAGTAAGTAATGGTTAGTAATAAATAACTAATCCTTTATTATTCACAGAAAATAGCTGTTTTCTCAGCTCCCCTTTTAGCAATTGCTTTTATAGACTAAGCACCCAAACAGCTTCAGTATTCCATCACAGAATAACCCCATGTTATTTACATTTCTATTGCTGAGGTGTCTCTCCCATACATGCTCACTATTTCTTGAAGTACTATTCCCAAAAATGGACACAGGACTGCAGCTGGGGAGTCATTGACAATTAATAGCATGGCATAATTGCCTTTCATATTTTAGCTATTACAGACCTGTAAATACAGCCAAGAACCCCTTCCTTGCAAGAGCATCACAGAGTTGACTCACATTCAGCACGGGATCCTGAATAAGCCCAGACCTGTCTGATCTCTGCCATCATGTGCAGGACTCCTGGCACTGGCTCCTGCCCCTGGCCTGCCCCCAGCGAGGGCGAGAGCTGTGCTGGGCACATTTCAGCTTTTTGATCTCAAACCTCCAAACGAGGTCTCATTCAGAGATAGTTCCCAAACATCTTCTGAAGAAAAAGGGCTGCTCAGAAAGCTCTAAAGGGCACTTAAAGAGATGTCCATAGTCACTAGAAATTTTTCATTTTGCTAAGCCTTCTCCTCATTCCCACACCCCTCCTTAGTGTTACATGCTCAGCTGCTGAAAATAGGAGTGCCTTCTGCATTCTGGCATGCCTGTCTGCTCCTGCAATCCAGAGCACTCTCTCTGGGGTTTTATAGGCTTGTGTAGCTCTTTGGCAATGGACACATTCTCTTCCACATAGTCTGGATTAAGGCAGACAGGGCATTGTATCACTTGCATTAGTGATTGCCAGGCTGTGTTTTAAGGAGAAGCTTTCTCTGTGTACTCCGTATTTCAGATCTGTGTTCTAGCTTGGAAGGGAACAATATTTAAAAGGAAGAAGATAGATGTAGGTGGCAATCAATATTACAGGCATAGGATAATCTGTTGATATCTGGCCCTGAGTTGCTGGTTCCTGGGTTAGTGATGAGATCTTTGTATTTGTTCAATACCCAGCACAGTGAGGAATTAGACTGGTGACCCTGGGGAGAAGGGTAGATGTCTGTGCATGGCTTCAGTACCTGCCTCAGTCTGAAGCCAGGGGCTGAACTGGAGTTTCCAGCCTGACTTCAGCGTCCTGCCACAGCTCCAACCCTGGCTGCATCTGCATAGAGGCACTGCAAGGACAAGCCACCATTGCAGAGATAAGCCACAACTGACAGCAGAGCAACGCCTTCCCACGGGTCAAGCAGTTCACAGGCCACTGAACCTGTTTCCAGTATGATTTCTGAATGAAAATATTGGGATGTCAACTTTGGTCTCTCCGAGGCCTTTCCATGGGGTTCTCACCTTCCTGCTCAAACACCTGCACTGCAATTCCCACTTGTGATTGCCAGACTCCCTCACATGAAGTCATCTCGTAGGAAGAAGCTCCTTCCCTCCTCCCATTGTGGATGCAAAGGGCATCAGCCCACCTGGAGAAACACAGGATGAAAAAGGCAACGCCAGCTCTTTTTGAGACTCAAACTGAGGAGACTTTGTGCAGGCAAAAGTCTCTGACTGTGGATGAAAGCAACCCCTTCCCTCACATCAAAGAGTTAAAACACTTCACTTCTTTGCAACAGGCACTTGGATGTTTCCAGGCATTGTATGAGCTGCTGGGTGTGTTGGGAGTGTCTGCTGTCTGCCTGGACCATTGTTCTTTTCTTCAAGGCAGCACATCACTCTGCTGTAGGATATCTCATCTCTCCTCCTCCGTGTAGGTGGGAAACCCACCCTGACAACACTTTGCAGTGTCTTGTGCTGCCCCTTGATTTTCCTTCTGATTTGGTATTTGCTGTGACCTTTTAATCTCACCAGGATGGCTCTGCTTTGAAGCCACACGGTCCCTCAGTTGAGGTGTCGCTGCAGTTTGGTGGAAATAGGTTTTGTATGGGAAGGAAGGGGGAGGCACAGCACCAGCTTTCTATTTCTGTACATCTCTCCAGATCCTTGCTCTCTGCTGTGCATGGCTGCTGCCTTGCAGGGTGTGAGAAATTCCATTTCTTCTCTGCTTACCCATTTTGTCTGATATGGTCCTGTGCTTGGGCATTAGACTTGTGCCTGGTCCCCTAAATCTCAGGAGAGTCTTGAAAGAAACAGGGCACAACCTAATCTGCTGCTTTCTGTCTATAACTGGAGTGCATGACGCACTTCTCAAAATAAGCTGCAGTACTTATTGGCTGCTGTACTGTCACAGGGTGCAGAACAGGAAAAGCAGTTCCTCAGCTTTCATCAGGGCTTTTATTGCCAACCTGACTTGTCACTTTTCTAACTGAAAGCAGCAGGGCGTTTATTTCTTTGTTGGCTTCACCTTTTTGCAAAACAACTAGTAGAAGAAATAAAACAAATATGTCACTTTGGCAGTGAAGGATGTCAGAGGGATTATTGCACGTGGATTTGTAGGGAACAAGATTCAGCCCCTTCACTTGTCCAAAGAACCCTGACTTTCATCTCTAAACACATGGTTCTCCAAAGTTATCTGGAATGCAGTCTTGCAAAATCCTCAGCCTCTCCTAACTTAAAGTGGCTTGGCCTGTGCAGAGGGAGAGGAGAACCTGTCTGCTCACAGTGCCAAGAAAGCACTGGCAGATGTTTAGAGGGTGCAGATATGTCTTCAGCCACTGGTGTTAAATTCCTGAAGGGGTGAGGAGTCTGATAAATGGCTCAGACAGGGCACTGCAGCTGGTCTCACCATGTGCCCAGTCAAGAAAAGATTGTGATTTTCCAAAATTGAAACAATTGAAACACTAAAGTGGAAGAAGATGCACATGTCTGCATTTTTTCAGACTGAGTATATTTCTAAAATACAACTCAACAACATAAATGCTGTCATGAAGGATTTTTTTAAAAGCCCTTCACAAATGTAAATATTAGGAGAAGCACTAAACAACTCAGTGAGCAGAAGGAGGTTTAGGTTAATAGAGCTCCTTTCAGAAAATATCATGACACTAGTGCTTAGCTAGCTTTTTTTTTTTTTTTTTTTTTTTGGTTTTTTTTTTTTTTTTTTTTGTCTCTCTGTTGTTTCTGGCTTATAAATGCAAACTCTGTTACTTCAGCCAGCAAAGTCATTTGAAAGTGCAAACCCATGCACAGGAGAGGGCGTGAAAGGCCAGATGGTAACAGCATTATGACCTGCTTAGCAGAACAAACGCTGCCTGGGACTGTGAGCTTTTACCTCAGGGTCAGTATGAGCTGAAGACCCAACCTAAGCCGCTCTTACTGACCAAGAACACTCTATATTGATGATAAAACAACAGGAGATTTGCTTTACAACAAAACCAAAAAATAAATGTAAGCGTGGCCAGAAGAGAAACGGGCCATAGGAAGACTCAGTCAAAAAAATTTGATCCAGAGTTTCTGCTTGGTGGGTACTTGTGAATCACAGTGTGCTGACCCCAGGGCTTCATTCTTCCACTCCTGCTGGTTTAGCATATGGAGAAGGGCAGCACTTCCAAGAATTGCTGTCCATCTTGTTTGTATAGCAGGGTAAGCAAATGTAGGCAATCGGAGGCCCTTGGTGGCCGATAGGCAGCGGGACACGCCCAGGGCACCCTTCCAGCTCCTGGGCTCTATCTCAGGCAAACAGCTCCAGAGCTCTTGCTGTGAGCACAGCCCCTTCACATGAGATCAGCCAGCGAGGGACACGGGTTCATGCCTGGGCACACGGCTCAGCCACTGGCCAGGCACTGCTGTGCCCCTCCAAGGACCAGAGCCAGCACTCACACACCTGCACAGCGCTGGCTGGCTCTGTGGGGATTGCTGCCTGCTGACCCTGGCTGTGGCAAACACCACTTCTCTCACATCCCCTCCTTTAACTCATCGAGCCTCCTCCCAAAATACTCCCATCACCCTGGTCTCAAGCCTCCCTGCCAGCCGCAATCTGGTGGTGTCCCACCTAAGATTGCTGACAACCAAGTTTGTCCTTGTGCTGGCTTTGTCCTTTAGATTCAAAATCACATCCTCCCCGGGTCAGTGTGTGTTTATGTGGCAGCCTGTCCCAGCACAGTCTGTGTAGGGTTTCCTTGGGGTCTTTGTCTTCAGGCATGTGGGCACATTTCACCAGCCTGCACGTTCCTCAATAAACAACTTTCTCACTGTTTCTCCAAAGGTCTCTCATGTCTCACCAGAAAGAGCTTTATCTGTGCACCAATTCATTCCTGGCTACTTTGCCTACTGTGATCTCTAGTCCATCTGTGTGAGTTCAGGCTGTGTCACAGAGGCCACCCAGACAGTGGCCACTCACACAGAGGTATTCCTGCCCTCCACTGCATCCCCATTGTCCTGGGAGAGCCCCAGCCTTGCCTCTGCAAAACCTGGCTGCACACAGCTAATGCCCAGGGCACTGAGAAAAGTAAATAATCCTCTTGCTCCTCCACAGGAGGCTGGAAAACTGCCCACTTTCTCTGGAGATGCTGAATATAAGCGGGTAGGTGTGAGAGGTGCAGATGCTCTAACAGGAATGTTTTGTCAAGAACCAGCCCTACTGTCTGGAGACGGCGCCAGAGTGTTGTGTTTGCTGTTTCTGACTCAAAGAAGAGGGATAAAAATAGGCTTGTACAGGGCTTTCCACAGAGGGTGTACTGCTGTCACACTGGTACCAGCACACAGCACTGCTTAATCTTCTTTTACCTTTGTTGATATTGCATTCCCTAATTTTTTACCCCAGCAGTGTCCACCCTCTCTAGCCCAGCATCTAATGCTTGAAGCATGGATTTTTCTTCTGACCTTCTTCACAGCACAGAGTGCACATACCTGATACCCTCCTGATGAGGTGAATCCAAATTTAGAAGCATTGCCTTGTGAAGCAAATGACTTTTCATTTGATGAGAAGCACCTGGCTGAATAGCTGAGTGATGCTTTCCTTCTAGACCTTTCTCAGAAGCAAAAAGCAGCTGTTATCCTTGTGCTGAGTAGTCTGAAACAATATAAAAAAATCTGGTAGTTATTGATCTCCTGTAGTTAACTCCACAAATTTTGCAAGTAAGCAGTAGAAATTTTAACATCCCTGAATAAAAGCTAAGGGAGGCAGCGATTTTCCATCTCTCTGCCAACACTGATCTGCCTCAGGGACTTGGCAGGACAAGTGACAGCCGAGCCTGACAGGCCTGTCTGCAAACAACATGAGATGGTAGAAGGTCATTTAACACATTGGCTCCACCTGTGAGGAGAGAGGGCTGCACTCACGCTCCTGCTGCGGGCACCAAGTGGTTGTGGCTCCAGGCTCAAGGGGGAAATCCACATTCCCTGCATAGCCAGGGAGCTTCTGAGAGCTCTGGTGTGAGATAGTCAGAGCAGTCTGGAAGTGGGCAGGCATGGCATGGCAGATAACAACTGGTTCACTTGTTTCCAGGAGTGTATCCTGCAATGTCATGGTCCTTGTGTCCCAGGTTTTAATCCTCTGAGTGATGTGTCTTTTCACTGTGCAAGCTGTGGCTCCATCTGTAGTCACAGAGCCAGCTGAGGATTTGTGCTTTTGAGTGCCAGGTAAGGGAGACTGGCTGAATGGAGAGAGAGCACAGCATTGTTTTTGTAGCTGGGATGGAGGTGAAGAAGAGGAGATCTGTCACATATCAGGGGAGAATGATGAGGATGAACAACCAGGAAGAAAAAACAGGCTCTTCCTGGATTTTTCCCCATGGCTGAAATCTGAAAGCATTCACATTTTTTATGTACTTCTGAGGAATAAACTAAAGGAATTTAGTACCTGTTCTCTGCTTTACATGTATTTAATTTTTTTTGCCCATTCAGCTGCTAACAAACCAGCCAAGGCTCAGCCTGGTGGCCCTGCCTGCCTTCCTGAGCACAGCAGCAGTGGCAGCCACAGCAGCAAACAGCTGCCTGTTCCCCTTTGTAGCCAGGGCACAGCCATCACCTCTCTTTTCCAAGAAGGAAACCACAATAAAAGGAGAGGAAGTGAGGGGTGCAAGCTGACGTGGTGTGGCTCCGTGGCCCTTCAGCCCAAAGAACATGGGGGATGTTCCAGGGGCTTCCAGTGACCTGGGACATCCAGGCCCCATCTCTCCTGGGGTGGGCTATCCACTGCAGATGGCCTTTTCTGCCTTTTCTGTTCTTCTCTGCAATGAGAAAGGGACTCAGAAACACCAGCTCTGTACAAAATAGAAGTTTACCTCCATGCCCTGAGCTGCACCGATAATTTTTTGTTTTCCTGAGCCCACTGCTGGCATTTTCTGCACTGTGCTTCCCATGAGGCAGTCCACACTTATGTCTTTGAGGTGAAGTTCACTTTTTATCCACTGTGTTTTCCACCCTAAGCGCTTTCTGTCTCCGAAGCCCCTAAGGAAAAGTTTTGCATCAATTCCTTAGTACTGCAAGCAACAAATGTAATGTCTCCTCTGGTTTTCAGACAATGCCCTGTAACTGTTCAGGAGTCTTTAATTAAGCAGCCAGATCAGTGGCAGACATGAGAGATGCTTTTCAGCAGTGTTTAATCAAGGTATTTAGGCCCATTAGACTCACAGACAAGCAAGCCAGCACCCCACTGCAACCCTGGGTTCCTCGTCCATCTGCCTCTGTCCCCTCCAGCATTTCCACCTCCTCCCACAGTCCTTTTGAGCAACACGGGGTTTTACATGTGCCCCAGCAGCCCCAAATGGAGGGACTGAGTCCCAGGCACTGGGTGAACTCACCCCTGCCTTGGTGCTGTGGCGGCCAGCAGGCTCCATGGGGCCCTTGAGATGCCTGAGAGATGGAGCACAAACTGTCCATGCCTCAGCCCATGTACACTTTGTACAGGTTAGCAGCTCTTCCACAGATGTTCCAGAATTGGGGATTAGCAGGGAGCTTGCTGATGTTGTTTATGAACATGTTCTGTGGGTGCATTAACACTCCTGCAGCCAGGGATTGCCTCTGCAGGCTGCCTCTGCCACCACCAGCTCCTGAAGGCATCTCCCTTTCTTCTGTTTCGCCTGCATGGAAGTCAGGGCTGTGATTGCAGAGGTGGCTTGTGGCTGTTTGTGGCAGCTCATGGGAAGAGGTGAAGTCAGTTATAAAGCCAGAGCTTGCAGGGCTGGTACTGGTTTGGGTTGCACGAAGGGCACGGTGTTTCAGCTTTGGCAGGTTTGATCCAACGATGCATTGATGAGGAGCAAACACAAGCCCTCAGCCAGTCTGTGTCCACGTGAGCAGAAATGTCAGGGCACATGGGCTCATCCCCTCCCTTCCTTTCCCTATTAAAACCTCAAGATTTTTGAAGAACAAGGTAGCTGGTGGCTCTGCTGGTCTCTTACCACTCCTCTCACAGGCGGTAGGAAACTCTGGTGCATTGCCAAATGCTTTGGTGACCTCGGTGAGGGAGGGTGGTGGCCATGGGGTATCAACTGCAGGCTGGTGTGTCCCAGTACCTCCTGAAGATTTTTGCCCCCTGGGGAAGCTGGGCTGCTCAATACCCATTTAATGAAACTCTGGGCATGACACACAGCCCATTTATTTTCCTTACTGGTAGCTCTACGTGAGGCAGCACATCACAAGCTTGAGTCCCAGCAGATACCTGTCCACATCACAACTCAAGAATAATTCTCTGCTGCTGGAATTAGAGGCAGAGACTTTGGTTTGGGCTACTCAGGAGTCACACCGAAGTGCTGCAACACTCCCTCTGGTTTTCAGAGTCTGTGAATCACATCTGGCATCGTGAGAGCAATTTAAATAGAGTCATGAGGGCAGACAGTGAGTGCTGTTAGCCCAGATCTGCTCTGATTCTGGGGGACCCCAGTGGCAGCAGAGTTGGGGAGAGGTCCAGTCTTCCCTTCTTAGGGTAACCATCATCCCAGTGTCTTTTCAGGACCCTGTGTGCCTCCACAGGCCATCTCTGAGGTTTTCAGACCTTGAAGGGCTTTGCAGTGCAAGCAGTTAATTCTGAGTGGCTGTAAAATCAGGCAACTATAAAGTGAAAATTGAGCAGAAAAAGGTGTTAGGTCAGGAATTTTCCAATCCAAACTGGTGAAAATATGCAGCAGAGATCCACTGTGCAAAAGTAATTGTTTGCAGAGGGCCATGTGTTCACAGGCTGCAATGAAAAAGCAGAAATAACTTAGATAATAAGTGTAAAATTGACCTGAGGAGAACCTTGGGAGTGTTTTCTTTAAGAGAATGGAG
Organism: Motacilla alba alba; assembly: GCF_015832195.1. NCBI lineage: Eukaryota > Metazoa > Chordata > Aves > Passeriformes > Motacillidae > Motacilla > Motacilla alba. Next base: position 52,356,848 of record NC_052020.1, on the reverse strand, counting down.
AGAAGGTGTCTCTTGCAAATTTGTATTTTGGCTATCTCAGAGGGACTTTAGGGAAGCAGTCTAAACCAAAAGCCATCTGAGCTCAAGAAAGGTCCACACAGGCCCAGCAAGAGCTGCATTTTGGCCCATCTGAATGAGCTGACAGATGCAGTTCATAAAAAAGTTTTGCCTTGGGATGCTGAGAAAGGGATAATTTCTGATGTATGGACTGGAGGAAGGTTTTGTGGGAAAGCTAGCACGATGAGTAAGAAATGTGCCTACATTTAATGGGGATTTTCAAAAGGAAAGGGTGTGCTATATGGTTCCCAAACTTTGTTTTGTCAGCTGGATTTGAAACACTGTGTTTGCTCAATGGTAATGACCTCTGTGAGTTCACTGTAATGTGGCACGACACACAGGTATGTTGGTCAGCCTCAGCCAGAGGAGCTTCCCAAAGGGTGATGCTGCAGGACTTGGCCTGACATGACTGCGGGGTGAATCAGCAACTCAGTGGCTGCAACCTTCCCATGGAGAGACAGGCAGTGCTAAACTCATGGGCTGGTCAGAGTGACAGGGTGTCCCCTTGTCTGCATCATAGAAATAGGGAATAATCTAAGTGCAAGGGACCCCTGGAGGTCATTTCCCCCAACCTCCTGCCCAAAACAGGCCTGACTGAACTCAGATTGAGGTGCTCAAGGCATTTTCCAAATGAGTTTTCTGCAGGGATGAAGAGTCCACCTGTTTCCATTCCTCTGCTCTAGTGTCCCACTATTGTCACAGTGAGATACTGTTTTGTTATAAATCAGCTTGGATCGATATCCTCATCTGTCATAAAGAATGCTGCCTCTTCTGTTTTTCTGTAGAGAGTGTGAGATTTTAGAGGGATTTGTGTTTCACCCCCCAAGGATTAAAATAAAGTAAGATTGTCCCTGATGTGGGTTTCCTGCAAGCAGTACCATAATGAATGCTTATTTTGAAATCTTATCTGATCATGCCCTAGGAGAGGAGTGAGAGACACTGTTTTAAAGACTAAATATAGTTATTTAAAAAACAGGGATGAGCTTCTTTCTTGCTTCCTTCTGGGAAAGATAAAACCATGGCTTACTCTGTATAAGCTTTGCCTGCAGTTTCTCCTGAGAACCAGAGATAGGTAGGAGCACAAAGCAATATTTCAGTTATTCTTATTTTGTATTCTGGCAGCAGCCTCTGCAGCTGTTCAGGCACAAAGTCAAACCTCAGGCTGCATTATGACTTGACAGGTGCTGGCCCATGCAGGTGGCAAAGTGGAATCACTCTACATTTAAAACTGAGTATCAAGCAGAATAAGATATTTTTTTTAATAGAAGTCAGTTGGAATTGTGCCTCTCTCTGGAAGAGGACCTGGACATCCCCTCCCCAGAAAGCCTGCTGTCCTCAGAGGGAAGAAGTTCATGCCTCAGAGGGAAGAAGTCCATGCCTCCTGTCCTCAGTGGGAAGAGCAAATGCTCTCCTTTCCTCTGTCAAAACCTGCAGATGAGTGCAAGGGAAGGTGGGAGCACGGCCCTGTTTCCACCAGGCATTCAAGGACAAGATCTCATTTCTGTATGGAGTGCTGAAGGAAGAAAGAGGCTGCTCCTGCTGACTTGGCAGAGGTCAGGCAAGAATCTCATGTTTTCTCTCCAGTGTCAATAGAAAGGAAGGAATCAGATCCAGGCTGCAGCTCAGTAGATGTGACCTGGCTCACCCAGTGTATGCTTCCAGAAGAAGTCATCCTCAACTGCAAATCTGGGGGGATTTCAGAGGGCAGAATGAAGTAAAGTATTAACTGAGGGGGTCTCTATTTAACCCACAAATGGGGATTTTGTGGCGTCTTTTGAAATTCATAGCACCCTGGTTCTCTGAAGCTTGGAGCTGTCTCCTTCCTGTCTGGAGGTGACTTGGAGCTGTGAATGATCTCCCAGGCCCCTCCCTGGATGTGGGGTGTCCCCCACCTCAGGTGTCACCCCCTGGCCCACTGAGCCCCACTGTTGGCCACAGTGTGTGCCCCAAATGCACCCACTGAAGATCCAGAGTGGACCAAAGTCTACTTGATCAGACTGGAGGGAATGTAACACCGAGGATACACCTTCCAGAGCAAAGGAGCATTCGCAAATTAAGCAGAATACTTTCCTTATTTCTTAGGAAAACAGTGATGAGCCTAGGGATGGCCCTGTTCCATTTTGGAGGCAGCTGGATGAGGAAAAAGCAGGGCTTAGCCATCAGGTGGCACTCTGAGCATGCTGTTCAGCAGATCTGTCACTCAGCAGGTTCCTGGGATGGAGGAAATTCCTTCAATTCAAGAATATGACATAAGCTTCATGAGCTGTGATTCATTTCAGGTTAACTCCCTTTCTTTATTCCTGCAAAATTAATCATCCAGCTACTGCATTGTTTTAATGCACAAGAGTCCAAGGAGAGAAGTACAGAAAGAACATATTTTCATAATGTTTCTTTATCTAAGTATTTATTATATGGCTTAATGTTTTTGCCCAAGTAAAATAATTCCACTATTTGTTCTCCTGTAGTAAACTAGCATATCTTGGCATCTGTTCTGCATTTGTGTCTGTCTTTATCTTAATCTCCTATCATCAAGCTGATCTCAAAATAGGAACCTGAATTAATGATCTCCAGTGGTTTTTTTTTCATAAATCCTTTCTTAACCTTCTCAGCCATTTAACGGTATTTGCAGTCTCTGCTATTGTTCTGCATGAGGCTTCACTTGGGAAGAATTTTACTTGAGAGCTTTTTTTCTCTAGAATTACGCATCTAGATAAAAACAAAGTATTTCAAATGCCTTCCTGCTTTGTTGCTTGATCATTTTTTAGCGGTAGAGCATTTCCAGCTTTGATATACAAGCAGCAGTTTATTATTAGTGAGCTGGTTCTACATTAGCGCTTCTACAGGAAAAATTGTAGTGGCAGCAATTGAAGGGTGAAATGAAAGGACTCGTGGTTAGCACTGCAGACCAGCACTGCAGACTATAAAATCGCTGTTCTGCTGCTTGAAGGCAGGATTTTGTAACTGGCATCAATGGGAAAGAGATCAGGCTCTGTAGCAGATGGCAAATACTACTCACACGCAGAAGACAGCAGGGCTGAACGGGTTTTGCACAATATTCTCCCCTTCTGCCCAGCATATTTATAAAACATATTTTTTAACTTTTCTGACCTACTCACCGCAGAAAACAATTTAATTCCTTACTCCTGAGTCATCTGACCCTGATATTTGGTGTATTCCCTGCCATTCATGGCTCCCATCCCCGGAGCCGTGAACAAAGCCGTGCTTGTTACAGGGAAAAGCATGAGCTCATCCATTGTAATCACCCGGCTGCTCTAGCTGCTGCTCCAAAGGAGGTTTTATGGCAATTTCTGAATGCCTTCAGACAAGCCAGCACTGGATAAACTTTGGTTGAATCTTCAGGGAGCAAAACGGAGTGGATTAAGTGCTCGTAGCTGCTGCAAGAATAGGTTTTCTGAATGCAGGGAAGCCCCGGTTATTCAGATGATGCAGTGGGGTTTCAGCTCCAAACACCTCCTGGAGGCTCAGGGAAGCAAGGTCCCAGAGCAGGCTTCAGGCACCCCCGCACCGGGAACCCAGATAATCCTCTGATCCTCTGACATTCAGGGCTTCAGGGGAACAAAAGGTGAGAAAATGAGAAATGCAAGTAAGTAATTTCAAAAGTGTGAAGAAAGGGACTTGTTGAAGCTTAAGCTTGCCAAAAATAGCAGCGAAACAACTTCATTTATGCAGATGAGTTATAATCACATGTAAATTGCACTTTTTTTTTTTTCATTTGGATTCACTGTAGCTTTCAATTTAGAGGTCCCTGAAGGTCTATAATCTCTCCTCCAGCTTTGACTCCAAGGAAGAAAACTTTGCTAAAATTATTCATGTGCTGCCTGGCTCCTGCAAAATCGATCAGCCCATACCTTTTGTGCATTAACTACCTGAAAGGGCTTGAAAGATAAACAGAGGGCACTGTCCTGTAGTCATTCACTACAAAGAACAGAGATAACAAGCTTGTAGGAGTTTTCCCACTGCACACCTGGGTACAATGAAGCAGCTGCAGCTCTGCCTCCATACAATCTCTTCATTATCTCATAGGTTAAAGAATAGACCAAATGCTGAATTTTTTAGTGATTCATAATCTAATTAAGTTACATAATCAAGTTAAGAGAGAAGTTCAGTGTTGAAGCTCAAGAAGAAGTCCGAGAAATCTTCACAGGTTGTGAAGGACCTTGAGGCATTGGGACCTTGAGGCATTGCTTTGCTTCTCTGGACATAATTTTCCCCAGCCATTACAAATCAATGTGTTGTTACATTTTTGGCAACACCGTCTGCTAGTGACAGAGGAAGGGCTGCTATAGCTTGTTTGGGGTTTCCTACATCTGACTTGTCTCTGTTAACAGAGAGAAGTAAAAGGCATGCAGACCATTTCCCCCCCTTCTTTGTAATTAGTTGTTAAACTTCCCTATAACTGAGGTGAGCCCACAAAAAAAGTCACAGATGCCAAAATCTTCACCCTTTTCTGATTTCCGTTTCATTACATGAGCCTGGCTCTGAATCTATAAATTAGGAGCTCAGACTCTCCTCTTAATGTTGCGAGGGCAGTAATCCCTTTACATAACAGGGGAAATGGCATAATTCTGCCAGACGGCTGCAAACTCAGTGGGGAGCAAAGCATTCAGACCATTATCTATTGTTTTCCTATCCTGACTCATCTCAAGTAATTTTTTCTATGGTTTCTTCTGATTTCCAAATATAAAGTAATTCTGATTTAATTTTTTTTTTCTCCTGGCCACACATCTGTCTTTTATGATAAGTGCAGGTTTTTATTCAGCTGATGCACTCATTATTGGTGCCCTGAGAGAGATCCACACTGGAATTGCAGATGAAATGGAAAATAGAGCTACAGCAAAAAGTACAGTAGCTTAAACTTAACTCATGACCTTTTAAGACTTGTGGGTTAGCTCTGTGCTACACATTGTGATAACGTGGAATTTCCTGGCTTTAGCAAAGAGATACTCAGCTCTCTTTGCTCCAAAGTGCAAAGCATTTACTGCCAAAGAAAAGGGAAAATCTTCCTTGCCATATGCCAGCCTGGTGAGCCGTTTATCTTTTCCCCAGCAAGACGGACATGAACATATTTGATTGTAATTTCTTTATGTTAAATTATATCTTATATATCATGCAGTCAAGAACACCAAAACAATGAAATCTTATAGTACCCAGAAAAGTAAATAACTGCTTGTAATATTACCAGCTTACAGGTGGCAGGGAGGGACAGAAGCACAGAGGGATTTATGTGACTCGCCAGACGTCACGGAATGCAGGTCTGCCAGAGCCAGAGATATCCTCTCTCGAGTCTCATGTTTTAATCCCCAGTCTTTCTTTCCTTCCATTAGGATAAAATATGTTTCCCTAATCCACAATAGCTAAGGGCTTTTCAGGTAAGCCCTGAGTCACTGGAATTCTCTGAAACTTCCTCTGAATAGAGGAGGGTGTTCAGCTAGCACTCATGAATATTTTAGCTGATGCCATTATTTTTTTAATACAATAAATATTACAGGGGAGAGCGGAGAGGCAGCAAAACTTTGCATTGGGAATAACAGTGAATGGAGACAGAGAATTCAGAGCAACCGGCCCCTTGTTGGTCCTGCCTGGTTACTAAAGCATCTCTCTCTGAGCCAGGGCAGATCACCTTCGTCTGTGTTTTTAAGTCGCTCACAGTGCCTGTGCTATGCAGAGAGATTCACATTCCCTGTGCAGCGCCTGGCAGGGTCCCTGTGCCCTCCTCATGTCACCAGCCACCACCAGGTGATCTGCCACCACCTTCCTCACCGCCCTGCTTCCAAAGGGAGGGTGTAAACAGCCAACAAAATTTTCCACAGAGATGCTATTCATGAAAATATTTTTGCACGCGCCGCTTTGCAGGCTGTGAGCTGCAGTTTTGAGTTTCCTGGGAAGAAAGCCTATTAGGCTGCCTTTCTGCAGGATTGCCATAGCAACCCTTGCACAATGCCAATGGCCCAGATTCCCTTCAGCCCTTCTTTCTCAACTGACAGCAGTGATTTTAATGCTCCTTGAACCAAATCTTTGCATGCGGAGACCGCTTTGGGAAAAAGAAAAAAAAAAAAAAGGGCTTTTAATCAGGACTAGTTGTTCTCTTTTCTCTTTCCTTTCTTCCTGGGAAGCAGTGGGAAGACCTTTAGCATGGCTTCCCTCTTGGCCCCTTAAAATCACAGCTGGATAGTGACCACAAAGCAGTCCCATGTTCAGCATTATTCAGAGTTGTGGGGCACAGTGGAGATGATGCTTGCACAGGGATTGCTTTTTACAATATTTACATCTCCAGGCAGCGATGCTGGGAGCACAGCAGGGAAATAGAAACTAAGCAATCGCAGAAGCAAAGCAAATTCCCAGTTAAGTGTGAGAGCAGGACTGGGACTTGGAGCAGCAGCTCCCTGTAAAACAGGCCAGGCTGCTCTGCTCATTTTAAGCATCCCAAAGAGGCCAATATGTGGTTACTGCCAGGTCTGGAAGCTGTAGTAGGGTCCCCCAGTGACACTTGGTAGGGCACAATGCCACAGTCAGGGCTGGCTTGTGATGAAAGCTGGTGACATGGGAGATGGGACAGCAGAGCCAGCACCTGAGGATGCAGCTCAGAGCCAGCTCCCTGCAGGGTGAGGCCACTCTCCATCTGACCACAGGCACAGCACACCCCGGGTGCCCAGAGCTGCCAGAGAGCCAGCATATGGGCAGCACTTAGACACAGCTCAGGCAGGAAAAGCAATAAATGTCACTGAGTGTGACTAATGAAACCCATGCTTTATGGGAAGCAATCCCTGACAGAGTTGGTGCTGGGGTGCAAGGCTGCCACAGCCTCAGGCACCCCCTTTCTCTTGCCACTGTCCTTGTCATCTCCCTTTCTCCTGCCTGCCCTCAGAGGGGCCCCGTGGTTCATTGCCCAAGGCAATGTCATGGAGATGGTGGCAAGGTGTGGGTAGCCTGGGGAAGATCCCTGGAGGTGAAACACCAGGTCAAATGCTGGTGCACTGAGCTGCAGCATCCCAGGGTGCCGCCACCACAGCTGCAGAGGGAGCCTGGGGTGCACCACATGCACCTTCTGCAAGGGGAAATAAATCCACGCTGTACAGATAATGTCATTCCTGCTAACACACAGACTCCAAGCCCTTCCTCTCTGGTGCTCGTTGTATCCACTGGCAGCATTCCCCAGCTGCATCCCTGTTTGCTGTAAGCATCTGGCCCTCAGCAAACACAGTTTGCTGCACATTTATGTGCAGGGCTTAGTGCTTCTGGCTTAAAAGTCTGTGCAAACATTAGAAACAGAGGGAGCTCCTCAGCCACTGAATCCAGCTCTGGGCTATCTCAGGTAACCATGTCATGTATGCTAAATAATCCTCCCAGCAATGCCCAGATGGAGGGATGAGCTGCCTCAGTCTGTCTGGGGAAGGGAACCAAAGTGCAGTGAGCAGCTGAGACCTGCAGGGATTCATCCCCTCCCCATCTGAGCCTGCCCTGGTCAGTAAATGTGAGAGCTCACTGGCCAGGCAGGGTTCATGTCATCGGCCCAGGCAAATGGAGCATGGACACAGAAGTGATGACGAGTGGAAACATGCTTCAGGGGAGAAATAGAGGCCAAGTTCTTGTCTGCACGAAACCAAAGAAGCTTTGGGAGCTGCCCCAGAATGAGAAAGCTGAGCCCTCCCTGCATCCCATGTCCCCCTGTGGATGCTGGATTGGCCTGCTTCAACCCTCCTGTGCTGTTTAGTGCTGGTGTCCTGCTCCCCACTCTCCTCTGATGCTTTTTTGGGGTGAGGATACCAGGCTGCCCCAAAGCTGACCTCTCTGTGCAGCCACATCCTCACATAAATCCTCCCTTGGCAAGGGCAACCTCCCTTTTGGGACCTGGGGGAAATAATCTCCCTAAAACAAGAGCCTGCAGAGAGGCTTGCAGGAGCAGAGGTGATGCAGCAAATTTCCCTGAGCTGTAAATGTATTTATATCCCCTCCCATCCACTTGTGGTGAAAAACCCCTTACCAGTGCTGTGGACAGGAAGGAAACCATGTTTGCATTTATCTGCACTTTTTCCAGCTGGTGGTTTGATGGTTTGTGGGATCTGTCTTTCCCAGCAATCCTCTGTGAGCTGCTTCAGTGCTGGGAGGGTGGGAGAAGGAACAAAATGCTCCTTTGCTGGTTTTCCCCCCGGGGGCAGAGGGAATGGGCATCCTCCCCATTGCCCCTCTGCCTGGGCAGCCCTTTGAGCAACACTGAGGGAGAAGGATGGGATGGATTGGACAGTTTGGGGAAATTTTTATAGTCTTACATAGACTTAGAAGCTTACAAGCTTGTCATTAAATTTGTCTCATATATCTGCCACTAATTCTGCCTGGGTGAACTATAAAGGGTATACTATAATTTCTTAGCAAAAAAAAAAAAATTCCAAAGTTCCTATAGGGTTTTACTTAGTATAAATATAACCTTTCCTCCTTCAGAAGGATAACAGCCTGTACAAAATGAATTTTTACAGCATTATTTGCCACGGTGGGAGCCAGGCTGGGTCTGAGTTTGACCACTCACACTATCTGTGTGTCCATGTGGGGCTGGAGGAGCTGTGTGCAGGCAGAGCTCCTGGCTCAGCTGCCTGGAGAAGCTGCTTCACTGCTCTCACTCAGCAGCTCTCAAAGACAGAACAGCACAAATATTTGTGTGTGAAGTAAGAAATAAACCCTTGCATTTTGCTGGAGGACTGGTGGCATTTGTTTTATCATGCTATGCCTGAAAATGTTTGTAAACACTGCATCAAGTTGCCACACTACAGCAAAGATTAGGATTCAGCACTTTAAAGCCAGTGTTGAGGCTTGAGATAAGTCTCTTTTTAATGAGGTATTTAGGGACCACTCGTACTCCAAAAAGGATGGTTTGGGTGTGTGAGTCTGCCCATGTTTCCACTCTGAACGTGCCACAGCTAAGGGCAGTGAGGGAGATGCACAGCCTCCTGAATGTCTCCTTCCAGCCAGGGGCACACAAATGCCATCTCACCAGAAAGCACAAGTTTCTGCCATTGCTTCTCATGTGGCTCCTGCCACAGACCAGGCTGAGTTCATGGCCTCACACTGAAATCAAGGCTTTTAAGCAAGAACTAGGTTAGAAATTCAAGAAGCTGGAGAAAGTCCATACAAATCCAGCAGGAGACACACAAAGCACCCCAGTTTTTCTCCTGCAACAGATTATAAACCTTGAGGTTTATAAGCCAGGCTGCAGAAAACAATACTTGAAATCCCATTTTTCCAGGCTGCTGTCCCACTGGTGATGTGGAATCTCCAGCCCTGCTCCTTCACATGCTGCTGATCCCTTCCTGCTCCCATTTGTGCCCCACAAGGCTGCATCCCTCAGCTGGTGATGGGGCTTAGCAAAGATGGAAAACTGCCAGAAAGACAGGGAGTCAGCTCCATGGATATGTGAAAAAATGAACTACTGCACACGTCTAACCACTTGTACATTGGAGAGGAGGGAATGACCCTTCCTTGGGTAACATTTCCACAGGGTGTGGTGTTCCGTATCTTGGAGCAGCCATGCCTGAGGGAGGAGGGAATCTCCTTCCCAAACCTCTCCTGAACTGATGTTTGTGCCACATCCTTCTGGAAAAGGTGCTGAGCTCATCCTCTGCTGGGAATACTCCTGGCAAGTTGCTGGCTCATGCCATGTGTCCTCTGCCAGGCCCTCGCCCTCTCACAGGAGCAGCAGCAGAGGAGCCACAGGGCTTACCAGGCAAAACCCCCCCGAGCCAGTGAGCATCTCCTTTGTGTAGGTCCAGCCATCCCATCTGGAGCTCCAAGAACTAGTGCAAAGATGCCAGTCAGCTGCTGGGCTGGCACTACAACCTGCAGGGTGATGGGCCCTTGTAAATGCTGTTGGTCTAAGCTGTGAGGGTTTATCTGTGTTGCTTTTTATTGTGGAACAAAGCTGAACAAGCTGAGAGCCTGAGTCACACGGGTGTGTAACTCTACCAACAGTTTTTATGAGACTGAGCCTTTTGGAAAGGAGCTCCCTTCAACTGCTTGTTTGACCCATCTGAACTGCACCTGGCACAGAGGTTGTCAGAAATATCCTGGTCCTCCATGATAAAGGCAGTGCTTGAGATACAGCTACCCACCTCTCATCTCCCTGATTTGTGACACACATAAACCATGAGATTATTAATTTTACTTCATTTACTTACATATGTAAAAGGTGCCATGTATTCAGAATCTGATTGCCATGTGGGCCCCAGCTTTACTTACAGCTGAGGGTCTCACCCCTCTGTCCCACCTGGGAATTTTCTATTACTGCCAAGTCCGTCCCTATATATTTTATTTTTCCCTTTAAAGCTGGCAAAGCCTAACTCCACAGTTTGTTTGGGTTTTAGTTTTCCTCTTTTTTTTTTTTTTTTTTTTTTTTTTTTTTTTTTTTTTTTTGTCATGAGTACTGAAAAACAGGCGGGAGGTCTGTTTATGACTTCTTGTTGGCCTTTAATGAAATACATCACATTTTATGCCCCATTTTTTTCTGCTAACACTGACTAGTGAAGCTTGCTTTAGTACTCCCAGCTGCATGGTTAATCTGTGAATGATTCTAGAAGAGCCATGGAAGATGAGAGATAAATATATATATTCCCTGCCTGGGACCTGCAGCATTTGCCTGATTTCTCTGGTAAGATATCTTCTTTGTAAATAGCTCTCATGTCTTGCCTGCATCCAGGACAGTGCTTGATCCAAGCACACACTATAATTTGTGTCCTGTTGGAGCATGTTCCCAGAAAAAGCCCTACATGAGTCATATCACTCTCCCAAACTCCCTGCCTGCTGCCAAGATGTCCAGCTGCATGAGGAGGAAGCACAAACTGTCACATGGGGATCTTTTTGACAGTGGTGTCCTGTCAGCCTTGTGCTTGTCAGAGCCTCCCAGGCTGTGCTGCCTGACTTGCAGCAAGGTTGCCTTTGCTGTAGGAGATGTGTGGGAATGAATTCCCTCCGGGTCACCCTCATCTGCAGCAGAAAACCAGGCAGATGGGGCCTGAGGGAAGCATTTCCATAATGAAACAGAGAGGCAGAGTACCTCCAAGGATGGCAGCAGCTCCCTTGCATTAATAGCATTCTTCAATAACAAGCACTTTGGATAATCTTTTCTCACTAGCTACTCTCCTCAGAAGTCCCTTTATTCAGTTGTAGTGCATCCCCTTTGACGCACTTGAGTTTTCTCACAGCCTCATTCAGAATTTTTTATTGAATTTCAGTTCCTTTGTGGACTCATTCATTGCCTCTGCAGCTCCAGCATGGCTGTTTGTGGTGCAGGTGTGCTGCCATCACGCACATCAGTGGCTCCTGCTGCAGATGTTGAGTTTAGCCTCAGTTACACTCAGGCTGTTGTTTTCCCCATGAGATGAACTGAAACAAACAACACACATTTGAGGTGCAGGGTAAGGAGCTGGAAAAAGGTAAGAGTGGGAGGAAACAGGCAAGTGGTTTAGTATCATTCAAATTTTCTGTCATTTAAAGTACAAGGACTAATGCACAGTAGGAAATTTCTTTATTCCAGCAATATTTCTTGACCACCCACTGTCAGAAGTCTGCAATGTGTCATGTCCTTCCATGTGTGTGCATCTTTTCCATGGAGTGGTAATGTCCTACTACTTAGTTTTCCAATGATAAACCACACCCTAGGGGTAAAACACTGGGCTTCTGGTCCTTGTAAGAGTGAGGAGGAGAATGCCCACCTGTATAAATCACTTTGTTGCCTACACTGGACTTGGCCTGTGTTAATCTCCACCCCAAAGTAACCCAGACCACTGGAGGAGGCTGATGCCATCTCATTAGTTTGCTTTGTTTTGTGGTTTTGTGCATTTTTCTGCCACAGACTCTTTGGAGAGTCATGAAACTTTTACAGAACACAAGAATGACAGTAAAGACTCTGGTTTGTTCCTTGTGCTGTGGTCTGCAGAGGGCTAGAAGTGATGAGACTGACTTGAAAATCACAAATTCTGAAATAATATGTGTTTTTTCACATGTTTTTCTCTTCTACTTGGAGCCTCCAACTACAGCCAGTGACACATATTCAATTTTTTCAGCCAAACGGGTGCAATTAAAAAGAAAAAAAGAGGGATAGGATAATTTTCAAGAGGTGAAACACGAAGGAAAAGAGCAACCACTGTGAGCACTGAAAACCAAAGAAGGTGGTAATGCTGTTTGAAAACCAGTTTGGGAATTTAATTCAATTTTAAACTCTGTTTCACTCCGTGTCTTCTGCCTTTACCTAACTTTTAATCCCAGCTAACTCTGCTGTTGCTAAGACTTCCAGGAGAGAAATTCGTGTTTCCAAGGGCCATTCCAGTTGACACAGCAGGACTTCGGCTGAAAACTAATCTGAAGCGAAGGCTGGGTCTGGAGGACACCCTGGCGCTGATTGCCGTGCCCTTGGCCGCCGGGTCACGGAGCGTTCGGCAGCTCAGCTCGGAGTATAAGGGCTGCGATTGTGCTGGGGCGGTGGGTGGCGAGAGACAGCCCGTTCCTGTGGCCGGGGGGAGGCACGGGGGGCGGAGGGGCTGGGGGGAGGAGAGCTTCATTTGCCGCTGCTCCCACGGCTCTTAATTGCGGCGGCGTACACGGCGATAAGCCGCTGAATCGCCTTTCACCGGCCGGGAAACGCAGCCTGTGAAAAAATGCGGAGTGTCACTGTGCGCCCGCCCCGCTGGCCGCTGAGCCGCCGCTCCGCACAATGCGGGAAACGCAGGCGAATACTGCCGCTGCTCCCACAGCCACCGGCCCGGCCTCGCCCCAGGGAGGCGAGGGGATCGCCGTGCTGGAAATCAGCTCGCGTTGGCCGCCTCGCCCGCTTCATTCGTCCTCCTGAGGGCCGCAAGCTCCGCGGCCAGGCTGCTCGGCCAGCTGCCGGGAACATCTGGGCCGCGCGGCGCTCAGAGCCGGCGGGGACACGCGTGAGCCACCGCGAGTGGGGACGATTCCCCGGGATTTTACAGTTCCCGGGCCCAAGCCCTGAACACCGACTGTTTGCAGGGAACCTGTAGTTTGCTTGTTTATTTATCTAGCTCATCCTGTGGCCTCCAAGGAACGGTTTCCTTGTCCTTATGCTAATTCAAGCCCTGCTGAATAAAGAGGCTTTTCTCCCCTCATCCCGTCCTGCGAGAGGTCATCTTTATTCAAGAGCCATGAATGATGTGCGCGGGGTACTAATGGTGCACAAAGCGCCCCGGCCCGAGCCAGCCGAGCGTACAGCTGTCCTTTTGTTCGCAGGGATGGAGAGGGAACCTAAAAAGTGCTCCTGCCCCAGGGACAATAGCAGCGGCTCGAGAGACGCCTGAGATTTGGCAGGGCCCCTCTTTCCTGGCGCTAAAAGGGCCTTTATTAAACATAAATCATGTCAGCTGCTACCGCAGCCCTTTCTCAGCTTATAAAAGATTCCCCTTTACGGCTTAAATGACACGATGGAAAGGAATTGCTCCGAAATACCCCAAAGACCAAAGCAGTGGAGCAGGTTGGGGACAAATGACACTTCTGACTGTTTAATAGCAATGCTCGTCTGTCGCTGTTACAATGATGATTGCAGCTGGGTTAGTTTTTTAAGCTGGCTGATGATTCAATGTGCTTTATTGATTTTGTGTTGTCTCGAAATGTCATGAGGTCACGAGGACGAATTTCATACCTGTGAGTTATGAAGAATAACATGGAGCCCTACGAGCCCTGGGATAAATATGCTGCCATATGTTATCCCTGGGAAAGTGTGATGCCTCGGGCATAACAACTCAGTGTAGAGCATCTCTGCAAAGAGTGTCACACCTCTGTCAGGGGAATAATTATTTGACTTTCTCATGCAGTGATGTATGACCTGACTGCAGCATTTCCCCGGGCTGAAGAGCAAACATTCTTTCTCCTTCCCCTTGTAAATAAAAGAGCCTTCTGAGTATAAGGAACAAAATCACTCATGGAAAAACGGGTAACTTCATGTAGTGCTGTTGGCAATTCCCGTCCCTCACTGGGCAGCGGGTGTTTCTGGGCAAGGAAATAAGGAGATGTCACTGGGAGTGCAAGACATGGCAACCACTGAAGCTTTGGGCAAGATGAGGATGTGTCAGGAGGAATTTCAGGCAACTGGATGCTGGTTGTGACTGGAATTGAGTAGTGCATAACTTACAGTCTTACCTGGAGGGCTCCCTTCAAGGCATAATTGTCTGGGCTCATCTTTGGTTTCTCCTACAGAGATGTACCAGCCAAACCCAGGCAGTTACCAGCTATGCACTGTCTATATACATGCATATCCATCTGCTGTTTAAATTTGCACTTTTAAAGCAGTGCTAGATCATTCAGGCCATGCCTCAACATCCCTCCTCCCCTCCTGCTTGTGCTCACCTTTGTTTCCCTTGAGTTGACAAGCCTGGCTGGGCAGCTCTCTTGCTTGCCACAGACAGCTGTCACAGGGATGGCATTTCTGTCCCACAGGGTCTCCAGCCCCTGTCGTGCTCGCTGTCATTCAGTGTCTCACTAACTCTTGCAGGCCAGGCATGGCAGGGCTGCACAGCCATGGAATCAGTCCATGCATCTGCACTGCTCACTGGAACTGGTAATTCCATAGGTGGCATTAGTCCCCTAGCTCAGGATCAGTGCCATGCTCCATGATCATCACCTCGTGGAGTCAGGGAAAGCATTTAGAGGCTTTCACAGGTGAGGTCCTGCTGGCACTGGGTAACAAGCAGAGCTCCTTATTTGGATAATGAGCTCCTTTCTCATGTTTCCAATGCATTCTCGGGTTTTCACAAGGATCCCCACCAATCTCCCAAGGATACATAAATAACTGAGCCTACAGCTCTGCGCATCACTCACAGCTCCTCTCTGCAGAGCAAGCCATTGCTCCAACCACCCCAATCACCAGCCTTGCAAAAAACTGTGTTGACTGTTCCATATTTTCCAGGCTGGATTTAGGTCTGATTTGTTCCTGCCATATTTTATTGCAAGTTATTCAAGTCAGTGAAGAGTTCCTTAGTTTGCGCTAGCAATAACTTTGGCCCTGAATCTGCAGCAATTTATTCCCATTTAAAAAAGCAATGTATTGTCTGCACACTACTGGGACATTCACAGAGAGTATAAAGTCTCTTATCCAGTGGCTCTTGCTCCTTGAATTTGATATTTGCCTCGTGAAGTTCTGGGTGACATGGCACTCAAAAGAACATTATTTAGAAAGACACATTTTTCCTGACATGAGTAATAGGCTGGAAAAAGAGCTAATGGAGTGTTAGTAACCCAGAGACCAGTCATCACATTGCTATCTTCACAAAACTCATCTGTATGAAATGCTCATCTTTTTTAAAGGTGCCATGAAATCTCAGTTTTCTCCTAAATAATATATATCAGAATTTACATATGTTAATTGTATATGTATTATTATTATTAATTATAATATACTTACTTATACATTATTTATCTCAGAATTTTAATGTATACATAAAGATATTTAGATTATATATATTTGTATGTCAATGCATATATCTTATGCATAATACGTAAAGCTGAAGTATCAAAGCTTAATTTACCCAAGTAAAATTTAATGGAGTTGATGGCAAGGAAAGGCAGAGAGAAAGCAGTGTATTAATTGCTTTGGATCTTCAGATTTATCATTTCTGACTTGCTGCAGACCAGAATACAATTCATAATAGCACAGGTGAATCATTCTATTTACTTTGTTTACACTGAGAAGCTTTAAACAGTTTTTAAATGCATTTATTTCCTTTAGAATTCTTTTCCAATTGCTAGGACGCCCTGACTTGAGTTTCAAATATCTTTCAGTCGCTCGTTAAACAGAAGAAGAAGGACAACAAATGTCAAAGTGAAAATGTGCAGAGGATGGGAGATGATTCAGCCTCACTGATCGCTATTTGCCATGGCAATTTGCCTTATAAGTTGCAGATGTAAGTTTCAGCAAAGCAGGATCATCTTGGCCTGTTTTTCCTTTTGTGCCTTAGTGTCTCCATCAGTTAAAAAACTTAGTTAGGGCTCAATACATAACTTGTGGTTAGCCACACAAACACAAAGGCAGATTCTCACAGTTGGTGAGCACCAAATTCAGCCTAAGTGTGGCCACTCACTGCCCCCAGCCCAGGGTCTCCTGCATTCAGCGCTCATCCTGGAGACATCTGAGCTGCTGGAAGCATGGGGGACTTGGCAGATCTGCCTTGTCTGGGTCCCCTCTGAGACTGCAGATGTCTGCACGTGTTGAGCTGTGTTTCTTTGCACCACACAGGACCACTGAGCTCTCTTCCCATGAGTCACAGCCTCAGGAGCTGGCCTGAGACTCTGACGCTGGTGGCTTGGCACTGGGACTCCAAGCAAGTTCTTGGGAATTTAGTACCGTGTCTCACTTCCAATGGAATCCACAGCTTTTTGCACGTGAAAGTGTGAGATGTGCTCTCAGAGATTGCTTGAGCCAGTAGAGCACAGGTGCTCCCAGAAATCTCGTGGGGAGGGGATGGACAGGGTTCACTGCTTTTTGGGGAGGGATTGCCCTTGGCTGTATGTGCAGCACTGGAATAGCAGAGCATCAGTATTTCTGAGACACAGTCATCCAGTTATTGGTTAATGAAAGCTTAGTGCTGCAAAAAGGTGACCACAGATCAATAAATGGTATGTCCCTTGTGAGGTCCTGTTGAACAGGTGTGTGTTTGAGAGGGTGTAGAAGTCCTGACAGTGGCCTAAAAAGTGATAGGAAACAGTGAAGGATTCACTACCTATTTTTTTTCTCTTATTGTACCAAAGAATGTAGGTTCAGATCCCTGAAATTTATGCCACCAGTACCTCATCCTAGTGAAAAGGAGAACTGATTTTTGCCTGCTACCAGAGCACATCCCTTTCTAGCTATAAACTCACTACCCAAAGGTGTACTTTGGTCTGCACTCAGGTGCACTGTATTCTTCTGCTGTCTCCTGAAGTGGTCCTGATAATTGGGGTCTTTCTTCAGCCTTTAGCCCCAGAATAACTGAATTATGGACACAAAATTACCTGGCCTTGCAGGGGAATGTGCTCCCATTGATTTTCTTTCTACTCCACTGATATGAAGCTCCATTAATCCTGGCAAACTTATTAAACCATTTCCCCAGTCCAAGTAGCACATGCTTGATTGGCACTTCTGCAAAAAAAAAAAAAAAAAAAAAAAAAAAGGGGATCTGAATGTGAAATCCTCATTTTTTTTAGCAGCATCATTCACACATGGGAACTGCCAGATGGCTGTGCTCTCCTAGGCCAGCCCATTGAGGGAGCAGGGAAGCGGCACACGACATTCTGGTGACAGTGGGCTCTTGGATGCGTGGGCCAAAGGAGGCAAATCCCACCTCCTCCCTGCTTCAGGAGGCAAATCCCACCTCCTCCCTGCTTCAGGACACGCCATCAGCAGATGACTCCTGCCTCTGCATGCCAGCCCTGCCTCTGGGCTCCAGGCAGTGAGTTTGTCAGTGAGCTCTGGAGAGAGAGCTGCCTCAGAGCATTGATGGTACCAATGGGCATGGTGGAGAAGGGATGTCAGAGCCTGGATTAGGAGCAGAGCAGCTGGAAGGGGGTTGGCGGGGGTTGGCAGGGGCTGGGGGTTTATCAGGGCAGCACAGGAGGGTGCCCCACTTGTTTAACAGCTGCAGAAATTCCAAGGAGGTGTTTTCTCCCCTGTCAGAGCCCAGGAGCATATCGTGCCTCCTGAAAGGCTGGGGTGTGCACGCCTGGGGCAGCGCTGGCACTGAAAAGGGAAGCAGGGCTGTCTTATGGAGCCAGCTGAAGAAACAGGAAGGGGTTTTGAGCTGGTGACTGAGAGTTTTCATGGTACTGCAGGGCAATTTTCAGCATCCAGTGTCTTGTTCCCCACCTAACAGATCAAAGTCATCAGCATGAATTCAGACAGCGCCGTTTATATTTCAATCTATTATAGAAACTAGATCCTTTATTACCAATCCCCGCTGCCTGCAGGTGAAGGCACCAACTTCAGTCACAGTAGAAGTGCTGCCTCCATTTGCCTCAGCCCTCCCCACTGCCCTTGCTTGCAATGGTTGCTATTTTTATCTTCTGTAAAAACAGTACAATCAACTCCCTCTGCTACCAAAGAAGCTCTGATGGATAATTTAATACCAAACACTGAGATGATTAGGGGTGCAGGGTGGCTTTATTACAGTCAGAGAGAAGCTGAACAGGAGAAGGTTGTGCTGCAAGTCTGAAAGCTCCCAAAAATAGCAATGTGGAAAATCCACGGGGGGGAAGGCTCTACGGAAGTGTCAAATGATGAAAGAACCTGGTGGCTCAGGGAAAAGAGAGGCTCCTGAGAATGGGGGCTGTTCACCCATTAAACCCCAGCCTGCAAAACAGGCTGGCTTCTGGCGTGGTCAAACAAAACATGAGGTGGCTGTTCAGGCTGTCAATGAGTCAAACAAATCAGGCCATGCCTTTAATTACACCCACTGCTGCTGGACCAAAAGAGGAGTAAACAACTGCACTTTGCCCACAGGAGGAAAGACACGATTTCTTTGAAGCTCTCTTGATGTCAGAGGTCATCTGTTTTACTTTTTTTTCAACACTGGCTCTACTTGTTGTTCACCTCCCTGCATTGTTGGAGGAAAGGGACTCACCAGGTCTAGCACAGGAGCGCGTGTTACAGCAGACTGTATTTTCTCTGGCAGCTTCTGCTGACTGGAAGGTGCCCTCATGCTGAGCTGTGCACACAGTTAATGAGGCAAAACTCCTTTTGAGTGGGGTAGATCTGCTCTCTTGCAGATGTGCTGGTATAAATACATCTGTATTGGGATAGCTACTCATGTAGATAAATGAAATGACTCTTCTTGTCTAAAATAGATATACTCGTTATACCAGAACAATTTATGCACTAAGGGAATTAGTCATATAACTATATACAGTAGTTGAAATGGGATTTACCAGCTAGTGGGATGAATATTTATTCTTATCCATACAGAAGTAAGTACAGGTTTATTATTAATCTGTCCTATGTAGCAGACACAGTATGGACCCATATGGCTAGCAGCATGAATCTTATAACACTGAACTTCCTATAGTTTGTTTCCAGGATGTATCAATTAAAAGAAACAACAAAAAAACCCAACACCTTGCAGAAATACTTATGGCAGGACAAAAGTGCTGATGCCCTGTGTGAACAGCTGGCTTGAAATAATTATGGCCAGAGCTGGGTTACAATCCTTTCTTCTGGCTTTGAAATTTCAGTAATACCAGTATGATCAAGGAAAAACCTTTCTCCTCTTTGCTGGAATTTCAGGAAGATCCTCAGCTCATGTGAAGTCCACCTACACCAGCTAATGGAGTGGCTTCTTAGTGTGAAACTCAATTTAAACTTGAGACAGATCATCCTGGCACTGGAGAACACCCATGCAGGGTCCCCCTATCCATCTTCCTGATGCTCTGGGCACCGTTCCTTGCCCCTGGTCCTTTGCAGGGGATTTGCACAAGGGAGACACCAGGGACTGCCCTCAGCATCGATGGGTCGCAGTCCTGGGGCCAGGGCAAACTCATTTCTTTTCTCTTGGATTTGCTGAGGAGCAGAGACCAGTGAGCATTAATGCTGAGTTGGAGCATTCACATTTCCACTCCTACCTGTTTAATCATACACTGATACACCCCAGCCTTGGGGCTTACCATATCTGGCCTTTGCTAGCATTTTCCTAGAGCCCAGCAACAAGACTTCTATTTTGTCTGGTAGAGCTCATTTCAAAGAGGCCTGGTCCCCAGAGAGGCAGCTGACATTCTCTTTCTTCATTTCATCCTGCCAGCTGTCTTCTCAGTTCTGTCTTTTAGACCTGTTTTTGTTCCTGGGCAGAAATACTTGTGCAGGTCAGCCCCGAGCTTTCATTCAGTAGCAAGCTGAGGAATTTTTCAATGGCATAATGTTAGCCTATTTTAATCCCTGCATAAATTCACTCTCCTACAGCCTGGATACATCTAATTTAATGACAACATTGAGCCACATCAAGAAAACAAATGGAAGTGGGAGGGGTAAAAAAAAAAAGTTCCAAACCTTTTCTTTTGGCTGTCTCAGACTGCAAAGTGGATGAAGAATGCAGAAATACACCTTACACTGCACCACCTTGGTGACTTTTCCAGGCCAGCAGAGCGGTTACTCAGTAGCTGCTATTTCAGTTCCTAGCTCAGCCACAGATGTCACTACAAAGATAAATTTTCCGCCTTTTGCTGGGAGTTGCTGACGTAAGGAATAAGATGCCTGGTTGCAGAGTCCAACCTTGTGTCTCCCAAACCAACAGGGAATGATGAAATGGTTCTCTTGGTTTTTGGCAGTTCACCAACACCAACAGGTTTTCCAAGTGAGAATGTCAACCAAAAAAGCCTTCTTCCTCGCTAAAAAAAAAATAAATCTCTCAGAGCCATCTCCATCTCTGCTTCCCCAAGGCCCCAATTAAGCCATGTAAGAAACTCTCATCTCCCTTTCCTTTGCTTGCAGCCATGTCTTTGTGGTGTGGGTGGAATTGCTCTTTGTAGGTAGCAGTGCCCTGGGGCTTCGTTCTGTGAATCTCACTACAGCAGCCACCTCTTCTTATCTGCCAATCAAGGTATTCTCCCACTAGTCATTTTATAATCTACCATGTAATACTTTAGAATCTACTGTAGGGCTGACTCTTGACAAGATATTTCATGGTTTATTCAGAGTAAATGCACACTAAGCTCATTTAATCTAAAATCCATGCAGTTTCCAAAATTTCCTGTGCTCCCTGCATCCTCTTTATAAAAATACCAGCTTTTCCTCCTGCACCTTGGATTCTAACAGGACTTTATTTCATTCCTCTACCTTTTCTCTTCCTTCTTTAACTGAAAGTTGCTACCAGCTTCTCCTGAAGACAAGGGCAATGCTGTGATGGACTTCAGCAGGTGAAAGGCTGGGTCTCATCCACCACGTTCATCTACCAGAAGTGAGACCAGCATCACCTCCATAGGGTGTGAGGGCACCTTCAAAACACATTATCCACCGTAAAAAGCAGGGCATCCAGCAGCACAGCTGCAGGCAGACCACTCACTCAACAGCAGATTGAGTTACCAGAAATCACACTTGTGAGTTACCACACTTACCCTGAGCTTAAAACATTAGTCCTGACAAATGGTGAGAAAAGAATCATACCGTGAAAATCATGTTGTCATTCCAAATGGACGTGCTCCGTGCCAGCAAGTGAGAGATTTGGTGGCTGCAAATATAATGTCATGGGGGGGCATTCTTATGTCCTGACTGGTTGAGAGAGTTTTGGTGACAGTAGCATTTTGCTGAACACAGCTACTACAGCGTGGCTCCCTGTGAGCAGCCTGAACATTGCCGGGTGCCTCTCCCACTGCTGTGCAGGGCTGAAACTCCCCAAGCACCGCAGCTGAGGGTTCAGCTTGGTGCCAGCACCTCACTGCCACGAGGGCGAGTGATGCTTTAGAGGTGTGCATTTTCTCCATCCCTGCAGAGCAGTAAAATCAAGCATGTGGGCTTGCCCCAGGGTTTCTGCAACTGGGCTCAACTGGTCCCATCTGTCACCACCGGCTGCGTTAGACACGCAGTGTGCCTGGCTGCAGGGTAAGTCCTGGTGTCAAGGGCCTGGGCTGCAGCTGCTGCACACCCAGATGCCCCCAGATCTCAGCTATCAGTTGGGGATTTTGTGGAGGTAAAGGGATACATTAACCAAATTCCTTGCCCCTCGCTCCTCTTTTTGTTTTCATAGAATATGCTGAACTGGAAGGGACCATTCAAGATCATCAAGTCCAGCTCCTGACCCTGAGCAGGACACCCCAAGAATCTCACTGTGTGCCTGAGAGCATTGTCCAGATGCTTCTTGAACTCTGTCAGGGATAGTGCTGTGACCATTTCCCAGGGGGGTCTGGGCACTTCCAGTGCCCAACCACCCTTTGTATGAACACTTTTGTGATACCCAACAGAAACCCACCCAATTCAGCTTCATGATGTTTCTTCAGGTCCTGTCACTGACGAGATTGGTACCGGACCCTTTGCTGCCCTTGTGAGGATGTTGAAGGCCACAATGAGATCTCTTCTCTTCTCTTCTCTTCTCTTCTCTTCTCTTCTCTTCTCTTCTCTTCTCTTCTCTTCTCTTCTCTAGCTGAACAGACCAAGTGACTTCAGCTATTCCTCATAAAGATTCCCCTCCAGACCCTTCACCATCCTCATGGCCTCCTTTGGAAGCTCTGTAACAACTTTATGTCTTTCTTGTATTGTGGCACCCAAAACTGCCCCCAGCATTTGAGGTGAGGCAGCCCCAGCCCAGAGGAGAGCAGGACAATCCCCTCCTTGCCTGGCTGGCCATGCTGTGCCTGATGCCCCCCAGGACAGGGCTGGCCCTCCAGGCAGCCAGGGGTCTGCTGGCTCAACTTGCCATTGACCAGGACCCCCAGATGCCTTTCCACAGCACTGCTCTCCAGTCTCTCACGCCCCAGTCCGTACACCAGCCAGGGTTGCTCTGTCTCAGGTGCAGAATCCAGCGCTTGCCCTTGTCAAACTTCATACAGTTGGTGATTGCCCATCTCTGATTTGTCGAGGTCTCTCTGCAGGGCCTCCCTGCCCTCCAGGGAGTTGATGGCTCCTCCCAGTTTAGTGTTGGCAAACTTACTTAGTATTCTTCCCAGTCCTGCATCCAAGTTATTAATGAACATTTTGAATAATTTTGTTGGAATTACTTCTTCCTCACGTTCTGAGGAAGCCTCTGCTCTGTGGTAGATGCTCAGTACATCGAGCTGACACATAGGCAGCCAATGACCCAGAATTTCATGAGGCCACCATGATTTTGCAGATTTTTCCTACCAGGAGGTTTTGTGAGGAGTGAAACGTGTGGGAATGGTGAACCCACAGCAGGGGGGCAGTGCTCTATGGAAAATCCATCCACCACCCTTCAGCCATTTTGAGCATGGAAACCGTGACATTCCAGGGCCTGACCTAGGAGCCTGGAGCTTCTTTAACATCCTTCTTACTCCCTGTCCAGGATGATTGCACTCGAGAGAGGCTTGTACACAACTCTCTCTGCACAACTCAGGCTTTGTTTCTATCTCAGACACACACTTGGTTTTGAGGTTGAAGAACATTCTCAGATGTTTCAGTGTTTAAACCCATGTGTGTGTTTGTATCTGGTGTCTCTTTGGGCCATTCCTAGAAAGAAAACTCAAAAGGCCAAGGCACCTCCAGAGCACCCTGAGAAATGAGCCCTTGGCAGCTGGCCCGTCTTTATCAGCCATTGTTCAGGAGTCACATGCTACCCCAAGAGGGGCCATTTTAATTAAACTTGAGACTACTGCCAGCCTTTCCACTGGCCTCCAGCGTCAGCCCTTTTCCTGTGTTTACTGCAGACACATCCTGCCGGGAACTCTATCCAAACACAACAGCATGTTGCAAATAAACACTCAGCAGTGAGCTCCAAGCCTTTTCTCCTCCCTGTTTGTGCTGCCCTGTGCTCCTTCTGGGAGGCAGTGGCTGTGCTGTGGGATGACAGATCGCTGTCCGGGAGGGAGCAGGGACAGGTGGCCCTGGTAAGCTGAGTTGCAGCTCACTCCTGCAATTTAAACCGACCCAAAGCTTTGCTGAAGGTCTGCTGCTGCAATTTAGGGTAGAAAGTGGTTGTTTTCTCATTGTTTTGGACCATGTTGTCCCTGGGGAGCTCAGCTGGAGCATAGTAAGGAGCTCTCTGTTCCCCTCTCCATCTCTTCTTGCCATTCTCCAGCATGAAAATGTCTCAAGAGGATACCATGTGTGAACCTTCACAGTGCTTCCTGCAAGTGTCAGGGCAGTGAGAAGATTTTCCTATCTAATCTGTATCTGTGTACTTGCTTAGACTTGTAATATGTGCAAGAGAATGAGACTGCTCTTGCTAGTCCTGCCCATCCCACCCAGCACGCAGGGACCTCTGCTCCCTCTCCTGCTGCTGACACTTCCGTGGAAACCACTGAACTGGCATTCAGGGTAGAAGGGATTTGGAAAGGATTGCAGGTCCTTGAAGAATCCTTTCAGACCATAGGTTTTGTCTCCTTCCTCCCCAGAGGTCCCACAGGTCCCTGAAGCCAGCAGAAGAGGCATGGTGGAGCTGCCTCAAGCATGCAAGGCCCTCATAATGTTGGCCCTGTGCTCTGCTTTTTGTTTTTGTGATCTCTGCTTATCCCCTGATCCCTTTCTCCTCCCCTCTCTGACGTGCCTCTCTGGCTTTCCCAAGCACTGTGCCAAGATGCTAATTACATTCCTCGTGCTCCTGTGTTTCCATTAATGGCTGAGGACTTGGACCCATTCCTCTGTCCTTCTCTCCTCCCAGCATACCTGTCCCTGGCCCAGAGATGGTCCTGTCCCAGGCAAAGAGCCGGGGCTGAGGGTGCCACACGGCATGGGGCAGGACTCTGAAACCCAAGTGGGCAGAGAGGAGACAGCCTGCATGCTGCCCAAACACAAATGTGAAGGGTAGGACTTGTCATCCCAAGGTTACACAGGCTCAAGAAGCAATTAGACAAATTCACTGAAGGCAAATAGGCCCAGGGCTACTAAACACGCAGGTGTGACCCCTAAATGAGAACGTCCCTGAGCTGGAGGTTGCAGGGCCAGGTGAGCGTTCTGGGAATGGAGCCCATATTTTAGCTCTGCTGGTAACTCTTTTCAATGTTGCACCAGCAAGTGCTCTGCACAGTCAGAAAAATCATATGAGACCATAAATTCTCTTCCACAGGAATTTCTCTCAAAATATCTCCTGCCATAGTCCCACTTGCTTGCTTCCAGATTTTCAAAATATGGGAGCTAACCATCCATGACAGGGAGCAGAGAACTGGCTTCACCTTGTGGACTGTGTACCAAGGTGGCAATGGTTTATCTGGCAAAAGAGAGCTCCTGCAGATGGCTGCCTCTCGGTCCCTCTGTCCAGAAATGCAGGGTGCACCATT
Organism: Motacilla alba alba; assembly: GCF_015832195.1. NCBI lineage: Eukaryota > Metazoa > Chordata > Aves > Passeriformes > Motacillidae > Motacilla > Motacilla alba. Next base: position 52,331,876 of record NC_052020.1, on the reverse strand, counting down.
TTAGCATTAGGAATCCTCCTGGTTCACTGGCTGTTTCCAAAAAGAAGTTTTTGATATCCAAAAAGAAAGCTTTTCAGTGACATGCTGGAAGCCACACAGGACTTGGTGGGAAGCTCCCCCAGTCAATCTCAGAGCTCAGCATTGCTGCTCAGCCTGTTGCTGTTCATCCAGGAGCTGCTGCTGCCCGTCTTGCCTGCACCCACCCTGTCCCCTCTGCGGGCTGGGCTCCTGCCCCATATTCATTGTCACTATCAGGCCGCAGCCTTGGGGTGCTGTGGGGTTCCTGAGCCTCCCCTTGACTGTGCACCCTCAGAGGGGCAGTTCTGGGTCCCAAATTGTGTCTATATAGAGGAGGGGACAGCCCTGGGAGAGCTGCCACTGCATCACACCAGTCCCCCAGGACAAGCTGCACCAGATCTGCTTAAAGCGATAGTCGCCCGCAGGCTGAGCAGCGTCGCTCCCAGAAAAGGCTCGGGAAGCTGTTGTGCAAAGCTGACCTAATTTACAGCTTTCAGTGCTATTCTAGTAGTTTGGGATGTAGTGAAAAGGAACCTGGCATCTATCCTCATTTAATACACATCTCAGCCTGACTTTGGAATGTCCTACTGAAAGTGCAGCCAAGGGAAACTTTTTTTTTTTTTTTTTAACAGACCAACAGCCAAGGGGGGAGTAAAAAGTAGGGAAGAGGGAGTGAGAAAGAAAGCAACAAACAGCAACCAAGGGTTTGGGGACTGCAAATAGCTTCATGAATAATACTATCCCCTAGAAATCAAGTGGCTGGAAACACTTGCCTGACCCAATATGCAAATCTGTCCTGGGAGGGGATGGGGCAGATGGGATTTCTCATACCCAGCACTGGACTGCTACAGGGGAGACTCAATCTTCAAGGGCTGGGCACAGCCAGAGGTCTTCACCATGTGTGCCACCTTTGGGGATGCCTCTAGGAATGAGGTCAGGTCATTTTGGTGAAAACTGGGGGATGCTTAGGGGAGGAAGGGGATGCATGTGGTGGGTGAAGGTCAGCGCTTGCCCAGAGCAGCTCGGAGCACCTTGTGGTGGGAGCCCCTCTGCGCCCACATGTAAATGTGGATGGGGCTTCAGGGACAGACAGGGATCCCTTGAAACACCCCTGGGGGATGTGGACCTTTTCTGAGAGCAGCAAAGAGCCTCCAACACCATGGCATGGCTGTGTTTGCACCTGTCCTGCAGCACATGAAGGGCAGATGCTTCACCCTCTGCCCCACCAAGGCAGCTCCAACCGGCCCAGTCAGGAACAGCCAACACACCTCTGTGTACAAAGTATTCATGGATAAAGGCCCTGGGAGGGCACCAAGGGAGGCAGCAGATCCTGAGGAAGGCAAAGGGCATTTGCTCACCTTGCCCTTGTCAGGCTGTGGCATGGAGGAGACTTTGCTGCCACGTCCCTGGTCAGAGGAAGGGCTGTCCCTCGTCCGTCCCTGCTGCTGGCTCCATGGTGCTTACTGAGGGATGTGCTGCTGCATCCAGGCCCCTCTGTTCCCAGGAGCCCGAGGCCCAGACAAGGACTGTGCTTTTTACCTGGCAGTTTCTCCAGACATTTTCATGTGTGCTAGACTTGGCTCTCCAGGGCAGAGAGGTCCAAAATCAGAGTGGCTTTTGTGAGTAGAGGTTATTAGGTTCCAATAACACACAATGTATCTTCAGACATTTCCTCATCCCAGTGCACACACGGGGACAGCATTCCCAGGACACAGTGTTTCACAGTGCTGTCTGCTCTCAGTGACACACAGGGACTGGCATGCTGGCCTGGCACAGTAGGTAGAAACTACAATAAATGTGTCCTGGCAGAGGTGTTTGCACAAAACTGGCATTTTTGCCCTCAGAGTCCAGGCACATGTGGTCATACTGTGGTCTATCAACGCACTTGCCGTGCCATTTCAGATCCCTTCCAGGAGTGGGTCTGCTCCCTATGGCTCGTGTTGCTCTAAAGATTTTTCCTTTATTTCTAACAGGAAGATTCTTCTCTTTTTCTCATGACCCTGTTTTGGCTTCTTTCCCTTTTGCCTCCTTGGATAACCTTGTGACTTTTAAAATACGGAATTATTGCCTCTCTTCATGGCTTGGAGCTCAGGGATCACAGCAGCGCCTGCTTTTTGTTTCCATGTGACACATCATTACATGTTCTGCACTTTTTATGTTTATTTGGGGCGTTGTCCCCATGGATGTTACAGTGGCTCAATCCAGCTGCCTCTGGTGCAAATAACTGAGAGCATCCCTTTGGCATCAACCCCCCTTTAAAGTATTTGGCACTGGAGAGTTAAGAGAGCTCCCAGAACTGTGATACATCTTGTCAGTCTCACATGAGAGGCCAGGACATTGAACTTGAGCACAAGGTGCTGGGATTTAAATCAGAATTAATCTGTGTAGCACATTGGTGCCTGCAGTGCACCTGGTAAAGCTGGAGCCAGCAGACACCATCAGCAATTTGCTGGGGTGCAGCTCGTTGACCTCTCTCCAGATGGACTCACGGTGGTCATTCCTCCTTTGGTCCAAGGAGCAATTGCAAAACTTCTAAAGGCTGAGCTCTGATCACTGCACCCTGGCTCACCCTTTTGCATGCCCAGGCAATTTGCATAGATTCTGAAGGATGAATCCTGCAAGGGCTCCTTTGGGATATCGAGGTGTGGATGGGACTGACCTGTATCAGTTGTGCTGCCTGGCACACACCTGCAGTGGGTGGGTTCCATGCTCTTACCAGAGCCTCTGTGCTTTGGTCTGCAAATTCACAAGTGGCAGAAACCAGCCCTGAAGCTACAGAGAGCTGTACTTGAGCTCATTTCTCAGCCAGTTTTGTAGTGTTGCTCTTCATGTGTCTAGAATGGACTTTTTAATTTTAATCACTGGTCACACAGCAGAGCCTGAAGGGACTCTTGAGTAGGGTTAAATGCAAAAGCTTCTCCATAATTACAGTGAAATTGCTTGTGTGAGGGTCAGTTTTAACAGAAGCTTTAATTTTAACCACAATTGGTTTGAAGACTGACAGACAAAAAAGGGATCCAAGCCTGTTTGAACTCAGATGTGAATTCTGCCCTGTGGTAGGAAAAACAAATGGCCGAGCTCAACATCTCCAGGTGTAATGAAGTTTGATTTTCTTGATACCACAGCTGAAAATCTGACTCTGGTCTTTGCAGCACAGGTGTTGCTGACCCTGGGAATGTTTGCCTGGGTGTAGCTGTGTGGAATGGGTCTGGGTGAGACTTTCAGCACAGTCTGAGTGTGGTTTGCAGCATTGCATAAGGTTTGCAACACAGGCTACAAGGCCAGGAGCAACTGACCTCATGTATGGCTCCCTTCTCAGCCAGTTCTACAGTGTTGCTCCCTATTTGTCTGGGATGGACTTTAATTTAATCATTAATGGTTCCTCGTGTGTCCTCTAAGTAAGGGGGAGATTTATAACTCCATCAAAATAAATACCCCAGGATAAAGGTCTCCAGACCCAAGCATACTTCTAGGGATGTATGGGATAGCTGTTTTCTTCCACCATCTTCTCCCCTTGCTGCTTCCACTTCTCCTCTCGTGCCAGTAGAGTCAGGAGGTTTAAGGAGATGGACAATCTGAAAAACTAATCCCACAAGGAAAAGGAGAATATCTGTTTGGTTCTTCCACATACCTGGAGAAAACCCAGTGCTTCATTGTTGGTGAGGGGAGGTGGGACCACCATTTTCAGCTCTGCAATCAGCTTAGTTGTATTGTCCTAGTGCTTTCCTTTAATTTTGATTGCTTTCCCCCCTCCCAGGGACAGTCCTGTCATTTTGTATGTGACACCAAAATATAGAGAGGCAGTTTCCAGAAGGCAAAAGACAGGTAGCATCAAATTCGCTTCAGAAAACAGACTAGGATTTTTAGAGCATGTGCTGTGATAGGAAATTTCTTCACCTGCTATAGGGAAGAAGATACTTCAGCAGCTGTGGATATAAATAGCACTTATCAGGCAGTGAAAGGGAAACAAAGACTTGGGTAATTACAAGAAGAAATGTCTAGGGGAAGATGGTTTTTTTAAAAAGCAATTAAATCAGCTCCCATGCAGCTGGTGAAGGTAGGAGATGTTTGGCAGCAGGGTACAGAACAGCCGGGTCTAAGAAAGGCCTTTTAATAAAGGTCAGATAAGAGCAGGGGCTGGGAGCTTGTGCATATATTGGACAAAAAAATCAGAAGTAAAGAAAGATTATTGTGACTTTAATTACTGAGCTGGGGTTTCTCTGACTGAGGAACAGGAGCCTGAACCTCTCTCAGCTAAGGGCTATTTTTTCACAAACAGCATTTTTCCTTCAAAAATGCCTTCACCTTCCAAAGACAGGCAGCAGATAATAGAAAAGCATAATTTCTCTGATGATTGTACTTCCTCTTGATTTGTTAATTTAAAAGAGAGATCTTGGGAGTGACCTGGATGCCAGCAGGCCTCTGCAGTGTGCAAAGATCCTTGGCATCAGCAGACTTGTACTCAGGATGAGGCTGGGAGCAGGGCAGGGGGCAGGTGCAGTGGTGATAGAGAGATGTGCTGCTGCATCCTTTCAACAAAGGGGTCTTGGGTGGGCCAAAAAGAAAGTTCACATGAATAGGCCGAGGACAGTGAAAGCAGTGGAGCTACAACCATGAAATCAGTAGAGGCCCAGGTTATTACTTCAGCATAAACCACGTGGCCAATCATTTGTTTGACTGTTCAGATTGACTGAGCTCACCTCGGTTCTGCCCAGCTTACCAGTTTTGCCCCTATTGAAAAAGTGGACAGGAAATATTTTCCCAGAAAAAGGACAACCTGCAAACACACAGCTCTCACTCAGGCAGCTGTGGCTCAGTTTGTCATATGTGGGATTACATTTGGCTCACACAGTGCTCAGGTAAGTGGTCTGTGTTGCTTGAAATGTCAGCAAGGTCACCCGAGGTGCTGGATGTGACTGCAAGGAGAGCTGCTGGTGCAAAGCCAGGCTCTTACCCCTGCTGCTCCCGCTGCCTGGAGTGATGCTTTCTGTGTTTTGGCTGTGCCAGTGAGTTGTTGCAGTGCACATGCTGCTCTTCAGAGAACAAAATGGTAACGTGGCTGCACAGATTACTTATCTGTTAATAAACCTCTCGTGATGAAAATTCAGGGAGTGGAACACTGCTGATCATGTGAGAGTGAGCGAGCAAATGCCATTATCTCAGCCTGTATCAATCTCTGGAAAAAAAATAACATTCAGGGCCAACATAGTAGCAGAATTGTTGGTCACTTAGCTCTGCCCTGGAACAGTTTACTCCCAGCTCTTTTTGGTTTTAGTGACAATGAAGGACAGATTGCAGCTGCATCATGTGAGAAAGAATTACTTACCGGTGTTACAGTGTGTTTTGCATTAACTGTTGGGAGGCTGATGCTTAGTGGCCAAGACTCTGGTGCATTTTGAAGTCCCACAGTATGAGCAACATGAGGGAAATAAAGTTTCCCTGAGATCCAGAGTGAAGGCTTAAGTCCTTAACAAAACTTTGCCTCTCCTCTCTGGCCCTACCACACTTACCACAACAGGGCCAAGACAAAAGCAGCAAATAACAATGTAATTTTTCTCAATTCTTAAAACGTGGATTTTTTCAGGAGTGATACTGATGCCTGGCTCTGGTCCTTGCTTGCTTCTTTGGAAAGCCAATCCAAATAATCCTGTTCCTCCTAGACAAAGGGCCCTGCCTGTTTTCTGTTGCCCATAGAGATGTACTTTTCTTGAGCGGGGGACAATTCCATCTGCAGTGCCAAGTCCTCAGCCTCAGCCCCCTGTGACTGGTCTGATGTGCACTGTGGAAAATGATGGGGATCTCAGGGTTAAAACAAGTTAGGATCACTATTTTTTTTTTTTAGTAAGGCAAACAATTCCAGGGCTGCAGTGCCTAGGAGAAGCTCTGCCTCTTTCCATTCTGAGTGCTCAGGCAGCACTCAGGCCTGCCAGGCATTTTTTCCCTTTCTGAACTAGACACCACTCTGCAGAAGTAAACTCAAAGAGCAGAAGGAAACTCTGCATTTCTTGGTATAAAATTCCATGGGAGAAGTTCTTACTGGTCTCACTGCATCTTGGGGTCTGCTATGAACTGGGCTTTTGAAGCCTCAATTCTCCTTGCAGGAGGTTGGACACTCAGTGGTGCAAAGGCTTCAAGCCAGAGAGCTTGGTCACTCACTCTTGCCCTCTGCTAACAGCCAGAGGCAGCTGATGTTGGAGACATCCTGGTTTCCTTCTTTGGTTCCTGACTCCCAGGCCTGTAGGGAGGGGGTCAAGTGTTGCTATATTTAGTGACATTTTTATGTGGTTTTGATTTTGATCAGTATTGGTCCTTTTGGAGTACCTAACAGCTTCCACAAGCCCAGTCTGTAGCCATGGTGTTTGTTGGCACCAGGCTGCTCCAGGTAGATACAAATCAGCTGACAAAGTTAACAGTCTACCTCCATCCCAGCTAATACAAATCTCCTCTTCTCTTCTCTTCTCTTCTCTTCTCTTCTCTTCTCTTCTCTTCTCTTCTCTTCTCTTCTCTTCTCTTCTCTTCTCTTCTCTTCTCTTCTCTTCTCTTCTCTTCTCGTGTGGTTTGCACATCTGAGATCCCAAGGGAAGGCTGGTCCAAGCCCATCTAAGCCCGTAGCCATGGGCAATGTATCTCTGTTCCTGGGGACAGCATTGGGATCCAATGGGATGTGCTGATGCCTTGAGGCCCCTGAAAGCTGGCCTGTTCAGGCCTCACGCAAGGAGGGTTACCCAGAGCACCTGTAGAATTTCCTGCTCACAAGATAACATTATGGATCATGCCCTGGATTCTTTGAAGCCTTTAATTGCTCTTCTCACTGCTCTTCAATGACATCAGGAAAGATTTTCTAAAGCTTCCAGCCTCTCCCATGCACACACGCCCACATACCTTCCTTGAAGATGTGGGGCCAGCCAACAGTCACCATTACTGAGAGTAAGGACCCTCAGACAGATCACATCAGCACTTTGCGTCCCGTGGTCCAGCCTAACACCTGTTCTGAACACACGTGGAAACTGGAAGGCAATAAAAGGAAAGTACATCAAGGAAAATCAGAAATACCAGGAAAGCCTCAGGGGCTTTATCGAGGAGTTCAGTTCCAATTTAGTACAAAATTCACAGGGCTGGATCACAGTAGCACCAGAGCGACGGACTGTGATTTCCCTGGGTCTGTTCATCTGCCACCTCCTCTGGGCACAACCGAGTGAGAGGAGCTAATGAGGTCCAGACAGATCCAAGTTGGAAGAACACACAGTCTGCTTCTCAGAAGGATTAAGAATTAAAGAGCCACTGTCAGGTCCCATAAGTGTAAGCACGAGGTACAAAACCCAGCAGCCCTGAGCTGCTGAAACCGAAAAAGCTCATTGCGTTCTTCACGGCAGGACGCAAAGGGCATCAGTCCAACAGTGTCTGCAGAACAACAGCTGGCACTTTGTCAGGAGGAGGGGCTCTGCCAGGCAGGTTCTTGCAGCAGGTTGGAAATGCAGTGATTGCCAGAGGTGGATCAGCACCTATTTACCCAGGGGACAATTTCAGCCTGAATGTCCTGGTGCCACACTCTTCTCTGAATGTACAGCTTTGTTGTACTGAGCTGGTCCAAAATGCATCTTGGAATAGCTCATCCCAAGTGCCCAGGTGTCAGCATGTTCCCCAGTAGGCAGCAGAGGAGCAGAGGTGTTTTTGGAGAAATTGTCCCAGCTGTGGTCCATGTGTGTCCTGAGTCACCCTGCTCCGAACCTGGAAATCTGAGTCACGGTCCCGCTTCCCTGCTGGCCCAGGAGGGTTTGAATCAGATCACAGCAGCGTGAATCAGGACTGGAATGAGCCCTTCTCCTGAGTGTCAGGAGGCTCTGAATCAGGTCCTGAATGAGTCCTTTCCTTCCAGACATGGAGAACCTGAGTCAGGGTCTAGGCTGATGCTCCCGCTCCAGAGCAGAGGGCATTTACAGAGCATGATGGTGAGAGTCCCTGTGTGGCAGAACAAGAAGGAAAACCATTGCATGGTTTGATTAAAAACTGCCTGAATGCTCTCATTCTCTGCCAATTTGCTGCAATATCACAAGGCTCTCTGAAGTGGAGGCAAGAGAGAGGAATACAAAGACCAGGAATGGTCACCTACCAAGTGAACTCGGAAAAATACCAAATCCAGATGAGTACCTGTGCAGGAAAGGAGGCACCCTCCATATTTTGTAGAATGACCATTGACATTATCCAAAGTAACCCAAGGGCACAATGTTGCCAGCACAGCTTCAGGCTCAACTTTTCATACTGCTTTTGAAGCTCTGTTTTGCTGACACAGGCGTTCTCCCTCCCTGCCAGGGAATAAGGGATGCTTTCTTCAGCTTTACACATTTTTGCACACATTCACTTTCATGCTTTGATTCATTGACTTGTTAGTGGTAGGAGTAATGAGAGTGGGCTGCATGTGCTCTTCTGCACTCCTTATCTTCTTTATTATTGCCCTTGACACTAATAGTGCTCTTGGGCTGAGATAGGGATGATTCATGTGACACATTTTATCATCTGAGAATGGAGTTTACAAGGTGTTTTTTCTTCTAAGCCGTTCTATGGTAGCATCTCTCACACTTTTATTGTACCTAAGAGCTGCTGCAGTGGAATATTGCTGTCGTGTGACCCATCCAGGGAGATGGTTTGTTACAAGACAAGATGGAGGAAGAAGGAAAAAAATTGTTGAAGGTGTAGGCCAGGTCCATTTGTGGATGGGACAGGACAACATGAACAGCCAGTCACTGCTGACAGCTGATCACTGGCAGACATGGGGGCATCAGCCAGGATTGTCTGGATATTTTGTCTTCATCTTGGCATCTGCAAATGTTGCAGCTGGGTGCCAGCTCCCCACTTCCAGTGTCAAGGCAGAAGATGTTGGATCACATTTGGAGAAGGAGGATAGAGTTTGGTGTTTCTTTAGGAGAAGACATGTTATGGTTGGAGACAAGACTGACTAATACTTGGCAGAAATGAAAGGATATTTTGAGGTATCTGTGTAACCTTCTGTTTCCTTTACTCTTTTCCTACAATATTCTCCTCTTCTATGACTTGCAGCTGCTTTATGTTATATCTACTTCTGATCTGCTTTAGCATCCCTGGTAATCCCTCTGCTGACTTGGAAGGAACTTCTCATCTAACTGTCTCTGGGGTTTGCAGGAGAATTGTCGTGCTACATTTGGGTCAACAGCGATGATCAGAGCATAAGTATTGAATTAAAAATAAAATAATAACTAAATGGCAGCTGCCCCTTGAGGGGTTTTCAGCTCCCATCACTGAGCACAAAAACCAGTTTGATCTTGCAGTTAAGTCTGTACGCCCAGGGACAAACTGGCTGTGCTACGGCCCTTTTATGTCACATTGGCATGTCCCAGAGCATGCAGCTCCTCCAGCCCTGAGTTGGTCTGGCACTGCAAAAGCCCCACAAGGAGTAGCTTATGCCCCTGCTGCTCACCTAATGCCAGGTTTATGCCTTATGGTGTTCATCACAGTGGCATTAAATGGCATAGAAACATCTGCTCAGGAGCTGAGGCCAGACTGGAGAGTGGTGACCCAGACACTGACTGATGGGAGCTTTGGCAGGGACTGAGCCATCTAAAAGGGTTCCATCATGGCAGAATAAAATAAAACTGATTTCTACCACTTTTTTCACCCACCAACCCTTTTCCAAGCAGTTACTGGTGGTGCCAGCAGTGGAATTAACAGCTCTTATTTAGGCTGCCCTTTAAAGACCCACTTGGTACATCAGCTTAATTGCCAAGTTACAACAGGAAGCAACTTCACAGTCTGGAGCGTGACTTTGAATTTAACTGCAGTAGCCAACACTCAGGATTGCTTTTGCTTTGTTGTAGTCTTGTGGTATTGTCCAAGTGTAAAAAGCTGGTAAGAAGAGTAATAATCCCTCTAGTTTCCAAAGGGATGGTCAGCAGGAGCAAAACATCATTAGTTTGCATCCAAAGAATCCTGACACAGGAGGCTGGGAGGGCAGGAGAAAGGGGATGCTGCATGCATCTGAGCAATGTTTGCAGCTCTGACAATAGCTGTGGGTCTGGAGGCTTTGGGGTGCTGCTCAAGGCCAGAATGAAATTCCTGGCTCCTGCCGATGAGCTGCACAGCAGGCAACAGGTGGGGAGGATGGAGCACCTTGGCACCAGCTGTCATGGTGGAGAGGAGACCAGCTCCTCCCCCCTTGTGAAGGGGCAGCAGCTCCAACCTGCAGGTCCAAGGGCTACCAGCTGTGGCTGTGGTCACCTTGGATTTGGTTCACTCTGATGTCTTGGCTTGCAGAGCACCACGCTGGTGTGCTGCTGCCAGGCCATGGGCCTTCCCTAGAGTGTGGTCTGCCTGTGGGATGCTGTGGGGCTGGGACATGCCAGCCGGTGCCAGAGCCTCCCAGGTGCTGGGAGTGGGGACAGGCTGCAGGCACCCAGCCTTCCCCAGGGAGAGGTTTCCCAGAGGTGTGAGTCCAGCCAGGGGAGGAGACAGCTCAGCCACGGGAGCAGTGGCTGTTCCTGTGTGTGGTTTGCTCTCTCTCCTCTCACAACCCCTTTGCTTTGGGAGGCAGAGCGTGTGTGCTGATGGCAAGCTGACAAGTGAATCAGTGCATATGTGCTATCAGCAGTGCTGGGGGAAGAAAACAGGGATTTATCCTCCCCCCATTGCTTCAGACAATGCTTCCGCTTGCAGCCTGAGCTCCGGTTAAGGACATTTATTGATTGCTTCTCTGGTTTACTACTGGCTGCCCAGGGAGCAAATAACAACATTTTAAATGAACAGGCTGAAATATGGCAAGGCAGGAGCTGACAGGCAGTGATTAAGCAGCTCTCTGATCTGGAGGAGGGTGAGAAACAAATGACAGTATATATAGATGTATGACGGCTAATATAGCTGGGAGGAGAATTAACTCATTGTAGGAAGGTGGAAGATCTTTCTGCTACTCTTCTTCCTGTCTGATGATTAAGCTGCTAAACTCGAGTTGCCAGAGGGAGAAATTATCCCAAATACATTTTTAAAAGGCTGCTGCCAGAGCACTGTGTATCTGTGTTCCCACAGCACCCACAGAAACGAGGGGCTGATTCCATGGCTGCTGAAGTCAATGGGAGGATTGCCAGTGATGTCTGTGGGTGTAAGTCTGACCTCCAAATTCTGAGAATGGTTTCATTGAGAAAAACACTTCATACGTGGCACCCTTAAAAACTGGTCCACAAATTATTGTCATGAGAAGAAAGGGAGCATTGCTGGTGACCTTCTGGGTGCCACAGTAGCAAGCATCCTAGATCACAGACGTGCAGTTTGAATCACACACATTTACATCATTTTGCTAATCTCAAGAGTTTAAGGGATCAAACCATATTTTCCCCTCACCCCACTTCTGAACACATAGGCACATATAGGCTATGTTGGAGGGTCCACTGAGTGGTGGTCTGTAAAGCATTTTGCTCAATGGGTCATTTGTGCTTAATGGTTCATTCCTTATAGGTAAAACAAATAACTTTTTAGGTGGAAGAAGTTCAGCTGCTGTTCTGCATGGTACCATGTGCTACCAATGTGTCACCTCGAGCCCAGGTTCCCTAATCACATATGTCTGGTGCTGCAAATGCATTATCTGTTGATAAGAAACATTTGCATAAGGCAGATTTATTTTTTTAAAATATATCTATAACTTATATAAGAGGAAGTAAGTTCCTGGAAAATATTGGCAGAGAACTGGAGAGATAACCCAGTTCCTCTGAGACCCGCCATCAGCCTTTAATCTCCCTCTATCACCATTTCTGTATTGCCATTTGCAATGGGGCTGGAAGGCATTTCAAAGGGCTCAGGTGCTAAAATTGCTGACTACAAGCTCCAAATCCATGGCTGAAGGTTACAGGCAGAGGTGGGGCCAGCAATGGCAGGTCTGACAAATGGATTGAAAGTCAGGTGCTCACTGTACCATTGCTTTCCTAGACATGAGCTCAAAAGCCCTTGAAGGTCACTGAGTGAGTTTCATAGTAGACTGATGGGAAAAGACTGTCTGCAAATCAGGTTTTCACCAAATGCAATGTTCCTGTAGAATCAAAGTCCTCTTTGTTTAACAAGGACAACAGGTTTATAAAGATCTTATCATTGCCAGATATTACTTTGCTGTGCAAAACAGCAGGGTGCCTGAGAACGCAGCAGGACATTATATCATCTTAAAACCTGTAATTAAAAAATAGTTCTTGTTTGGAAAAAAAATTAACAAGAGAATGTCAATTCTTCAGTTTTTTACTGGCAGTCAGAATTGAGAGATAGCATGCCAGATGTCCATGTTACGTTGTGTCAGGCTGGACTTTAAGAGAAAAAGTTTGAGAGAAAATTCGAGAAAGGTGCATGTATGACTCGACTTCTCTGAGTGTGTCTTCTGAATGTCCCACAGAACCAAGTGGTTTCCACTGACAATACAAGCTGGCTTTGACTTTTGTCTCTGGGCATTTTCTTTTCTTCTCATTAAAATTAACTTTCCCCACTGACACTTCCTCCTCGTTGCCATTCCGTGGGTTGTTGGACTTTCCTCAGGGAGAAGCAGCTGCAAGACCATCTCATGCATACTCCATAACATGGACTTTGGAGGAAAGTGGGAGGAAAAAGAGTTGCAGATTTGGAGAGATGCAAAAGACAAATTTAAAGCTGTTAAGGAAATGGCAAGCTTTTAAAACCAAGGCATTTTTATGAATAAGAAAAGCTCATTAAGGCTTTTTAAACACTGCCAGCTCCAAGGAAGGGGCATTTTCATTTACCTTTGTGTGTGAAGGAGAGCTTTTTGAGATTCTTGATATTTACATTGAGAACAGGCTATATCTTGTGACGGTCTGGAGAAAAATGACAGAACATTTTCTCTACTAAAGGGAAGCATTGCCCCCGTGTAACCCAGGCCTGTGGGATGCAGGTGAGAGGAGACACCCCAGGGCTGCATCATGTTAATCCCTTCAGGATATGTGCTACCACAAGCTCATCTGGCTCCCTGATGAGGTATGTTAAAGCTGAATTTGGCTGCTGCAACTCTACTCCAGAGACCTCCAAGCACTTTGCTCTCTTATTAGATGAAGAGTACAGGGTCCTTATTTTGTGCAGAGATGGGGCTGAATTATATTGGAACCTTCCCTGGCTTTCAGAACTATAAACTGTAGACCTGAATGATGTAATTGTGAGACATCTTTGTTTCTGTGTACATAAGCATTCTAAAAGACATACATTTACTGAATAAACCCCTAATAAGCTGACTTTATAAAGCACCCTTCACTTTGCTTTTAGCATATAATCGATCATCACGTCCATACGGCCTTCGTGGAGTAGAAAGTAATATTATAAACAAGCATGTTAGAAGGCTTTATATGAATAATAAAAGAACAGTAGAACTCTAAGGGCAGAGCCAGCAGCAGTGCCTGGCCCTGTGCTGGCTGACAGCAGAGCCCTTGCCTGTGACAGTGCTGTGCTGAACCCAAGTGACCCATCCAAGGTCGGACACAGTCACAGGGACACTGGCCCTGCTCCATCAGCTGAAGCTTTCCTGTAGGTAATCACTTTTTCCTTGATTTCTTTGTTTTGAATTTGCAAGAAATTGCCCTGCCAATGGAGGGATTCGTTCCCCAGAGAGAGGCAGGGGCAGTCTCCCTGCCTGTGCACCAAATCCGCACTGGTGTTCCTGGAGTTAGCATTTCCTCAGTGACAGGCCTGACTGGGAGGAGGAGGACTGGCAGAGAAGTGCAAAGACTAATTTCAGCAAGGAACATGGAAAAAGCCTCCCAGTTCTGGGGTGTGAGTTTCTGAGATTGCCTCCTCCCTCCTAGTGAGCTCGTGGTGAGAGATGTGGAGGCAGCACGGTTCCTCCAGAGGGATAACATCCGTTCCCTGCAGTGTCCCACGAGGTGACAGGGACATGTGGGCACAGTGCACATGTGATCCTCCTGCTCTTGCAGCTCACAGCAGCATTGCCCCTGGGAACATCCACCTCAGGGGGAACTTTCTGTTGCTTTGCAAGTGCAGACTGATGGCTGAGTGGGAGTTTTTGTGGTGCAGGTACAACTGATTTGTTTTCCCCAAATAAAACTTTTAATGCAAGAAAACCCCGCCCATAACTGATGTCTGAATTTGCAGCACATAACCCAGGCAGGTGAAGCTGTACAGGTGATAAAGCAAAGGCTGCATGGCCTTGGCACATGCCAAAGTGCCAGTGTGCCTTTTGGGGCATAAACCAGCCTTTCCTGTGCCTTCCAAGATGTGCAATGCCATGAAATGAGAAAGTGCTGCTGCTGTGAGAGCATTTTGCACAGCTCCTGCTCTCAGGCATCAGCCTCAACGCCACCACACAGCCCGAGAGCTGCCTGAGGAAGGGGAAGAGATTTAAACTGACACATTAAAGAGACCAAAATGAAAAGTTGTGGGTGCAATTGGGAATAAATGCTTCAGAGCTGCTACAGCTTGTGCTCGAAAATAGCGTAGAGGAGGGGGGTTTAAACCCTGCACAGTACTTCCAAGTAGCCCTTTGGATAAATTGACACAAATTCCAGAGGGATTTAAACTACAAGGACAAGGATCCAGAGCCTCTGCTCTGCCTGTGCACAGGCTTTAACAATGTAATGGAAAAAGCCTGATTTCAGTTGCATGGGGCAGGGACAGGAATTTGGGAAGGGAGCATGCTTATAATGTGCATGCTTGCACAAGCTTTATTAGGATTACTTTTAGGAGTATTTATTGTACCTGGCCAAAAGAGTATAAGCAACACAAACTCCCTTCAAATACAAGACTACATAATTTTGTGAGAAAGTACAAAATAAATATGTACCTACTGAAAGGCTCAGGATTAGGGTTAAGTTTTATTTTGTCTTTGACTTGTTTTTCCTGTTAAACAAACAAAACTGCAGTTAAAGCTTCATTTGCAGAGAAATGTGGTTTTATTTTGAAACCAACTTTAAGCTGCATCATGGGGAAAGCATCTCTTGGACTTCCCAAGTGCTTCTCTTTTTGTGAGGTGGTGGTGGGGGACGAGCTAGGAAAGTGAAGCAGATGTTATTAGGATTCAGTTTATTCCTGCTGACTTTGCCCAGCTCCTGTGCTGCAGCACAAAGCTGCTCTGCTCTGCTCTGAACTGTGGGAAGGCACAAAGCCTCGCTGAGCAGGTTTACTCCAAGGTCCTCAGGAGGTGAAAGAGGAATTTGTCCTTTTGCTGGCAAAACCCACTGCTTACTCTGTTGCCCCAACAGTTCCCTATCTGTAATTAAATTCCTTACAAGGCTGTTCCACCACCCACAGCCTGTGCCCCTCAGCCCAGCACTCCCCAGGTGCTGGTGCAGTCCCAGAATTCAGAGTCCAGCACTAGCACATTTGTCATACGGTTCTGAGGCTGTCTTGCTTCTTTTATCTGTGTTTCAAAGGTAATGAGCCAAACACTTTTCTGATGTCATTGGTTTAAACTTCCTCATTAATTCTAATTGCGCTGCATAGGGCAACAGGCTCTAATTGCATTGGGCATGGGAATGAGGGCTCTGGGCAGAGACATGGCAGCTTCCTGCTCTTGGAAGCCGAGGAAGGAAGGCTTTAGGTGGTGATGTCAAGGGGAAATCACTTTATGTACAGGTATCTCCCAAGTAAGCTCAGAAGGTGACACAGTCTGGGGTGTTTATCAGATCAGAGCGAAGAGCAGAGTCTGCCCAGCCCATTCAACCCCCATGGGCAGTTTAATAAGCTCAGTGCCAAGAAATACAGCTGAGAAACCTGCCATAAAACTGGTACCACTGAAGTCAGGAGGACATCCTGATTGTGTGTGACTAACCAAGCAAGAAAGTAAAACCACCTCCTTAAGGCACGTAGGAATTAACAATGTCAATTTACGCACGACAGGTTTAATCCCAGAGAGACCTTTCTGAGTTTGTCTGTGTTATCCCATCAAGCCTGGGAAGGGAGCATCCTTCTTCCAGACCGGCACTGAACCCCCTTTTCCAGTGCCTGTTTTTAGTCTCTTGCCTGTCAGTGGCAGTTTTTGGACAGGGCTTGAATTATGGGGCCATTCCTGTCCCCTCATTGCGTGAAGGCTGCTGTCACAGGCAGACAGCTGGTTTTACCTCTTCTGTGAAATTCTGTGAATTCTGGACCCCGTTCAAGACTGAACAAATCAACGGGGACTTTCCATTGTTTGCAGTGAGCTTTGGAGCAGCTGTTATTGTTCTTCATCATCTGCTGGAACATTTCTAATCGAGTTGTTGTTGTCTCCTGAGGAAACTTTTAGAAGACTTTCAGAAACCTTCACATATTGGCAAAGCAAGTTTTTGGTTTCATTCCCAGGGCAATAGTCAGGCTTTTTCCTTTTTACTGACGTCATGGCTTTTGGATGTGCTCAGACTAACTCGTGGGTGAATTCAATATTCATCTTTGCAGCTTCTGCTACTTTTTCCTTTTTATCCCACGGTGGTTTTTTGCCTTCTAGTTCTTACAGAACCACGTTTAATTTCCACAAAAGAGTGAACTAAAGACAGAAAAAGCAGAGACTTGAATTTATTCTTCAAATATTTAGGGAAAAATCCCAAAATGCTGTTGCTTATTATCCCTGTGTCTTTTTGTCGTTGTTTTTTGTTTTGTTTTTTAATCCTTTTCCTTTGCAAAGATTTCTGACACATATGTCCATCTGTAGCCATTTTTCTTGCCTGTCTGGGTTTTGCCTTTCTCTCATTGTGTGAAGACTGATGGGCATTGTCAGCTTTTTCCAAAGCTGTGGATTTAGAAATCCAGAAATCTACTAATTAGTTCATGCTTAATCGGCATGATCTGCAAGAGCAGTTCTGGAGTCTTGTAGATTTGTTCCAGCACAGTCAAATTATGCTGATTAGATTGGTAAAAAGCCAAAAAACAAAAGCATAAATAGCAATTATTTTAAATAAATTCCAAGCACATAAAGACTGATTTTCGCCTGGGCTGTTGAAAATTTTTGTGCAAATTGTAGCGTGTGTTTATTGCATTTTTTTTTCCAAAAGAAGTGGAAGAGTTGGACCTATAGTTGTCATAAATACACTGAAATATGATGGGCAGCTGTGATCAGGAGCAGTGAAGCAGATAAACCCCACAGCTGCGTGGTGCCTTGCAGGGGAGAGCTGCGTGGTGCCTTGCACCATCACCAGTGTTTGCTGTGTCACCTGTTTTCAAGGCAGAGCTGCCTCTTAAAAGTCCTTGTAAAATCCCACTGCCTGCAAACAAGCTGCTGCTGTTGGACTGTGCTGCCTTCCAAGGACACTGGAGCTGCCAGGTGGGAGTGGGGCTGCTCCCTGCTGCAGCCACGGAGCCCAACCCCTGGAGCAGGCAGGGGCTGGGAGGGGCAGTGCCAGGACAGGGAGGGGTGCCCAGATCTCCAGCAGCCCCTGCAACCCAAGCTGCCACCTGGCAGTGCCCTTCCTGGCACTCCAGTGGCTGCCGCCCTCGTTTTTGGGGTGTAATGGTGCTCAAATAAGTAATTTAAAGGTCTTACTCTCTGATCCATCCCAGATTCAAGCATGGAGCCAGGAGGTTTAGCTGCCCAGGCTGCAGTGCAGGTAGAAGGCTTCTTCCATCATCAGTCTCTGAGGACTGCTGCACTTGCTCAACAGCAACAAGCACACACAGAGGATAAATACAGGGTAGAAAATAAGTCAAGTATAATTTGAATGTTTATGGACACAGCTGAGCAAGCCTTCTGCTTTTCAAAGGCTTTCAAATGTTTAGGAAACAAAGTCATAATGATCTTACAAGTGGGCAAATGCACTGTTAAGAACCACTAAAATTTTGCAAGATGAATCTTATTATGTGGTTGAAAACACAACTGGAACTTGACTCTGACTTGCAGCAAGCAGGCATTACGTTTGGGAAGTGTCACGGAGCTTTAGACCATCACTGGCAGGACAGTGGGACATTGGAGTAAACGGAATGATCTCCTAGATTAGCTCCACTTAGTCACGCTCTGCAAGGAGGTTTCAGACAGCTCCTGTGGAAAGGAACAAGCTTGTACTTCCCTCAGAGCATGACAGTGCTCCCCTCATGGTGCTCCTCAGCCTGCAGCAGCACGCTGAGCACAGAGCTCCTCTGCCCTGGTGTTGCAGCCCCAGTGGCCACCAACTCTCAGCTCCCCACGGGGCTGTCCCCTGGCAACCCTTTGCATTTATCTGCCTGAGTTCCACCTGCACTTTATTGCCCTGTCTGTCATTAGGCAGGACTCACCCATAAAGTCCTTCCATAGTTCCTTATAACCTGTCCCCATCCTCGGTGCCATAAATAACTGTGCACCATCAGCAGACTCCCCTGACAAAGTGCTCAGCCCTTTTTCCAGGTCATTTATAACAACACTGAGCTGCACAAGTACCAGCACAGACACCAGGACGCCACTGGTGACCTCCAGACTCCTGTGAGACCCAGCTAGGACCTCAACCCTCTGTCCCTTATCCCTGAACTCATTACTCAGCCTTATTTATCCTGCAACTAATGGCTTCAGAAAGTGCCTTAATTCTATTAGATTCCCTAGCTTTTTGCATGGGTTGCTCTGCAGCCTTACTCGTGATCTTTTAATATTATTTTGGGCTGTATAATTGAATTCAACCACTCTTAGGTTTTCTGCAATGAAGTGGGGCAGTCAGTGGAGGAAAACATTGACTGTGTTTTGAGCAATTAGCAGCCTTTGTGGTGCTGCTGCTTTGTTGATTTTTACTTGAGAAAGTATTCTGTAAACGTGCAACGAAATGTGACTGTTTTCTGCTAGTGTGACTGCTTTGGATCCAGACTATACAAAACCAGTGCCATGTTTTAGCTGGTGGGGGAAGAGCATAGGATCTATCTATAGTCACTGATCCTTCTAATTCACAGGGAATTTGGGAGGTTTTTTTCAGCTCTGATAAAACTAATGCAGCACATAAGCCTCTTTGAGTCACCCTCTCTGCTATAAGAACTACCATAAACAGCTGATTTCTATGAGGCAGATGTATTTATAGGCTTGGGATAGAATGTAGATTTTAAAATGCCACTTTTCTACTTCAAAGAGATTGACTTACATTTTTAATCTGTATAAAATTAATGCAGCTAATTAATGAAAATGGCCACAGAGTAAAATGAATTAAAGTTTCAGAAGAACATTAAGCATTGATATGGCTGCATGCTCTGATTTGCTAATGAGCTGTGACATGAGTCAAGACATTATCTAACTGTATTTGCATCCAGGTACTGTAAGAACTTGTGGGCACTGGGGTGCTGCCATGTGAGAGTTTTTTATTTAAAAAGGAGCTGTGAGGAGATCTGGGGCGTCAGGTCCTGTTTTTCATTCTGCCACTGCCTTGCACAATCCCCTCACGCGTCAGCCTTGGAAAGGAGCACGGTGCTGTGCAATTCCCAAAGAAGCCTACACAACCAGGGCCCAGGTGACCAAGGGAGTTGTGCTGAAATCCCACTGAAATAAAGAAGAAAAATCAGTAGGAGCTGGAGCATGAAATCCCTTTACTTTCCTTGAGAAACCTGCTCTTTCTAAAGGCAGCCAGCAGCTCCCTAACGTGGAGGTACCACCACGCTCTCGCAACAGCCGCGGGTATTTCCAATCTCCTGCCACAGCCATTTTGCAAATACCTTCCCCTCTCTCAGTAAATGTTTGCAGGATCAAAGTCAAACTGCATGATAAATGAGGAACCGTTTCCTTGTGAAGCAGAAATCCTGTCTCACACAGAGATTTACCATGAGGAAGAGCTGCATTTTCTTTTCCGAGGCAAGCCCGCTGCACCTTGACTCTTAGACTGCAGCCCTGTCAGAAGTGGCACAGAAGTGGCAGGGTGCAAAGGCACTTGGCCTGAGGGGAACTGAGCCCTCGTGTTCCCTTGGGGGCAGAAGATGCTCCAAGGGGTAATGCTCAAGGCCCAGCACTGTCCCTGAGGTGGAGGAAGCCCCAGGCCTGCCGTGGTGCCACACGGTCATGCGCAGGTCACACTTTGCTGGTGGCTTTGACCAGGTCACACTTCGCTGGTGGCTTTCTCAGTTGTGACAGGTTCATGTGTTCAGCCCACCTGGGCCTCTTGGTGCTGCTCTAATGCCAGCAGTGCTCAGGGCTGGCTGTAATGCCTTGAGAGGGAACACAGTCCCATTTATAGTCCATGTAAAAACCTAAAGGAGCCCAGTGCTGCCATCCTTGCTCTGACATGCGTCTGCAGGCTGGTGATCAGCTGTAATGAGAATATCTGCACACCCTGCTGCAAAAGGGCACTTCCCTCTCTCTTTAAAGGGCTGTTAAGATCAGTGAGGAAATGTTAGCAATGAAGGATTCTCCTGGGATCACTGGGTGGTTAAAACTGGAAGTCAGTCTCCTCTCTGGGAAGATTGATGGGTTCTGTATTCCACTCAAATATTATCTATTTTCTTACATGTTTTCACCTTACCTGCCAGAGGACACAAAAACACATTAAGAGAACATGGAGAAACTGTAGCTAGTTTCTTAGTTAAATCTGATTTTTCAACATAGGCAACCAAATATCTTTCTTACTCAATGCTCTTGCCCAGTGATGTCCTGAAATGGGTGATTTTTTATTGTATAACACATCACTACGTTGTGTATTTTGCTGACATAATTTGAACCAGTGTGACATGATACACCTGTAATCCAACAGGCTGAGCTGACTGCAGACTTCTTTCCCTCTCCCTCCCTCCTTTCCACTCCATTAGCTGTAGATCCCACCCTACATCCCTTGTTAAAACAGCCTGATTGAACTGACATCCTCACTAATGAGCATTTCTGATCCACAGCTTTCAAGAGAACCTGGAATTTCCTGGGAAATTGCCTCTTTATTGCAAAAGGCCAGGAAAGGAAGAGCTTTCTCCTAGAAATCATTCTCCACCTTACTACTGCTCCTTCTCCTGCTTCCTCCAAGCAGATTTGCTTCTCAAATCCAGCTGATTCCTACAAACAGGTGACCCTTGATTCTTTAATGATTCTGAAATGGTACTTTATGAACAATTTCTAAGGGGATGGGGGACCAGTGTAAAAAGTATCAGAGCCTACAACTTCAACATCTTCCTCACCCCTCAAGTAGAATAAACTTCTGGCTCAGAACATTTTAACATCACAAACTTTCATTCCACGTGCCCAGGGACCGGCCATGCTGAATTGCAGACACATGGTGGGCAAAACTACTGCAAATGTATTTTTGACTCAGGTTAGGAAGGGGGAACTACAGCTCTCCCAAAGCAACATGAGGGAGAGGAAAATCCCACTGCAGACTTCCCCTTCCTGCACGGTGCCTAATACAAAGGGAGGTTGCTAAAGCAACCATTTCTCTGAGCTGACTAGACCTAGTCATGCACATGGGCTTCATGGTGAATCAGGATCAGCTTTCAGAAAGAGATGGAAAAGGCTCCTTCTTCTCTTACGTAGCTTTGACTACTCCGCTTGCACCTCTGGGAGCAGAAGCTCTGAATTCCCCAGTCCTGGTCTCTGACATATCCTGCAGCTATCTGGACCCCTGGGGAGAGCTCCACAGCTCCACTGGAACCACTCATGCAGATTGCCCTCTTAACAGCTATGAAGGAATACGATATTTAGCATCAACCCACTCAGACCCCACCAAAATAACTTCAGGCTGAGGTCTTCAGCAGCTCAGACGTGCTGCTCTCTGCAGGGTGCCTGGCCAGGAGCACTCAGCTGTACCTGCACGTCCTGACGGGGCGGCAAAATCTAACCTTTGTCCTGCACCCCAGTAAAGAGGAGAGGAAAATGCTCTGCCCAAAGCCTGGCTGGGCAATCTCAGTGGGCTTGGAGCAGCAGGAAGAGCTGGTGCATGCTGTTGGAATGGCTTTTGGCTTTGGGTCTGAGGGCAGGAGCAGGGATGATGGGAAGGGACCACTCACAGCTGTGGGCAGTAGACCTTAGCAGCCAGGGGGAAGCACAAGGTACAGTGAGATGCCCACAGGACTGTTCCCAGCTGGCCTTTGTGGTTGTTCCTATCAGCGTATCAGCCAGTTTACCTCAGAGATCAAAGCTGCTGCCCTGCAGCAGAGGACAACAGCCTGCAAAAGGACACAGATCTCCTGGGTGAGATATGCAGGTAAAGGTCTGGATACCAGTTAGGAGAATTATTTTTATTTCACTATTTAATTCAAGGTTTCTCTGTTCCCTGTGTGGATGTTGATGCAGATTCATTCCAGTTCAGAAGCTGTCACGTAGGGAGAAAGGAAGTAACACAGTCTGGCTCCCCTCTTTTGGCATCTAAATAACATAATTCCTCAGGAGCACTCGAGAGGCCAAGCAGCGTGCAAATGCTTTCCCTCATGGTGACACAGACAGAACTTTCTGGTACTCCAGCAACCCCTTTCCTCCCTTTGACTGGTCACAGCTGCACGTACCTTTGGTGTAACATCATGGTTATGCAATGCTGACTCTCCCACTCTGCTCTTATCGCGCCTCTCTCCTACTTGTGCAAGCAGAAGCCGAGACGGAGTCCAACAGTGGTCTCCAAGAGCTCAGGCATTTCTCAACCTTCCTTTTCTGAGCCTGCACTGCTCCCACTGGCACAGAGGTGAGCTGGGACCACCAAACACCTCTGGACTGCAGCCCAGGAGGGCACAGTTCTCCAGTCTCTGACCAGAACAAACCTGGGAAGGCATGAACACGCAGGCTGTCCAGTGCACTCCTGAAGCCAAGTGATGCAGCCCCTGCAGGGATGAGCACTCGTTCCCAAGTACATCACTGCATCTCTGGGCCCCCCTCGTTTCTAGGTCACCATGACATCCTGTTCACCAGGACTAATGGAGCACAGATGTACTCTCAAGGGAGCGAGGGTGAACCAGAACCCTCATCTCTGGAACGCTTCCCAGGAAGAACCATCTCCTCACCATCACGTATCCCAAAGTACCTAAGGAGAAGGCAGAGCAGGAAATGCAGCAGAAGAGTAAGTTCCTAGAATTTTTGTCACTTTATCCCTTTAGGGTTCTCAAGCAGGATTTAAGATCGTCTTCAGAGAAGAGTGTTGTGTTACAGGTAGGCAGGAAACAACCACAGTGAGATGCAGATCTGTGATGCTTTAATTAAAGCACAGGTAAACTGTGAACAGCAGCAGAGCTCTGAGTGTTTCTTATGTCACTCATCTCAGTCACTGCTGCATGCCTTGTAGGCTGCCAGGTGTCACAGCCTGCTCTCCATGCCAGCCTGCAGGGCATGGGGCACAACAGGAGCTGGCTGTTGTGCACAGCTGTGTCCCAGTGCTTGCCCATGACTGAGGGATCCTGGTGCGTGGCAGCAGTTAGAAGGTGCACCTGAACATGTGACTGAACTGCACCAGGGCACGAAGAAGTGTTTTGTTCCATGCTGGAGGCTAAAAAGTATTCAGAAGAGAAATGAGTCTCTAAAAGTATGGCCCAGGCAGATTCCCCCAGTGTGGAGGGAAAGACCCATCTTTGTGATCTACCACTTTTGGCAGGGAGTGCAGCCAGAATGTAGGACACAGGTGACCATAAGCAGCATTAAACAGTGGGGGGTCTGTCAGCACAGCACTGTCCACACTGGACAGTGTGAGATCCTCCCTGTGACCCTGACAACAAAGCAACAGAGGGAAGTGGTGCGGTGCTGCTGGCCATGGCTGCCATCAGCCACAAAAATACAGAAAGCCTTTTAAATATTGCAAAGACAGAAATTAAATCCTTCTCTTCTTATGCAATGCTTGCCCTTTCTCAGCAGAGGTCAAATCAATATGGGACTAAGCAAAGTCAATGGTTTATTTCAAGGGGTTTTGAATTGGGCTTTGTAGGCAAAAAGGCATCAGCCTTGTTTCAAACTCCAGGAAGACACATTGGTATTTCCATTCCACATCTATTTGTAGCACAGAAATGTGACTTTGTTCCTTTTTAGTCCTGTTTAGATGTTACATTACTTTAAAATAAGGTCTGTCTGGCAAGACCAATCAAGTTTGGGGCTGGAATTATCCCTGGAGAAGCTTGGGGATCCCTCTTGTTAGTGAATGAGGACCATCTTGAAGGCAGCTCAGGAGAACCTTGTGGTTGTAATTCCCCATCCTTTCTCCTGGAGTCTGTCAGTACCTGTGCTGTGCTGTGCTGCCGGGTGGTGATCCCAGCACACACAAACACACACACACGTTCTAACACAGCCACCAAACCTCACACACGGCGTCAGCAGCTTACTGCACAGCCTGGAGAACACGAACAGCAGCAGAAAGGGAGCTTTCCCACAACGTCTGGGGAAATGCTGCAGTTGTAGGCCAACTTACATAACTGATTTAGCCGAACAGAATTGCTTTCTGCCTTTAATCTGCTCAACAGTTTATCTTTGCAGCCGTGATCGGTTGAGCTCTCTTTAAACCGTTATGGATTAGCGTTCTGCTGAAACACGTTAAAAGCTTAGCTTTGTTTATTTTTGTCAAGAATGGGGGAGGGATATCAGGTTAAGTGTTCAGGCAGCAGTTTATGAATGGCTGTTCCCCTTGCACAGCAATCGATATGCTCAGGTGCAAGGCACAGCTAAATGCTTTGAGTGGCAGCACTAGTTGCTGGAATAGGAATATTTGTGAATTTACTATTAAAAATAAAATAAGAAAAAAAGAAGGAATGTAGTAAACTTGCATTATTATTTTTATCTATAAATACAAAATGTAATCCAGCATTCAAACAGTTCATCACACCCACCAGCTCTGTATGGAAGACCAAAGAGTAAATGATCTGAAAATTTAATTAATAAGGTTGGTTGAGGATTTTACTAAGTTTGCATTATTGATGTAATTTGGAGACAGAAATCCAGCCAATTCTGTCATTCAGCTGCAGGAAAACAATACACCATAATGGAAATAAAACACCAAACAACTGGAACCTCATCCACACCACTTACAAAGAGGTGCTCAGATAATATTAGCCAGCTGTTCACTTAATTTTCACAGTGGATTCATCAACTATGCAAGTGGTTGTTCTATTAGAACATGACTGTATGGATCCAGGTTCAAATTTCTGCTACAAAATGATGAGCACAATATACCAATTTAAATTAAATCCAACAATTACCACACTTCTTTGACCTCTGTGTAGTCAAAATGATTTGCAGATGCCAGCCTGGAATGGAGTAAGAGTGTTCCTGAGTGTTGCCAATAATCCTCTGGAACACTATTCCACGAAAACACTGATTCTGTGAACAGTTGTGCTGGCAGCCCTGTAATCTTGGAACTTTCTTATCTAAAATGGAGGAAGTAGGCACTTGCACATTCTTCAGAGCAACAGAGACACTGGAGAAGTTAAAAGAACAGTGTTCAGTGGTGCTAGGAAAAAATAAAAACATAAACCTGGGAAAGTAATTCACAAAAAAAGGAGGAAAAAATCCAACTTATTTGTAATTTGTTTGTTATTTGTTTTGCTTTCTTAGGAGAGATCTTAATTCTGCACATTCCAGTGAATGGTCATTTGCTATTAATTTATCTTCTTTCTGACAGCAAGTGGAGCACCATTCCAGAGTTTCAACATTCCCTTGATGCTGCTCTGCTTAATGCTTGTGTGCTATTTAAACAAAGCATATTCCAACCAAATCTGACTATATATGGAATTCCCTGACAAGTAAAACTTTGGATGCCGTACAAAAAAGAGCCATGAAAACAGAATACACACAAACTCCACTCCAGACTGCACAAACTGGGCATGTGCTACACCAGGCTCTTGGTGGCAAAGGTCAGGTACCCAGTGTGCCCAACCACCTCCCTCAGTGGCACGCCACTCTTGAACTGCACAGTCCCTTGCTGCAGATTAGCACACGAGCTGCCTTGATGTGATGGGCTGCTGCTGTCAAAGCCAGTGCTAGAATTATCCTCAGCTGCTTTTCCAAGGTCAGGGATTTGCAGGCTAACTGTCCTTACATTGTACACTCGGAGCAGGATTTCCAAGGTGTTAATCTCTGTGAAACCATATTCCTCCATCGCTAGGCAGGTTCTTTGAACTTGTTCAATGCAGGGGGAGAAAGAGCAGATGCGGCCACCTGCAAAATAAGACAGGTAGTGGAAAAGAGGGCAAAAGCCAAAATGAAGCACTTTTCATCTTTTTTCAAATTCTCCCAGATGCCCATAGAATTAGTATTATACAGACAAAATGGAAACATTCTTCAAGAAAATCTTCACATGGCAACTTTGTTGGTTTAAAGTGTCAGCACAAAATCAAACACGGACAACTCCACGGGATGCTTCAGACCCTTTAAAAACAACAACAGCAAGCTTCATTCATCTTCCACATCCAATGTTGCCCCTGACATTTGTTCAGAGCAAAACTGTTAAAGTTGACCCCTTCAGAGCAGAGACTCTTTTGGAATCGCTCTCCACTGTTCTGGACGGAGGCACCAAACTGCAGCTGGCACGTACACAAAGGCAGAAGTCATTCTCCACACGCTGCACAGCGCTGGAGCGCCGGCGCGCGTGCACACGCCCCTGACAAAGCGGCTGTGTTTAGCTGAGGACGATGGTATGCATGGACAGAATAAAGGCAGCTCTCCAGGCCATAGATGGAGTGCTGCTAAGGCTTTACCCTTTTAGTCAAGCTGACTAGCGTGTCTCCTGAGCATTGAAGTTTACTGGATATCACATCGTGCGGGCTTACAGCGAATGTTGTAAAACTCAAGGACAGGACTTTTAAGTGATAAGCTAACAGTTGTCTCCTTGTCTACGCACAGTTCTGATCTTTGACTCTTAATACGGACTATTAATAGACCCCCTACACCTTTCTAAGTGCTACAATGTCACCTTAACAGCTGAGAATAGAACGATTCAGATTTACTCAGAAAAGCCACAGCCAAATCAGATCAAAGAATTATAAGGACACTGTCTGCCATAAGGCCAGGGCATGTGCTTTCACCCAGGACACAGTGTCCCCCAAGGCAACTGCCCTTCCTGAAAAGCTTTTGTGCAGGAGGAAGGAACACTGGGCAATGCAGCTTCAGCTATTGTTTCATTTATTACAATTAGATGGAGATGCCTGCTGACCTGATTTGCATTCCTCCCCAGTCCTCTCCTGGGCTCCAGTCAAGCCTTCCAATACCAGTCATCTAAGCAGTTACAGAACCCGTGCAAGCAGAGCAAAGCATCCTGCTAAAAATAGAGGCAACGCTGGGACTACATGAAGCCTGCTTTATCTCAAACTCCCTTTTTTTTTTTTCTTTTTCATTTCTAAAGTCAGATCTCTAAAAAAAGAAAGCATCAGGTCTGAAAGCGTCACTGTAGCACTCCAGTTACTGTGCAGCAATGATGTGCTGGGTACTGCCTGGGGAAGAAAACTTTCCACAACCATTAATCCACCATACGCTAAGCAGGATTTAATTTTAGTCCTCAAATAAAGTCTCTGCACCAAGGGGTTCTTATCATGAATCTTCAGAACAAAGTACCCTGGACAAGTAATTCCCTGGAGTGACAATTAAAACCCAAATCTAATAATCACCTGCAAAACTAATGCTGGTATGTGTCTTTATGAACCAAGTCTGTTGATGCTGATTTAATTGAATGCCCAGTCCATTAACTCCCATGAAATTAGATTTGTATGTTCATCAGGATGGCCAGCACTACCAAAATGTTCCTGAATCTGACAGCTAATCTTTTCTGGCCAAAGAACTTACACACTCTACCATAGTTGCAGATGTAAAACAGAAAAGCTCAGGAAAAAAATTCTGTTACATAATAAGAAAGCTACTATAATGCACACATGTTACAAAGACAGAATTTATATTCTTAATTGTGTAGGGAACTGAACAAATGTCTGACTTAACTAAATGTCAGCTCACAATAACTCTTTGTCTGCACAGCAAGAATCTGAGAGACCAGAGACTACTACTTCATTCAGGCTTTTTGGTTTTGAGGTTTTACATTGCAATAAAGAAAGCAAAATATATTTACATTTACAGTAAGTCTGTTCTTATTTATTCTGACTCTAAGGGTTTGAAGATACGTTTAGGCTTTTGAATTCACATGCTCTGGATTTACAGTCAAAAACTCAAAGCCTGCACACAGCTGTTGCCATACAAGCTGCAAAGCCACCTACGGTTCTTGTCAAGCCTTCAGTTAGAGGCAGAGCACCCTTCCTCTGCCTGGGGCTGGTCAGCTGAGCACAGCACGTCCACACCAAACTTGGTGAAGATTTATCAGGCTGCCTCCTCACAACTGCTGGGGGAAGTAGGGTTACAGACAACAGGCTTTCAAGCCATTTAGTAAGGAAGAAAGCTCTTGCTTGCAGTAGCAAATATCCAGAAGGCAAGCACAAAAAATACTACTTTACTTCCTGCACTGCTGGAAGTTTCTCAGGTGTGAAAGATGAGAAAACAGTGAACTGCTGGTATTCCATCTACCTGAGACCATCCAATCGGTTTTAATAGTTCTGTCAATTTTGTTTTCCCCTTTCATGCTTATAGTTCTTGTTATTTTTATACATTCCTCCCAAATAAATATACCTTCAAAGGGCTTAGAAGCAAACCCATCAAGCATCTGTCCTTACAGATCCTAACAAGTGGGAGAGGAGTCCCCTCTGCCTTTTCCTGTACCATCAGGCAGGCCAGATCTGACTTGCAGTTACAGGCTGGAATTATGTGATTAAGCAGATATTAGGAGTGAAGACTGGAAAGCTACAGTTAGCAGAAGGCTGGAAGGCAAAAATGAAATTGCAGTTCCAGACTGCGAGAGGCTGTCTAAAATAGAAACATTTGGAAGTTTCAATTCCTATGGTGTGTTTATACCAGAAAAAAAAAAAGTAGAAAACCAGCACTCAGAAGGACATGCTCATCTGTCCCAGGAGCAGAGACACTGTTATCTTTAACAGAGCAGATGCCTCTGAATTCTGCACACTGTGGGCTGCCCTCTGTACCCGGCTGGACTACCAGCTAGGCAACACCCCTTCTGTCACAATCACCAAACAAATATAAATCTAGATTTCAGCATTCACAGTTCTCAGACTCTTTGAGAGCCCTCTTGTCCTTTAGACACCAAGAGGCTTCTAGGGCTTAAAGGACTTGAATATGCACTGCTTTGTCTTGCCATGCCAAGGATTCTTTAGTGAATGAAGAAAAGACATGAACTCCCTCCCTCTCCTCCCTGGGGCACATTGCTCTGTCTGTGGATCACAAAGGGATGGACTAGACTAGAGAGCAGTGAAAACATCTGAATGGAAACTTTTTTGTACAAATTGGGTTTGTGTTCTTTCAGAGCTCTCCTTTTAGGAAAGCTACCGTTCCTAAATTTGGTTAATGAGATCTGTGTGTCATCATAAATTGATATAGTAATTATGAGAGATTAATCCTGTTCACATTGGGAAGCTGTGTGAGCTTTTTGATCTCAAGAGCTGTCTAAAAATGTGTTTATTGATGTATAATGCATCTGACAAGTGCTACAGTTGAGGAGAAGAGAATAATGAGACTGCATGAAAGACTTAAGTTTTTTCTACCTTCAGTTTTACAGGGAGTGAGTCGGTTTGAAGCATTAATGGAGGGGTTAAATGTCCTGAATCCATAGCCTGGAACAAACCCACACAGTCCTGGCAATCATTGTAACCAGCAATAGGGTCGAGAGGACATGAAAGTGGAAGTACAATTCAGACAGGAATGATTTGAAAAGTGAGCTTAAGGGAAGAGGGAAGTAGATTTTCATCCACACAGTAATGCACATTTCAACAGATTTTATCTAACTGGTAATTGAGGGATCCACCATTGCATCTCTACAAGAAGCCATTGCCTCAAAAGTTGCCAGAATGTTCCTGTGCAACTCTAACAAACAATTTTGTTTGTGGTTTGTCTGAGCAAGGACTAGCACCTCTACCAGTTCTGTTTAGCTATAAAGTGCATTAGGTTTCAAGTGTGGAAAATTTCAGTGCTATCAATTGACAAGAACTCCAGTGTGTGTTTATGATACAGAAAACACATCCAAGAAATGTGCTGTTGTTTTATAGGTTATTGTATGTGTCACAAGTGCTCTGACAGGTTCTTTCATCATCCCAGTATTATTCAGATGATGCACATGTAGTGCAGCACCATTAAGTTTTAGGGAAAAGGGCCAGTAATTTTAGAATGATTCTGTGACATAAGGAATACAGCACAACATTTTTACCTCTGGCAAAAGAACACAGCTTGGGTTTTGGAACTTCAACGCATTGTCATAACTGGAAGATTACCTTACAAAGACCTCAAGGAAGGAAAAAAAAACCACACAGGCATTATCATTGTGTAGGGGTGAGGCAGGAGAGTCACTGAGCAGCATCACTGTGGCATTTACTCTGTGACAAAAATATTGTCTCTGCAAAAGGGGACAGAATGTCCTTTAAGTGCGTGTGCTCGTGGGCGATTTGATGTAGCTTCCCTGACAAGTGAAATTAGAGGATTTGGCTGTTGGAAGAAATAAAGGATGTTTCTTGATTCAGAAAAGAGAATTTTCTCCAAATCACTTGCCAGCTCATTAATAGGAGCTTCATGTGATTTTCTGCAAATGTGACCTTAACCTCTGCACTTGTAGGTGCATCATTCAAAAGGAATTTATTCCTGCTCATTATTATGGGCTGGTAAAAGCAAGCAACAATTGAAAAATCAGTTGGCTCCATACTGGAGAAGAAAACCTAACCATTTTCTTTAGGGATCCTTTCATCCCAAACTACTTCCTTCAAACTGTGCAAAAGCTAGTAGCTTTGGCTGGCATTCCACAGTGAGGATTTTGATGCAGGAATCCTTCTGCTTGACTCTCTACATGTGAAAGAATCATTTGTACTTCAGGCAGGCTCACTGTGTGCACCTGACCTACCAAGCCCTTAAAGACCCAAGCTAGGGATGAATTAGTCGTCCAAGGACTTCACATGGTGAGGGACAGAAGCTGTGCCTCAAAGCCACACGTGGGTGGTTTAAAACTGGGACCATGAATAACCTCTGGAGCTCAAGAAAAATAGCCAGTGAGGCTTCCTACATGGACATGGAAGTGCAGAGGCCCAAAGAGGGAGATGTTCAAAGTGAACTTTATCTGCAGAGTTTTGGGGGGAGAATTAAAAGCACCATGTTGCCTGATTCAGTTGTTTTCAAGGATCACAATTTGATAAACTCATCATTTAGGGGCTTTACTATGCTCCAGAGGGAATGGAAAATCTGAATTTAAGAGTAAAATCTTTAAAGAAAGAAAGGAAATAAAAGAGAGGTGGTTTTAATAATTTTGTGACTCAGACTGTTAAACACCACAAGGAGCAACTTAAAATACAAGAGGCTAATCCACCCTAATACATGGCTGTAATTTTCCATCCCCCTACCTTAAAATTTAAAATCTGTATGAAAATTATTGTACCAGCGGGTTTCTCCCTCATCTTCCACAGCTTTGCAAGAAATAGACAGTACTTATGAGAGTAGAGTAGGTGGGTGCAGAATTATATTCAAAGCACTACAGTATTCAGCTGAGAAATGACTGTGAGTCAAAAGTTTCAGGGCATTTAAGAACTGTAGAATATTGAGGATATTTTTGTTACCTCACAATTTTCTCATTTTCCTAATTTTTAAAAGTTTAGCTTGAAGGAGTTAATGTCAACTTTGCAAAAACCACCAAGGTCAGGAACAGCAGTTATGACAACAGAAAAGCATTAATCAGCAGATGCTGCAGAAGAAAAACAGTGCAGGTCTGGAAATGAAAGGAAGTTCTGCAGTGCAGCAGTGCCTCAGAGATGCCACAAGCAGCTTTCCTGCTGGAAGTGTGACTGGTGACATCAGCACAAAAGGATGCAGCTGAGATGCAAACCTGAACGTCGGGCAGAGAGCATCACCAGAGAACAAGAACCTTCTAGTCACAAACCTACTGTGCCATTTTATCCATTCAGCTCTTCAGAGGCTGGCAGTGCTTTAACTGGGAGGCCAAGCTGCTCTAAGTAGTGTATTGACAGCATCCTGCAAGGCATAACGTGAGTGATAATTGCACTCTGTAAAGAGGATCACTAACACTCAGCGGCAACTACTCAGGACCTTGAGCTGAAGTGGAAGAGAAAACACTGATCTGATAAGGTTTTGTTAAGGCTGAGAACTCTTCCATGTGTCTCAGCTGAACTCTATTCTGAGTATTGAGGTTTTAAGGAAGACAGTAGCTACTGCTATATATAGAACTTGCTTAGTTCTCATTTAATTCAAAATACCTTAAGATTTCAGGGACTAAATTACCACTATCTGGCAGTACAGCTGTGATATTTGCACGGCACATCACAACAAAACCCACAGTGTGAATGGTTCAAATGTGACCCTGTCCACATTTGAGAGAGAGGGCGTGGACAGAAAAGAGTAGAACTCATTTCCTGTGGTGATGCTTTATCACTACACCAACCCTGGAATGAGGTTCAATAACAGCAGAATGTGCACAGGCTGTACTGCAGAAGAGGTTTAACTCTTTGAAAACAAAACAAAGGAGCACTATTAAATTATCTGCCTGTGGTAGGGAAAGGGAAGCAGTTACAGATAACCTTCTGCCATATTTTATATTTAACAGCAGTAAAAAACCACAACAAAACTACCCACATGACTCAGGATAAAACAGGAAAGTGTAATTTTTGCCTTTTACTACTACAATCAATTACATTTTATATGAAAATCAGGTTTTGATTATATGCAAAATAGCAAAATTTTAAAAATGCACCCAGTCAGTCAGGCACGAAGTTGCCCAAAAGAGGAGCCTTGGATCAGTACCAGATCTCAGACATGGGAGGCTGGTTGCAGCAAAAACTGCAGCAAGGATCAGCAACTTCCCCTTTTGAGTGGCTCATAAAGTGAATGACACCACTTCACAAACACAAAAATGTGGGATTTTGAAGTATTATTTATATTGCCTAAGCAGATGTAACCTTGTAGCATAGCACAGAAAAGCATAGCCAGATGGTATGGCCGGTTTGGGACTGTATTACATTCTCTAGGATTTCAAATGCTGGAGTGAGACAAGGATTCAAAACTTGGAACTGTTCAAGCAGCCCTGCTTAGTATTCTAAGCATGCACCACTTAAATAATTCAAATTGGACTGCGCAATGCAGCGCCTTCTAAGCTGGGAAGTCAGCTGAGTGTTGTGCTCACTAGATTAGATAATTTGAGCATGGGAAGGGCATTGTACAGTGCAGTGATTTTCTTCCCCCCCAGGACACACTGGAAAGCTGCTACAAATTGAGCTGTAACAATTGCAGGTACAGAGTGCTAACAAGGCTCACTCTATTTATTTGCTTTTTAAAGAAAGTGTGTTACGTGGGTATCACAAAGCTTTCTAGAAAATTTTCAGTAGTGGCTGAGGTAGCCTAACAGCAGGGCTGGTCCTGACTCAGCAAGGCAGTGTACATTCAGTGACCTTTAAGAACAAGCTTCAATCTTGCGATTTCAAGAAGACTTTGCAATTCACTTGAAGTCTCCAGCCCATGATTATATATTTTAACAAAGAACTGAGCCTTGGCACATAATCGAGTTTTTTTAAAGTCGTGTCCCAGCATGGACACTGTTCAGCACTCCATGCTCTCTTGATTAGAGAAGTCACTTTTGTACATGGAAGCAATCTGGCAAAAGTTAATTCAGATCCACACAATTCTGAACTAATTAAAACTTATTCCAGGATGAAATAATTATTTATTCACTGAAGTTTATCTTCCCATAGGGAAAAGAGGTATAATAAAGTGATGAAATCTGTGCAAAATCTGAACATCAGTTCTCACTTGCTGTCACAATCCCAGAGAAACTGGCATAAGCTAGAACATCCTTTATGTTCCATTTCCACTGTATCCAATGGCAAACTTCTCACTAGCTCCAACTACAAAGATTTAGGACATAAACTGGCAAGCATATTTAAGTGTAACCACAATTTTTTTTTAACATTACCGTTGGGGTGCTCAGTTAAATGGTACAAATCTGCAATGATTGATGTGAACTGAGGCTGAACACCTTTTATACAAACACCTTTCCACTGAATTGCCAAAGAAATGTGCTTTCAGCATTTATTGTTACTTCTGCTTCCCACACACCTCAGATCTAGCAAAATGCACTTGAGAATGGTTCAAAGGAGTTTTTATAAACTGCCCATGCTAATTGTGGCAGCTCTCACAGGCCTGCAGGAAAAAATTGTTCTTCTCCTTTCAAATCTTCCACTGTAAATTGAAGATGCCTTTTGAAGGTTTTATAGCCTTAGAAATGCCTGGAGATTGACATTTGAGAACAGTTATCACACAAGGGAAGGGAGCACATCCAGTGTATGGCTCAAAGGCAGAGATATGTGCACAGTGCTTACTGAACAGAAAGAGAAAAATGCAGTTACCTTCAGCTTTTAATGCTGACTTGGCATGTCCTATGGCTTCCCATGGAGATGGAATATCTAGGAACACAGCATCTGCAATGTTTGAGACCCCAAAGCCATTTCTGCAGACATCCTGGTTGGTCACAGTGACCAGGTGCTCCACCCCGTGCTCCCGAAACTCCTCCCGCGCCTTCTCAGCCCTTTGCTGGTGGAACTCCACTGTGTACAGGTGCCCGGTGGGAGCCACTGTCCGGATGAGAGCATGGGAGAGGGACCCACTGCCTGTACCTAGGAAAGACAAACAACTCATGAAATCGACTTGGTCAGAGCCAAACGCCAGAACTAAAGTCTTCTCCATTCATCTTCCTGCTTGGAACACTTGTTCAAAACTCCAATGAACACAAACCACTTGTTCAGCTCCTGAAAGAGAAAAGCCCTTCCTTCACACAGAGGGAGGGACTAGGTGTCCTAGGAAACAGTCTTCCGGGTCCTGAAAGCATTCATTACAAAATCTGGCAAACCCAGGATCTGTCCTATCTCCCTGGAGTAGGGAACTGATGCCAAGGGTCAGCTAGAGCTCTAACAAGAGCCACTAGAGAACATGAGGAAGTAAATGCAACAGGAAAAAAATCAGGGAAATTAACTGGAGAGGTTTTTTTCAAAGTGTCAGACTCTCCCAGGGTGAAAAGAGATTAAGGCAAATTTTAACGGATTTTCAAAACCTTATACTTTACTAAACAAAGAAAAGATGTTGGCATGGCTCCGTGCTTGAAAATCCTATTAATATCCATGCAAACAAATGGCCTTCAGGATACAGTTTGCTTTGCACAGATCTCTTAAGAGACATCCTCAACTCCCACTGGAATTACCCCAAACTAAGGCCTCTTGGCTCCTGCAGCCACACTGATCAAACACCTGTTTTAACAGGTCACTTACACACACACATGCCTACGCAAGCCTAACTTAGTCTAACAAAATCTATCACACAATTGTAGGTAACTACAATTACCACGTACAAACAGGGGCTGACAAGACAAAGATTTTTTTTTCCTTGTTTTAGTTTGATAATTTAGGAAACTTTAAATGATCCATTGGCATATTAAATATATGAATGACTAATAACAAAGATTTTCACTTAAGAAAACATACATACACCAATTCCCATTGCAAATTAATCACTCAGGTGGCATTTAATGGAGTAATCCCCCATATTTAAAACCCCACATCAACCCTGAATTCTCTGTTTATTGACTAATAATTCCGTGCTTAGAACACATTTCTCCTGTAGAAATAAAATGTATTTCTAGCTATTTTCAATGACTGTTCAGCCTGAGGCAAGTTCTTCCAGCTAGCATAAATCTTAAAAAACATATAAAGGACAGAATCTGAAGTACAGCAGCTCAGAAACAAGTAGAAAGGAAATTAATTAGGGGGCACAGGGGCTGGTACAGCCGCTTAATTGGTGCAGTACTTTCCATAATCATCCAGGAAGTCTGAGTTCACTGGCAGATCCCAGGCTCTTGCCCTCTAGTCACATAAGGGGAGGAACACTGCTGTGGCACTGTATTTAATCCGACAGCTCCGAAAGGGGAGACATTCAGACTGTAAACAGAGCCCAGGGCCCACATTTGCCACCGGATGAAGCGGCTGCACCGCGGGATGGGCACGGCGGGATCGGCACCGCTGCTCTGCTCCCCTGCGAGAGGGCTCTGACCCCAGCGGGCACACTGGCACCCCGCCGCAGCTTCAGGAGGCCCAAGAGAAGAGAGAATCATTACACACACATGCATTTAATAAAGTGGAAATACAGGGATTCAAGGTGGTATTAAAATAAAACAAAGAAAAAAGCAAAACACACCTACATGTGCGCACATCAAAAACCGCACTGTCACAGCACCTGAAGGATCTAAATGTCAAAGTGAATTTTCCCCTGGCCAAAGGAGTAATGGTAGCACAGCAGCCATGTGGTTGTAAAAACTCAGTGATATATGTGCATGACAAAGAAATAGTATGCCACTGATATGTTCTTAATGACAAAAGCAGGGAACTATTGCTCCCAGGATGCTAAAGACTGAAATTCTGCCTTTACATTTCATGCCAAAAGGGAGGATTACACAACTGAGAACTATTGTAAAATGAGGAAATCTAATTATTGTACCTCTCAAATGTGTAGTGCTGCACACTTTCTTCATCTCTCTCTGCTAATGTGAAGGAGTGAACAAGCCTGGGCTGTAAGCAGAAGAGCGAGGCAGCTTGTGCATGTATCCAGTTTCTTTGTTCATATTCTTTTACATTTTTAATCACTTTCCTTTTAAATCTGCTCTTAAAAACACCACAGAAGATATCATTTGTCTTCTCCATAGGAAAACCCATTAAGATTTTTTGGCTTCTTTGCTCAAACTCTTCTTTTATTCACAAATACTCCAAACCAAACCCTGAACTAAAACCAAGATGCTGGAAGTCACCACTTGCAGGCATATTACAGACAGAGCTTTTGTTAAACAAGGTTGCCAGGAATTATTTATT
This sequence comes from Motacilla alba alba, assembly GCF_015832195.1. NCBI lineage: Eukaryota > Metazoa > Chordata > Aves > Passeriformes > Motacillidae > Motacilla > Motacilla alba. The sequence goes on along the minus strand of NC_052020.1, from coordinate 52,295,111 downwards.
GTTGACTGGCTACCACAAACATGAGAACAATACATATGTATCACATTTTAACATATCAAATTCTATCACATTAATATTATTAATGGGATTATTTCTGAAGATGCTGCCTGTCTTCTCTGTGACAAGACTCTCAAAACTACAGGAAACAAGGAACAAGACGGTTATGAATCACCCACTATTGTAAAATCTCTCCTAGAAAATATATTCTGAACCCAGACATGTGACATGATGATGACCCTTAACTCTCATGTGCCCAATAGATCAGCACATTTGATGTGATCCATTAATATGAGAGTCTGGCATGAGTCCATACCTACCACAAGCCCTAAAGCCCAATCAGCACTGTCTGCACAAGGCAGGGGTTCAATCCTCTGTTTTTGTGATGTTGTAGAAGGGGAAATTAATGTTTTTATTCACTTTCTTCCCTGAAAATCTGCAGCATTCAACATTTTTGTCCTCCTGCAACCATCTCAATTTCTCTTTGTCCTTATTTCAAAATGACTACTGATAAAAAACAAAATATGACTCAAAGAGTCTTAGGCACCAGTTTGGAGTAAGTTCTAGTCAGGTACAAGTTTCCTTGGGAAATGAAATGTATTCTAGCATGATACAGAATCAGTCAGGACAGCAGCAAAACCCAAGGAGTGCTACTGCAGACATAGTAGAATGCTACCAAACCAGAAATAGCATACCTGAATTACCTGTATACAAATTAACTGAACCAAAAAACAGGATACTCAAAAATTAACATTTTGTATCAGAAGAGGCAAGATCAGAACTGGAAGAACTTCAGTGGATTTTCTTTCTCATAGAAGTGCAGTGAAATGTCTGCTCTGATATGACCTAGAAAGCAGAAGGTAAGACAACTAGAACAACTAATTTATAATTTTTACACCGGGATGCTCCCTTTCTGACAGCCTGCACAATAAATAGCTTTAGAAACTGTTTGCTCTCTACCACAAGAAAATGCCCACTTGACTACCATGTTTTAATCATGAATGGACTCTACAGAACAGAGGTAAAACAACAATTCAAACTGTACTAAAGACAACCTTAGCAGCACAGCTGCTGCTTTAGAGCTCACTTAGGTGAGCACTTATGTCATTGCTAATTTTCACTTGGAAAATGTGATGCTCTTTTACATTGACTGTTCTGTGATCTCAAACATCTTAGTCAAATAGCAGACATCTGCATTGCAGGCATTTAAAGAGACACCACAGGCACTCCAATATGCCACACTCAATGCTCAACATCTGAGGAGGCAGCACTGTGCAGGGGATCAGCACAGTGCAAACTAGGAATGGGCTCCACTTCAGTCCAAAGGCAGGAATTAAGCTCCTGTGTTGCACCTATGATTTAGGTGGCTAATGGCCCTGCACACTGATGCAGTATTCTTCCCTTCTTCTTGGGCTCAAGCACATGACATTCTCATTCTGTGATACATATAAGCTCTAAGGGAGTGTTTTTGCCCCTCTCCCAAAATAAGCAGATCACTGCAGTCTTAGGATTTCAGTCCTAACAAGTAGACATCTGTATAAAACACTCTAGCTCAGCACCTACTGATAGCTCCTCCTGATTTGCAGACAAGCAAGTATTGATCAGATGAACTTCCCAACTGCCCTGACCTCCAGGAGATCTGCTCTTCTCACTCTCTGCTTGTTCAAGTGACAGGTTTTCCACAGAGAAGCCTCCACACACCTCAGCCATCTCGAAACAATGACCACGTTAAAATAATTTCTCACCTTCTCAAAAGTTGCAGCGGACACTATCTGAACTGTTCAAGAATAAAGCATGTTATTTCAGCATGGAGTGCTGCCAAGACTGAGCGTCACCACAGCATCATGCACAGCGCTTACCTGATATAGGATACAAAGTACATTTTACACTGTTTTCTGTCAGTCTAGTTTCCTTATTGCAAAGGATATTTGTCTGATCTCCTGGAATCCTACTCATGCCATAAATATAAGTGACCTGACTCTGTGTTCCACCACATTTTCTCTTTGCAGGCTATTGCTTAGCTTGCCTTCCCTAGAAGTTTCTCATTGTGGTGCTTCTTTTTTTAAAAAAAGGAGCTACAAATTGTCATTTAGGATTTATAGATGTGTACAGCTGTGTGTAAGCAAAAGCATTTTGTAATAAAGCTGAATAAGCTCTTAAGTGCATAAAAAGGTTCATATTGCTTGGAAACAGGAAAAAAAAAAGAAAAGTATGTAAAGTGCTATTTAATACTGGGTCTCTAAAATATCTAGTAATTTTTTAGGAGAACTTAAGCTTCTGATGCAATATTTGGCTACCTAAGATATTCTGAAATGCGTAAATACAACTAAACAATGACAGTGTTGCTGTATTTGTCTCCTAGCTACACCACTTAGTCCTAGCAAATAGTAAGATAGGTCATGAATCAGCCATGAGAACGGAAGGAGCCTCAAAACCAAGGGAAAATTAATCTTGAGACAGAGCTAACAACTCCCCAGCTAAAATCTGTCAAGAAACACTGAGCAGACAGACTGCACACTCTACATGACAAGTTTCTGTAATGACTTATAATGAATACATGAAAAGATATTAAGCATTTGACAGAAATTAACCCAAATATCTTCCTGGGAAGATAGTCAAGGGTCCAAATCATGGTAACACAGGTAAGACACAGGAGGAGCAGGGAGAGAGAGAAGGAAGAGAGGGAGGGAGAGAATTTCAAGGAGTTGAACTGATGGATGAAAGAGAAAACACTGGATCAAAAAGGTTCACTTTGCAGCCAAGAAGTTCCCATGACAGAAAATTAGCTTATCTGCCTATGTGTCATGGACACCATGCTAAAGCAGGCATTTTAATTTTAAGCAACAGGCTGGAGTTCAGAGAGGGCCACTGCACACTGACCAGACTGAGGAGCTGAGGGAAGGATATTAGGGAGGGATAGTAGGGAAGTTTTCAAGGCTGGCACTGCCTACAAAAGAACATGAAGAATTAATTTTATTCAAGTGAAGAAATACATTTTCCTTATAGATTCAAAAGTCTGAATTTTTTAGGAAGGAATCTTCTACAGAATGGACATAATATGGTTAAAAACAGGGCTGGGTTCAGAGCTACACGAGAAGTGTACTTGGTGGTCAGGTGAAATTACAAGATCAAAGTGAGTCCAGAAAGTCTGAAAACAAACACTTTAGGGTATGAACAGCATTCCTCATCAGCTACATGACAGCCACAAGTCTGAATACATTACAGTGATGCCTCATGTGGTCAGAGATTTGGTTCACAGAATCATCACAGACTCACAGAATTGTTTGGGCTTAAAGATGTTTAAAGATTCTTTAGTTCCAACCCACCTGTCTGGGGCAAGGACACCTTTCCACTAGACCAGGTTGCTGAAAACCCATCCAGTCTGGGCTTCAACACCTCCAGGGATGGGGCATCCACAGCTTTTCTGGGCAATCTGTGCCAGGGCTTCAGCACCTTCACAGTAGTGGGTTCCCTCCTAATACATCTTTCAGTTTAAACGTATTACCCCTTGTCCTATCACTCAATGCCCTTGTAAAATTCCCTCTCCCAGCTCTCTTGCAGCTCCTTTAGGTACTGGAAGGTGCTCTAAGATCTCCCTGGAGCCTTTTCTTCTCCAGGCTGAACAAGTCCAGCTCTCTCAGCCAGTCTCCATAGGGAAAGTGTCCACAGCTCTCTGATCATATTCATGGACTTGCTCCAATAGATCCACATCATTTCTACTGCCTCTGCAGCACCAGTTCAGGGCTTTGGTGTGGCAAGAGAATGTTGTGGTTTATGACATTTCTACTGATTCCTAAATACTTCAAGAGGTGCTATACAAGGATCAGGTTTTCTAATTCTTCTCTCACTCTAACCTGAACAGCTGCTAAGAGGTAGATAAGGGAGGCATTATAAAACACAGACATAATTAGTTTGGGCACATTCCAGAATCAAATTAACTTTGATCTGTACTTTACACTAAAAACAGAGCTGCAAACAATTTAGATGTACTTATGACACAAAAATAATGAAGACATGAGCAGTATTTGTCAAAAAGTCTATAAGCACTTCAGAAGAGTCATAACCATACAGCTGACTTGCTGGGACTCCACAATAAACTCTTAATCATTTATCAAGTATCCATTAATCATTAAGTCCTCATTAATTTTTTATGAGTGTACTCTTTAACAAAATCTATACCCAGGCTGTGAGTTTGAAAATTTCATAATTGTTTTTGAGAAGCTCTAGGGCAAGGCTGGGTGGCAGCTCCTATTACTCCTTCTCTGAGAAACCATGAGAACCCAGAACACTGCTCTCAGCCTTCAGAAATACAGTCCCTCAGCTCAGAAACCCATTGCTGTGCAGCAATGAATAGGGTTTAGCAATTTTTAATTTGGGATTTAGCTAAAGGGGAACAAAAAATCCAATTAATGTTTTTGCTCACGTGAGTCTGATTTTGTGAATGCTGAAGGATCACTGGGATAGTGGTTAAAGTACTTTTGACTAAATTATGTTTTGTCTAAATACTACACTCCATCAAAGCCAAAATATTTCTGAGATTTATCAGATTAAATAAGATTTCACATGCTGTACTATTAAGACAGGCACTCTTTTATATCTCACCATGGAGAGAGGACAGTAAAAAAAAGCCTTGATGTGTGGGGATTGGAAAGAGGGGGATTTTGCCTGGAAAAATATTTGAAAGGTTTCCTACTGGTTCCAGTATAGTATTAAAAATAAACGTGAACCCTTCAAAATCAGTTATCAAACGGAATTATCCTACAGAGAGCCTAGCCTGGAAAGTTGATGACTTGGAGAGTGGGGTGAGACAAAAGAGAAAGATTTAGCCTTTTCCTTTATCTAGGCATTGCTGCATGCAATAAACACAAATGGGATTATTAGAGTTACCTGACAAGAATGAAACTTTCATCCTATTGGGCCACTCACAGCAGATATTTAAGCAGCTATTTTGAGTATCATAATTTTGGAAAGATAGGGCTGTCTAAAACTGTATCCAAGTGTGGAATTTCTTAAAGCAGGGACCAATATTTTAAAAAAATCTTAGCTCTAGTACCAGTGCTAACAGTTTTAAAACTCAACATACCTTTATAAATTAGAAATTAGCAGAAGACAGAAAAAGGATCATATTCCTACACCTCTGTCATGAAACATCAGGTAGATGCAGAGTCTCCTTATAGCCTCCTCCACAGAGCATGCCTGGGTCATTTTAATTATGCATGTGCTGCTGACAAGCTTGCCCTTTATGTGTTTATTAAAGATGATTAAACATAGTAAAAACTATATTAATATGTTTGTATCTTTTAGGACAAATCATGACTAATCAATTTAAACTATATAAAGTGATATCAAATGAATCCTTCTGGTTATTCTACTCCATTTTTATAATCACATGCAGAAGATAATTTATACTCACAGCATTTCAACATGACACAGAGGGTATTTCCTCTTACTTTTTCCATTATTTCTTCTTACAGATGGGGAGACCAATTCAAAATTCTGCTAGCTTACAATAGCTAAATACAGGACACACTTCTACAGTTGATTTAGTAAGGCACAAGGAAAAGACCAGCATGTTTTACAGAGCCTGCTTTGCCAATCCATACAGCAACTGTGTATGCAAAGACAAATAATAAAAAGACAGACCTCTGTGCTAATTAATGCTTAAAATACACCTAAACTTGGCACCAGCAGGAAGCAGACTCAAGTTTTACTACTATACCAGATTTCCTATCTTGTTTCTACTCATCACCATTGGGCTGGTTCTGTCTAGCCCACACAAGGTTAATCTAGAGCTAATGATTTTGGATCACCAAACACCATAGAATTTAGGATGGCACCAAAGCAGGCTACAACACCACAAAGCAGGCACTACATCAGGCTACATCACCACACTGCAAGCTCCAGTTGTCAATACCTGCCAAGTTTTTAATTCTAAGTAAATCTGCAGTAAGGTCCCTTGCTTCAAGGTTAGCCAGATGGATTTATTACAGTATTCTTTCTTCTTTCCTTTCTTTGTGAACAGTGAACCTTGCAAGCAATACAAGCATAACTATAGCTGCAAAACTGTTCAGTTTGCCTGGAAAGCTGAAGTTGCAATACAGTGACAGTGCAAGCATTAAAATGAACCCGGGGACAGTTTCCCCTTAGCAAAAAGGATTGATTTGTGGCTATGACTTTTGACTCACAACATTTTTGGAAATCATCAAGTGTTTCCATTTCTTAGCTGTTTATATAAGCAAGAGATTAAACATTTTCATCCTCTCTAGGCACCTTTGACATTATTGAAAATATTTTAAATACAGCTCTGTACATTTGACTAGTCTGAGTGAGACAGGACATGGAGCAATTCCAATCTCTTCCCCCTGCCCCCCAAATAATTTTGTTTACTTTTCCCATCCTGTCTAAACATAGCAGGGAGAGGAAGAGCTGATGAATACAGAAACTTCCCATGACAAAACTAAAAAAGTCTGATCTTCCTGCAAACCAAATTACAAACTCACAGGACCCAGCTATTTTCACAGCACCAGAGACTTCTGCACAGGGCTTTGCTTGCTTCAAGTGCTGCTGTACAGCAACCAGCTAAACACACTGCCTGGTTCTCAACGGGGTGCAGAGATAAGTGCTGTCTCAGTTGTGTTGGAAAGTGGTCATTATGCCTGAAAAGCTGCCCAAAATTATGCATGAGTGGGAACAGGAAATAGTAAATGTAAGAAAGCACAGTGCATCACAATCCTATCATGCTGATCCTTTGCCATATCCATGCTTCAGAGGGAGGTGTATGAAACTGCTTCAAAAAATGCTCAAACAGCCAGAGAAAAACAAGGACAAGCTACCTCAGCTGCTATTTCTCCAAACTACAGAGATTCACTCAAATGAAGCAAGCCTCATACTGCCTGTAGTAATAAAGTTATGAAGACATTACTATAAACTCTATGTAACCAAGATAATATTTATGTCAATTTTCACTCCTTACTGCCAAATTAAGCAAAATCATGAAAGCTGTAATAAATTAAACTAAGTTTAGAAACAAAACACAGCCCTGTGATGAACACATCATCCATTGTATTTAATCAGACTTTGCATAAGGATGTGGTGCTACAAGGAGATTATACTTGGGAAAAGAAGAATAGAATTTATGTACTTAGACGGTACCATATATAAACACTGCCAGTTTATTTCTCTTATTAGTTCAACATCCCTATCACCAGAGTCTCTTTCACCAGTTTATCTCAACTACATCCTCTGAAATTGCAAATTCAAAGCCTGACTCATGATTTAAATCATGTATTTACAAACATTTCTAAGTACTTAACAACAGTTTTAGAAAAGGGAAATGAAATTGTTTACATATTTGTTCTAAGAAGATGAATTAACTAAACATGTGCTCAGAGGTATACCCACATAAATGAGGCTGCACACCGAGGTAGCATCAATTTTTCAAGAAATAGTTGGTAACATGTGCACATGATATAGAATTCTTCAACATGTGGGCGAGGAAAATTGTATCACAGTGGGAAGAAAGTGCAACTTTTTGCAAAATATAAAGAAAACCCTGGTTTTTTCATGAAATTGTTGGTGCTAGTTCCTAATAAAGGATTTCAACATAGTAATTATTACCTGATTCACATACTATGGAGCCTGGCTTCAGTTCCAACATCATGGTGATTATGGAGATGTCAGTGGAATACAGAATCTGCGTCCTGTGCGGGAGATTCATGGTCCACAGTTCTGGAGTTGGATGAAGAATGAACACCCATCCTCCTTTACTGCAGGTCACTTTGGAGCCGTACTTCTTGCCTATGAGGTCTGTGGAATGCCTGATGACCCCGTACTTAGTCTGTGTTACAGAGCCATGCTGCACTTTCACAGGAAACATGGACTCGTGGCCCAGGAACACAATAGCCGTGTCACCATCCTTTATCGTATCGCCATATTCAACAAAACTCATGGTGACAATCTTGTAGTTGGCTGATGATTGCCACCTAGAGAAGAATAAATATGTCAGGAGAGTTTCACAGGACCACGGTGGAGCTGAACCTACAGACACAAAACCAAGTAATTTTATTTTCTTCAATACAGAACAAAACCACACTGTGCAAATAAGATGCTAGAAGAGAGCTCCAGGAAGTTCAGGGAGCTGCTCTCCACTGCACTCTTGATCCAATTACAATCAATGGAAGGATCCTACAGATTTGAAAATAACAAGTATTTTTCTTGGTTTACAGTACATTTTAAAGTAAAATCGGGAAATACATTATAATTTACTCAGCCTGCTCCAAAATGCTACTGCAGGTTAGTACCAATTTCAGCACCCTGTTCAATTACAGTCAGAGCATGTTATTAAGTTTAACTTCTATTCCCATCTTCTTGCTTTTTTTTTTGATGATTTACAGCATAAAGACATTCTGCTACTTGCCTGGACCTCAATCACCAGCTATTAGGACCACTAACAAAAGTATACTTGAAAGTCTTCCAAATGAACATTTAGAGATAGACTAAGGGCATTAATTTATGCATAAACTCGACTAACTACATGGAAAAAGAAAATAATATTGTGGCCTTTATTTTGCCATTGGAGGTGCAAAGTAATTGTCTGGGAAGTGATCTCTGCCCCAGCTAAATGTAAACAACCACTTGCAAGCTAATGCCAACAGTTGAATCACTTCAGCCCCATGGTCTCAGAGCTGGTTTAGAGAATTACAATTAAATTTTGATGGCTTTGAGAAGACAATCTAGAAATCAGAAGGCAGCTTACAATGAAACCTGACATTGCCTTTCAGATAAAGCAGCTGTCTAAGCTGCAGGTTGATCAGTTCATGCAAGAATTGCTTAATGAAGTAACAGGGATCCCAAAGTCAGAAATTAAAGCCTGTGACAGAAGGCTTTGAAAGTCAGATTTCTGGTACACCATCCCTGGCAGAATCAAAAGCAGTGTTACTTTTAGTTTCAGAATAATTACTGAATTCCAGCACTTTTGTGTTGAATGTTTAAGAGTTTAGTCCTGCTTCACCATTTCAAATAAAAGCCTTCAGTTCTCAAAGTGTAGTCTGGTGTCTGTAGTCTGGCTCCTGCCTGGAACTCCGTGTAGCTCAATTTGCTGTTAAGCAGCTAGATTTAAAATTTTTCCACTGCAGTCACTGAGGCTGATAAACAGATGTGCTTGTGGCTGAAACTTCCACAGCTTCTGACATGCTTATTGCATAAGGTGTTCAGATGCCAAGGCAGAGGAGGCTTGTCTGGACATCTGGTGAAATAGTAAGAAGGGCATCCCATGAATTCAGAAATGTATAGATAAAGGACTTTGTGAGATAGAACAAATGCTGTCTTTTATAGCTTGCACCCTATGATTATGTTAATATCTTAATCTTTCATAAACTACACTTAAGAGTTCTGATTCCAGATACTTTTACTGCAGTGCAGTTTTCAGCTCTCACAAGTGTCATCTGAAAGGACCTCAAACGGAATCCATTCCTTTCACAGTATTTACTGCAGATACACCCATGTGCAAAAGAATCCTGTAGCAAGCCTGCAGGAACACTGAGTGAATTCCTCTCCCTCTGATCACACCAACTGGTTGTAATCAAACACCCAGCTTCCTTGCCTCCCTTTGAGCCACTACTCTTACCACCGCTAACAGTCACAGCAGTGAATAACAGTCTTTAAGGCTGAAAGGGACCTTTAAGATCAGCAAGTCCACCCATATCAGTGCAAGCTGGCATCCCAAGTGACACATCTCTCAGGCTCAGACCTCACCTGCCACATTATATTCATACATTTGGGGTAAAATTGGCGTCTGTGAGGAATTTTGGAAGTTTCTTTTCCTCGTCCCCTTGTCAAGGAGCACAGTGAGCTACCACCACTTCCAGTATTCCCCCTTGCCTGGCAGCGCAGAGGCTCCCGCACTGTTACATTTTCCCCCGGGCAGCTCGCAGGGGATTGCTGCAGCACCGCTGTCGCCACACGGTGCGGGGGGAATGGCGGTGGGGGGATGGCAGTGGCGGGACACTGAGGCGGTGCCCCCTGACACGGGGTCAGGACTTCTCTCTGGGTTTGCCACGGCTGCAGCGACCTAAACGCAGCTCCCCAGGGGATCCCTCGCAGCCTCGCAAGTAAAAGCACTAACATGATTCTGTGCTCCCTTCAATCGCAACCCAGGCACACATCTCTCTTCCCTGACCAGCTCCCAAAGGGACCTGGCAGGCTGCCCCTTCTCCCTCCTGAAGCTTGGCTGCTTGGCACGGGGGCCGGGGAACCTCCCGCAGACGCGGCAGGCACAGCCCCCTCCCTGCCCAGGCGCACGCAGGCTGGGGACTCGCTCCGTGTCCCCGCTCAGGGGTGACCCCGGTGCCGGGCTGCCCTCAGCCCCCTTCCGGATCCCGAGGGCGGTAATGCGGCTCCTGCACCCCAGCAGCGCATCGGCCCATGCCAGCGGACCCGGGAACCTCAGCTGCGGGCAGGTGAGAAGCACGGACCGGGCAGGGAAGGGGTGAGAGGCGGCATTCGCCTGCGGGAGAGCAGCGTTAACCCGAAACGGCCCCGGGCGGCCGCTCCGCGGGGCAGGAACGCCCTGGCCCCAGCGCCCCGCGTCCCCGCGGGGACGGTTCTCCCCGTGCCCCCAGCCCTTTACCTCCCCAAGCCCGGCCCGGCCCGGCTCTCCTCACACGCGGAGCCGCCCAGCGCCTTCTTCCGCCTCGGTCGCAGGCTGCTGACGCTCCCACCGCCTCCGCCCCCGCCAGCTGTGCCTGGAGCCGGGGAGTCGCCGCTGCCTGTGCCCCGCGCGATCAGACCTGGTTCGTGCAGCCCTCCTGAGGCGCCCGTTTCTCTCAGCCCGTCATGCCCACAGCTCCATCAAGGCGCCCGTTCCCCCGAGCCCGTCATGCCCATCGAAACATCCATCCCCCGAGCACACCCCTGCCCTCAGCCCCTTCGAGGCGCCTGTCCCGCGCAGTCCCCTGCTGACCGCCCCAGCCCCGTCCTCTCAGCGCTCCTTGCTGGGTCCTGAGGAGTGGGGACGGCCACTGAGCACCCTCAGCAGCCCCCCAGGCAGCCCGGTGTGGGTGCTCCTGCCTCGGGCAGCTGCCCTGTCAGTGAAACTTGACGGGTCCCAGTGGGTCACTGGGAGCAGCTGCAGTGGACACTGACAGCCCCCGTGGGAACTTGGCGTTCATCGCCCTTTGAACGTGCAGGGTGTCTCGAGAGCCACCGCCAGCAGGGCTCCTTCCCCAGGGAATGACTTTGCCATTGGCAGACCTGGGCCTTGCCTCTATGGCCCCCAGGCAGACAGCTTCCAGAAAGTTCTGCATGCCCTTCCCCCAGGGCAGCCGCAGGGAAAGGCAGCTCGAGGCCAACCAAGCTCTTCACAGGGGTTTCATAAGGCTGCAGGAGAAACCACACTGTGGGCTCAGAAGCAGCAGAATTGTTATCCAACCCCCTAACAGCATGGTACTAACTCCTACTTCTGTCTCGTGTTTAGGATCGAAGTGATGTGGAGAGCCCTGCCTGCCCTGGTGGTACGGGGGCTGTAGTCAGGAGGCAAGGAGGAGCAAAGGAGGAGAATGTTGCCTCATCTTCTGCTCACAACAAGCCCAGGCCACCTGGCATGGGAGTGGTATGGGCATAGCAGGGAGCATGTGAATCACCTTGGACGTGCAGGTAGTGTTCCCAGCTAAATCAGATAACGCTCTGTACTGTGGTGCATTTACCAGTAACCTGTAATACACAATAATGGAGAAAAAGTCATCCTTTCACAATCACAAACCCAGTAACGGAGAGCTGTTTAGATGATGATCTGTGATTTTTTAAATTAATGTGGTTACACCGAGAATAAAGGATTTTTTCCCATTACCTTCAGTGAGAACATATTTTTTGTTATGATGTTGACCTGCCCATAGCATAATTGCAGTAGTCTTTGTTAGTTATGAAACTCTTCTCCATCTAATCTAAACATAATGTATGCAGTTTCAGAGGTTTCTTAAACTGCAAACTCCTACTCAGCTGTTTTTCTGACTGCAATCATGGTTCTACTGTGCCTTTATATTTGCACCCACTTTGTTTAATTTTCTGTCATTTTTAGTGTCCCTGGTTATATTTGTCATTGTTTATGTTCTCATGTCCTTTCTTTCCCATGATGGGCTGCTGTTCGGATCACTGTGGGCCTGACTGTGTGCAGGATTGAGACACTCAGCAGCTCCTCATTTCCATAGGCACTCAGCTCACTGGAAACAATCAGTAATTTTCAACAGCCTGCCTAAGCAGTGAGAAAAAATACACCAAGGATAATAACGAAGCAAATACATTTTAAGTGATAAATGGGAAGAGAAGTTTCATTTGACAAGTTAAGCAGATGGAGCTATGGCCAATTTCTTTAATCTACTGGTACATGAGTGTTATGTTTAATTTTCAAGTGGTCTTTAGTTGTAGATTAGGAATTGGAAACAATTCAGTTGTTCACAGCAAACCACTTTCTCTTGTTGTTTCCTAATTTGGAATATTGTTCTGTGTTTCCAAGATGATGTTTATCCCCTAATTCTTCAGGTTCATATTGTGTTCACGCAAGTAATTTCAGAAGACACATTCACTAGCTAACGCCCATCTCTTGCACTTGCACACCACACAACATTTATAATTAAGCCTCTTAGGAAGTTAGCTGCATGGCCCTTGATTAACTTCCCTTAATTCTTCATTGTTAAAGCTCAGTGCAAAGATCTCTAGAGTAATCAGCCCACCTTTCCAACTGGAAATGTAGCATATAAATCAGTATTCACTAAGATACCATCCCAGCATGGAAAGGGAGTATTGGTGCCTTTATCACAGTCTAACAGGCCATACAGGCTTATCCAAAGCGAGTGTTTCCCAGCAGATGAGGCAGATAAAGCGGGTGATCAGAGGCTGTTGACACAGGGCACAGCATCTGTAATTAAGTCACTAGGGAAGCTGGCACGGAATGCTGTGACAAAGATAGGATCCAATTTACACACAGCTTTTAGCAAATCTTTAAATGCTGTCTGAGCAAAACCCAGCCACTTCTGACTTACTGCATGCTAGAAATTTGTCAAATAGTGGTGAGAAAAGGGGGGTAGAGGGTGCACTGTTTGTCAAATATGTAAATAGGATAAATTTTAGTGATTTTGTGTTCCTGACTCTCTTTTCATGTCACCCAAGTTCTGTGAAGAAGAGGTGTGTGTTTGTGTTGGAAGTGCTGTAATATTTGGCACACTGAGACTTCTACCTGCTCACCATGACTGGTATTCCCTGTTCTGCAAGACTGGGAGAAAAAGAGCATATGCAATGAAACAGGTCCTTGGATTTTGGATCTTGAGGTGACCTTGACTCCACAAATCTCCTGAACAATTAAACTACAGAACAGTTGATTGCTTCTTTGTTTGTATGGCAATAGATTATGGAATAAGATAAAAGGAGCCTTCAGAACCTACTCTGACTGGCTTTTTTTTTTTCTTTTTGTGGAGAACACTACCACAAAAATATGCCATAATGTAAGAAAATGGTTTTAGTATATTTCTGTTTCAAATTAAGAAAAAAAAATTCATGTTTTACATTTTAAAAAATCCACAATAAAAATTATGTTTGTAGCTGAGGTAATCCAGTAATATTACATTTATATTGTAATTTTTTGAGGACTCTAGCTACAATTTTACACTTATAATCATTTAATACTTGTGTAGCCGTGCATCATTTGCAATTTACACTATTCTGAGGCATGAGCATTGTGTCAAACTATTAGTTTGTAGGGGAAGACTTTGTGAGGTTAAAAGTGCAGAGGAGACCAAGAGAGAGGATTTGTTCTTTGATCCGGAAGCTGAGACCGGACTTGCACAGATGCCGAGCCCTTGGCTTCTCCTGGAGATCTGTATACTCAGCATCTCAGTCTACCAGACCTGGAATAACTCAGAAAGCTGGATGGCAGCCAAACACAGCACATTTTTATTTGAAGCAGTCTAGGCTTTTTTATTTTGCAATGATTTCCTCGATATGTATATTATTATTTTTAAGTCCTAAGCAGTTCTGTAAAGTGCACATGCTTCTTGTTGTTCGGGTGAGGGTACTGGTCATGGTGCTGAAAAGATTGTGATGGGGAAAGAGTTTCAGGTGATATCTCCTGACATTCACAGCTCATGTCAAGAAAGCAACTCTGGAACTCAGATCTGCACTCTCATGGATAAATACACTCTGTTTGGACAGGAGGATAAACATGGGTTCTGCTGTGAGAAACACGTCAGAGAAAGATAAAGATACTATTATGTAAAGGTGAAAGTCAAATCAAGATTCTCATTCACATTGTTAACATATTGCAATTTCTGCAAACAGCAGGATTCTCAGCTGCATCTTTGCTTTGGGACAAACTTGCTCATTCCTACAAAAACACCAGTGGAAGTCACTATTTTCGCAAATTTCAGGTGAGCTTTAGATGGGTCAGATCCCAGAGTTCCTGTGCCTGTCTTTAGCAGGAAATCACCCTCTCTCCAATAAAAGCAGAAGAATTTTTTTTTTTTTTTGGCACATGACGAGAGCAGAGGATTCACTGCGATTCACACAATCACTCTACTTCCTTTCAGATGAAACTGCAGAACGAGCCCACGGTTTCGCAGGTGCTGGAGGCGAGGTGCAGGTCCTCCCTCTGCAGAACCAGGCTGCCGGGGGCTGGGCGCCGCATCCGCAGCCGCCTCGGGGCTTTCTGCCAGCCCGGGGCACTCGCCACTCGCGAGGCTGACAGCACGGCCAGTCCGCACGCTACACAACCCTTATTTTGGGATGATGCATTATCACACCCGCGTTTGAACCCTCGACCAAGGTGTTGGCAAAGGTGTGAAGCCTGCAACCAGCCACGTTGGTGTGCGGTGGCACGCCTCGGCGGGCGGCACACGAGATGGGTTCCTGCCCTCACGCTGGCGGTAACGGACGGCGCCGGGGCCGCCTCAGCGCCGCGGGAGCGGCCCCGAGGCTCCCGCCGCCCACCACCGACCGCCCCGACGCCGAGCAAAATGGCGGCGAGCGCGGGCCCGGCCGGCGGCGCAACGCCTGCCCCGCCCGCCGCTGCGCGGCCCAATGGAATGAATGGGCTATAAATAACGGCCAATGGGGGTGCGGGCTCGCACTCTATATAAAAGACGCGCGGCGGGGCCGCTGGCGCTCCACTCGGACTCGGGCGGCGTGATACGCGCAGCGCCGCGGAGATTGTTGGTGTAGCTGCGAAACCCGCGGTAAGTCCCGGGGCAGCCGAGCCGTTCTGCAGCCTTTAAACAAAGGATTTTAATTTTTTTTTTTCTTTTTTTTTTCCCCCTTTTTTTTTTTTTCCTCCCCCGCTGTGTGGGGTGGAGCCGGTCCGGCTGAGGAGGAGCGCGAGGGGCGGCGCGGGGCAGGGGCGCAGCCGGTGCGGGGGGCGCGGGGAGCGGCGCAGGTGCTCGCCGTGCTGGTTGGGCTCTAAAACCAGATTAACCCGGTATTTAGCAGGGTAGTTACATACGCTGGCCCCATCCAGGTCCCCTGAGGGAACCGTCTGTTGTGTAAGGGCTTGTTGGATGCTGCCCTCCCCTCCCCGGTCGGGGAGCAGCCGGGTGTCCGCGGACGCGAAGTGCGCCGTCGCTCCTCCGGCTCCCCTCGCCCTTCAGCGGCGAGAGGAGGCGCGGCCGCGCACCGAGGGTGCGGCGGTGCCGCCCCGCTCACCTGCCGGCCGGCCCGGGGTCCCGGCGGGACCGAGCCCCCCCGGCCCGCGGCGGCCCGGCCGCTCCCCCTGCCCCGGAGCCGCGCGGGGTCTGCCCGCTGCTGCAGCGGCTGCTCCGCGCGACCTTGGGCGCGTCCCCTCACCCGGGCGGTGCCCCGGGAGGCGGGAGAGCCTGTGCCCCTGCGGCCGGCGTGGTGGGGACGGGGCAAGGCTGGTGGAGGTGAAGAACTTACTTTCTTTCCTCCTTCTTGGCGCTTGTGGAAGGTGGTGTAGCGGCAGAGGTGTGAAGGGTGCGGGTGGAACGTGAGCCAAGGTGACCTTTTGGGTGCCTGGCGTTCCCCCGGGCGGTCCGGAGGCTGCCAAACCCCCAGTGATAGGCTTCCCGTCTTTCTCCCCTAGTGACTGCGGTAGGGTCAGCCATGCCCTTCTCAAACAGCCACAACCTCCTGAAGATGAAGTACCAGCCTGAGGAGGAGTACCCTGACCTGAAAGCTCACAACAATCACATGGCTAAGGTGCTGACCCCGGACCTGTACAAGAAATTGAGGGATAAACAGACTCCCAGTGGATTTACCCTGGATGATTGTATCCAGACTGGGGTTGACAACCCAGGTAATGGGATCGTTAGGTCTGCATAATGATCTGTTCTCCCTCCTGACTGGAAGTGCTTCTTGACAATGCTTGAGAACCCAAAGTTCTCAAGCTGCTGAGGGACAAATCTAAAGCATTGAGAGACTGCTCTAAAGGCATGGCTCTGTTAGGAGGCCATGTTTCCATCAAGCTATGTTTCATGCTGTGATCTGACATACCAATTCCCAGACACTTCAATTATGTAACTGCTCTGCTAAATACTTTCAATCTGGAGAGAAAAAAAAAAGTCAAACCAAATGCATTCTAATTATAACTCATCTGAGGAGGGGGGGAAAAGAATGTCAGTTTACCTGGCTGTCTTGGGCTATTCCTATTCCAGACTGATTACATGATGTTTTCTAGCACTTCTATGAAAAAGGGGGAGCAGATGTGTTTACATGTTAACATTACAGTATTTATTTTTACTCTAGCAATATCAAAATGGCCCAACTAAATAATCAGAGACTGCCTCCTGATGAGGAGTATCCGGACCTGAGCACCCACAACAACCACATGGCCAAAGTTCTAACCCTGGATTTATACGAGAAACTGAGAGACAGAGTCACGCCCAGTGGCTTCACCCTGGATGATGTCATTCAGACTGGGGTTGATAATCCTGGTAAAATGCATTGAGAATATTCCGTGTGAACCAGCTGAAGTAAACTGGTGCTTTTGAATATGGTGACTTAAAACTAATCTTGTGGAGGTGGCATTTATGAGCAGACTACAGAATTGTAGCTCTGTAGCAGAAGGAGCAAAAAGCAAAGCATGCTTGCTTGCAGCAAAGCATGATTGTTTAGGCATAAAGTTCTATGCAGTGATCTAAATTAGCTAGTCAAATTAGCTGTGCTGTGCAAATTTGTCCTAAACCAAGCTTGACAAATGAGCATGGTTTAATGACAACAGCTATGGGTTTCCATAGCACTGCATTTCATGAACTGGATGAAGTGTAAAATCTAGGGTCTCTCCAAATGTTTTTATGTAAGAGTGAACTTCTAAGTGACTAGACTTGCCACTAAAGACCTTGCCTGGTTAGTGCTGCACTGGAGTACAGCCAAATGTCACCCAAACTTAGCTCTTTGACTTTATTACCACTCCAGGCCATCCCTTCATAATGACAGTAGGATGTGTGGCTGGTGATGAAGAATCTTACGAAGTGTTCAAGGAGCTCTTTGATCCAGTTATTGAAGACAGGCATGGTGGCTACAAACCAAGTGATCAGCACAAGACTGACCTGAATGCTGATAACCTGCAGGTACAAAGTTTTGATCAATTACAGATTATTGGTCTGAGGATTGTAAAGTTGTTGGCAGCTGCCTAAGCTGGTTGCTTAGGCTCTGTCCCCTTGCTTCCACTCAGCATGGACACTTGGGCTGTGAGTCTGGTGCAGTCAGCCTGAAGAGCTTGCTGCTGTGGGATGTCAGTGGCTGGGCAGTTTGTGTGCAGCAGGAGCTTTTTTCAGGTGCTGCTGCAGCGTGGGTTGTGCCAAACACCTTCAGTGTGTGTTTCTGTGAGCTGTGGGCTCTAACGGTCAACCTAAACAACACTGTCCTGGAAGTCAAGATCGATCATAAAATTTAAACACTTTCTTCTGTCTGATATTGGATCTTAATTACCAGCTGATGGTGTCATGCTATTGAATATTTTTATGGCTAGGAGTAAGGATTCTTAATAATTTTACAGATTTTACATGTTACTGGAAACTAAACTCTGGGAGTTCCTAACTCTATATTGATTTGCTAGCCATATTGAAAATAAAGAGACTTGGGAGAACAGTAATGAATAATTCTCATTTTCAAGAATAAACACTTACCTAAAGAAGGTTTTTCCTTGCGTTGATATCTCTAGATTGCAAATCTGTAAGGGGTAAAAGAAGCCCAGACCACAATCTGAAATGGACATGGAACTGATGTTCTGGTCATATCCCTGTCTTCTAGGACTACTCAGTAGCTGTAGCCTTGAAGTCAGAGCAAGAGTTGTGTTACACAGATGCTTGATGTGAGGCTGAAGAAAATAGCCCTGAATGAGGCACTGGCTTACAGGCCAGGTAGTCAATGCCTCAGGTGTAAAGTGCATTCTTAAATGCATGGGGGCTACATATGTTTAGGTATCTTGGTAACAGGGTTGTACTTGCTGGTTTCCTAATCTTGTAGGGAGGTGATGACCTGGATCCCAATTACGTGCTAAGTTCCCGTGTCAGAACTGGCAGAAGCATCCGTGGATTCTGCCTTCCCCCGCACTGCAGTCGAGGAGAGAGGCGGGCGATTGAGAAGCTCTCTGTTGAAGGTAAAGTGAGACCTGGGTGCATCAGGGACACCGTTCTGTCCTTTGCGCAAGAGGTGTTCTTTGCAGTTTGAAAATGGAGGCGCTTGGCAAAAGGCACCTCCCTGGAGACTTAGTCTGAGCGTGGAGCCTTTTTCCCTGGAGAAGGCTCGTTGCTTTAGAGCTGCCTCAGCATTGCAGCTTGTAGCTGAGAGCAAGAGCACATGGCAGAGGGAAGTTGGACTGCATTAAAGTTGACCTCTGCTGATCTCAAAAGCTTCTGTCTGTGTGTGTGGAGAAAGAGGTTGGTTCGTCAGGACTCAAACCTGAAATGTAACAGGTATGTAGCAACTGCAGGGCTTGAGTCATGGGGTGCAGTGTTTTGTGGCTGCATTTAATTGACTTTCATTAATGTTCAGCTTGCTTAGAGATGGAGTCTTGTTCCAAATCTGCAGCTGACTAGAGTAAGCACTGGTTTTCAGTGGAGCTCTTCAGTTTTTTGTTTGTTTTTTTTTCTTTCCCTATTGCCTCCCAGTGCTCAAGGTGCGGTTCTGGAGGCTGAGTGTGTAGTTGTTTCAAAACCTCTCAAGGGCAGGGTAACAGTCCTTGACTAGAATAATGCTGCTTGTTATATTCATAACCTTGGTTCTCCTTGGAAGAAAGGCAGACTCCGTTTGTAGAGTTCAGCAGCAGTAATGATTCTATACTGCATGTAAGGGAACAAAGGCTACTTGTATAAGCCTGGAAGGTGCAGACAAATCATCTGATACTGCCTCAGGTTCTGCCACAAGGGCATTGCCATTGCACATGAAAGCAAGGGAGGAACCAGACCCAGCAGATCAAACATTGCCATACTTTGTGTGTGGTCTCCAAAGTGCTGGGAAAGTGTAGAACCTTTAGTCCCATTCTGAAAGAGTCTCTCTCTCTCAGCTCTGGGTAGTCTGGACGGTGATCTCAAGGGGAAGTACTATGCTCTGAGGAACATGACTGATGCAGAGCAGCAGCAGCTGATTGATGACCACTTCCTGTTTGACAAGCCAGTTTCTCCTCTTCTGTTGGCATCTGGGATGGCACGAGACTGGCCTGATGCCAGGGGTATCTGGTGAGTATGTCTGTGAGGAAGCAGTCATAGAAGTTCAAGTCTTGCCATTTAGGTGGTGACTTGTACTGTTGGGCAAAATAGTAGTTTCTCACCTTACATTACTGTATTTGATGAGAAACTGCTACAGAGAACTTGCAGTTAACCAGCAAAATTTGGACAAGTGTTCTTATGCTGGTAAGAACAAGCCAGCTTGTTTAGCCCAGAACCAGAGCCTGCATGGGTTAGTGAGCTACCATGCAAAAACTGAATCAGCATGTGGAAGTAATCACTTGTAAAGGAGCAGATGTGCCACCACAGTTGGCTCTTCCACAAGAGTTGAGAGTAACTTGTGTGCTACAAACCACAGCAGTGTCTTAGCTCAGGGTTGATCCTGGGTGCATAGTTACTCCCTTGTAGTCTCTTCACTTCTGCTTGCAGAAACTCACTGGTGCTGGACTGTTATGACTTTATCTGTGCTAGGGATGAGATCTCCCCCCTGTCCCCAGAGACTTGGTGACAGGAATTGACAGATGCAGAGGTGTGGAATAGAAGGATTCTGCTTGTTTTAAATGTAGGTCACCTACATAAAACTGCATCTCAGGAGCTTCTGCAGCATAATTAACTTGCTCCCTTATAAGCTAAGGGCTAGGTTTTTATCAACAGGAACGCTCCAGTCTTATTACTGCAGCTGTTTCAGTACAACCCAGAGGAAGCATGCTTTGTTTCTGTAGGTCACCTTTAAGATTGCATCATCTACCTGCAGATTGCCAGCACCAGATAGCACTGTCATCTGAGCATGACTAATCTACAGACTTGAAGTGTGTAATGTCTTAGTGTTGTCTGCATAAATAACTTTCCTCGGGTACTAGCTAATTTTTGATCCTAATCAAGTTCAGAAATTACTAGCAAGATAAACACGGATGATGGTACTTGCTGTCAGCTGCAAGCTGGGGCAGGAGGAGCCCATTGTTCAGATGATTTTTATATAGCATCTCTGAAGAGCCCTGATCTAACTTTCACCATGAATTTAAGGTACAAAGTGCAGTTTGACATAATCTGACAAAATACTGCTGAAAAGGCTTGTTACACATGGTGTCATTATGAACATTATTGTACAGGACTCCCTCAAAGTCTATGGATCACCTTTCTGCAAATTGCTGAGCAGAAATACCTTAATTTGTAAACTGGAGCCACAAGTGAGCTAGGGGGATGAGGGGGTTTTAGGTTTGGATACTGTAAGACTAGGTAATGTCATGTTATTACTCACTCTGTAAAGGCCAATTCAAATTACCTCTTGAAAAGAGCAGGGTAACAACTACCAGCTTAACTCAGGTCCTGCGTGGGCAAAAGAAAGGAGATCAATCTTGTTGAAGGAGCTAAGTGAGCCTCTTGAACTAAAAATTGCAGCGATGAGCAGTTTGGGGCCATCTTCAAAATGTGGGGTGGGCAAGACAGCAAACTGATTGCTTTGTCTCCTAGGCACAATGATAACAAGACTTTCCTTGTTTGGATCAATGAGGAGGATCACCTTAGAGTTATTTCCATGCAGAAGGGTGGCAACATGAAGGAAGTATTCAGTCGCTTCTGTACTGGACTAACAAAGGTAAATCCCCATTGTCTGGGCTGTGTGTTCAAATGGCACGTGGTTCTCTGGTTAGATCTGAGAAGGCAGTTTTCAAGCCCCCTCTGGAGTCCTCCACGGTTATGTTTTATAGCCTGCCTGGATCTCTGAGAACACTTGGAGATCCAGAGCTGTGAAGGCTCCAAAACAGGTGTTTTGGCAAAAAGCCTTGTAGCTGTGTAATCTAGAATGTTTGCTTGATATGGTGGCACCCTTATCCAAATGTCTCAACTGTATAAATAAATTCTACATAGTTCTCTAAAGCTTTGAGACACCTTGGGGAGGAGGAGAAATTGCTTCAATGTGCATGGGCAAAGCTGGACTCAAGTTCTCTACTTCTAGTCTTGATATGAGCTTGGGCTTTACCAGCCCCTTTCCTGATCCTAAGAGATGTGCCAGCTTGACATGTGTTAAATCCTGCTTCCCAACAGATAGGGACGTAAGGAGTGTAGCTTTTATACTTAGTCTGTCTTGCTGCTAGGAGCAAGGTGAAGGCCTTAAAAGTCCCTTGTTGGTGGCCATTTTTTCTACAGGGAGGGGGCTTCTGTGGCTGAAATAGCTGTTCCGAGTGTTGTGGCTGTTGCTGAGTGACTGAAGCTGCAAGTGAGCACTAATGGATGTTCTATGATTTTAAGGTAGAGAACAATCTCTAAACATTCATTCTTTCTATTTATAGATAGAGAGTCTCTTCAAGGCCAAAAACTACGAGTTCATGTGGAATCCACACTTGGGCTACATCCTGACCTGCCCATCCAACCTTGGAACAGGGCTCCGTGCTGGTGTGCACATCAAGCTCCCACACCTTGGGAAACATGAGAAATTTGGAGAAGTCCTCAAGAGACTTCGGCTGCAGAAACGAGGCACAGGTGAGAGTTAACTCTGGGCTGAGTCAGTCTGCCCTAGGACACCAGCAAATGCCTGGTTATGGCCAGAGGCATCTCCTGTTTCACACTGTCAGTGCCTGTCACACCATCCAAAATAAACCCTTGTAAAGCACATGGAGAGAAAAAAGTTTTCAAACTGTATAGTGGAGGAGTTGAGGATGCCAGTGCTCTACTTAGTATGTACTTTGTCTGGCTATCTAGTTAATGTCCTGTGTGTCATTTTGAGCTCCAGTTTAGGTGCACCTGGTTCCTGTTCATAAGCAAAGGCAGGAATCCTGGTTTAACCTGTGGCTAGCAGATGGCTCCAGTGGGTACTTGTGACCTCAGGTTAGATTGCTTGTGGGTCAGAAGAATAAAGAGCTGGCCTCATTGCATGTTCTGTGGTTCATGTTGGCAGTCACACATGGCTTTATCTTCTTGCATGTAGGATGAGGCACCAGTGGCAGCTTGTAGAAAATGGTCCTGCTGTGTCCCTGCCTCAAGCTAGTAAGGGAAGAAAGGCAGACTCACCTGCTCTGGCTGAGGTCAATGTTGTAACTGAATGTCTTGCTGCAGGTGGTGTGGACACAGCTGCTGTTGGAGGAGTGTTTGATGTCTCCAATGCTGATCGTCTTGGCTTCTCTGAGGTGGAGCTGGTGCAGATGGTGGTGGATGGAGTGAAGCTTCTCATTGAAATGGAGAAACGCCTTGAAAAAGGCCAGTCCATTGATGACCTCATGCCAGCTCAGAAATAAAGCACTTTATTCTCATGCTTCCTAACTTATTGGATGAATAATAAAATGTCACTCCAATTCAAACCCTTGGGGTCAGAGCCCACTTAGTTACACTGTAGAGAAGTCTTCCATCCATCTGTGTTAGAGTTTATTTTTTTGATGGTTGAGATGTTGCTGAAAATGAAATGAAATAAACTATTGTTTGGCCTGAGATGTCTTAGCTATGTTAACTGAATGTCTTTGAGATTTAAGTGACTTGGTTTTTCGTAGTTACGCTAGGTGGTCTGGTTTTGTGTGCAAGCACATCTTCCTAGGTGTGCTGCTGCAGGCCAGCTGAGTTGAAATGTTGTTAAAGCAGTTTCAGAAGTTGAACCTCTTAACTTGATTGTAGTTGCTGTAAATTTGAGAACTAATGTTAAACATGAGTCACTGCAAACATGCCCTACCTCCAAGGCTTTGACTTGTGCATCTGCTCCTGCCAACTGTAAACTCTCATTATCCTGAGTACTGCAAGCCAGGCTGGTTCCTGTAAGGGAGGGGAGGCACGGCTGGGTGCAGAGGGCTGCTGCTCTTCTCAGGTGGGCCCTCGGGGGTGCAGGGCAAGGCTCTGAGGTCAGACTCCAGCCCATGGTGTTAGTGACCCTGAGCTGCTGTATGGGCAGAAGCTTGTCTTCATCCTAGCTAGTGTAAACAACCAGTTGCTCTTCTGAGTGTTAGGGGTGAGGTGAAACCTAGATTAATTCAGCCCATTCTTCTCAAGTGATTACAGCTCAGCCAGGGCAGAGATGGGAGCTGGAAGCTGCCACTTACAGGAAAATACCAGCTAATGAGCTTTAGTCAGCTGACTCTTGATGGCCCCTGCACCGGTTGCCCCATGAACCTAAAACTGAGCATTATAGTCAATTAAAACATGCTAAATAGTTTTTTTCCAAACTGGGCCTGGCTTGCAAGCTCAGGTAGTTCTCTGGGTATGAGTCAAGATTGCATCAAGTAGGTCTGTTCTCCAGAATGGCTGTACATGTGTGCTTGCTGTGTGGAAGCATCATGTTATTAACATACAGGAGCAGCATTTTCCACAAGTATTGCTAACTGGGAGCATCAGACCCTTGGGAAGAGCAGCCTTTGCAGGTCATGCAGATGCACCTGCTCAACAGCTCTACCCACTGCTAAAACACAGCTTTGATGGAGGGAGCATGACGAGAGGTTGATGCAGAGTTCCTTGGCGTGCAGCTTTATATAGGTTTGTGTAGATAACTGATGCTTTCTTTTGTAAAGGCTGTGATATTTCTAAGGCTGTGATTGCAGGCTGTCACTTAGCTGAAGAGATGATTCCAGCTGGGGTAAGCTAATTTAATTTTGGTGAGAAAAGGCTGAGTGAACATTTCAGATAAGATTTTTTTTTCTTTTAATACAGCTTTGTATCTGTTTCAAAGTTAATTGGGTGGGGGAGAGGAGATCATATGTAAGAGTTTTGTTCTGTACTGGGTGTTCCTGTATTTGAGTTAATCAGCACAGGAGTTTTCTGTACGAAGCTTGTGAAAGCAGGGAAGAGAAAATGGTGCAAGAGACAACCGGTTGGCTCTGTATATTCTTTAGATCCCCCATGCTGTGCTTCATGTCACTGTTCACAGACGCTTGGCAAATAGCTGGTTTTGCTTCTTGTAATCAGAGAGTGTTCATTTAGTGGTGCCTCTCCTCAACACAGCGTCGTTACTGCGCTCACAGCAATTACCTAATGAAAGGAGTTGCCTGAAAACTTGTCTATTTTTTTCTAGCTATATCAGCTGGACTAATAAAAACATTTCTCTCTCTATGCATCTTGTTTCTCCTATGTTCTTAACCCATCAGAGCTGTTACATTTGTCTGCTTTCAGCCCCTGAGTCCCTGCAGTCTGGGACAGCACCTGTAGCTGGCTAAACAATTGTGCTCAAAGCAGCAAGCCAGTCTTTAATGCCTGCATCCAACTAGAAAATACTTCTTTTTGATTGGTTTTCTTTCCCACGCACTACCTTTGCTGTGTTCCCTCATGTTGCTGCCATGTGACCCTGCTTTTGTTTCAGCTGGTACAAAGCAATTGCAAATATTTCTGAGGAAGAATGTGTCCTGGCAAAAGGTGGAGACTGTGACCAACCCCAGGTGGGACTTTCTGAAAACCTCTGATTAAGAGAGAGATTAAAGCTCCTGCTCCCTCACCTTAAAAGCTTTGTTTTGGTCTTTGGCATTACTCACCCTTGTGCCCTGGGTGCCCATCATGGATTGTATGGAGCAGCCGCTTGGTTGTGCTCTGGGCACTCAAAATGGTGCCAGCTGCTGGCAGGCTGCCATGGGACAGGAGAGGAGGGGAAGGCTATCAGTCAGTGCTGTGCTTTATCCAGGGAACCTGCATTAACCACCTCTGTCCTGTAGCTTTTGGAGAGGAGCCGTGTGGCTCCTGCTCTCATCACCCCCCATGGTGATGGCAGTGTCCTCACCAGGCCTGGAGTGGGGACTGCTCTGTTGGTCCCAGCAGTGCTGGGGGAGGAGAGGTGCCAGGAGCCCTTTGGGCCATCTTTGGGCTTTCCTGTGACATTTCAGCTGAGCTTTTCTCCTCTGTAGACTGGGGAGCAGGGATGGTTGCTGCAATCCTGCTGCTGCAAGGCAGCCCCTTGTGTTGTCTTGTTTCACTACCCCTGCTCGTCCGGGCTGGCACGTTATTCCTTGGGTGCTGCGAGACGTGCATCACTTTTATAATGTTCTAAAGAGAAATTTCTGCTTGTCATTACATTTTCCTCCTGTTTCTGCTTCCCTCAGGGAGCAGCTGGCCAGCCCTGGCTGGTGTGGTGCCAAGCCTTGCCTCTGGACACGTGTGGCACAGGCAGCGTGCTGCCTGCTGGCACCCCAGAGTCCTTGCTCAAGAAATGAATCTCTTTGGGAGCCGCTTGCCTCTCATGTTACACTCGCTGGCAGCTTAAATGCTCCTTATCCCACTTCCGTGCTATCTACTGGAAAATGATTCATGGTGTCTCACCCTCTTGTGGACTCAGCACCACAGCGTGGCCCCGGTGGGGGAGGCTCGCAGCCCTCAGAGCAGTGGTCAAGCTCCCTGTGCCTCCAGACAGGACAGGATGGCTGCTTCCCGAGCAGCTCCAGCTGCTCCAGGGAGGCTCCTGCTTTCTGGGACAAGGTGGCCAAACCGTGTCCCTCCTCTCTCACAAAAATAAGGGATGGAGCAAGGTGGTTTTACCTGCTGGATGCCTGGTGAGTGCTCTGCCTGGGGCACAGGAGGCTCCTGCTGCAGTCCGGCTCTCCACAGAGGATTCTTGCTCAGCTCCAACCACAGCCTAGGGCAGGGCAATGCTTTCTCCCAGCTTTCCATTTTGCTCAGCATCCAGTGCTAGGCCAAGAAGGAAAAGGAAGGTGCTATTGCCTAATGTCTCCGGCACTCACCTGGGAGGGTTTAGGCTCCAGCGTGTCCTCAGATGAGCATTACCATATTTTTACGCAACATGGAATAACTTGAGCAGAAGACTTTGAGTGATCTTTGTTCTTTTCTCCACCCACCCACCCACACACAAAAAATGTGGTAGTGTGGTAGGCAAGGCACTCTTCTGAGGATGGAGATGGCATCACAGGCTTTTCATCTCCTGTTTGCTTTGCTTTTCCCCTGGGGAAGCAGCAGGCCAGCAGGCTCCTTTGGCTGCTCCACATTCCTCTGGCTAGTCTGCCTTCCCTCCTCCTAGAAAAACATAGTTACAAAGCTGGAAATAGCCTGGGTGACATTTTCTCCTGCTCTCCCCCAGTGAGGCAGGGCACTTCCCCACCATCATGGGGCTTTGTTGGGCCTTATTTGTCTGCAGTGGAGGGGAGCCCAGCCCAGCGATGGAGAACACCCCACAGCACAAGATGAGAAGCTAATCACAACTGGGCCTTCTGCATTGCTTAACCCTCTTCTCCTGGTTATGACATGTTAGATTTATTTCCTTACACAGAAATCACACAAGCCCCTGACCAGCTGCTGTTCACAGCCCATGTGGGCCACTTGCCCTGGACACCCAGTCCCCAAGCACCTCACTGGCCATGAGCTGCTGGCCAGAGGCGAGGGCTGCCCAAGGTGTCATTCCTGAACCTCTGGGCTTCCCCCACCTTTTGAAACACCATCTGGGTGGGTTTTTTTGTCCAAATACTGCACAGAGCTGGGCTGAGTGTGCCAGGTGAGAAGTAGTACCTGCTACACCCACAGTGTGAGTCTAGTGATCAAATTGGCAGCATGAGCTCAGCCTGGGATTGACAATTAGCAGGGAAATTCTGCAGTATCAGACAGGGTAAAAATAAACTCAGATGCATCCAAACCTACCGAAGATTTTTGTTTTTCTCCTTCAGGCAGTGAGTAAGACTCTGAGATACCATTTATATATACATATATGCACAAATGTGTGTGTGTGTGTATATATATATATATATATATGAATTAAACTTTTAAAAGGGCAGAATGCCTCATGTTCAACACCCAGGAAAATGGGTAGAAAAATGTTAACATTGAAGTTTTCTATGAATGTGAAAAGTTCAGCTAAAAATATACAAGAATGGGCAACCCTGAGCTTTCTTCAATGCAATTTCAGAAATTGAAGTTTATTTTACCATATACATGCAAGCTCCAGATCTCTGCAAGGACCTCAGCTTTTCCCTGTGTTTTGTGCAGGTGGGTGTGAGGTTTGGCTGACAGCTGCAGTCTGGTTGCTTTTTCCACATCCATTATTGATGACCAGGGAGTGAAACTGAGAATAACCTGGAAGACCTTGGAAGTGTCAGCTTATGTATTTGCAGTGCCTTATTGTGATGGTGTGTGATGGTAGCACTCAAGCACAGCAAAGCTTTCCTGGATTACATGGGAAAGAGTGAGACTGGAAAATTACTGAATGAACTCACCTGAAACCCCATGCCTGGCCCAGCAGAGCAGTGAGCCCATTCACCAGGGGCAGGTTTGCTGGGGTGTGAATAGTGTCTGTTTGCAGTTCAAATGTGCTGCACATCCAAACTGCAGCGAAGCTGAGGGTTCCGCTCTAGTGCCAGCTCTGCCCATGAGAGCTGATGGAGGCTGGGCACTGTCTTTGGCACAGAGGTGACTCCTCCTGCTGCGCTGTCCCAGTTGGCCGGGGACAGGCTGGAGGCGGTGAGATGCAAACCAGCTGGCTTTGGGGCATGGCTGGTGAAGCCATTTCGGGCAGGGAAGCTGGTGTTTCACCGAGGCCTTGCGGTTTGCCCACAGAAACTGGCCGGCCTCCCTGCAGGCTGTGGTGAAATCCCCTGAATCATCACTAATCCCTGCTGGGGCTGCCAGCGTTCCCAGGCTGCCGGGCACAGGGTGCCAGCCATTTCTGGGAGCTGGCACTGCCATCCCGTGCGGGCACTGCCGACCCAGAGCCCGTGTTGGAGCAGTGACTGCACACTGTGGGCAGGAGAGGAGAGGTCTCCAGGGGCAATGGACACAGGAGGGCCATGGAACCCCTCTGCTCCATGAGAGAGCGGGCTGTGCTCAGCAGAGGACATCGAGATAGCTTTGTCTCGGATTGTTGCTGTAACAGCCTCCAAGCTGGAACTTGTCTGGGGAGAGATGGCTCCAGAAATACTTGTGGGAATATGCATGACAAGGGGATTGCGATGGATGGCCCCAGAGTTTCAGCTCCTCTCCATGGGAGAGTCATGGCTGGGTTTTTTTGTTTCTTTTTTTTATTTTTTTATTTTTTTTAATAAGCCAGCATTTTAAGGGAAAATGGCACTGAGCATCTTGAGGATGCTCTTTTCCTCATGGTTGGAATGGGTACCTACCTCCTTCCCTCTGACTCTGGCATGTCCTCCCTTTGCCCCTGTCAGTGCCCCTTCCCCTCCTCCATCTGGTGGGTGGCACAGGATGCTCTTTGTTCCTGCCAAGGGATGGCTAGTGGGGCCCCAGCAGCGACCCAAACTTTGCACTTGCCTAAAGGGTGGGAAGGGCCATGAGAAATCAAAGAGCTCAGCTGTTTCCTACTGCTGAGAGATTCAGGAGAGGCTTGAGGATTTCTTACAGCTGTCCTGGAGGCCAGGGAGAGCTGAGGAGGGAATGCAAGGTCAGGCACGCATGGCCACCAGCTGCCCCAGTGCTTGGCCTCTGTGCCCACCAGGTGCTTGGGCACCTCCCAAATCTGCCTGTGGCTCTCCAGAGGCTGATCCCGAGCCCGCAGTACTGCTCACAGCATCCCAGTGTCCATGCTTCCCACCTCCCAACTCTTTTTGAAGCCCTATCCCAGCAGCAGGAGGTAAGTGCTGGGGATGGATGGATGCACCTCCCCACAGCCCCAAAAGTCCTGGCCAGAGTCTCCAGCCCCTGGTGACTACACAGACTGCTGCTCACTGCAGGCCACCTCCTGACTGCATTAAATGGAAGAGAGCCAGGTGGGTGATCATCAGCAGGGCTGCTCCAGCCAGCCCTGGGCAGGGCTGTGTGACAGGCACCCAATGCAGCAGCTGCTGGGAATCACACCTTGCACCCGAGCAGCATCCACCTTGTGCAGCAGCTGAGCTGCCCGCTGCCCACTTACTGCTGTGCTTGCTCTGGCTCACTCCCTGGGCTGCTGTGAGGTGGGGCAGGGCTCACCTGGGCACCAGGCTGAGCCAGCAAGCAGGGACTGGCCAGCCCAGCGCCCCAGGTTGTGTGTTTTCTGTTACTTGGTGGTTTGGCCTTTTTTTTTTTTAATGTGTGGTTTTTCTTTTTTCTTTTTTTTTTTTTTTTTTGCAATAAACCCTGTGCTTTGCAGAGACTTGTCAGCAGGATAGAGACCTTGCAGCTTAGCGTGGGGGGAGCTGCCTGCCTCAGATTGCAGGCAGCAGCCTGGGTCACTGCTGAGCTGAAACAGGGCTGAGGACAACCTCAGCATGGCATGGAGACAATCCATCTCTGCCAGACCTGTCCCTTGCAGCAGGGCAGCACCCCTGGCACAGGGGCTGGATCCTGAGTGTGTCAGTGGGGAAGGGTCCCTGTGGCAGCACGGGGCTGTGCCCTGGCTCATGTGCATCACCTCCTGGCAGGGACCTAAATTTTGGACAGAACCAGGCCCCAGTCCCATTGGGAATCATCAGCCTGGCTGCACACGTGGAGCATCCAGCCTCTCTCCCTGCTGGCAGTCACAGGTGCTTGGCAGCATTTTCACTTGTGTCCTCACACAAGCAGCAGGATTGCATGTTTTGGGATGCAGCCCTCAGCTGCTACCCACTGTCAGAAAGAGACAGTGTCCCTCTCCTCTCCTGGGGGTACCAGGATGTTTCTAGGGGCAGAGCACCCCTCCTGCTCCCTGGAAATGCCTTGGGCTCAGGTGGCCCTGCTGCTTGGGCAGGACACCCCAGAACATGTGTGTGGGAAGACCCTTGCCTGTGGTATAAGATGCAGCTTTAAAAGGAGACTGAAGCTGTATTTTGTTTTTCCTCACAAGGAATAAAGGATTGTCCCTGTAACAGTATTTACGAGAAATTACACCAAGCAGTGGGTCAGCTGAAGAGGCAGATGGCCAGTGCATCCTTTCCAAATACTTCTATATAAATCAGTGTCAAAACCAGCAATGACATGTTTTTGTGGTTGGTGCATGGTCTCCATCAGCCTGGACTTTCCTGGGGTATCTGTGCAACCTTCTTCTCTTTTAAGATAACTTCCACTGCCATTGACATGGCCACATGGAGATTATTTTCATACTACTTCGTTCAAGAGTGAAACCTCCACCAAGTACAACCTCCCTGAAGAGCCACCATCTTCTGTAGGAGTTATTGAAGTGCTCACCTGACTTGCCTTTCAGCTCAGTTTATTCACTTCCAGTTAAAGCCAGCCCTGAGCAGAGACCACCAAAACCAGAGATTAGATTACCCAAAAGGGATTTGGAATAAATGCATCAAAAAGATACAGAGAGACAATGAAATACATTTATAAACCCAAGAGCTATTTGAGGCTGAATGGGCATGGGAACGCTTATTAAAAATACTCAGAAAACTAGCAAGTGAGGTAAAACAATTTTAAAGATACTAAGAAACACCTACCAGCAAGGGGGGAAACATTTTGTTGTTTGCCAGCACTTTTAGTCCCATGACACTTCCAAACTCAAACCTCCACCATTAAACTTTACTAATCCTCCCTTCTGACTTCTGTGTGGGTCATTTAGAATTACTTAATACTGAGCTTAGAGGAAAACCTAATAAGCCAACAACTAATCTTTGAACTTGGCATAATTCTCTCTTTGCTATGTCTCAACATGTTCTGTCTTGTCCTGCCCCCCCACTGAGAAAGCCCTGGAGTGCTGGCAGAGGTGGCCAGTCCAGGCTCACAGTGGCACACGGTGGCCATGGCCAAGGGGCTGCAGTTTCCAATTGAACTGTTGTGGGAGACAGTTTGGGACTTGGAAATGAACCTGTCAGAAAGGGTAACCTGTGGTGAGAGACTATTGACAAGCCACACTAAGACTGGGATCTTTGGAAAGTAACGCAAGGAAATTAGAGATGTACAGATTTGTTTTAAGCAATGGCACTATGTTCTGCATGAAGCATGAGGCTAAAACATGTTTTAGATGCAGATGAAAGCTTGACAGCATTTTCTGTCCTTTCCAAAAAAGCCTCCTGACACACCGACAGGTGCTGACCCAGGTGAAGGAAATCCCAAAGTCTGTCTTGGAAAAGAAAACAAGATTGCTCCTTCAGCTTATGCCAGACTTAGTACCAACAGTACTTTGTGCTTCTGTAATGTTGCATGTAGCAAAGCATCATTCAGGCTTTTAACCAGCCCTTGGAGAGTATCTTAGCCCCATCTCACAGCAGGGAGGAAGCTGCTTTGCTGAGGCTGGGGACTGGGTGACAAAGGTGGCCTTTGGACATGATCCTCTGCTGTGGACATGATCCTCTGCTGTGCTGCTCACTTTCTTCACAGGTGAAGGTTAACCTGGTCACTCTCCTTCTCCAGGTGGAACACAGGGAAAGATAAAAAATCTTGGTTTGAGATACAGAATCCTCCTTTAGCTGAGTGTCTCTCTCATGTACAAACTCTCCTGCAGTGCTGGGCAAGGATTTCAACCAAGTATTTTTGTCCCAACTAGATGGATTTTATTTATGCCCCTTTTAGCCTGTTCCTTCCTCAAGATTAAAATAAAAACAACAACAAAAGTAAAAATAAAGTACAAAGGTCTCGAGAGAGATCAACCTTTCCTCTCCCTGCTGCCTTTCCTGCAGAAATAGAAAATTCCTGCAGAATTTCTCTTGGGAATGGAAAAGACTGTAAAAAAACATGCTATCAAAGGTGAAAAGCCTTGTGGTCCACTTGCAGCTGGATACCTTGGTCCTCCCACGGGTCACCTCCCACCAGCATGAGGAGAGCATCAAAGGGAGCCCCATCCTGCAGCCCAGCTCAGGACAGATCCCTGTGCCAACCCAGGTGCTGGCAGCAGTATTGCCCTACTAGAGACGTGGCTGAACCCTTGTCTGCAGCCCCCAGCCTCTCTGTTTCAGGCAGTGGGCTTTGTCCTCCCAACTGTGCCCGTTTTGGGGGTGAGACCCTTTGTGCCCCGTACCTTGGGGTGCTGCTGGCGGCAGGATGGGGCTTTGCTGCCCCAGGAAGGCTCAGAGGGCTTGGGAGGCAGCGGCAGAGGCTGCAGAGAGCAGGGCCCACAGCAAGGGTCCACCCAAAGGAGCCCCAAGAAGGAAAGGGGGTAAAAGCAGGGAAAAGCTGGGGAGAAACCTTGCGGGGTGAGAGCGGGGTCAGAAAGCCAAGGCCAGAGCTGAGCTGCCGTGGCAGGCTGTGTCCCCCGTGTTCTCATGGAAACAGGAGCGGTGCCCTCCCGCTTGGCTGTTTTCTCAGGTTATTTTTAAAGGCAGCTCCCCTGTAGGCAGAGCAGCCCCTTCCCGGGGAGGAGCAGGGCAGTGCCGGGGCACCGGAGGGAGAGCATTATCTAATCTGTGCGGCGGGGGAGCCCCTTAAATGGCAGCACCAGCACAGCCCGGCCCCTGGGCCTGCTCCAGGTCAAAGTCACAGCAGGCAGAGCCCAGGAGAGAGCCGGTGCCTTTCGACTTCCCCTCTACACTGAGCAGGCCAAGCATCCTCTAAATAAAAAGCCTCCCTTGGCCTCTGCGTAGGAAACAGCGCGTTTCGAGCAGCCGGGTCGAGCGAGAGACTTCCAAATCAGGGCATGGCAGCCCCGCCGCGGCCCTGGCGCTGCCGGCCTGCGAGCCGCGCTGCAGGCCCCGCTCCCCGCGCCGGGAACGGCGCTGCCCGTTCCTATTAAAGGATATTGTTTAATCTCCAGCCGGGCTGGTGCTCACGCAGGCTGGAAGCTGCAGCCCAGGAGAGGAGAAACCCTTGGCAAGTGTCAGTAGGACATCAGGGCTGCTTTGGGATGCCAAACGGGCTGGGTGCTGCTGCCACAGCCCAGGGCGCTGAGCCCCACCCCACTGCCTGTGTGGGGCAGCCCCCCTGCCCTGCCCTGGGACAGACCCACAGCGGTGTGGGACTGTGAGTCCTGCAGTTCTGAGGGATGGTCTGTGAGCCTGGACGTCACTCTGCAGGTGACAAGACCACGTGTCAGCAGAGGGGGACATGGCCCCCTGAGGTCTGGCAGGACAAGCTCCACCATGGGGGTGACAGGTCGGGTGAGCAGCCACCAGACACAGTGTACACTGAGGGGTCACAGCACGCGGGTGCACCAGGAACCCCAGCACCAGGCTGGATTGGGGCTGGGCTCAGGGACACTGGGCTGGGCAGGTAAAGGCTGCCTGCACCACGGGCTGTGACCAGTGCCAGCAGGAAGGGGACAATCCTTCACTGACCAGAGTTTTGTGACCTCCAATTTCACTGCTTTCAGCCCAGGCTGACGCCACAGCAGCAGGTTGTGGACAGGATTCCAGTTGCCTTTGAAGCTCTATTTCCAGACATTCACCTGCAGGCCACACACCTGAGGCCACCAGGAGTTGCTGCAATTTGTGACTGACCTGTTTTGAAGCACAAATGGTCCCTACTGTCACCAAGCTGAGTGGAGCCAAACCTGACACGTGTCTTGCAAAGCATTAGGGTTTCTGCTGATATTTTCACCTCACTGAGGTGAAGCTTGGCTCAGAGGTTCACAAAAGCCATAGCTGATGCTGTCCAGGAGCAGTGAAAGGGGCAAAGAGCTCCCTTGCCTTTTCCTACTTACACACCAAGGCATCAAACTTTGCCTTTAGTCCAGGCACAGCCAGGTCTGTGCACACTGAGCCACCTCCATCCCTCCCGTCTCCTCCTCCTCCCAGCTCCCCAAAGGCAGGGAGGGGTGCAGGCTCATCACAGGAGCAGATGACTTTTTCCACAGAAACAGATGCCTGCTTCAGCCAACACATTGTCTTTGTGTTGAGCTCGATCCCACCTATTCTGATTGTCATTGTTGTTATTATTTCCATAACTGTTCTTCCTCCAGACTTCTGGCTCCAGGAACAAATGACTTCAGCCCTGCCCACTCCCAGGGCTGTGAGGCTTCAAAAGATGTCTGAAAGACCTGTCCTTCCTGGTGACAAGTGCTCCTTCCTTTTTATTCTCCGGGGACAATATCTGCAGCATGTCACAGGTAGGGAGGAGCTGCCCAAGAGAGCAGGACCATGGCAGGAGGGACGGAGTTCTGGGAGCCAGCTCAGGAACAGCTCGGGATGGGGCAGGAGGGGAAGGGGTGATGCTCCTGGCTAGCACCAAACCAGTGGTGGCTTCACTTCTTTGCCAAAGGAGAAAGCTTCTCTTGAATTCACGCATAAGACAGTCTGAGCAGGTGCCTGTGCTCGAGATTTTTATGGATCGCTGCGGGCTGAGAGGTTCACAAAACAGCCTGCTGCTTCCTTCAGCAGTGGAAGTGAGGCAGTCACAGTTATCCATCCAGGGAGACTTCAGCATGGATCCCCCAGCTCCTGCCCTGGAACACGCACAAGATACCCCAGGTCCAGCTGACACAGGTGGCCGCGCTTCAGCCATAGCCAGAGCTGTCAATGAGATTCACAGTCCTTCCAGCAGCTTCAAACAGACACCAGCTCCATACAGTGAAGATCTGAGGGACTTTCTCGCTCCCCAGAGACATCACTGGCTGACCCTTGGAGCTGACTGAATATGTATGACCTCTAGGAAGGACAGCAGCAGCTTGAGCACAGAACAAGTGGCCACAGGGCTGTGGTATTGTGCTTCCTCCTAGTTCTTTGCTGAGTCTTATGACTATAAAACAAACCTGAAGGTCCTCCTTGCATACTGTGAATCCCTTCTCCAGGAGAGAAAATTTCAGGAAGGTTCTCACAGCACTGTGAAAATGTATCACCTCACTTTGCTGAGAAGAAAATTTGGGACCTTCTCAAACTACTCCACTTAAATCTACCAACAGAGTGCTTTTGTTGTCCTACACGTCAGCGCAGCGGCCAGACAGAGATCTAACTTGAGCCTTGGGAAAGTCTGACTCCTACTCTTCCTGCTTGTGACAGACACTTGTACAAGCTGCACCACTCCCTCTGAGTGAGAGAGCAGGACCTTCCCTTCCTCTTTCACACAGGCACCAGTCTTGGCCATGTGGAAAGGCAGCAGAAAAGCATCCAGCCAGCCAAAGAAGAAGTTGGTTTAGCAACTAGACAAGAAACCAGGGCTCAGAAATGTCCTGGCCCCAACCCAGTGTGTATTCAGACCAGAACAGAGAAATGAAACCGGCTGAGACAGGAAGAGACTTTTTGCTATCATCAGGCAGAGTTTTGTCCTTCACCCTCCAGCTCGCCCCTGTCTGGGGCAGCTACCACCCCTTCCAGCCAGAGCTCTGGGATACAAGGCAACACAGCAGCAGACCAGGGTGCTCTTCTGTGGAAAACTAATGCCGCTGGCTGGGATACGGGGTGTACCCAGGAGCTGCATCAAAGCCGGATAGCATAGCTCTGAGGGGGGCTAATCAGCCCAAGCTCTGGCGGTGCCCCTAGCCTATGCCTTAGCAAGCCTTTAGTGATTTCAGCTCAGTGATTATCAGCTCATGAGTGATTTCAGCTCTTTGGGCTTGCTAGGCTTGGCTGGGGCACGCAGCAGGCACTCGGAAGACCAGGAAAGAGAGGAGAGCGCTGTATGAGGTTCCAAGACGATGTCTTTATTGGTCTTCTTCGTAGCTCTTTCGCGGGGTGTCTCGAAGGGTCTCAGGGACAGCGGCTCCAACGAGCCGGGCAGAAACAGGGGTTTATATAGGGTTAGGGAGGATTGAGAATTGTCTAATGGTAAGGGTTAAAGGAAAGTGACCTATAGCTTCACAGAGAGATAAGCAAGGGTCCGAGAGCGGGAGAGAGGGGCTCCTTTTGTCCAGTCATCCTGACTCAGCATTCTGTCTCTGAACGCCAAGGCAGGTTCGCAGGGCCTGTGCCTGCTACAGAAAACCACACCAAGAGAGGGATGTGCCAGCGGGGCTCTTGTTGTTTCTTGTGGTGCTCCCAGGACTGCCAGGCTGGACCCTCGCTGTAGGCAGGGCTGGCCACTGTGACCACTGGTAGTGGGTCCCTGTTATGAGCACTGGAAGGAGGAACAAGTGACTGTCCTAAAACTGACCCAATCCTCCAGCAATGCCTGGGAGAAGTGTGCCAAGGGAAGGAGCTGCTGCTACTCCCTTTTCAAATCCATAGATCTATTCCACCTGCTTGAAGATAGAAGGCAAGATTAGATCACCTCAACCTTTCCTCCTCTAGATTTGCCTCTATTTCTGCTCAGTCTCCTGCATCTGGACATGGCCTATTTAGGGACCCCCTTCACCCGCAGAGACAGATTTTAGTACCTTTCCCTAAATCTCAGCACACTCCAGGATTTTCCACACGGCAGCTGGTGAGTGGGATTGCTGGCAGCCCTTTTTGTCTCTGGTGGCATCAAGGCTGAGCAGGGCTGTGTTCTAGCTCCTACTGGGTTTAACACCTCATTTCCTTTGCTGTCTGCCCCAGAAACATGAGGAAAGGAAGCTCTGTGCCCTTCAGGCTCAACAGCAAGTTGTACAGCACCACACAAGCACCAGCAGCCATGGGCTGAAGAACTGGTCTGGGAGCCCAGGTTTGCTAGTGACTGCAGACTTTTTGCACATACATTGATTTCTAAATGAGCACAAGCAGCTCATTGGGTCCTCCCAAGCTGCACAAATTTAGTCTATGAGCTAAATAAGCTGCTGATAGAGTCACAGAATGATTTGGGTTGGAAGGGACCTTAAAGACCATCTGGTTCTATGTCCTCTGCATGGGCAGGGATACCTCCCATTTGACCAGGCTGCTCAAAGCCATGTCCAAGCTGGCCTTGAACTGTTCCAGAGACAGGGCATCCACAACTGGAGATGGCAACCTTTTCCATGGGCAACCTGTTTTTATGCCTCTTGCACCAGAAGCCAGGCTGGAGGGTGCTCTGCAGCCAGGTGGGTGTTCAGTCCCCTTTGAGAAGAGACTGAGGCTTAGTTCTCAGCTTAAATGTTGTGCCAGCCTTGATTAGTCACCATCAGGACTGGGGGTGCCTCCTCTTCTGCACTGCACTTCCACACCTACAGCCTGGCTGTGAGGCATCCAGAAAATCCTCCAGCATAGCCAGTGGAACAGGTGCAATCAGCATAACCACAAATTTCAATGCAGCACTGTGCTGATCCAGAGCTTTACTTCCAGGCTTTTGGTTTTTCCTTTAGCAGCATGTCTATCTTTGGTTCAGTCCCAATTTAGGACTTGTTTTCATCCCCTGCCTTCCCTGAACTCTGCTGCTAGATCAATGAAACTCAGCTTTGCAATGAAATGTGGAATGCTACTGCTTCCAAGACAGAACACTGGGAAAAGGCATCATCTGAGTGACAAAAAAAGGCAAGGATGAAACATTCTTTATTCTTACATGTTGTTGGAGGACAGAAGGAGAGGGTAAGGTAGAGGTAATAGTAAGTTACATAGACGTGCTGGATGCTTGTTAAATAAACAGCATGTGTCTGTCCCTATAAACCTTGGCTCTCATCCCTCTGCTTTATTTTTATCCTTGATGAATGCTTTTGTCACTGCCTTTGCTTCTACTGCTTTGCAAAGGTGGTTCCATGACTCCCCACTTCTTCAGCAGAATTAGCCAGACATAAGACCATTTTTTTTCCTGACTATTTTGCATCATGCAACGCCCACCCTGGCAGACCCAGCTCATAATGTCAGCGGTAGACAGAAAATTGGAGAAGCATCTTTGATATTTTAAACTATCTAAGTTACTTGGTGCACAAACCAGAGCTCAGCTCCCCTTTGCACCCAGCAGAATTCTCCCCTGTTTCATCAGGATTCACCCTGAGTGTGGCTCTGACCTAAAAAGTGACCTTTAAAGATGAGATGCCTCTTGGCCAGCAGCTCTGGTCCCTGCTGTGAACTGTCACAGTTTTTGGGCTGGTTTCCCAGAGAAACAAGCCCCATGTGACCACACACTGTGTGTGAGAGCTTGGACTCGTGTACGCTCAGTCTGTGCCCCCTGGAGCTGTGGCACCTGCAAGTGAGCAAGGCAGAAGGGTCGGAGAGAAACCTCCCTGCTTGTGCTCTGAGCAGAGCTCAGAGCAGGAATGAGCCCTCCATGCAGCTCCTGTGGGCTGCAGCTTCACTCCAAGAGCTGTTTGTTCCGACAGACTGTGAGACAATATGGGAAACAGTGCACTGAGCTCCAGGCTCAAATCCACACAGGCAAGGGGCCCTTTGAAGTGGTGCTCACTGAGCTCTTCTGTCACTGGTAAGCTCCCACCATGTCTCCTTTTTCACCTTGCAGTATTCATTTCCATGTCTGAGTGGAGCTAAAGGGCAAGCAGGAAGGAAAATGGATGTGGTTTCCCACAGCAACATGGCCAGGACAAGCTTTTGCTCCTGTTTGTGGCAGCCCTGCAGCCCCAACAGCAGGACAGCCCTGCCCTGTCCATGAGCCCCCAGAGGCCTCCCAGCCCCTCGCTGAGGTGTTCTGGCGATGTGCTCCTTGACCATCTCTGCCCCCATGCATTACAGAATACACCCAGTAAAGAGTGTTCTGGTGAGGTGGTTGATTCCCTAATGAGAGGCCTGGAAAACACCCAGGAACTGAAGCCATCCAGAACTGATGTCTCTCTTTCCCCCTATCCTAGGGACTGCTCTAAATTCTAGATTCATTACAGCCTTGACTTTAATTGAGCTAAGCCATCCTGCAGGTCTGGATTCTCTTCAGCAACTGAACACTGAGGAGATCCCGTTACTCTTGCCATGCTCTGCACCTCAGACCAGCATGGAGATCCTTCAGGGACCCCAGAGCACTTGTACTCTTCCTCCAGCCAGAAAAGCACTCACAGATCTGGTCTGTAGAGACTCATGGAGCTCTGACACCACAGGAGACCTTAAAAAGGGACTGTCCCTTGAAGCAAGACTTGGCTCAGAAGGGTTCAGCCAAGGCTTGTCTCTGGAGATTAGGAGTAAGCAACAAGTTTTGAAAACCAAGGATAAAGAGGTTCATCAAGGGGTCAGTTAGATAAAACCACTAAAATATATTTGACCTAACAAAGTTACTCTGGTGGCTGCTCCCAGATCAGTGATGAGGAACAGGACTTCCCAAGAGCAGAACTCTGCTTTTGCTGCTCCCGCTGCTGTCACGCACAGCGGGGTGAACCCTATGCACGCCTCTCACCACAACCAACACTCCAGGAAT
Organism: Motacilla alba alba; assembly: GCF_015832195.1. NCBI lineage: Eukaryota > Metazoa > Chordata > Aves > Passeriformes > Motacillidae > Motacilla > Motacilla alba. Next base: position 52,255,596 of record NC_052020.1, on the reverse strand, counting down.
TGCCTTGGGAGGCTCAGAAAAAGGCTCAGCAGCAGCCCATGGTTCTGGGACTGCAGGAAGGATGGGATGAGACACAGGACTCCTTCACAGAACAAGCTCCAAGGAGCCTGAAATAAACAGCTTCTCCATTCCCACTTGCCAAGTCCAAACACCCCAGTGATAAATATTAGTACCAGTCACTATAAATCCCACAACAGCAAAACTTGGATTACAATTCAAGTGAAAGCTGGAGCAAAATATGCAATTTGAAAAAGCTTCTGAGCAAATAAGGAAGTTTCACTTCTTGCCTACTTGAAGCACATGTGACATGATTTGTTTGAAGAATAAAATAGACTGCAGGCATGGAAAATGCCAGGCATAAAGCTTTAGAGAGTTACTAATACTGTGGAATATAAATGGCAAGCGATCCCAGATTATTTTAGAAAAGGCTGGCTGCAATTTACAGCCTTGATTAGACTGATTACTAAAGGATGAACAGCAAAATAACTTCAGTAATTAAATTTCCGAAGAGGAAACCAAAGGTCCTCACTTGTTAAATGAGTTGCAAATGAATTTAAATATTCAATATGACTTTTGCCCCTCTCAGCAGAAGAGCATGCTGCCTGACATGGTCATTTTCTAGGAAAGGAGACTGAATAAGGCTTAACAAAGAAGTGAAAAAGGGCTTTGTAGCCCTATAGGTTTTCCATGGGAAAGGTAAAGCCCATTGGAACTACACTTCAGCTCAGAACGCAATGCAACTTAATGGAAAAATAGATGTATCTTTAGGGTGTGCTTCAAGGTGAAAAATAGAGTTTCCATCAATATCTTGTGGTCTGTTTTCCTCTGTAATTAAGTGAAAGTTGTCTGAGCAGATGGTAACACCGATAACCGATGTGAAATCGCAGGGAGGGAGTCATCCATGGAGTTCTTGTCTAAACAAATTCCAAGAGAACCCCAAGCAGAGCTGTTTCTGCGTTTGGGAGACATCCTGTGGCCGCCGCAGACACTGCACCGTCCCTCTGCAGCTCGCCTTGCCGTGCAGAGGGGATCGACCGACCATCCATCCATCCATCCATCCATCCATCCATCCATCCATCCATCCATCCATCCCTGACATTTCAGCAGGCACCCCCCGCCACCAGCCGCTGCTCCTCTGGGCACCACAGACACAGGACCATTGTGACAATGCCTCCAATGCCTATCAGCATGTTTTTCCCATCCACGTGGAAACACGTGTGAAAACACTTCATTTCATGCCTTTTGACTGTGTGAGCCAGGGGAGGAAATTATTCCATGCTCAGAGACTTTGCTGTTTGTTGCTGTTTGCGGTGCTCACGCTGAGGTCTTGGTAAGAGGCACATCCAAGCAAACAGGATTTTATCTCGAGACAGGCAAATGACTGAAAACCATGTGATTGAAATGCCAGTAGAATTTTACTTTCTGATTTTGCATCCCCAAATGTTTAAAGAGAATTATTTTCGTGGTGAGCTATTTTGTTATCTGATTTTATTCACCTAATACATTCAATGTGATCAGCAACTACAAGGAAACATGAACTGTACAAATATTTTGGTTTTATGCCCTGACTTTTTTAAGGATGTTAAATGATAACATAAGGGTATAAATGGAACAAGAACTGCAACGTATCTATGCCTTGAAACTCCATGCTGTGGTTCCCACAGCAACCATAACCACGGCCACTTCTCATGGATTTTACATCCGAGTCTGACGCTGTTCCAAGTGCTCAACACACATAAGCAAAAACCAAGCAAAAGCATTTTCCCCCTGCAATAAACATCTTACCTGCTAAGTCACAACCACTACCAGGTGTTCATGGCACTCCTAGGTGAAGGTGAACTCCCAACAGCTGGCAATTACAGCCCTGAATGTGGCTTCTGTGCAGAGACACTTGCAGGATTCACAGCGTTGGTATTGACATCCTTCTGTTTTCTGTTAGTGCTGGAACAAGAGCCTGCTGTTTGCACCAAAGGTTAAAGCACCCTTAGAAGGCTAAAAGAGAACAGTTAAGGGTCTTTCAAATTCCTTTGTTTTGAATACCAAACTGTTTCAACTTCAGAAGCACTGAGTGGTCAAGAGACTGTTCCTCCATGGTTTTGCTCATTTTATCCAGCCCCTTTGCTTGTAGGCAGTACCTGGTAGTGCACTAAAAAGAGACTGGCAGAAACAGGAACATGAAAACCATCAAGTTATCCAAGTTTACTGGTTTGCCTTTTTCTGCTCTGAAGTTTGCCAGAAGTAAGGAGCACGCACAGAGACAGCAATTCCAACAACCCCCTTGTTCTTGTTTTTTTAAGCATTTACTGCTGTTGCAATGCAGGACTCTGATTGGTCTTGGGTATGAAAAAGTTGAACTTCTAACAAATTACTAATTTCTCTAGGTTGAGCTTTATCCAAAGCTCATGCCCCTTCCTGCTGGATAACAGTTTATTCTCTGAAGTGATAGAGTAATTGTCAGTGGTGAAATCAATGAAATAATTCACTGCTACTGGAGGGGAAAAACTCCAGTCAAAGGTGGAATTTTCAATAATCCACTTCATCAGAATGTCAAATCAGGGGTTTAACTGGTAGCACCTCTAATGACATGAGCCTGTCTTTACTGGAAAGCTCCAGGACTTTTCTGTGAAAACTTACAGAAATGAGATGGTATGGACAGTTACAAGCCTACATATTTAAAATTAAATGTTAATCCACAGTGGTACCAGCTTTCCAAAACTGTATTTATTCCTAAACATCTGCAGTGTAAATCAGAAACCAAAATGTTACATTTGTATGACCCCCCCCCCACCCCCACCCCAGATGGCAGAAATACCATCAACTACTGAAATTCTCTAAATATTTAACACTTCAGATTACTAAGAAAAGATGTGGTCTTGGATAGCACAGCAAGAAACACCCAACCAGCCCCTCCCTGAAATACGGAGAGTGACACTGGCTCAAGGGGCCTCTGCCCACAGCCAGGGGGTACCTGAGCCCTTTGGGGACAGTGGCTGCTGTGACTGAGCAGGTTCCAGTCCAGGGGGCCGGGCACACACTGCTGCTCCAGGGAGAACAGCTCTCTGGGCTGGCTGCAGGCCTAATTAAATTGCAATCCACAACATGGTCTGTGACACAGCAGCTGTGGAAATACTGATTAAAAGCATCTACACATTATCCCAATGGGCCCATGTATAGCTGAGCTTTTAACTGAATTGGAGAGAGCTCTTATTTAAATTCCAGATATGCCACAGTCTTTCCGTATGACTGGGAGGACTACTGAACTCTGCACTTCATTTCTGCAACATAAACACGTGGATATTAATTCCATATTTTTATAAATAATCTAATTTATCTTGACACAAACTTCTGTACTTAAAAAAAAAAAAAAAGGATACAGTATCTTGCTATATTTGATCTTGAAGCCTCAGTGTAATGCAAGAAAAAAAGCTAAACCTTGCCCAAATCTGTACTATAAGTCTTTAAATCTCCAAAGATTGGACCAGATGCTGTAGCTTGAATAGAAGTAGTGTGCAAAACATTTAGCCCAGCAGGACTAGCTGCTCCTCCAGCCTACCTCTCTCTACTTCTCAATATGGTCAAGGACCTCAGGTCCTGTAAAGAAGTCAAATAAACTGAAGTGTTTCAGAAATCCTAAGTACAGGGAAGGTTTGCTTAAGGAAAATTGTATCTGAATTTGTTCCTGCTCAGTGTTCATTGTTTTGTTCTATGTATGTATCTTTAAATGCTTTTATTTAATAAAGTAAAACCGCACAACCCAAACTCTTAACACATTTTTCTCTGCCAGATCCAGCAATCAGAAGACGTTGTCAGTGCTGGCTGACACAGGTTTCAGTGAAGCAAACCTTCAGCCGTGAGCCCATTGCAATCAACCCCTAACACAGCACTTGGGCCACACGTCCCAGGGCTCAGTCATGTCATGAAATAAAAACACTTCTCGGCTGCTGTTCAGGTGTCTCAAAACACCGAGACCTGCTGCTGCCTCCTTGCCACACACCGACCTCTGATTATTTTTAAAGCTTGCCCCTTAAGGTGAGAAAAATCAGGTGTGGTTCTGCAGAGTCCCATCAGCAGTGGTGCCTGCAAACCTACAAAGATTCCCAAGAAATAGGAACAGGTAAAAAGCCTGTGCTGGGGAAGCAGTTCATCTTTGGTTTGGAGAGCTGAAGAAAGAATTTTCCTTCCCAGGCGGCTCCAGAGGCTCGAACACCAAGCATGCAGGGTGCTAAATATTCTCACAACAAGGTAATTTTACAAGGCATTTGGGAAGGAAGCTGTTAAAAATATTTTTCTGATTATAGGTGATTTTTTTTAATACCTCAAATAAAGATTTACTGAAAGAACCTTTTGAGAACACTTTAAGAAAAATACCAAAGTACAAACTTTAAATATCCAAAGTATGATACTGGTGCACTTTTTAGAAACACTTACATACTTAACAGGTGAAGTAGGAAGAGAGTATTTCAGAAAACATTTAATATGAAACCTTTTGGAACTTCCATCGAATACAGATTTACATAATTTATCAGAACACTTTTTCAGTTCAGACAACAAAGTGCACTGCCAGGTGAAAAAAATACATTTGGAGGAGTGCTTAAAATGTAGGGAGTGAAAGGATAGGTGACCATTCACCTGAGAAAGTACAATGACTGCCCTGAAATGTCTTATTGCTATTACAAAATGGAGTTTTCATGGAAAAAAAACCCATACTGAGCAGCACAGGCATGGGCAGAGCACTGAAAGCCAACTGAACTCCGGTAGCACCTGGAGTTCTCAAGCCATGGCATGATACAGAATATACAGAGAATAAAATGCAAATTCAGGAATATTTACTACATTTAACAACTATGATTACCCTTTAAACTAGCATAATCAATATCAATGCTTAGGGGGGAAAGAGAGGGGAAGTCTGCTGCCTTCACAGACTACAGATCACAAGAGCAAACTTGCAAAATATGAAGGACTTTGCATTTTCACCTCGGGTCAAATCTGAACTGTGTACTATGAGTAACTATTAGCTCACTGCAAATTTAAAATGCAAATTTAGGCTCCAGTTTAAAGCACATGTTAAGTACATGCGTAAGTGCTTCACTGAAATATAACCACAAAACATTAATACAAAAAGTCAAGTAGATAATGCAGGGTATTATCTACACAAGTCCTTGATGAAATAAACTGAGTATTGGTAGGAAACAACGCGTGAAGAAATCTCCTCATTCTAGTTAGCAAAATCAAATCTGTTTCACTGCTGTGATGCTTAAAAAGTGGGGGCTGTCCCAGAGCAGCTCCACGTCCTACAGAAAGCTAGTTGGCCATCAGAGTTCATCGGGGCAGGTGCCACACTGCACAGGGACAGGGGACTCCCTCGGCAGCACGGCCACACACGCTGGCACAGAGCCATCCACAGCAGCACAGCCGGAGCCCAGGGGCAGCACGCTGGAAGAGAGCTGCAAGGAACAGCCTCAACTGCTCCTGCCTGTGGCTGCAGTTTAGCAAGCTGGACGTTGGGACAGAGGAGATCAGGAGCCAACCTGATTCCCACTTCTGGGTTTCGATGCTGAGGGTGCCCAGGAGGCGAGGGACAGCACTGCCCAATGTGCAGCAAGGCCTCGGACCTGGCAGAGAATGGCCATGATTTGAGAGTCCCTTTGTGCTTTGTATCAGCCTGACCTAGTCTAACGTGGCAAACTCGCTCTGAAAGAAAACCACTACTCAGCAACTGGCACCTCCTTTTACACTGCCTCATTCCCTAGAGGAACAACAGAGAAATGTTCTTAGCTGCGATCAATACTCATAAGCCAAAAGGACAAAGATACAGTTTTAGTAGTTTAGCAGAAGCAGAAGAATGGAAGCGTTTACCCAAATATTAATGCACAAATTAACTACATTATTAAAATTTGATTCAGACTTAAATAATAAATAGGTGGGCAAAATATAATGCAAGACTTACTCAGTAGAAGTGAATTTTTAATCATCTCATGAGATCTACTTAGAAAACAGGACTAATAATGTTCACAACCATAAATCCAAACCCTTCACACACTTTTTTCTTAACACAGCAGTGAACTGTAAACGTGCGTTTACTGGTTAATGCTTCAGTCATTTTAAATATTAACTCAAGTGTTTCCTCCTTGGCCATTTCAATTTTTAGCACCAAAATTAGCCCAAAAAGAGGTACTGGTACAGCTCGATGTTGTAAATGAATCGTTTACATATAATACTTTATATATTATACACACATACTGTACATTCACACATCCACACAAACAGGAGGCATATTTAAATGAATATATTCTGTGTTTCAATTTGTTGTCAAAGACTTAGGAGCAATGGAAATAAAGCAGAAGGGGTAATATTTTACATAGTAGGCAACTTTAATGCTGTAGTGCACTTATAAAAAAGTCCAACTCTCCCTCCCAGCTCAGCAGCTTTTTTTTAATATCACTATTCAGAAGGATGCAGAAGTTATTGCCTAAATGTTATTCTATACATTTCCATCGGAATTCTCAAAAACACTTTAAATTGCTAACTAATTTACAACTTAACTATTTTTTCTTGTTACAGCTTTAACTCATTGGCAATTTTGGAAGCAATGTTTTTGAAAGCTATGGATGTTCCCGATATCCGCTTAAAGCGAACTCCGTTCAGGGACAGTCTTGGCAGTTTACACACCTCCATCTCCCACTGTACAAGGTTTTCCGCGTGCCCATCTCCATGGACACAGAAAAGCAAGAAACGCTCTCTTTGTTCATAGTCACAATTATTGGCATCCAGGACCTTCCGGATTTCCCTCATCATGTCATTGGGATCCATGGAGCTGGTGGTTTTCATGCTCCAGGTAAAGCGCAGCGACCGAGGCTTGGCTTCCTTGTTCTCGTCCTTCTGATCCACAGCTACATTGCGGCTGAAAGACAGGAATTCCGGAGTGAGCAGGGCCAGCCGCCCTCCCCAGGGGCCACCTTAGCAAAGCCACCACTCAATGCACACCAGAGCAGCGCCGGAGGCTCCAGCTGTGGCCAAGCCCTGCTCCCCCAGCTGCTGTACACACACACAGTCAGGGGAAAGCTGTAGCTGCCGGGGCTGGAACGAAGGAATGGCACGAGGTGGGACACAACTGGCACTCGCTGGGTTCAGGAGCACGGGGGCAATGACCTTCTGGAGGCAGAACTACATGCAGCACCCACAACTTGATTTTAAGGCAGGTTCTGCTCAAAACTGTACTCTCGGGCCGTGTGGGCAGCTGGAACACCAGCTCTGTGCTAGAAGTTTCTGGAACATTGAAATAAAGCTCCCTGTGGCAGGAGGTGGTCAGCCCAGGCCCTGGGAGGTGCCCACTCACACAGAATGGGGTGAGCCCACACAAAGGGGCTGGGCGTTCCTCTGCACCTCCTCCTGGGCAGCAGCCAGGACACAGAGCCCTGGGAGGGCCGTGGAGCCCCACAGCAGCCGGCTGCAAGCAGAAGGAAGGACAGCAGGACCAGGGTCACCCACCTGCTGCCCAGGGTCAACACGAGCCCCCAGACCTGGGCTGGCTCAGTTACACTCTGGCCCTTCCTGCTGGGGCGTGTTGAGACGATCCCATGGGACACACCCTGCTGCAAGCCCTGGGGGCTGCCTCAAAGATGCTTCCTCCTGAGTTGGTCAGCAATTCAATAAATACCAACCACTGACTGAGGCAAAGCCATGAAATCTTCTGCAGCTACAAGCTCTGCAGTGAAGTGTCTCTGAGGGGGATGTGCATAAAGAGAGCTGGAAGTCACTGTTAGACACCTCTTCAACGCAGTTTGTAAAGATGGTGAGAGGGTACCATCACTGTCACAGTTTTAAGAAATGAAGCAAAAAATATTGAGGGTGTGTTTCCCAAATCTGCAACTGTTTTTTGGTTTTTTTTTTCCTTTTAAATAATAAAAAAGCTTTCCTTTTGTTATGGGTAAGTGAAGTTAAACAGGACAAACAAAAGAAATGTTCCAGAAATTTCTAGTTTGCAATCATTCTTCTATTTAAATTAAAATCAGTAGTCATGCAGCTAAAGAATAAGGAACTACACTTCGACCTCCAGGGACAAAATACAGATTTGCTTTGTGAATATTTGTACACTGTCAGTCACCTCTTCAAATTTAATTAAATATATTGACTTTCATACTTAACTATTAGCTAGCCTAACTGGCCCCCAACCATGCAGTTTAGGTCTCATGTTGAGCCTCCATATTAAGCCAAGCTGCTCTTTGAAATAGATGGCAATGGTTACACCATGTTTTATTTCTACTACCATTAAGCAGGCAATTATGAAAAAGTTAAATAAAAAGTGATAGCAAGGCCACAACTAAATAAATATATTTCTCAAATATAACCTGTTTCATAATTCTTCTATTAAAAGATTTCTTGTGACTGTGAGAATCATAAGATGATGCAATGTGATTTGCCAGATGTTATAAAATTCATCACACAAATTAGAGTACTTTGTTTTAAAGTTTTAATTTAATAGGGCTGTAAAGGGCCAGGGAAAACCCCAATTTTTATTCAATGCTCTTTTTATTTTTGGAAGTTTTTTCTACTTGAAAACAGTTGGCAAACCCAGCAGTTCGATAATTTCTAATATTTTTTATATGCTGATTTTGCAAGAAGAGTGTAACATGAAAAATATTTAACTACCTGTGATTTTGGAGATGAGAAATATCTTATCACCTTTCAGTGGTTATTCCACACATTTGCAGCCTCACTAGAGACCACTCATCTACACATCTACACGACAACAGCAAATTACAATGACTAAAATGCAAAAAAAAAAGAAAAACCACACAAGGAAAAAGGCAACAGGAAAGATGAAAGTTTAGAACCAAGTCAGTCAGTGCTTTAATAGCTGATTTGCAGACAGAAATGCTTCTTTGTTTAGTTCCAATGACTCACATGAAAAACAAAGCTGCTGCCTGAAGCCACTATGCCACATAATCAAGGGAAAAAAGGTTCAAACTCACCTAAGTAACGTTTTAAACAAAAATTTTACCCTCACCTTGAGCCCTCAAATCTCCCGTTCCTCTCATATTCAGTCGGGAGCCTCAATGAAAAGAATGCAGAAGCAAAAGGAAGTGGGAAAGAGAAGACAAATCTTACACTACAATATATCATATCTGAGTAGTTGCTAAAAGATACTGCAATCATACCAAAGGTGTGTTAAAATACAAAACAACAAAGATGTAAAGAACTTGGTAGGTTAGGACAAACTCAGAAAGTAACATATTGTCAAACCAAATGGAAGTCTATAAACTACAGTTTTTAAACTGACCATAGCTGATTTTAACAGTATATGTTTATGCATTAAATCTGTAGAACTCATGGAATAAATCTGAAGTTCTAAAAGCAGAAAATGTGAAACTGAAGTTACAAAGCATATTGAAGTGGTTGTATTATTTACTAAGTACCTCCTAAAAGAGAAATATCTCCCAAATATTTTTAGGCTAATGTTATTTAAAAGTTTTATCTGGAATAAAGTATATATTTGAAAAAATCCCCTTAACTATTTAGAGACAAGTCTGATCACCTTGTGTATTTGTGTGCTCATCAGATCTGCATGTTCAAACAGTACCAAAACACCTTAATGCAAAAGAAGAAGATGCACATACATTTTAACAGAACTTCAAGAGGTAAATCCAAGATTTCTCGAGCTGTGGTAACTCCATCCTAGTAATTCCACACTGATGCATTTCCCCACCCAAGAACAAGCTTAAGCTTTCTGTCTTCTTGCAGTGCTTAAGGCTACATTGCTGGTCACTACCATCTACTGAAAGCCCAGGGTGAAGAAGAATTAAGGGGAAAATTATCTTTCTCTACCTTCCCATTGTTAAAGGAGGATGGTTCAACATATCAGCGTTAACTCTGCTCAGGGGGATGCTGCCTGTTCACTGCTTTCATTCAGACTAAGGCAGTACATGGCTTCCCTGAGTAACACAAACACAGCAGTTTGGGTGGCAGGTGTCTAGGGACAGGAATGTAAGACAGTAACCTTATTTTCTGCTGCAGAGTGATATTTATATCAGGGTGTGTGGGGTGTTACAAGGCGTGATTTCCTCCTTTCCTTCCTTTTGAGAGCTCTGGTGAGGGATCAGCCTTGCAAGGTGACTCTGGCAGTCCCTGTCACAGGAGACCAGGAGCTGTGAGGGGCAGGGTGGCATTAGTGGCTGCATGGGCCACAGAACCAGCCCAGTTTAACTCACGTGCTACTGCAAAGCAACTGCACTTTACAGGGGGCAAAGTGGCTCAGCTGAGAGCTGCTGGTGATGGCAGGACCCTGCTCTCTGAGGTACCACACAGCTCATGGTACAACAGGGACAATGTCACTGGCAAATGAACAGCTGTAAGCAAAAAAGACACAGAAAAATGAGAAGAAGACAATTGGAAGTCCCAGTGCAAAGTGGGCAGTTATTGAATTTATTTTCATGAGATCTCGTGCTACTCATCTATGGTGGATATAAGAGAAGGTGGAAAAAGATTTTTCATGCCTGTATATACCAAGAGCATGAAGTCATCCCCTACGAGAGCTCTACAGGGCCAAAAAAGGGGTAGGTAGGAACCACCACATGTACCAACTGAACAAATCCTCCCCTTTCAGATGATTATTATACAGGGCAAAGCCACCAACAAGTTAGAAAACACTCCTCAACTGAAAAATTAAGAGTATTTAAACTTCAGAGAGCCTTTTGTGTTCCTAGGAAGTGGAGGATGGCAGCTTTAAGAGCTGCAAACATTGACAAATTTTTGTTGGGTTTTTTGTGTTTTGTTTTGAAGCTTGCCAAAGGTTGTAGAAAATGGGAGCACAACCAGTTTCCCCAACAATGAACAGCCTTACTGTTGCTGGAATCTGTCCAGAGAAGTCTGTAAAGAAAAATCCCTAGTGATGTTCTGACACACTTTTCAGTTTGAAATTAAGCCAAAGTGTTCAGTTTGTAAACCACTGTACTCTAAATCTAAGAAAGGTCATGATTTAGAATATACCTGCCACTTTGAAATAATAAACATTCTCGTGGAAGCCTCTCAGAAAACCCTCACTTTGCTCAGTTTTTCCATGCATCAACGTTCCATTCACTGAGCAGGAGGAGCTGCATAAAGTGACACAGAACTTCAAATGTGAGCCATCACGGGAGAACTGTGCCAGTCTCTCAAGGTGCTCTTCCTTCATGACAGACATGGTTATGGGCCAGCTCCACAGCCCAGCCTGCTGCTCTGGGAACAGGCACTTACTGTACTGCCAGGATTGCTCTGCTTGGGCTCTGTGAGTCAGAGGCAGCCCTGAGGCCTCCTCAATTGCTAATACAATCTTCACTTCTGTGCTGGTTCATGCTCTAAATTTTCTGCTTTTGCTTTTGTTTTACATAAACTGATTTTATGGACCAAGATGCTTCTTGGTCTTGAGAATGGAACAAACACATAGACAAATTCTGTTCTCATTTGTCATGCCATGCTTACACATTATCTACCTTATGGTTTATGAAGGGCTTTCACAAATCTGATTGTTTCCACACATCTGTCCCAGATTGTGCTGTGTTTCCTGTTCTTTACATCTTTGTATGCTGTTTTAAATATCCAAGTAAACACAAAGAAAACTATCTAAAAAGATACTGAAAATCAACAAAAAAATGCAAGATGATAAAATAAGATCAATTTATGGAAATGGAGAAATGATGCTGCAATAAAATCCAGAACACTGAGTCATTTTTGCTGTCAGAGAAAAAAAAATGTTAAGACTTCCACAATATGCAGATTGGCAAAGACAGTGCATAGTACAAGATACATATATATATATATAATCACAAATATATATATATTTGATACCTCTGTGTACTGAGCACGATATTAAAACTCAGCAGTTTAACAAGGAGTGACTGATCATGTACTTTCATCCAGCTCCCTAGAACTGATGTTGTGGCACCATGTATTCATGCTACCGGGTTGCTGCAGTTCTTTCAGAACTACAAAGACAGTGAGCTCAGGTAGGATTCATAGCAAATATAGCCAGGAGAAACTGCCAAAAGCCCCAGCATTTTCAGTTTTTGTACCTACATACAGATCAGGTATGGAGGGACACCACACATTCTTAAAACAGAATTTAAAAAGCACACTGCTCCTGTGCAGTCTGTGCAAGACTTTATAAATTTCTTATTCAAAAACACACATTCATGGAAGCTATAGCAGATATTTCCACCATGGTCTAAGATTCCTGGCCTCAAGTCAAAGGTAATTTTTAAAAAATTACCTGAAGTATCAAATTTAAATAATAACCTTCTAGCTTAAAACTGTACCCATATTAGCATTTTCCATCTTTCTTCAGAACAAATGTAGATGCATCCAGCTGTGGAGGGTTGCACAGATCACAGTCCTTTGTGGTAGAAGTGGGCTGCACGCCACAGCTGATGATGCACACTGGGTTACAGCCACTGTCCCTGCTCAGTTCCAGCTGTGTGCTGAGTTGCATGGTTTCCTCCCTTAACTAAGTTGTTGCATTTTCTCAAGTCAGCTGTGACAATGCCAGCCAAGCCAACCAACACAGGTTCCAAACATGGACATGTTTGGAAGAGCACTGATTATTATCACCATGGCATGAATTTACTCAGCTCATCAGGTAGGGTACTTTTAGCCTTGCACTGTACATAATATATCCACATTCAGGCAGCAGTTTACCTGTGTCAGGACTCCCTAATCTAAGCATTTCCATGAAATGGTCTAATTCCAAATTACAGTCACAAGCAGAGCCCTGTATTCTGAAGGTTAAAACAGATGCCTGGTTTCTGGCCCCATGTCCCTGGTTTTGATCAGTGGTAGGAAACTGGAAGTACCACCCTTTCAGAAGTTCCAAGATGTGGTACAACTAAACAGGCTACTACAAAACTCTACTGGAAAATTTACCTGCACATCAAAATTGTATAAGCAATTTTCATGAATCATAACGAATTAATGAGAAATATAGCAGCTTGATTCATTCCCAAATTGCAAAACTAAATTCAATCCTTTGGCTTGAAATGTTAATCAGACTTCTGAGCTTTTCCCTTTTGTTGATAAATTTGCATTAATGTACTTTTTGTTTAGAACTGAAGAGCTCTATTTGCACTTCAGCTGCAACTCACTTCAACAAATGCACCCCATTTTAAAATAAATATACAGCTTGTGAATCTTCATTCAATCTTCCACACAAAACTTCAACTCACAGCTGTGCTCAGCTGCAGGCAATGCTTCAAACCTTTTTTTTTCTTCAATATCATAAAACAGAGAGATAACATAAATTTAACAACACTTACCTTTATTTGCGTGTAACCTTATGTTTTGTTTATACTTTCATCATTGTTATCAAACACCTCATTCTTCAAACATAAGCATGCTAAGTGTATTAGTACAGAGAACAGAATTACTTTGGCACTACCAACTCTATCAAAGAAAGAAGAATTCACAAGGCATGCTTAGCATCTTGTTATACAACACAGATGGTGCCACAGATTCTTAGGTATCATCATGAGTTAATGGATTTATTCTATGCTTTCCTCTGAAGAAAGAAAGTATTTAGTTCTCAGCAGGAAGTTTAGTTTTTAGAAAACCAAGGCTAGAAAAGCCAAATCTTTTGTTAATTGCAGGAGCCACTTTTTTTTTAAATATAAATAAATCCTACCTTTTGATAAACCTGAATGACATGTTTCTAAAAGAAATTAAGCCAAAATAATAATTAACAAAAAAAATTGTACAAAATAAATTGAAAAAGGCATTTAGAGCGAAACAAGCAAAAAGATCTCATTTTAAATGCACAATTAAATTACACTTCAATACATTCTCAGATTAGGCAGATGATTTAGGGGCTGAAGAGTCAAACTCCTGGCACTGTTACATTCAACTTTTTCTGGGAAATATGTAACCCGTATTTATTATGAATTAAAATATGTGCTGGTGTCAAAACACTTTAAAACTCAAAATCTGCAAGGTCAGGTAAAAATATGTTTGGATTTTCTTCATATATTTACCACAGAAAACAAAAATCAGTAACACTACCATAATTATATCCTAAGTATCTTCAGAGTTAGGTTTCTTCCTTTCTTCATAACATTAGGTCAGCCCTGTTGTGCTAAAAACTGCCTTAAATATTTAGCTATTTTAGTGGCAGAAACTGTAACAATTTTCTACACCAGAACATAAGTAGTTCATAACCAAAAGAATTCTGATTCTCCACAGAGAATGCTACAATAAATTAATGAGTAATAAGGTTTTTAAAAAAATTATTTAACAGGAAGAAACATAACCATGTCCTTCAGTGGCACTATCCACCTCCTCAGTAGTTTGTACAGCACTGAATATAACAGAGCCCCAGCTGCAAGAGATCCTCCAAGAGCAAACTAATCATCTGTAACTGTGCTATTGTGTTACAATTGCATGTTATTTAATCAAGTCCAGATGGAATTTAAACTACTGTCAAAAGTCGTGGGGAAAGACTTCTTCAAGAAAACCACACTGCACTGCAAACGTTGAAACTCTGAGGTAATGATGGAAGTTTGAATGCTGCCTAAACAACTGAGTGAAAAGTTTGCATGTTCACAGTTTGAGCGTCCACATTTGGAATGTCAAATGGAAAATTAAGTAAGGATATTACAAACAAAAGTACAGAAAGAAAGATGTGCCAAAAGGATGTGGCTGATTAAGACTAAACTTGACATAAAGCAGATGGCTTAACACTTAAAAAATATTCAAATTAAACCTCTCTCTCTCAACATAAAAAGAAGGGGAAAAACCCAAACCAAATTTCCTACAGCACAGTGTTTCCCAGAGAAGTGTTACCTGGCAGAGAACTGAGCAAATTAAAACATTTATCAAAGGCTAGACTCTCATGTTCTTGTTTAGCAAAGAAGCAACTTCTACATTTTTAAAAAAAATTCACTCTCTAAACTGAAATTAGCCATTTGTGAAAAACTGGAGTGTGGCTTAGCATTATTTTGTAGGAATGGGAGACTGCAAAGGTGATACTGAGAGAGAGGCATCCATAGCCATAAAGTAGACAGGAAGGAAATGGCTTGCTGCTGACGTGGTACAAGCTTAAAACACAAGTTAGAAGGCCAAGATCAGAATGATCCTGTCCAAAAAACTTCACCTGATAAGGAGTGTACAAAAGCTTGATGATTATCTTACAGCAAAGATAAACAAGCCCTCAATTCTGCAAATGCAAGTTGTGGAGATCAATGGTCTGAAGTATGTGGTATGGGAACTGACAGGTTTTAAATAGAGAAGGAAAAAAAATTTTCATTTTTAGGGTTTTTAGTAACTAATCTAAATAATATGTGGATTCGAAACTAGAAGTTTACTCAGAATAAAACTTTAGTGCAGGAGCAAGACCTACTGAAACTTGGCTTTGGCTAGAACACCACACCTTCACACCTAACACAGAATCTGCACATGAACTAAAGGCCAAAGTAGGAATAATTTTTTTAAGGTTTCACCAGACTCCTGCCTAGACTGAAACACTAATACTGCCATTATTTTAACATGGCCTGTGACAGCACTACTGCCAACAGAAGCTTTTGTCTCCTGCCCCTACCCTTTCACCTGTGGTATTTCTATTTCTGTGCTGCCAGCAAGGTTATGCTGGAAACACTGATGGACTAAGTGACTGGGAAACACAACGTGAGCTGCTAATGCTACATCAGATGCCTAGACTGGGCTCCTAGTTTATGCCATCTACTGATTGACTATGCAGCCACTGAGCAGCTTTTCAGCTGAGCTGAAATGTTTCATCTCTGCAGCATTCGTACCTCAGACACGAGGCTGAAGAGCACAGAAGAAACAGCACAGACCAAACTGTCTCACATTTAATCCCATTTGACTCAACTCCCAAAAACAAATGCCTTCTGTAACCAAAACAGACCTACGAAAAAATCATAAGCAACTGCATTTTAAGTGGCAGAACTTCAGCCGTTAATCAGCGAACGAGGACAAAAATCACCTAAGCAATGAAGTATTTCTACTATAAGAAGGAAAAAAAAAAAAGACAGACACGTTGCACTAGCATTTTCAGAGGCTTACCTTCTGGTTAGTTTGGAAGTCAGTTTGCTGAAGAGGTTGGTGGAGCCGCGGGCGCGGGTCTGCGAGAGCGGCGCGGCCTCGTGGGACAGGCTGGGCGAGGCGGGCGGGCCGTTGTAGGTGGCGGTGCGGCGCTCGCGCAGCTGCCCGTGGAACGTGCTGCGGCTGGCCGTTCCTCTGGGGAAACGAATACGGTCAGGGGTGGTCGCACTGCTAATGCTGTGGGTTGAAGCAACGGGAGTTCTCTGATCGGGAATAGCGCTAGGGCAGAAAACAAAACAAAGAAACCGACGCTAGAACGCCTTCACACGGGCACTGCGGCTCAGCAGGAAACACAAAACACTACGTTCTACAGTAAAGCATAGGCAGACACTTTTATATAGGCCAAGGTTGGAAATACCAACATTATTACAGCACCGTATGGAATCAAAACTTGTAAGAAGTTAGGATTAAGAGGCTGCCGAAACAGAAACCTACATAGGCGGAAAAGTGCAACAGCAGTGTCCTGGAAAAGACCAGATAATCCAGGCCTACAATGTTTTGCTGAGAAGACTGATAAAAGAATAGACCAGTAAAGTTTCCTCCCAGGAAAGAGAATAGGTAACTTTAATATCTTTCCCTCCGCATTCTGTACGTACATCTTTGAAAGTCTCGCTAATTTGAAAGTATCCTACACAAAATTCTCTACAAGCGAACCGCTCCAAGTAGCGAAGTCCTTCGGGATACACAGTTAAAGTCTCCCACAAACTTTGACAATAGGGAATGTCCAATACTCCTAACAATAGGAAAAAATTAAGGTTCACTATTGCAGGATTATGTCACAGACAGCCTGACACACCACAAGACAAATGTAAACAAGACTAAAAAAATGAGGAAACACACATCTTGTGGGCAAAATATACTAGAACAATCTAGGACTAAAATTCCACAGCACAAAGTTAAGAAGCAGTGGGTATAAGTTAGTGTCACAACGATTTCTGGTTCTTACATAGGCCTGAAGTTATCTGCGCCATTGTCTATTGGAGGCAACATCATCTTCGTGTGCACAGAGGCTGACATGGACATCGACTTCTGATGTCGCAGCCGAACACTGGAGAAGGATGTGGTACAAACTGAAGCAGGGCTAGCTGCGTAAGCGAACATTTCTGTCAGGCTGCGAGGGGGTTTGGGTTCAGGCAGAGGCAGAAAGAAGAGCATGATGGACCAACAACAAACTACTGCATAGAAAAAAAAAGCAAACTTTTCCTTCTATTAACTGGTTTACCAAAGAACAGCCCTCCTCTTCTATGTAACAGCAGTAACTGCCCTACACTCCCCTTAAAAAGCATCCTTACTTACATGGCACTGGACATCTGTAAATGCCCATGCTCTTACCATTAGCATTAGTTTGCAGCGATACCCTCCTTGATGTACAGAACCTGAATAACTCAGAATTCTATGCCAAAGCTCTACGATAAAGCACTGATGTAACTTGTATTGCTCTTAACAGTAAACAATGCATTAAAACCCCCACCAAATGCACTTTCCAAAAGACTAATGGTAGCTCTATTACTACAGCAAAATCCTTTGTTTTCAGAATGTATCCGTGTTAAAAGAAATTAGTGAAAGCTGGGCAAGCTGTCAAATCTACATCAGATAACTAAGAGACTTCACAGGTACAATCAAAATCAAAAATACCAGGATCTTTAACAACTCCAGAGAGGCCAAAAAAAGAAAAAGGCTTCTAATAATGAACCTGTACATGTAGTAGGCACTAAACATGCTTGCTGTTCTCTGAAGAAAGAAGAATGACTGTTGAAGAGTATCTTGTATTGCTTTGACCATGAACATTAAATTTTCCAAATTACCATTCAGGCTTTGAAGGAAAGTATAGAGCACTGTCTTAACAGAATGGCCAGTAAGCTGCCAGCTGCATGGTATGTTTAAACAGGAACATTAAATTTAGTTATTTATTTAGGCCAAAATACTCTTTGCAGCCTTTACATTATCTAGTAATGATAAGGATAGGAGAAAAGTGAGAAGCCACAAGATGTTTTGGGCCTTTCAGACTACAGCACCACCTCATTCATCTGAAGTTTGCTTTAAAATTAAGACAGCTATAATTCAGAAATTTTGCTTGAGGTTAAGAGATCAGCAATTCTCAGTGGCAGTTTCATGACACTGCATGTTCACTTCCGAGTTACTTCTTGGTTACACACAAAATCTCAAATCCTGTTACTGAATTCTGGTACATCATTCTCTGGAGAGAAGAATGCTAATGCAGCTACAAGTGTCAGCTCCCCCACTTCTCAGGCTTGGCTCCCAAAGCACCAGTGCAAAGCACCACACAGCTCAGACATCTGAACTGCTAGCTAAAATGCTTAGCAAAACATACTTGGTTTTGGTTTGTTCTTAACTTTTCAGGATCCGAAAAACTTTATCTGAGTCATGCATGCATCTCAACAATGTTGAATCCATCAGGATGACAACTACAAGCATTACTTACAATGAAGCCTTCAACACAGGCCCAGCATTTACATTACCCCAGGGTTTTAAGGAATTTTCATAAAATGAACATTTATCTCAAAACTTATACCCTGAAGTCACGTAATTGGTCACTAGTCTCTCAAGCTCTTCCAGCTCATTTCCTCAATATTTACTGCAAAAGATAAAGAATCTAGTTTTGCAACACAAGACCCAAGTTTTTAGTCACCCTCCAAAGATGTGACATCTAAAGGTATCAATAAAGGACCTTCTCCTCCTCTGATGCTTTGCTAGAAATCAGCTTCTTTGGATTACTAGCCTGGGAACACAGGAACAGGGAACTAACAATCACCAATTAGTGCCAAGGCTTATTAAAAACCTGAAGCTGTTGTAAATCATTTGTGTTACAAATGATTTAAAGCGATTGCCTATCATTATGAAGAGTGTTTCATGAGTCCCCAAGTGCATTAATTAATGCTCAGGCTTTGGAGGAAAGCCAAAGGAGTCCTCTCTAGCAGAATGCCTGTGTCAGCCACACAATGTGTTAAAGCAGAGATGGGAGACTCAGAACTCTTTGCTACTACCAGTCTGGCATGGGTCTTCAAGACTATTTTCCCCAACATCAGATCTACTGACTATTGATTCTTTGAAGTTTTCATACTTTCAGAAATAATGCCTTCTCAGAATTCAATGTGCAAGACAAAAGCAGAATAAGCAATGCTTTAACACTTTCTCTACAGAAGAAAAATAGAGATTTTAAATGTGTGCATCTTGCCTTTTATGGCAAATCTCCCAAGTTTTCACTGAGTCACAGTCAGTATCTGAGTAGCTGTGGAAAATCTAAAATCTAATCTGTAATAAACCAATTACAGCAATTACTCTAGCCTGTAACATTTGCCACCAACAGACATTTCAAAAGCACAGAAGTAATTTTTAACTAAACCTTAGATATGTACAAAGCCCAGGTTCAACTTCAGATCTTGCTTTACAGAAGAAAAAAGAACAAGTTTCTAGAGTTACTTTCTGCCAAGCTGAGAGTACAGTGGCATTAAAGATTAATTCAGAAGAGCCAGTCCCATCAATCACCATGTTGATTTTTTCCTGCATTAAAGGTCCCTGCACTTTATGTGACCAGTCAATGCTTTATCCAGTTACAGCAACAAAATACATTCAGATGTAAATTCTGAATTCTGTGCCAAATCACAGTAATTCTGAAACTGTGCCAAAATGAACATGCAGTTTAGTACTGAAGCATCTCAGACAATGAAAGGTCTCCAACCGTAATACAATTAGCAATGCATCTTCATTACCTTCTCTGTTTTTAACCCTCTATAAAAAGTAATCAAAGTAATAATCAAAAAATGCATGATAAAAGCTATAAAGACATTTTTTACCTGCGCAAATATAAATTCTCAGACATTTCAGATAACCCAAATAAGGATAGTTTATAGAAAAAGCTACTGATGTTTAAATATCATATTGACAATAAAAGGTAAATTACACAAGGATGACCAATTATGAATATAAACCACAACTAATATAGCTGTCAAGTGCTACTCAATCTTAACTTTGAGTTTAAGGTCTATATGTGACAAACCAGAAAAACATCAGTTTCCTGAGAAACTGAAAGCTGGGGAAATAAAATTACTTCATAAGATAGCTCTTTATGAGTATGAACTTACTCCCAAATTAAGGGAACATCTCAATCTCAAGCATTCCAAGTAAATAATATCTAGAAGCTTTTAAAAATGCAATAAAGAAACTGTAGGCAAGATACTGGTTTAAGGATGAACAGAAATGGTACTAAACCAAGGATTCAAGTAATAAAAAATTATCAAAACTATTATGGACAGAAAGATTCATTTTTTCAAAGAGTGTTTGGAAAGAAAAAAGCTATTAACATATCAAATCAGAGAAAGGATGGTGACTTTTACCCTGAACAACTTGGTGATATTAACAAGGAGTAACCAGTGAAGGCTGAGACAGACACACTAAGGGACAGTACCAAAGAGCTGTGCTGTACTGCACAAGACAGGTGACTGCAAGCCCAGCTGGCCAACTACATTTTTGGCAGTCTTCAAACTTATACCTGACTGCTCCCTTAATCACTTTCTATTTGCAGAAAGCTAGGAGGAAGAGACAGGGTCAAAATCATGCTCTTTCTCCCTAGGCTCCAGGAATCAAACAGGAATAGACAGGCTTTCCAGTCAACAGCACAATTCCTCATCAACTGCCAAAAGGAAGGAAAAAAATTTGTGCAAAAAGACAAGTTAGAAAATAGGTATTTTCTTCCCACCCTTTACAAAATATTATAATATTAGGAAGGGCTGGAGAAAATTGGGAAGCATAGTAGAGGGGTACACATTCTTTTAAGTATCAACTATCTGAGTGCTCTCCTGGCAAGGGTTAACTACTTAATTGTTACCATCTTTTGAGAGCAGTAAAATTCTGACAAGAAGGGCTGGAAATTAAAATACCTCCGCCAGCCAGGAAATTTGGTGGTGTTCCTCCCAACTGCTACTCTATACCTGATATCTATGTTCATTGATTAATATAATATAATATAATATAATATAATATAATATAATATAATATAATATAATATAATATAATTTCTGACAGCTTTTCTCTGTCTTCACAGGCTGGCAGTAGATGTGACCACAGTGCCAACACATACAGTGGTTAGCTCCAGTTCTACTGCATGCTCTACTCAGGCTTCCATTCAGTAAATTAAAAAGAAAGGTGTTATTTCTCTGACTGTTCATTTCACTCAGAATATGGAGATAACCTGAGGAGGGAAGCAGCTGAGTTCTGTAAATCCTGGGAAACAATTAGACTGCCACAGTATCAGCAAGGAACACTGTTAAATCCAAGACAATGGTGAATTATCATTTCATCTTTGCTCAGAAAAAATTACCTTCTCCCTGAGACTTGCAGCAAAAATGGTATTTCAAGTAATCCCAGTGAAGCAGAGTTTAGAGTGAAATATAAAAAGAGAATGGCTCAAGAGAGATGGACTTTGTAGTGTAACACTGGACAAGGCTCTTGTGCAAGCATATGCTGGTTGGCCACAGGAGTTCACAACAGATTTAAGATGAAGGCTGCTACAAATATTTCATGTATTTAACCAGAAATTAGAAACTTCCTTTTACATTCTAAGTATAAAGACTATAGAATTAAATATAGGGAAAAAACCCAAGCCCCAGCATACTTACAGGTGCTCCATAACCAAAGATCTGTACTCACCTTTCATTATGAATTACATTAGAATACCACTTATTTTTAAATTAGGCATTAGAATTTTTTTGGAAAGGTGAAGACAAGCGACATACACCATAGGAAGACATTTCATATACCTGTTCTCCTTGCCATTTTGTATCACTGAATGCCTATCAGCAGTGGTTCTTTCACTACAAACATATGTGTTGCGCCGTGTCATTGCTCCAGGGGTAGTATTATTCTACAATTAAAAAACACAGGTTTGTTATTCCCCACAGAAGGCTTTTCTGAGGTCAGTCTGCATATAATCGAAGGCTTTCTACTAAGTTTAGTAGAAAGTAAACTTTCTACTTTAGTCTACTTAGCTAGTTCTACACAGCTCTAAAACTGACAATAATTAAGTAACTTAATATACAAACTCCATCTAGTATTTGTAAGGAATATTGCAATCAGAAAAATAATTCTAACAAGTTGTTCTTGTATTTCATACTGATGGTTCAAAATTAATATTCCTTAAAGTTTTTAATTACAAATGTTCTGAATTACAAATTCTGAGTATATACAGCATTCTTCTACATCTGCATAGCCTGTGTCTTTACAGCCTATTTTTGAAATACTTTACCACTTGTAGCTTGTAGAATTTTCCTTTAAGTTAAAATCATACCCTTAAACAAGATAGGAAAAGCAAAGACTTAACAAACAAATGTGGTAAAATTCAGTGGGAAGGTAAACATGGACTTTTAAATATTAAGATTCTATGCAACACTGGACAAGTTTTAAAAACAGGGAAGAATAAGAGACAAATTGCAGAGAATTTTAGTAGGACTTTTTTTTAAATACACATTGCAATACAAGCATAATACATTGAGGACAAGAGAACCAGGGGGACTTAAACTACAGACCTTACTTTAGAGGGGAAAAAAGAAATAGAATTACTTTGCCTCTGTCTTTACAGAGAAAGAGGGTGGAGATATGCCCAAGTTGGCGGTCAATTTTCCAGGAACGACTGAGAAGCTACAGGTAATTCACAGATAACAGAATTATAAAAAGTTAGATGCAATTACTGTAGGAAAAAGCAGGGTGGTCCAGACAAACATGCACCCCCAGGTCGTAGAGGAAGTAAAAGCTGGCAAGCCTTTGTATTTTTTTCTCCCCACCCCAAGAACAAAACACAGGAAACTGCAAATGGTTGAAAAAGTAGAAAAAAAACCTTTAAAAGTTTTCTTTAAAGAAAAGGATCACGGGGCAAAGCAGGAAGCAAAAAAGGCTATAAACTTCAAACATCACTGCTGGGGAAAGTCTTGGAGGAGGTCAGCTTAAGGGAATGACTGGTCAGCACCTGGATAAGCACATGTTGAGTAAGGAGGGCCACTAAGAATCAGGCAGGGGACTTCATGCTCAACTAACCTTTTGGAGCTCTTTGAAGAATTATGCTATGACGGACAAGGGAAACTCAGCGGATTTTAAAAATAGCATTAAGAAAAGGTTTCGCATAAACGGTCACAGGAGAGAATCATGGCAAGAAGGTTTAAAAAAAAAAAAAAAGAAAGGAAAAACTAGTTCAAGCACAAAAGCAGAGTAGCCAAACCTTTTTTTGTTTCCAAACCTGAAATAAAACTGTTAAAGTGGAGTATTCTCAATAAATACCACAAGCTCCTCCAGTGCCTTACGGCAAAATATCTGCTATCTAGGGAGTCTCAAGCAACACATTCCCTGAGCTATTTAACCTTGAAGGCATCTTGTCTAAGACACTGCTGACCTGTTTGCTACACATCTTTTTACACAATTGTACAAATTAAAATGCAACAGTGAAGTGCACAACCTCCTGGTGTTAAAAAGTACAAAGACTAAGGATATTTTAGATTGGCAGAACAATTAATTAACATGTTAGATGCATGCAGCTGTCTAAAGGGTTCTCAAGTATTCTTCACTAGATATTCCTTAGGGATAAGCGTGTGGCATCAGCAGAAGCCTTCCTGGCCCCTTCCTTGTACTTTATTCCTTACACATCCCTTGTCTTCATATACATTTATTTATTTTTTTAAAAACCCACCACCACTTCTTCCACTCTGACATTCATCACTGTATGAACTCCTCTCTCTTTACTAAGCATGCCAGCGATGAAAGCTGTGCACCTAAGGTGAGGTTTGGTTTATCTGCTCTTGGAGGGCCACACTCAGCAGGACACTTCTTGGAGGCCTCACAAACCAATGGTACAGGGAAATGTCGCTTGTTGGTATTTGCAGATCATTTTGTTCTGTGTTCTGAACATACTAGAGGATGAAGCACCTAAAACATCCAACACCAGTCTTCTGGTGGGAAATAAGCACAATAATCAGTGGCTTCCTTCTCCAACTGCTCCCTTTGAACATGAAACGTTCGTTTCCCTTGAGAAAACACCACATAACATTGCAATGTATTGTCATGTGGCACATCTGGAAAGACAAGACTACAATCTCTGTGCTGGACCAGACTTTTAAGACTATGCATTTTCAGGTTTGGGAGTTTTGATATTCATATCTGAAATGAAAGGACTGCAAGGACATGCTCTCCCAGCTCATTCTGAAATGCAAAGATGGAAGCATCAGTATACATTTTTTCCTGTTTGACTCAGATTTCAGAGGTCAGAGGAAGAGATTTAAGCACTTCAAGGTTTCAAATTTCAGTTTTGGCAAGAATAGTCTTGGTATTGGGGCCTTTACACTTTCTAGTGCATGACCTTTCACGATTCATCAAGGAAGCCCTTCAGCTGTGACTTTTTGTTCAGCCAATCTACAGACTGTTAATCTCTGGACATGACTAAATAGCACAGGTGCACAGCACTGGAAACTGGTGTGAGCAGCACCCCATTCCCTGATGGAATGACAACTCCCAGGGTCAGGGGTAGCTGCCTAAGTTCATCTTCATGGCTTCATCTGCCTTCTTTGCAGGAGGAGCTGACACAGCACGGCACATGTTGAGACTTGTGAGCACATGCACAAGGTGCAATCACTGCACAAAGGATGAATTTGTGGTACAGAGTCCTCCTCTTTTCCTAGAGAGAGTCTTGTGTGCACTGCTCAGGCAAGCTATTTCCCATTAGGAGACACCAGGGGAAGGACTGATGAAAAACTTTCATAAAAAGCTTCTGACTTACAACAGTGAACCAATCTATTTAGTTAAGAGCACTGGTATGGTATTTGATCCTGGATGACTTTTCAAATGTACTACTTATTCTCCTCTTCCAGTTTTCTCAAAGATATTCCCATGGTTCTGGGACAGCTTTA
Organism: Motacilla alba alba; assembly: GCF_015832195.1. Taxonomy (NCBI): domain Eukaryota; kingdom Metazoa; phylum Chordata; class Aves; order Passeriformes; family Motacillidae; genus Motacilla; species Motacilla alba. Next base: position 52,230,610 of record NC_052020.1, on the reverse strand, counting down.
TTACAACTTTGAGGAAAAAAATTCAAAGCTCTAAGAAACAAACGAGGAATTATTAAGACACAGATATACCAGCTCCTGCTAACTATCCAATGTCTGTAGCAGGTGTTCATTATTCATTTGGTATTTGTCCAAATAGCTTGAAGATTTTTGATGTGTACTTGTTCAGCTTGCAGAACAATTTTGTTTACAAGAGTTTAAACACTCTTATCAACTTTAGAAGTACAGCTTGGAGCCCCTCACTCCAGTCCCAGACTCAGCTATCTGCTCTCCAAGCACAACTCTTATCCTTAAGTGCAGACTTTCATGCTTGGTTACTCAATAACAGTAACACACATCTGTCTGAGGGTCTCCAGTAAGGACTGGTTCTACTGCTTTTGCTGTTCTGTGAAAATATTAATTGTTTTTATATGATATTTTTACATCTCTTCAGTGCTTTTCCATCATATTACAGATTTTAGTGCTCAGCAAAACAGAAACTCTCTTCACCTCAAACTTTTTTGAACCTCAGGACAATATGGTAACTCCAATAATTTTTTTCCTTCTAGATGCATGCCAACACTGTAAGAAACAGAATTCCCTACTCAGCTGCACAAAATGAGTAAAAACTCAGTGCTTCCCTTCATTCCCAACAACCAGAAAGCCAAAGTGTCATCTTTGCAGCCTTTTGCAGGGGGGAGAAAAAGGAAAGAAAAAGAGTTTGAACTGTCTGGTGTGATGAGCTATAAACAATTTTAAACACTAATTATTGAGTAACAACATAAGTCTGATTTCCTGTTCACCACCTGGTATCACTGCTAGTAAAAGATCAGTTGCACACTGATTCAGGGAAGCACTCTATGGTTATGAGCTGAAATTTTATTTCAGGTACAGTAGTAAGAAATTTGAAATAAGCCTACTGGAATAAATCCCCAATATTTGAGAGTGGTACAGAATAGCAGATGAAAAGATACTGAATGTAAAGTATGTTGTAACTGTGACACAAATCTTTTGAATAAGGCTCCATACAATAGCAAGTGAAGTCCAGTGTAGGACAAAACTGATTTGATTATCCTACCATTTTGAGATTCAATAGCTAAGAACTGTCTTTTAAGAAAAAAACAGTTCTGAATGGTTTCTGGACTGATCAAGAACAAAGGGCCACAAAAACAAAAGAGGGTCCCCCAAAATCCTGAATTCTCACTCACATTTATGAATAACACCTGCTACAGTAGAAGATGTGCTTTTCCAAGGAAACTCTTGGGCTGATATCCTTGAGCCAAGTCACTACTAGCCACTGAGCCAACTGACAATACATGGCAAATAAAGTAAAACAAGTTTCATTTCACTTCTTTTGCTTCAGACTGTCCTGCAGCTCAGGAAGTTATGTTCTCATTTGCTGTAAGTAATGGTGCTAATTATTATGACCAAAGAACTATGACAGCTTTGTGGGATGAGTTTAAAAAAATAAAAGTTCTGTTGCAAGTTGAGTTGAATAAAGGACTGAGATTTTTTTCTTCTGAAAAGAAGAAAGTTTTTCAATACAAAATCCCGAGGTTTCAGAAATTAAATGCCACATGACTGAAGCATTATGTGAAAACAGATTTCCAACTTTGCCTTTGAGGGAGGAACCACAGAGAACACAAGTTAAAGCCAAAATGAACAAAGGATTTTCTTTCTTTTGGCACACTGCCTGTTGCTAAACCATGAACATTCCCTACTTTTGCTCCTTTGTATGTTTTTATTGTTGTTGTTGTGGTTTAGAGGCAGGTGGGGGAAGCCCACGAGGACAAAAGCCAGGCACGCTCCTTTTGAATACAGGCTGAAATACATCTTTGAAGGGTTTTCAGAACTACATTTCTTTGATAATCTTAACAACATAGCTGTGACTTAAAATAGTAATGTTTGAGGACAAAGATTAGGTGGTTCCTTATACACATGAAACTATAAAACAGGATAACAAAAATAGAGATTTTATTCTTCTGTACAGAGGCCACAGAGGAGTGGTTGGTGATATCATAACTATCATAACTAACTCCATATCATAACTATCATAACTAACTCCATATAACTATGGAGTAACATAACTATCTTTTTAATTTTACCTTTTTAAAATGCCCAAATCATGCCCGTTTACCAAGAGCTACTAATGCTAATTATGAATACTGACTACTTCAAGACTAGTAAGAGGTAATGTGAGTAGCTGACACTGCAAGGGAAAAAATACCTACATTTACTCTTGATAAATGAAAAGTAAAATCAGCACCACTGATAAATTACACATTTAACACTTTTTTACACCTCAAAAAAATTAAAGGTTTTGATAGATAAATGTTTCTACTTACACTAGGGACAGCTGAACTTTTCTTACGTTCAGGAATATCAGCCTTATTGGGATTGCTGGCATTTCCAAGCATTGGGCTAGCTGGTGCAATTCCTCTTCCTGCAACAGCACTACTGCTGGATTTTCTTGACTGAATTCCTTCCTCTTTGAGGTCACTGTCTGTAGTACTAGTCTGGCTTCTTTTAGGATATGCCACTACTGAGGGGATGGATGGTCCAGCTTAAAAAACAAACAAAAGAAACAGGAAAAGGATTTTTCTTCTCAGAAGTTCAGAGACTATTTTTTATCACAATGGAAACGTATTCACACATGAGAAACAACATAGTTAACACTGGGAACCAGAGTTGCAAAAAGAGAATTAAATTATTGAAATAGATATATTCCAGGAAACAGTAGAATATTGTGAAAAACAAAAACCTTGTAAGGTGAAGGTACAACTTGATTTCCATGAAAGTTCCAAGAATTTCATTAAGGTTTCTCATTTGGCTTGCTAGAAGAACCCTTTAGAGTCATCTTAAAGACACTTAACAAGCAGTTGACTCATTCAAACCAGAACATCCCTCATTAGCACAGTGCTGCCATGTGCTGCTCAAGCCAATTTCCTGAGACAGGCAGGTGGTGACACAACCCTGGGGCACCAGCAGCACTGGTGGCTGCTGGTCTGTGCTCCCGCACAAGTGGCAGTGGCACACCACCAGCCTCCCCACGTGTGCCAGGAACACACAGCTGCTCCCACACCCGAGGATTAGGAACATCCTTCAACAGTGCCAAGCTCCCTCTTGCTTTAACAGCCCCCTGGACACTGGGTAAAGTTTGGGGTGTGTCAGGACTGTGTCCTCAGACATCTCACACCTCTGAAGAGGATACATAAGTTACATCAACTTCTAAGTTAAATGTTTTAATAAGAATTAATCAAAAAGTGTATGTATGTATATATACAGACATAAAGAATACATATAAATACATAAACATATAAATATACAACATGTAGCTAAAACAAGTTTTACAAGTATCAAAACCCCCAGTAATTGGCATCCCAGAAGATTCCTCAAGGAAAGCAACCTCTGAATGCAGAGAATGCCTAAACTGGGATTCCTTTCATGAGTTAAGTGTCTGACCAGGAGGAAGTTTAAGACATTTAGAAAATCCTAATCTACTACATGGCACTCTCATTAAGCAGAAGTGTTGTAAGTTTGTCAGAGTCATTGTTCTTTAGAAACTGAATTCCTGGGGGACAACCAAGTGACACTAGCCTCAGGAAACAGGAAACCAGAAATATTGGCAAACTGACATTTCTTCAAGTTTTAGACACAAGCTGACCTACTAGTGTCAAAAGAAAACAAAAGATGAACAGACATACAAGAGCATGGGGGAGGAGTGCTGTGCTTTTCATGAAAAAGGGGATTGCAACATTCTCTTCAATTTGTGTAACAAGATTTTGCCAGCACAGTCAGGAATTTATGGGACAACACAAGGCAGAACAAGAGAATTAAATTGGTGTATTCAGTGTTCCTCTAAAAGCTCTTTTGAAGGCTTTATAACAAAACCAATTTAAAAAATCAATTATTCACTAAAATATTTAACCAGCATGCTGTGATCTATGCTGTTGTCATCCTCCTTGCAGCTGGGGGATGGAGACAAATCCAGAAACCGAGCAGAACTGGAAGCCACTGTACTCTGCAAGACTGAAAATGAGAAATGCTCACCGTGATCACTGTACCGCCGCTGCTTCTGGCTAGAAGATATGCTTCTCTGAACTTTGTGATGAGGAGATTGTCCAGTGCTATTATTAAGATCACTACTTGGCCTAACTTTGGCAAGTGAAAGATTGCTGCTGGAGCTTGAATCACTTGCATCCAACTACAATACAAACAAGAGTGTGAAAACAAGAAGTTCAGACAAAACAAATTAAAACATCCACCACATTCTGGGAGCAGGAACAAGGAGGGGGAAGGTGGCTCTGCTACGTGGGAAATTACTGCTGGCATGGGCAGCTGCTTAGAGGTCCCACCTTCTTTAAGGTTGTTGTACAACTGTCTTAGGTAAAACTCAGTGGAATTTGCAGCTCCTCAAAGGATAATCAGTAAAGAAAATCCATTTGTCCTTTCAGAACTCTCCCCTCAGAGTTCTCCAAGATTTTAACAGAAAGAGGGGATACACTTTGTAGAGGCCACCACACCAACTCCTCCAGCAGAGCAACCAAGAGCAGCTTACTGATGCTGAGCCCTCTCAGCATTGTATGGAAAGGTAATGTACAATGCAAGAGCTTCTTCAGGTTGGTCAGTCCTGCTCCTTGGTTCTCTTAAAATACTTACAGCTGGCACATTCACACCTGAGCTCCTAGACTAGCCAGGACAGTAACTGCTGAGCAAACATGGCAGCTCTGGAGAGCCTAAAGGCAAGAGTTTACTGGCTCAAAATCAGATGAGAACAAATCTGCTTAATTTGGACTGTTGATGAGTAGAACAACATGACTTTAAGTGCAGTGGATTTTTGTGCAGGAATGCAATGCCTACAGTAACTGACTTAATTTTTGCTTCTACCTCTGCTGAGGACACTTTCTGATTTGCTTCTTTGCAGTTTTAAGAATAGTACTTACCTCTGATGACTTCCTTCCTAGCAGTAAGTATGTAGCTGTGATTTCATCATACTTCATTTTACTAAGGGATTCTTGAATTTCTTCTTGAGAATATCCCATTCCTACCATAATATCTAAAACCAAGCAGACATTCTGTAAGTAACTGAAACTCTGCTGTTCAGGCTGGCTGAGTGTTCAAGAGAAAGGACGGAACATTTCAAAAATTAAAACAGAATTATTAATTTTAAGAACATAAACCTGATTAAGTATCAGTTTTAAAGGATTAGTTACTTTTTCCAAATGTCAAACAAATACAGAGTGGTGGTGGAGGGAAAAAAAACCCCTCCCACATCACACAAACAGTACTGTGGTCCTGGAAAGGACTCAATTACCTATTCTTTTCTGGTCCGAGATGTCTAGTTCTGGTTCAACAAAAGGTTTAAGTTCATCCTCCTCATGCCCTGCATTGATCCACCTGTCCTTCATAATTTGCTATGGAAAAAAAAAAAAAAAGTTGTGTTAGTACAGTACATTTAGCAGCAACAAAAACAAGCTGTGAGAAGAACAACTTTTTTATGCAACAAACACTAAGGTCTTTCCTAGTTTTTATTTTCCAGAGCATTTCCAGCAGCTATTGCTTTGCTGCAGTGAGGAGAATCAACTATACACATCAAGCCAAGCTTCTCCCCACAGTCAGCTGTATTCCAGCTCACAGCTGAGAGCCAAAAGCCTGCAACGCAGACCAGGAGCAGTGTGACAACTTTGACATGGCTTGGAATTCCAAGCTCCACCAACAGAATTCCATGGAAGCCTTGTTTTGGTCTTTACTCCTCCACGAGGATACAAAAGGCAACTACAACAGCCAATACCACCAGCTCATGACTGAAAATGTGGAAAACAATGTGGTGGATCATCCATTAATGCAGGAATCCACAAGCTAACCAGCAAGAAAAGTTATTTTCTTCTATGACATGGAAAGTGTTGTGACACATTGAAAGTAACTGGAGTCAGGTGTATTACAACCCCAGTAAACAATACCTTTGAAGAGTCATGTGCTTTCATTAACAATCCCACCTCCAAAGCCCACCTCAAATATGCATAGGAACAATGTGGAAATAATAAGGTACAGCTCAAAAATGCAGTTTGCAAAGTATGTTGAGCCTTCTGATGCACCTCATTTGTGCAATTACCTCTAGAGTGCCTCTTTTTGTTGGGTTTAGCACCAGGAAACGTTTGAGGAGGTTTTCACAGTCTGTGGACATGTAGAAAGGAATCCTGTATTTTCCTCTTAGCACTCTTTCTCTAAGTTCCTTGGTAACAGAACAAGAACAGACAATAAGTTGTAAGCAGCAAGTCACTTAAAATATGAGATAAAATATTAGATAAACATGGCCAACACTATCCACAAAAAGCTACCTTTAGGTTCTGTCCATCGAAGGGAAGAGATCCACTCACGAGAGTATAAAGAATAACACCTAAACTCCAAACATCTACTTCAGGTCCGTCATATTTCTTCCCTTGAAAGAGCTCTGGAGCAGCATATGGTGGGCTGCCACAAAAGGTGTCCAGTTTATTTCCAACTGTAAACTCATTGCTAAAACCAAAGTCAGCTATTTTAATGTTCATATCTGCATCTAGCAAGAGATTTTCAGCCTGGAAGAGAAAGAATGGTTTGTAGATGAATAAAATACTTGATTTAGAATGGTGTTGGTTGCTTTTACTCATTCTTAAAAAGCAAGAAGCTGAAATACCCATTAACATTCCCTTCCTTGCAAGGTCTTCAGTTGTGCTTTAGTCAATCATTAGCATATCCTGTTTTAAAAATCTCTGTACAATGGCTTCAGACTATGGGAGCTGTTTCATTGCCTGAAAACTTGTTACCACCTGTTTTTCTCCACAGAAATGTATCTTACATTTTGATCTATTCAGATGAAATAAGATATAGTCTCACTATCCATACTTGATAGCATGTGGTATTCTTGTAATAATTTGGTAATAAACATAACCTTTAAAGTGTTTTCAAGTGTTCTGTTTTTTAGTGGTGGTATTGTTTTTTGCTTTTTTTAAGTTACAAAGCTATGACAAGTTAAACAAATTACGTAGCAGTACTATTAATATAAAAGGCACAGTTTAAAGAAGAGATTTGCTGTTTCATGCCAAGCTACAAAGAAGCCATACTTCAGTTTCATTATCACTATGGGTAATTCATTCTGTTCAACATCAATTCTTGTCATATCTCTATCAAACTACAACTTAAAAAAAAAAAAAAAGATTTCTCAGCTAACACTGACCTGTATCAGATCTGAATGCGACCACTGGGGGAGAGGTTATCTTTCAGCAGCCATTAAATGTTTGCATTTAAAAGCCTTATAAATCCTCTTGCTTTTATTTAAAATGGTTCTAAGCTGCAAATATTTCTCAAGACTCACTATAACATATGTAAATAAATAAATAAATCAGAAAGCTCAGTATAAACTGTATTTTATGAACAATAAAGGTCACACCCACAGGTACAGAAGCTGACACACATACACTGCACACACTTTTTCCTACTCACCTTGAGATCTCTATGAACAATATGCTTTTGATGGCAATACTGCACTGCAGATACTATCTGGATAGAAAACAAGCCAAATTATGTAAGTGACATCTCAAAGAAGCAGGAGCTTTATTCAGATTTCAACATTTATTACTGAAGTTGACATGAAGTTATCCAGTCAGAGCTACATAACCAACTCCTACAGTGACCAGTATATTTGGGAAAAAGCTGCTGAATAACTTCAATGTTATTTGATCTATTTGCTTTCTCCTATACTTGAACGAGGATTTTGTTTTTCCTGTGGGGCTAATTATAGACCAGTAGAAGCAATGACTTTCAGAAAGGTTACTGAAGTATTTCCATTCCAATACTGTATACAGCCATAAAAGCTTTCCCCCTAGACTGAGGTTTTCCAGGCCCTCTCCAAAGGTGATTTTTCATGCCATGCCAGAGAGAAAAGGGTAAGAAATAGGCTTTGATTACTTGAGAAACTACCGGGAAACAGCCTGATTGACAAAATTTATGCAATGAGAAGCAACTAGGCATCTGACAGAGATCTGCTGTCTAAGTGCATATGGTTTACTGCATTTTGTATACCATAGCAAGCTCAATGGAAAAACTCTCTTATGTCTCTCAAGCATAATGGAATAATTTCTTCCATGATAACTTCCAAATATCATAAAGATTTTCCTGCTTTATATAGCAAACCATATAAGCTATTTACACAGTGCAGTGTCACAGTACCTTGCTTCTCAGAGTCATAAGCATTGCTTCAGAACTTCACATGTATGGAAAAGGTGGATAAAGTATTATTCTTACATGACCACAAATGCAGCCAAATGCATTTTGTCATGCATGCATGGTCAGAATTGAGGCAGATGTTATGACTTGTTAAAATAAGTGGAACTGCACATAAAAATAGTAACTACATTTAAATAAATATCTTTTCAGTCTTCATTCGAGAGTAAGAAGACTTCCCCAGCAGAAAGATGAGGTAGCATTATTGTTACAAGAAAATAACTCCTGATCAGATCACCAGTTTGGTGTAAGGATTCCCTGTGCTGGTGAAGGAGCAAAGGTTCTGTCCCTCAGCATTTAGAGCACATGAAAGGCGTTGGTAGCTTCTTGGTAGGTCAAAAAACTGATGCACCAGTAAGTTTTGTATTTGAAACTTAAGCACCAAAGTGATCTTTGTGCCCTGTAATATTGAATCACTCCCATGCAAAATGTCACCTTAGAAACCAAGCAGACGGTGGAAAGCTGAAGTACTATTTCCATTCCCTACACCTTCATTCTGGTTTTGCTTTTTCCTTTATATGCTGGTTCCCTCTTTCAGACTCCAAGTGCAGCTTTTTACAGTTACTGAAACTGCCAAAGTGCTCCCATCCACCACTTGTCCCCTCCTTTTGGTTTCCCTTCCTTTTCTCTCTGCTACCATTACCTCAGCCCCAGCCACAAGCTCACTCTGCAGGGGCTTCCAGTGCTGACAGCATGACAAACACCTCAGGCTTTATTCAGGATTGCAGAGACACAGCACCATCACCACTCACTCCTGAACTGCTTTATTGTGACTGCCTAAGAGCAGAAGGCTGAGCAGATGATCAATCAGCAGCTTCCTTTGGAGATGCTTTTGAACTCCTCTGCACTGCAACAGGATGGCACAGAGACTGCAGAAGTGAATCCAATCCATGTGAAGTAAAATAATGAAATGTGTAGGACATTAATAATTGAAGAACATAAGTGAATGAAAAATAGCACAAAGCATGGCTGCTCCAGACTGAAACCCTTGTCTTCCAGCTTCCATCACTGTTTCCACTGACAGCTCCCTCACTTCCTAACCTTCTTGTGTGAGGAATTTTCTGACACTTGGCAGGTGAAGAGAAGGGGAGAAAAAGCATCTGAGCTTTTTGCTATAAGTAACAATTGGAACGTTGAAAAACTTTTCTAAAGAGTGATTTCAAAAATCTGTATTAATACAGGTTTTGAAGAAGTTCTCTCTAGGCAGAAGAACCATTTTCTAAAAGGATTAAATGACAAAAGGATGAATGACCTCTCAAGGTCCCTTCCACACTGCTAAGAGCATTCTGTTGCTTTACTGGAACACAGTAAGATGTATTTTGTGGATTTTATAATATTCTAAGATGTGTCCTAACATCTACTAGCATTAAGAATTCTAAACTGCATCAGCAGGGAAACAGTGAGAATACTGAAGAAGGCCAGATCTCATTGCTTTCAGAAAAGAGAGGGAATTAATACACACAAATTTAAGGAGACTTCCTGCTCTGCATCAGATTCTTTTTTTTGTGGAGAAAGGATGAAACTGAACCAGAACTGCCTGGAAGTCTGTAATGGGGAAGAAGAATAAGGTGACATTAAGAATGCAAAACATTCTCAATTTGAATTTCTCACACATGGCTACACAAAAGGAGTTTGAAATGGAGAACTGTAGAGCATAGTTGTATTCTTAGACTTTGTACCTTCTCCTGTGTTCCTTGTCAAGTGCAACTGAAATAATATGATTACTGTCTTTTACATTCTATTTTCCTGCCAAAAACCTTACCTATGTTTAACAAAATGGACTAAAAAACAGTTCCTTTTTTATCTTTAACACGCAAAGAAGGGAGAATTACCAAATCCTGCTCTTTGCCTGCTAGAGAGGACGTGTCTCCTCAGACAAAACCTAAGTGTTTGATCCAGAAATCACATCTACTGAAAGAAGAAACATGATCTGAAAACAAGATATAATAAAATCTATTGTAAGAATTAATCTCAATACCACGGCACAACTGTTTCTTCAGTTTAGAAAGAGCCACTGTCTGCTAAAACAGTTAACAAATGTAAAAAAAGGAAGACTATTATGTCATAAGTCTCTAACAGAGAACAGCTGCACTGTATCAGATAAAAGGTCTGCAGAGTGCATTCTTCCTCCAACAATGACCAAAAGTGATACAAAGCTATTCCAGGACTACAGTAAGGTGAAATGAATAGTTCCATGACCTGTGAACCCAGCAAGATCTAATTTCCTTGTTTCCTTTGACACTGTCCCTCAGGCTGAGCTTTAGCATCTAATAAAATGCCAAGCTCTGATCAAAGTTACCTGACTTTCATCCAGCATGAATGCTTTTCTCTCTAGCTTAGCCCAAGCAGCTTGTGCCACAGTTTTTCTCCTCTGCTTATTTCCAGGCTTCTCTCTTTTTTCCCAGGAACTGAGGCTTTTGAAGCTTTCAAGAACCTCCCTTCTTTGAGATCAAGGTCCTCTAAAACTGGTTGAGCTCAGCAGCCAGGAAATCAGCTGTTGTGAGAGGACAGAGCACAGCTGTCTGCACCAGGAGACTTGCAGGAAAAAACTGAGAAGTGTATTCCAGTGCATACAAGTGAAGCCATCTATATATCTTTATAAACAGCATTTATTCTACTGAAATACAAAAAAACCCCAACAAACCAACTTAAAAACTCATCAGGCTGAGAGTACATAAACCCAATTCTTGATGGGTCAAACACTCAGCTCAGCAGGTAACTCCCTTTTAAATTCTTTTCCTCCACACTTCTTTTTGAAAATGAAGCTACATATATCCTGTACTACCCACATTATCCCATAAAATTAAGCACTAAGTTTACCTGTAAAACATGTTTGACCTGTTTCTGTTATGTTTTTACTTAAAGGGGAGTAAAATTGTTAGGAAAAAATAGGTATTTATTGAAGAAACATGTCATTTTAATGTAATTACTGCAAGATCTTTTTTCCACATAGCTCCTGATGAAAGAAACTGAGGACTGAGAGCAAAGAGTCTATCAGTAGAAGTTTCCAATATTCACATCTGAGAGAGAACACTCAATCCTCTCAAGTTACTCTGAAGCTCTTCAAGTGACATTACAAAGGCAACAGCCAGGGATTTAGAGGAGATGGCTGAAGTGGGAATGATTGTCTCACATCCCACCACTTCTACTGCCAACACAGCGCAGAAGCATCAACCAGAAACCTTCAATCACAAAGGAAAACTCTCTACCTACCAGAATATGAAAGTGAAGGCAGCAGCTTTAAAAAGACAGGTAAGAATGCTGAAGAGTAAGAAAAGTTTTCCTTACTGTCAAGCTGTATAACTCCAGTAATCACAAATGGCTTCTGGGGAGATGAAGTCTAAAGCTGCTTTTGGGTTGTTTTGTTTGTTTGGTGGTGGTGGTTTTGGTGTGGGGTTTTTTCCCCCAAAAGATTAAAAAGGGTAAATACAAGATTTTATAAGATGAGAGAAAACAAAGAAAATCATTAATTTGCTTCCTGGAAGTCTCATATCTTACATCAAATTTCTGTTCTGTACGGCTATACTTAAGAAGTGACACCATCAGAGCCTCCCCTTCCAACAGGGCAGCTGACAGACACATCACTGCCATGATCCAGCAGTTCACAACCCCTACATACCATTCAAAAAACCACTCTTGTCCCTACTCATTATTTTCAAGTGTCATTAAGCTGGAGCATAATCTTGACATTTATTATTTGTCACAACATTACCAAGGCTATCCAAGTCCAAAGGGAATAGGCATTTACAAATTTCAGCACCAAGACTGGTCAGATCTGAAACTCCAGATGCTACAAGGGCAGACATTTGGATTTAAATTCGTTATGCAAAAATATCTGTTTATGTTCAGTACTGCTTGACTGTAGAATGGAAATGCTTTTTGCAGATCAATGAAATTCCAACGTCTCAGCAGGGCTAGCTTATTCATCATAAAGAAAGTTAAACTAACAAGTCTAGATGTTACTTTTCTGTGACTTTTTAGAACAACTATTAAACAGTATCTTCTCATGTAAGCAGATGAATGTGAATGGATCCCTACTACATGCACTGTCTGCATTTTGAAACTGGCCTGTTAGTAGCCTGTTACATTTGAACAACTTCCAAAATGTTACAGACCTGCTGAGCTAAGGACATATGAAATCAGCCCAGAGGAAATGCATTTTGGAATGGAATACACTTCCAAACCAAGCAGTCTCTGTGTTCTGGCACTCTTGGACACCCTGGCACTCAGCACTAAGGAAACCAGCACCACTGAACAGACTCTGACTCCTTCAAAGTACTGCTGTGACATAAGTTTTTTCTTACTCAGAGCTACAAGCCCACAACATGCTGAACACTGCTGTAAGTCAAATGCAAAGGACAGCTGTTTTACTCATTTCACCATTAAAAACAGGGGTGAGGGGAAAGCTGACATATAGGAATGTTGTACATACCTGTCTAAATTTAGCTCTAGCCTCCTTTTCCTTCATTCTTCCATGTGCAACCAGATAGTCAAACACCTCCCCTACAATTCAATAACAAGATACATTAATGCCAATTTCAGAATGTAGAGATTCTTCTCCAGCAGTTGCCCACAGCAGCTTCACTGGAATTACTGTACTTCAAGTTTATGATTACAGGACAGCTCAAGAGACCAAGGCACAACTGCTGTGCAATTTACTACACCATCATCTCTTTTACAAGAAAATAATGAGTGACTGGATATACACAAAGGAAACCATTTCCTTCCAATTACTTAGGAAAGAAACTGAGCAGCATACTTCTGTTTTGTAAACAAAGATGACATCTACCCCTTCACAGACTTTCTCACAAGAGTTTCTTTTGCTTCAGGAAAAAAAGAAGTTTCTTATATGAAAACAATTTATGATATTTGTAAATGCCATCATACCAACACTAGAATTTTAATTTGTGCATGTGTATAAAATGGTTCTAAACTAAATCAAAAACCTTAGCTTTAACCTAGGCTTGGAAGAGGGACCCACAAGGAGGGTCACAAGAATGAGCACAGCAGGACCCACTGATATAACCCCTCACACAACCATCATACCTGTAAAACACACAGAACAAGGCCACTCTTGTATGGCTGTGGATGACCAAAGATTACTGAAGATTTACTGTGTTTCAGTTTTTCCCCTCTTTAATCAATGCAGTCATTTCAGAGCACATAATACAGACTACAATGTTTGAGCTTTAGGTGCAGGCCACTGGCCCATGAAACACTGACATGTCTGTGAAAGCCTGGGAGATTTTCTTTACTAAAAACCAATAGTTGTGTCCGTAAGAACTACAAACACAGAATAATAACAGTTTTTGAAAGTCCTCATTAGCATGCAAAAACCATAAAAACTTCAGAAGTGGTTCAAATATTTAAACATTCCCTACTGAGCAAGGAAACATGGTTTTGTAGACAGCCACCTCACAAGGGAAGAGCTGAGTAATATCATATTTATTTTTTTAAAAGACACAACTCCACCAGATTGCAATAAAAAAAAGGAGTCACGCTGCAGGAAAAGCAACCACTGAGCCATCTGAGGGAATGTCAGGACTTCCCATAAAATAGTCTTCCCTCTGCAGTTTATTCTTCAATACTCAACTCAGGTAACTCTCCCAGCTGTTTCTTAAAAAACCTTGAAGCAGCAAACCTGAACATTTCTTCGTAATTCAGGGAAAAAGACGCCAGGGAAAGAATTATCCCCAATTTATGTAAAGTGTTGCAGTTGTAGCAATAATGTCTTTCATCCTGCAGCCAGAGTTCATGTGCATCATGATGACTTCTACCTCGATAAAGAGAAAACAGGGAAGCTGATGCCTGCCACTGTGATTGCCAGCCATTCCTGTCTTGCACGGCATGGCACATCAGAAGGTACTGCTCTTGGCCTTTTAGACCAGGACAGTAGTTACCTCTCCCTTATCACCCTAGGAAAGTCCTCACTCCATTAGAGAACCACTGGCCTTTCTACCTCCTAGAAGCCAATCACTAGATGGCAATAAGACTTCACTTTTAAGTCTAGTACTATCAAACAACACAGAGATGTCTCCCCAAGCACCTGTACTTGTCAATATTTTAATGGAATAATACCCCCTCTGTTCCTGTTTAAACAAACCTTGGCTGAGCATTTAGGAAGCTGCTGGAAGAAAAGACAGGTGAGAAGAGAATCTTGCTTTATTTGTAGCAATTGATTAAACTTCACACAATCTAATATAAGAGTCTGAATTCAACGCTGATTTTCTCTGAAAAAAGTCTGTCTCCTTCCTGAACCTAAAGAAAAGCCTCAACTGTTTGAGATTCCCAGATGCTGGTGCTCAAGGGTCACACTGACAAGCTGAGTGATATTAAGTTCCAGCCAGCAAGGAGTAACTTAAGCTTGAATACCTTAATTCTGGCTCTGGTGAAAATATCTGACACTGCACAATGTGCATTTTTCCATCCCCTGTAGAATCAGGAAAAGCATTTAAGCTCCTTCTAAAATGGCATAAGGCTAAGCCTAACAATTCATGACAGTGGAAGGCCTGTGATTAAGATATGTAAGATGTCATCAACATCTAAAAACAGAAGTTGCAGTGCTCATGCTTTTGAAAGCAACAATTAAAGAAACACAGAAATGCTTCATCTGAACATGATTTTACCAAATATCTTATACAAAATAGGACACCAGAGGTAGGGAACTGAAAACAGTAAATTGAGAACATTAGTATTTTGTTATGGGCAGGAACAATCAGTGGCTGAGAAAAGATTCCCAGTTAATTTGAGCTGTGAAAAAAAGCAAATGTTACTAAGTTGTAGTAAGTTTAGAAGCTGGTTTTACAAGTTACATGTATTATTTATGTTGACCAAACAAGTCCCAGTGAATATTAAAGATTTTGCTTAATATTTCACACTACCTTGACATAAATATTTGCTGAAAAAGAAAGCAAAACTTTCAAGAAAACAAATGCTTTCTCTCACTTGGCAATCTGCTTAGTGTGTCACTGCAGCAAAAACGTACTTACCCCCACTTGCATATTCCATTATTAAATAGAGAGTTTTTTCAGTTTCAATGACTTCAAATAGCTTCACTAGAAAAGAAAGACATTTAGTCATCAGTTAACTAGCTGCAGAAGCATTATGCTAACACCCCACAGAATCCTGTGAGAGAAAAATACCCAAACTGTTTGCCTGCCACTTGGTAATATCAGACTATTTACTCTAAAGAAATTTTCTGCCTAATATCCCTAAGTAGAAAACACTGTAACACATTTGGTCAACTCATACAGAATGACATATTCTCAAGAAACAATGCTTTGCTTCTTTTACGTAGGAACATAACTAAACTAAGCAGAACATGCACAGATTTGAGCATCAGCAATAGCCACATATGTGCACTGAACTGAAACACGGGGTGACAAATCAGTTACCAGCCTGCTGACAGTCCCATAGGAGTACCACATCATTTAAATGTACAAGCTTTAAAAAGTTCTTGACCACATCTTGGTTTTGGTGTATATGCTAATTTTTAATGAGAACCTGAATTCAGTCAAAAATCAATACTATACTCAAAAGGAGCAAATTTATCAGTTAGCTATACAAATAACAGTTCTGTGCAATGGGATCACAATGTTTATTTTATTTTTTAAACACACAGTTCTGAAATACCAGTTATTACTGCTATCTTAGAGTACATTCACACTCCAGCGCAAAATAATCTTTTAAACTCATGCCACAGCAATCTTAACAGTGAAAAAGCTAAAACTTCTCCAGAGATGGAAATTATGTGAAAGAAACAAGATACCTATATTTGGATGATTTAAGATCTTCATTATTCTTACTTCTCTAAAGAGCTGAAATAAACATAAAACGTGAAATAAGTTAATGAAATCACTAACAAACAGTCATTCTCCTTAAAGACTGAAGACTTTGATATAGTAATTTAAACAGAAAGGGCAAACATTATTAAACATTATCAATTAAGTTCATGAAATAAGCACTTTTTGAGGGGAAGAGTTAAATGTCTGCTTAACACCCCTCCCAAACAAATCAACACTCAAAAACTTGAAAACACCCAGGAAGAATTCTAGACAGCTCAGGAAAGAAGTGACCTTAGCCCTGTGGTTTGCAGGCTTTTGGGGTCAGAAGAGCACTGTGAGCCCACACAGCTTCCTGCTGACCAGTACCTCTGACACATCTCTCACTCCCTTCACAAAAAGTACAGCTCCAAACTTTTGTGAATCTCCACCAGAACACCTTTAGAAGACCACTGCAGTATGAATTCAGCATTCTTTAGTTTAAAGCCAAGAATTACTGCTACAACAGCAGCTCAGAGGTGAAAAAACAGCTGTTTATATTGTGCAAAAGCCATGTCATCCAACTACACCAGCAAAGAGCAAGTCCTAAGGAGAGAAGGGAAGGCAAGGCCACCCCTCGGCCCTTCAGAAGGATTGCTGCAAGGCAACTGAGGCACAGCAGTGCTGGTCTGACTCGACCACAGACACAGCCTGAAGCCTGCCCGGACACTGCAGCACGCTGAACGTACTCGCCAAAATTAACGGGGCAGAACACAAACGGTGCTTTCCTGACCCCATCGTGCTGCTTCCCTTCCTGCAAGCACTGGTGTTAGCCCTGACTGACACACAAGGTACAGGAATTATTTAACAGAAATATCTCACATACACACAACTTCCCCATATAAAAGCACTCCATGTCTAGCAGACCCCAGCAGGATGGTGGTGAGGGACAACTGCCCATTTCAAGCTGCAGGATGACATTATATCCCCTGCCCTAAATCCATAGTGTACTGATGGTAAGGATATTGTCATGTTTCATGTCCCATCTGTCCCTCCCCCGCTGCCAATACTCATGTGAAAAGGGCTTTGCTTGAGTAACTATTTTTGAAGATTTCAATTTTGCCTGTCACACGGAGCAAACTCTGTCCTTCTGCAACTTAATGAAAATATGGAGTGACATTTAACAAACTAGAAATGAAAGCAAAGTCATGACTGAACAGTTGTTAATTATTTTCACCTCTCAAAACTCTTCTGCAAAAGACTATTGTAAGATACACATAAATTCATAACCGTCACACTAAAAATGCCACAGGTGGTGTTGCTGCAATATGAAACATTGCTTTGAACAAAGCTGGTAAATAGTAGATTAATTAAAAGCAGTTCTGAGATAAAATATTATTACAAATAAAACTTAAAGCACAAATACTCTTGTATTCAGAAAACCAAAGAATTCTCTTTTTATGCACTACACTACATGGCAGCCAAGTGTGTAGCTGTTCTCCCTCTGCAGCTCGCCCATGCCAGCCCAAGACTGCAGAGGGCTGATGTTCTTCAGTGTCAATTATCTTCTAACAGCATGCTTCAAAATGTGGGAGTAATCAAGAGGTTTTATTAGAAACCTAACACAAATTTCTACAGGAATATCAGTAACCTAACATCATCTTGAACTTCATGTAAAGAGACTGAAGCAGAATTGAAGTCCACAGCCCCAGGTGAATGCAGACACAGGGAAAAACCCAAGAGTTTTGTAAATATAGGATAGGGATAACAGCATTGTTAATTACAGTAAGGAGAAAAAAAAGTGCTGCTGGAAGATTTGGCTCAGGTCAGATTTCAGATAAAGTGAAGAAATTTGGTATGTCTACACATATTAGAAACAACTCAAAAACCTGCAGGTGTATTTACTCAGTAAAAGCAAAGAAAAGGTGAAACTTTGTCATAAAAAAAAAAAAAAAGGTAAAACATTAGAAACAAAGAGAAAACAACCAAAGAGTCAACAAAACAAAATCTTTGTGCCTTTGTAATTTTTAATAAAAGAAAATGCAAGGGCTGGATTTTAAATAAATCAATAGGACAAATTCACAATTTGGAGACCGGCTGTTCTAACCATTCTCTGCTTTCTGATATTTCAGAATCATAGAATTTCTGCAAATGCCAACATCTGGGGAGCAATCCTCACTGCACTACCCTGGAGACCTTCTCCCTGCTACAGCACCAGCTGGGATTGGCACACTACCTGAACAGAGAAAAAAGAAACAGTTTTCCAAATGCTTTTAATTATCTTGCAATCCAGGTCTGTGCCTGACACTTTGCTAGATGACAAGCTGCTTGAATGAAATCATGACTGATTGATCAAGTAAATTATTGGCCATGCAAAATAGTTTCAAAACCTCTGTGCACACATTTTCTTTATCCTCTAGAGAGGTAAAATTGCCTTCTTTTCTTTTTTAAATTATGTTATTTCTGGAGCTTTTTCATATGTAATCAGACAGGGTAGACTACATCATCTCTCTCTCGATCATCAGGAATTTAAAAGCAGTTGAATCTATAGCTATTTTTTTCTTGCTTTTCATTCATTTCAGCTAAACTGGTGTATAATATATTCTGAATACTCCATTAATACTTTTAATCACAGCTTATATAACTGAAAGGCTCATCAGTTTTTACAATTTCAAAGAGAGTTCACCTAAGTCACTCTCAATTGGTATCTGATATCTTCCAAAGCCTACTGGGTCAGACCCTCACCAAAACACTGGCCCACAAAATGACTACTCTGCTTTACTAACCCAAATGAAGCATGTCAAAAAGCAGCTTCTACTTCATGAGCCATTTGTTCAAGTGGGTGACTAGGAACAAGCTCTTTTAAAAAACAGACTATTTCTGCCTCAGAGGAAATTAAAAATAAAAATACTTGAGAATAGGATACAACCACCACCAAACTGTAATTTTAGTTAGATAAGTGCACTTTAGATTGTGCACCCTTAGTCAGTTTATCTGTTATATGTCACATTTTGACATAGATGGGGATATCTGCAAATGCCTGACATTATAGTATGTATTATAGTCTATTTCCTCTGATAGAGGAATAAAATGTACAACATCATGCAACTTTCCCAAAGTATGCTGGATAAAGGTTTTACAGATTTCATTCCCCTAAAAAATTACGTGCATCAGCTTCTAGGAAATGATGTAGTAGCTATCATCACACAATAAAGTTCATTGCAAACAGCCACGTATGATAAAACCTCACACCTCCGAGGTTCCCTGCCCACAGGAACACAGAACAAGCTGTAATACAGAAAATGTAACACGAAAGTTCTCAATACAGAAACTTATTTTCTCAGCATTAGGAAATTACTTGTCATAATGAAACTATAAAGGCAGACAAACAACTGAAAACAGCTCTCATCAGTTTAATTTCTAATACTGAGATTCAAAACTACTCCCAGCTTGTTGCATAGCTCATTTTCCGTCAACAGGAGCTCTACAAACGTTTCCAGGCAAAGACAAACATCCTTGGTCTGCCAAACAAATGGCTTTCAGCTTTGTTGTGGTCTGGTCCTTTGAGTGCAAGCCATGTCAGATACAGGAAAAGAATGCCATTTAATTAATGCTGTGAGCCAAAATACTGAATAAAAAACCCCAATAAACCAGCAATGGAAGCTGGTTCTTTTAGGCTAACTATCTTTTAACGCAGCAAAAGACAGACTACAAGTGCTCCCACAGTAGCTATCACAAGACTGTAACAAATTATTTTAAAAATTCTGAAAAAGTTTGCTAAAAAGTGAGTCCGTGCCAGCTGCAGAGCACCAACTTCTCCTGGTCAACTTCTCCCTTAAAGGAGGGAGGCTTTTCACAGAATGTTGTCCCAAGCCAGCTCAAGCCTGACCTGTGTA
This sequence comes from Motacilla alba alba, assembly GCF_015832195.1. Taxonomy (NCBI): domain Eukaryota; kingdom Metazoa; phylum Chordata; class Aves; order Passeriformes; family Motacillidae; genus Motacilla; species Motacilla alba. The sequence continues at coordinate 52,210,719 of NC_052020.1, read as the reverse complement.
TTGGCTTCTCCTGGTAACTGCTCACTGAAATATGCCCTACACCTAATAAAGAGCCTCAAGCAAAAAACCTTTACACAATACAAGTTTGCCTCAAACTAAGCACAACTTGGAAACAGAAAGGGATACTCATTACAAACAGAAGAACCCGAGCATTTAAAATTTTCATGCTTTTCTTGAAGTTCTCAAAACACTGATTGACCCATGGTCAGAAAGGACATGAACCACGTTAAAATTGATGTTTAAGAACACTTAAACGCTTTAACAGTAAGTATTGCCCAAGAAAGTGGCAAAACATCTGCACATAATGAACAAAAATATTTGGCTGAGGAGCCAAGTTCTAAAACAGGAAAATGAGAAGTGATTTAGTGTTATTACACAAGCTTGCTAAAAAAACCCTTCCATATAATGGCATTGATAAATCAAAAGGAAAAAAAAAAAAACAAACTATTTTATTTTTTGTCTAGGAGGAAGTGACCTCTGTAGCATCAGCACTTGTTTGCAGTGAGACCAATATCCACTGGAATTGCATACACAAGTCCGTTCGTGGAGAACAGTGATTATGACTAACACCGCCAGCATGGGAAAAACCTCTAAGAATTCCCTTTTCTGTCAAAGCAGGGAAGTACCAGTTACAGCTTCCTCTTCACTAAGCAAGAGCAGCAGAGCAGTAATTAGGTCCTAAAACAACAGTAAAGAGTAGCTGCATGTGGCTGCCACAGAACTTCCTCAGCAGCAGACAAGAAACCCGACCCTTCAGAGCTGTGCTGCTCAGTGTCAGTATGGAGCTGTCAGGGCTGCAGCGAGGGCATACCAAGAATTACTGCTCCGGAAAGCAAAGCAAGTCCTTAACAAGGTTAACTTCTTCCTGGCAGCTGAAGTATCAATGTGGGAGATGGAACACAAAGAAATCAGAACTGGCAGCCTTTAATCACCATTTGTTTCCCCACCTAAGGATGACTCGGGCATGCAGCTACACCGCAGCTGAGACGCTGTACACCACACCCTCTTCTGGGCACAGCCCTTCCCTCCCCACCATACCTCAAATATTTTATCTGTCTCTCCAGAAGTGCAAGATCAGAAGCACTTCCATCTTAGCTTCCCCCGCATCCACAGGTCGCGCGTGCAGCCGGCTCCAAAGGCGCTGCCGGGGGAAGGGGGCAAAGGCTCGACACGTAACAAGCCTTGGTCAGGCAAAGCTGGCCAGTTGTATGTTGGGCATTCACTCTGCTTCCTATGGCAAGCAGGAATTTTATTTCAATAAAACCGCTTTCAGGTTTTGAGTCGAAAACTGATACACCTTACAAAATTCTTTTTGTGCTCATATAACAAATGAGCTTAGAGAAGAGAGCACATTATCAACTTCACTCCACAAATTTGATCTGATATCTGCCCTGCTATTTGGTCCTATTCTTCCAGACTCTCAGTTAAGAAAGCCAGTGGTACACAAGATCACACTACAAATCACACTTCATAATCTAGTTTTATAAATTGTAAATAAAAATTAAATTAAACAGAGATGGAGCCATGAGTGGACACTGAGCCAGCTGAAACCCAGTAATCAAAGGCCCATCATGCACACTTCCAGCTTGTAGCTTTTCCAACTGAACACCTGTGACTTGTAAAAGGTTTGTATTGTACCCCTATATGAGCTCAAACTGGCATTAGAGCCCAATCTCAAGTAACACCATTTGAAGGACTATGATTTTACATTTTTAACTGAAAACATGGCCTCTTTACTTCTCTCTGACCATTCTTCCCATGCCCTGATATTTCCCATTTTCATCACACAGCTTTTGTTTCACTTTCAAGTGCTTCAAGCATTCAACCATTTTTATTTAGGCATTCCGAGTTGCAGTCTGCCACAGAAATCAACTTTATCGAATCCATCATATTACCTAATTTACACTTTATTTTCACCCTGCTTACCCAGAAACCACCAACAACATCAGGGACTAAACTGAGAAAAATTCTGAGAAAAATGGAACCAGATAATCTACTTTTACCCTATCTACAAAGTCATACAAAGCTGCCACCTGCTCGGATGATGGAGCCTTTCTTCTACAGGTTATTCTTTGCTTCTCAATGAAACCATAAAATGTAAGAACTTGTGTGTTTTTCCAATTTACTTTTGCACCATTAATCTTTATAAAAAAATCTAATCATGTGATCTTTTTAGTATTTGCATAAAATACAAATGTGTATATTCTACAGTTTACTCTAGCTATTCTCTTTCATTTTGTTTGCAGGTAAATTCTGCATATTCTCTTGTTCAAACAGAAATATTTCAAGGGGGTTTTTATCAAAGTACTTAAAAGTAAACAAAAAGCCTTTGACTGCAGAACTTAAAAGGACAGAGTTAGAGAAGTACCAAGTAAAAGTAACATTTAAATGTACTTCCTGCATGGACTCCCAAACAGACTGGGTTGCTTAATGAAAGAGCAGGGTTTATCACTCTGTACTAAAAAGATAAGGTGATACAACTGTAACAGCACATTAAACATTCAGAGCTAGAGGGAAGAAACCAGAATAGACATGGCCCAATTTGTTTCATACAACTGTATCACCCCTCCTGCTGCAAACTACATGAAAGGCACAGATACTGCCTGGCCCTCAGTCCACAGGCAGTATTTTCAAGGCCAGTTTAAGAGGACAGAACATAAGTTTTGCATTTCTAAGTTTAACAAAGGAACCAGCACAAAGGAGACATGGGGCATGGCACCAAACCAGAGGTCCTCTCGGCAGAGTCAGCCCTGCTTGGAAGACAAAGGAAGTGGCAAATACCACTGTTTTCTCAGTTTACAGCTCCACACGAGTTCAGCTTGAACAACTGCAGGGTTGTCAGAAATATCTGTTACAAAACCAGTTATTAAATACAGTAGTCAGATGTGGGCAAAAGTATGCAATGCTTCAGATTCTCCAGCACAGGCATTCAGGGTTAATGGAAGGAGGTGGGGAAGCGAACAAGTCATAATACAGTTGGAAGATTAAAAGTAAAAACATACCTTTTGTAGACTAGTTGGGTTCAGCTGTGTTTTGTCAATTATTTTTATGGCAACCTAAAGGAAGAGTTCATGATCAGTATTTTCCATAGGAACAATACCACGTTATTACAACATGCTCCAATCCAGTAACAGACATGGAAAACATGAAAATTACACAAAACACGCTTAAGGTCCTTCTGCAAATTATGTACTTGTATTTCAACTAGAAGCAGGAATGGAAAAAACCCTGGTATTTTAAGGATATTAAGATGAGAAGCTTGCTGAGTGTTTGACTTGACATTAAGACCATCACACTGATGACAGTGGAAGCTCCAACAGCAGACAGTGCCCCGATATGGAGCAGTGTGCCTACAGATAATGTTTACACAGTATAATTACACAACAGATTACACAGCAGTGACTGGGCATTGGCAGTTTCTAAAAGCAGAGATTTCAGAGCATATTGAAAGCATTTCCACACAAATTTGGCAAGAAGTAAGTTCATCTTTGGAAATTCACTAAATATTTGTGTCAATTTGCTCCCTGATGGGTATTAAAAAAAATATCATTTGGAAATCAACAAAAACATGTTGGCTGTAGTACAATATTTTGGGTAAGTACATTCCTTGACTTGTTCTCCTCTTTTCAGTAAATGCTGCACAGCAATATTAAAGAACAAAAAAAAATTCACGCAATAAGCAGAAGAGAAATTACATACCATGCTAACTAACAAGTCAGAACCTGAAGATTTGAAGCAATGAATAGGCAACAGAAACTTCAGTGCAATGCAGTTTGGATACTGGACGAGGTAGAACAAGAAATGAGAATCTTCCTAGAATTACATACCAATTGGTATTTTTCCTTTCTAAATTAGAGACTAAACATACCAGAAGAAGCTCTACAGAAGAGTGAATACCTCACTGGTGCAAAGCAAAGGCTTTCAACTCTACTTCAATTTTTGGCTCAAACAGTAGATGCTGCTCCTTCCCATGCCACAGCTCCCATTTCCCTGCATCACTTTGAGCTATCTTTGTCACCTCATTAACTTGGGGTTGGTGACATATGGAATAAAGAATATCTTACATCAAAGCCAATTTATATCCCTACATTGAAGTGCAAAAAACACGGGGATGGATTGTCACGATGGGGAGGGTAAGAGGGGAACAGTGTTCAACGCTTGGGTGCATCACAGAATTATATAATGGATATGGTGTTTTCTGAAACTGATATTTAAGACTTATTTTGAGCTCTTCTAGATGCAAGATACGATGAGACATGACTGAGAAGCCATCTAAGAATGTTTTTACTCTGGGGAGTGTTTTCTTCTAAGGCAAGCTACTGAAATTATAGATCACTGTTTCCCGAGGCAAAATTCCATTGCAAAACCTTGAGAAATCACTTCAAAAATACAAACAAGAGAGGAAGACATTAAGCAATAGGTATTTTTATATTACCAGCTGTGTACGAAACCAAGGAAGATTTTTATCTCTACCTTTATGCCTGTTGTTAACTTTGTGACAATAGTTCAAAGTTACTCGCTTCCTGCAATCTCTTACAATGCTGGATTATAATGCTGGACTCTTATAATGCTGGATGTAGTAAGCACTGCCTTTGTCAACAGCAGATAATGTTATTTGAAAGTGACCTGGTGCCCCAAGACTACCCACAGCTGCTCACTTAGTAAGCACATTCCAGTCGGAAAAGTTTGCATTTTTGTTCTGGGCTGTACCACTCTGGTGAATCTTTAAAATATGTAAACTTTTTTCAACCCACCAAGCCTTAAGGTACCATGTTACTGCAAAACCAGCTCACTGCAGCGTGCACTTGGTGCCAGGTCACCAGAAAGGTCGCTGACACTGTCAAACAAATTCAGCCCTGGAGGTACAGGGAAGGTACAAACCTCAGTTTTCCAAAAGACAGACTCTCAGGCCTGTTCAGTGCACTAATTATAGCCTTAAAGGCAGGATGCATTTAGAGAATTCCTATCCACATGAACACTGAGAGTACAATGTGTTAACATGGACTGTGAGAGCTTGAACCCATCATCAGAACAGGAACAACTTCAGGTGCCTTGATAAGGTCTCCAAATCCCAGGCAAAGGCAGCCTGCCCTCAAGAGTAGCTCTGACAAGCCTGAGAAAGTTAAATGGAGACTTTTCTAAGTACAGTTAATAAAACATTAAATTGCCTTTTAAAGCAGAAACTTTGCTCTCTTTACATAAAGTGCATTTGGAATGGTTTCATGCACTGTGAGCTAGGGCCAGTGCTGGAAAAATGCAAGTCCACCTACACTATTACACCACTGCCATGATATTCTGTGTGAAATTGTTAATAGAATTAAAACTGAGTTTGCTTCCACCATTCACAATAATGTGACTTAAAACATCCCTTCTGCATGATTTGAATAAGGGAGTTAAAGAAATCAGAAGTTGGGACACTGAGCAAATTGGCCAAACTGCTCCTATTCAGAATGCTTTCTCCCTCTTAAATTTCACTTTTTCCAAGAGAAGAACAGAAAGAAGATGACAATAGATTGCTTGGAGTCAGACTTGGGTTCTGAAAGAATTCAGCCTGACTGGGAAACTTCAGCTCCCTGGCTATTAACTGAACATGTCTTTAAAGAACAGAAGGGTCCATAATCATTTTGGCCACCTCAGTAATAGCAGAAGGTAATTTTGTCTTTTAGATTCATTTTGGCAAGTATGGAAAACTTGTCAGAGGAAACACCTTTTGATAAAACCACAGCAGAAAATACATGGATTGCAGTCCAAGAATTAAGAAAAGCAGATTGACAATGAAGACTTGTGGTTTCAAAAGGGCAGACAGCCTACAAATAACACTCCTAGGCAGAGGACCAAGCACCAGCTCTAATGCAGTGAAGTTAATCTCTGGCCACACACTCCTTGCAAGACAATTCAACCCCCCCCAAATTAGGCTGATGTTCTGATCATCCCCTGAAGAGCTAAACATTCCTTCCTTTCAGTAATTTGAAGATGGGCACTCATCATGCATCCTGCAGACACACTAAAAATGGAAATGAAAAAGAGTCCTAGAACTTACTCCAATTGGAAACATGAAATCTTCATCTCAAGCAACATGAAAATTCCCAGGGAAGGACTCCAGATGCAAAGAGATGAGCAACTACCCTAAAAGAATGCTTAAACAAACATATCCTCCTCCCAGGAAGTGACAGAAAAGTGCTGATCTGCTTAAGGATTTGGAAGCTACTCAGCACACAGATATAAAGAAGGAATTGCCAAAAAGTGAACCTGACATGGTCACTTAAAAGGACATTCAGAACAGAGACACAGATAACAAGGAAAAGATAAGAGGGGTTCAAATACAGCAAGAACACAGCAGAGATGAAAACTCATTTAAGTGTAACTCCCAAAACGAAGCATTTTGTTTAGGTTCTGGTACATAAGATGGAAAAAAGAACAGGAACAAAGACAGGACAGGCTGCAGGAGAAAGAGTGTAAAGCAGGAAATCACAAATTCAGAAAGCTAAGTGCCATCTGGCTGAGGCCAGGCTGAGAATATGACCCTGGAATTCTTACAAGAAGCAGATTTTCAAAGGAGAAAGAAAAAAAGCATTCTTGCAGCACAGGTTCCTAGCATCTATCAAGAACAGAACAGCAGAGCAGGGTTTAGAAATGAGCAGATAATTTTTTTTTTTTTCCAATTCATCATAAAATTCCTGAACTCGAAACTGGCAGGGAAAAACCAAGGAAAGAGAAGGTTTAAATGCAACATATTTTCCTATGGTTAACTGGACTCTATGGAAACACACAAGATATGACTACCTGGACTAATGAAAAGCCTCATCTAAGAAACTGTACGGAAATTTTTCAACTAGATAAGCTGAAAAGTGCACAGAGGTGTTTTTTTTTCCTAAAAAAAGAGGCTAAAGAGATATTAAGTTGGAAATAAATGAGTAAGAGTTTTTCTAGGACAAGATTTTGGGGCCAATCTTGTTTCATATCTGTATCAGTGGCCTTGGCAGAGGATGTCAAAGCATAATGATTAAGTCTGATGAAGAAGTTAAGAGGCACCACCAAACACAATGGAAAACCAATTTAAACAACCTTGGGGATGAGTTAGCAGTGAAACTGAGATTCAACATACAAGGTTGGTGCTGTTGCTGATCACAAGCAAAACACATCAATTTAACAGCCATGAGAAAGGCTAGCACAATCTGAAGATTGATCAGATAAATACTTTTGTAAGGGCAAGGGTGAAGTAATGACATTGGGGAAATTGCTATCCAGAATATTGGAAACAATTCTGGTCACAGGCATCTAAAATTATCAACATTGCACAGTTTATCCAGCAAGAAGAGAAATTTTACTCTTCTCCCTCTTAAAAAAAAAGTGTTTTAAATATCTTGAAGAAATTCCTATAAAATTAGCTTAATTGTTCCCCTCTAAGGAATGATACTCATCCCAATGGTCACAACCCAGAAAGTATTTATGCTCTGAATTTATCAAACTACAGCAATTCTGTGAGAGTTGAAGAAACTTAGTACTCATATCTTTCCAAATTTAGCCAGAAATTTTACACTGTCCCCTTTATTTGTTGAAATTTCAAACAAAAATAATGAACCAGAGGTCAACACAGTTATCTACAAGTAAAGAAATATGTACTTCACTTTTTGCAAAGTTTGACACATATCTATCTCCAAGTTCTATACCTATAATAAGAGCAAAGAAACACTAGTCAAGTACTTGCATATCCTATCTTAAGTATCAGTAAAAAGAGGAGGGAACTTAAGTGGAAAGGAATTAATCAAAAATTTTCTCTACAAATGAGAACTAACTTTAACATCAGAAGAAAATGGGAACTATCAGCCAAAAAAAAAAAATCTATCTCAACAGCTCTTGCAAAACGATGTCCCCTCTCTTCTTCCCTCTGTTCCTGCTACTGAACCCTGTATTAGCTCAGAAAAGAGAAATTCCCTGAAAGCACTGCAGTCAGTAACACAGCTTCTGTAGAAGTCCTTGCTGGTATCAGCAAACATTTACTTCATCAGACAGGTTTGGCAAGAAAAGGTTAGCAAGGTGCTTCCCCTTCCTTCAGTACTTCAGAGTTGCTTTCAATAAAACAGCACCAAGAAACACCTTCTTGTAACAAGCAGACAGGACTACAGCTCACCAAATCAGAACCACCATTAAGTGCAAGTGATTAATTACATTGCAATAGCATGCAGAAACTGAGAACAGAGCTGAGTTCAACTCCAAGATGAGATGCAAGAGAAAGCTTGTCTATACTGCACACATTGAGCAAACTGCCACCGACACACAGACTCTCCCTGAACAAACTGAAGCATCCTCCCAAAGCACTGCAGACACCCTGGGATGATCTACTCTCGGATTCCTGGGAGATACATGGCTCTGGCAAGAAAATACTGCATTTGGGCTACTTGGAAAATAATTAAGACAACATTCAGTTCTCATGCCCAACTTCAACTCCAATACATCCCTGCAGTATGGAGATACTAAGAGGCAGTCCTTCCAACAAGCTTATTTAATTGCTGTATATTGATCTGGCTTTTGAAAATGGAGGATTTTCCAAGAATATTAGTAGCAAATTTTAACATAATTCAGCTGGACAGAGACTCGCCAAAAATACAAGTTTAAGAAACCATTTCCAAGAGAAATTGTTTTGTAATCGTTACCAAAAAAATAGTTTTCACTTTCTGCTTTTTTCTACATCAGTGGCAGTATCTCTAGTAAAATATGCTCTATGTTCACTGACTTAGATGATGCTATTCCAAGAGAACCTTCACACCTACAGCAACTCACTGCTGTTTACACCCATACCACTTTACCTCTCTGCCAGTTAGGATGTGCCTTGCCAGCTTCACTTTTGCAAAATTCCCCTTTCCAATCGTTTTAAGGAGTCTGTAATTTCCAATATGTGGCTGCTCATCAGCACAGGAGGCTATGGAGTTCCTGCAGCGAGCTCCAGAGCGCCCAGTTCGAGAGGAAACCTCCTGCCGTCCGTCTCCATGGGACGTGTGCTGCAACAAAAACACACACGGTAAGGCTGAGGAACACACACAAAACACATCCACGGTGAGAAGCATACAACATTCAAAAACATCAGCAATGCCCTTGAAGAAACCTTCAAAGGATCCAACTGAAACTTCACGCTCACAGTGAACTTTGTTCTGATGGGGGCAATAAAGTGGTGCCCAGTTCATGACACAACATTGACCTCATCACCTCAAGACAGTGAGGTCAAGACAGTGGAACATCACCTGCACTGCAGCAACAACTGAGCATTGCTGAGTAACTTACACGGACTGCCAAATCAGGCACAAAATACAGAGGTGTTTAGTATTATTTCCCATTTGCATTTCTGTGCATAACTAGTGCAGGAAAGCCTTTGGAAAGGAAACACGAATACAGATTTTCCAAGATCACAAATTGTTAACCCTTATTGGACAACTTCTACTAATATTAAAAAAGGGTTTTTTTTTTTTTTCTTTCCTGTGGTATTAAGATTGTGTTCCTTCAGATCCACATAACTGAAAACACCCAGGATGACCTGGAGAACAAGGAAAGAAATCTTACTTAATATACTGAAACCTTGAATATTGATAAGCTGAAAGCCAGTTACAGAGATCTGAGACACTGTCTGCAATCTTTCAAGCTTCTTTCACTCTCATTTCCCTGAACAGCTACTGATTGCAAAAAGGAATGGTTATATATTATCTATAAAAGTCTTTACTCATTAGATTACATGGTTAAGATTTAAGTATTTTTTCACTTCCTGATTGCCTGTTTATGAAAGAGCAGGTGCCCTCTTGCATTCTTAACTCATGGTTGAGGTCCATACACCAACCACACTCATTAAAGTATTAGTTAAAAATGTTTAGGAGCCTCCAAATGTGAAACAAATATCTGTCTCCACCAAAGATGACACATCAAATTCATAGTCATCCCAGAAACCCCAGATCTTGCTCTTCTACTACTACTCCTCTTCCTGAAACCCATTTGGGACAACCAAGAAACTGGCATAGAGCAACATTCGGTCTGCAAATCACTGTAGTGTGAGGATGAGATCATACCTCAAGAGCTAACAACCATGGTACAGGCACAAATGAACAAATCCGTGCTTGCACGGCACTTGGCAAGTTTCACTTGCCTGACGTAACCTTGTGACCATATACTCTCACATCTTGCCTTCCTTGATTTGTTAATTTGAGTGCAACTGTTGTGATCAAATTGTTTTTAAAAAACTTTCATTTAAGAAATGCTACTGATAGGAGTCTATGGCAACTCCTGGAAAATTGTTTCAATAGTTACTATTTTAAAAAACTCACAATGTTTCAGTATCAATCTGGCTTTAGCTTCTCCTTACTGGCTACTGCATTGCCACAAGATTTGCACTTCCCATAGAGGTACTTCATTTCTCTGACCACAATACCCTTCCCACTTCAGTAAGTGATATGTATATTGAGCTCCCTAAACAGGCTGTATGAATGATTAAACACAGGGAAACATTTCCTGTACTTCTGTTGAGAACCCTCCTCTATTTTTCCAACATCTTTTTGTGGGGTTCATGGTAGACATGGACCTACCATACCAAGACTAGGTGCAGCAGGACTAAGCACAGAGACTACGTCTTCTGTTCAACACCCTACTGATTTCAGAGGGGCAGAACTAACCTTCTTTGCAGAAGACCATCTGTACCTGACCACCCAACACCAACCCTGATTTACTGCTTCTCATTACTGGATCCTTACATGCATGATCACATTTGGCTGAAGTAAAATGCAAAGCTTCTTTTTATGCAGAATATCAAGTGTTCCTAATGAGAGGCCCATCCTGCCCTATTTCATAGTCTAGCAATTTTATCACAGTTTTCAGGAGCAAGAGTACACGTTTTTTCCAAACCACTAATAACTGGCACAAGAACAAGAAGCACATCCATAACAACATCCAGTAAAAATTCAAGGCTTGATAATAATTCAGTGTTCTCAATGATATCTTGAGATCTGCAACAACTGGGTGTTTATCAATCAGTAATTCTCAAGGAGAGGAAGGACGAGCAGTCAACAACTGAAGGACCTACTAAAGCCAGTGAAATCCTATATTAACAACTTCAGTATTTTGCATGTCCTTAATGTCAGGTGGGTGCTGATTTTTCAGGCCATCTTGTTCAGGCCCTGTGTGTACTGGCACAGCAATGCCAATCCTCTGTATTTCCCCAAACTTTGACTTCTAACAAACCTTGCAATACACAATGCAGAGAACTTCTCTGTCAGCTCCTTTCATACCTTTCAGTGTCAAATTATTCAGACCAGCTAGAAAAAAAGCAGCAACTGCTGATTCTAGGTGCTAACATCCTCCTACATTGCTACCCCTGGTGATCAGGGACCGGGATGTTCTGTACAAGGCCATGAGGATATTTCTTGGATATATTAGAGGAAGGTTCATTTCAGTTCAAGTACAGCATCCCAGGAATACAACTGTACTACTTACACTGCACTTCACTGAGTTGATAACTTTCCTCAGAAATAGAAGTGTATCAGAACTATTTAAACTACAGCCCTTCCACACCCGGGCACTCGGCACAAGCTGGCTTCAGCAGGAGCCAGACTGCCTCCCAGCAGGGCTTGTTAGCTTAGCTCTCCAGCAGACAGATTCAACAACTTGAATTCAACAGCTTTTGAACCACACAGCTGACTCTGAAAACACAGTAGTTGCGCTGCCTTGTGCTTGAACTAAAACACTGTTAGTCCTGAGCTAGCCTAAGCAGCAGCTGAGATGTGGGCATCAGGCACAACGTAGCCACAAGCCAAGAGAACAGGTTAGCCAAAACTGATCTAACTCATACCCTACACTTAACATAAGCACTATCAGGAAAAGGAAAGATTCTGTTATACTAACAAACTCTATTCCACATAATAAACCACCCAGTAATTTTGTCTTGAGAGCTTCACTGTCCTCTTGTTGAAAAATGACTTCTTGCGTCCCATAACTTTTTCATGCTTCCTAGCTTTGCATTTAAAGGGTGGCAGGAAAAGCTGTGAACTCATTTGGACTAGGGTTGATAAACTGAACACAATCTCCTTGTATGGAGGTTTGCATTTCCACTCCAACCCAGATTATTTCTTTTCAAGAATATGACCTTTTTCAGCTGTGGGTTTTAAGTATCAAGCTGTGTGTTCCTAACCAGTTCAGTTCTCTCCAACTGATTTGCTCAAAGCCATGTTTCCCTCTGTAGAAATCCAGCCATTTGCAACCATATCTAATTTGGACTATATTCCATTTCACATAAATAAATCTATCATCAAGTCCTTCCTCTGTCAGTTACATTATTATACTGAACAGACAACAAGCTTTCTAAAAACCACAGAAAACAGATTGTCCATTTCAACATGGATTTTCTTCTGCATATGGAAATGAAGAGCATAAACTCAAAACTGAGCGAAAGTGTTTCTCCCAGCCTAGTCATTTTCAAGAAGCGGTGAGAGGCAGATGGAAAGCTAAATGGTGTAGGCAAAAAGCAAAATATAGGTGGTCCAACAAAAGCTCAAATCATGCATTGGCTTGTACAGCGTCTGGCTGTGCTCAAGTACTTCCCAGGGCAGTTTCCTCAGCAAACAGGTTAACAGTGCCAATCTCAGCCCAGAGAAATGGCAATAGCATCCTCTGCTCTCCAAATTGAGATCAATGTCATTTGTCTTTTCCCTCAAATCTCCAGGTTTTGCCTTCCACACTACACTGACCCCCCAAAACTCTGTTCAATTTCAGGCTTCTTTTCCAGGTCCACATTTATATGGTTTCAAGAAGATACGGGCTTTGTCTTAAAAACATAAAATTTAAAATCAGCATGTGTTCATTTGTAATAAGTTTCCATGTATTGTGGTTGGTGAGTTGTATTTCCTGGAGGTGTTTTCTATGTAAGATTAATACTTGCTAATGAACTCACCAGGGCTGAGTGATTCCCAAAATATCTGCCTTCATGTAAAGCAAGACCATTACACTGTAGAGGGAAACTGAGGCAAGGAGATGGGGTACTTTGTGCAAGTTTAGGTTTGCCAGTCACCATATCTTTTAAAAGAAAAGTTTCCTGAAATTCACTCATGACAAAAAAGCACTTTCTTCCATATCTTGGCATGCATCAGGTTGAATTTAAAAGTCTTTTAAATACTTTAAACATTTGTTCTTTTTCTGCACCATCCATTTTCAAGCTAACAGGACAACCTTTGTCATTAAAAATCCCCAAAACAAAACATTCTCCTCCTCCCCTCAGCCCCCCCCATTATTACTCAACCCAGAAGGAAATGAAGTAAAACATCTCCATTTGTGAGAGACCTTACTGCAAGGGAGGGACTGACCCCAAGACCAACTACATTTGGAACACAACACAAAACCCACCTTTTCGCAAAAGCCTTCCCCCAATGATGAGCCGACATCCTTTCATAGCCAGATAATGATTAGCATGAAGAGAAAGAAAAAAGAAAAGGAAAAAAAGTAAAAAGCAAATGAAGTATGAGGGTGTCAACAACTGAAATCTTTTTGGTAGATGTTAGTTTTAGCCAGTATCTGTACGGTTTCAGATATCTTAACATTGAGAGAATTAGAAACACACAGGGCAGGGGATGACTAGTATCAAAGTTCTTGAACTGCTTAAGAAGGTGCCAAAAGTTGAGGAAAAAACATGAACGAAACAGAATCTGATATCCATTCCAAGAGCTGAAAAACAGTAAGAAATCAGAATGTCCAAGACCTGCAAAAATCCATGTTTAATTACAGTAAATAGGAAACTCTTTCTGAAACGGGGGGGATGGGGGGGACAAATGGCATCAACTTTTAAAAAGTATTTATTTAATTAAATAGTGAGAACTAGCTTATCATCAGCAAAAGTGAACTAATAAAATTTAATCTTACTGAAGTCTCCAGGAATGTTTATTACCTTAGCTATTACCTAACTTCTGCATGAAATACTACAAAGTGATATAGAATTTCTTGGAAAGCTGTCAGACCAGTAACAATCATGACAGCCTTTCTTTTTTTTTTTTTTATTCAGCTTTTTTAACTGTAATAAGAAAAAACTGTACTTAAAGCCTATACCTTATAACGTTAATAATATAAGCATTCCAGGACATGAACATTTGAGACACTAAATTGCTTCATTACCTTAACCTGGGCACACAATATATAAATAACTGGTAATTTCTAGCTGTGCACTTGCTACTAGCACTCTCATTTACAGAAAAACTTAACAGGAAATATATAATAGGTTTTTTTTTTTTTTTTACTCAAAAATATTATAAATCAAACATGCAAAGACAAAATTTCACGGCAGCCCTTCCCAACAATGTGTTGCATTTTATTTCCCATTCTCATTAACATCTTTAAGAACACACAGACTGCTGAGTACTACTCAGTGTAAGAGCAAAAAGGCAGCCCTAAGGATATGCACAGAGGTAGCATCCTACTGAGCACAGATATCCCTGAAACAGCACAGTAAGGCATCCCGCAACTGCTGATGAAGGAATTCTACTGGAAAGTCAAAACAGACTTACGTTTCTGGCAGCCACCAAAGGGTGTCACAGCAAACACTCAACCACAATTGTTTATATACCAGTTACTGCTCTGGGATTCCCTAAGTCATCAGGTATTATAAGATATTATTTTCCTAGATTATAAAACAGGAACACATCAGATGAAGATGTCCTGTACTTGTCCTGATTTTACTTCCCTCCTACCAGTGACCAAGGCACAAATCAGGATATGGAGTGAGGTGGGTTTTGCCAGACCCAGCATGCATATGTTGATGTTTTCATAACCAATTATTTGGTTCCAACACATACAATTAAAAGGCAGTTTTTAGACTAGCTTGCTCCATAATCAATCTTAAGGGTAAACAGTCATGGATGGCTTCCATCTCACAAAATTTTAAAGGGTCTCCTAAGAAGAAAAATGCTATCCACCTAAAGTGACACTGAAGTTATCAACCCTAAACCCTATCAGAATGAATTTCAGGGCACTGATGTGGGCTACAGCCCAACCATTATGGATGTTGTGATGGAGTGGAACAACTGAAAGGGTCAGAATTCATCAAGGGAGACAAGCAGACCTTCTAGAAATATAATATAGATGTTAAGGGAGAGAAAACACTAATTGGGATGCTTCCATTGTCAAAAGGGGAAGATTTCACTGTGCAGTTCTCAGCCTGTCACAGAGTTCATTCATGTAATTGGTATGACATTCATGAAAACGAGTGGCTCTTTTAATTAGGTCAGATCTGTCAAACCACCGGATTAAAGGGGGAACCTGGAGAGTAAACAGCCTTTAGCACATGGAAGCTATACCTCTGACACACATTCCTAATTCCTCCACACCTCAGTGGGGAAGGCAAAATAAAAGAAAAAAAAAAACCAGGAGTAATGCTCAGGACACATCAGATGCAGCTCAAAGTGAGCACAGCAATGGAAAAGCCTACACTGGGCAGCCTGATGGAGGGGGACAGTAGGGACACAGGACACTTTCACCTGGCAGAGAAAACACTGCAACCCAAAGCAACACTTGCACACTCCTAATTCTGGCTACTGACCAGCAGTGGGAATTGCAGTGGGAATTGCTAGTGACAAGTGCAGCAGTGCCCTGAAGACCAGTGGGGAAGTGCTGACAGCAAAGCACTAACAGTTCTCAGCAAAGGCAGGATGCTCCCCCCACAGACATACAGGCTCTGGCTCAAGAGTCCTCCCATGCAAAACCACTACAGCCTCTGTGATGAGTTTGGCAGTATTTGGTTCATGCTCTATACAGCATATGAAAGAGAGTGAATCTGTAATTCCATGATTAGCACTGAACAACACAGCAGTGAAGAAATCCTGCTTATATAATCAAAAAGATAAGTCTGGTGCCGGTTAGAAAAGCTCTTTAAAAGCTCTTTTGTTGCTTCACATTATCAAGATGTGACATTCATCATATCTTTCCAGCCAAAGTTCCTTTACTGCTGATTAAAATGGATATTTATTGACATCAGCCTGGGGAATAAAAGCTAAAGAGCCAACCATATTCTATTCTTCATCAACAATACTGCCAACTAAGTTGTTTCCAGAATCATCACTGTCAGTAATTACATGCTAAACAAAAAAGAAAAAAACCCAACCACCTCACAGTTGGTTTTCAAAAACCACATTGAGCTTGCAGATAGAAAGCTTTGCTTAGGCTTTAACCCTGCAGGAACAAATTTTATTTGAAAGTCAATTTCTGTCTGTATGTATATATACAGATACTGAGCTCAGCAACTTGCTGCTTTATGGGGCAAGAATTCCTCCTAACCCAAGGGTTTCTTCCTCATCATAGGTGTACTCAGTACCTTTCAGGTTTATGTTTTAAGAGCAGTATGCACCTATTTATCATATGTTCTAAAGAATTTTAGTGGCAGATGATCTCCACGCTAAGCAGAGCCAACCTTGATATGCCATGAGCCTAAAAAAACAAGTGACCTCCATTTTTGATCTGGCTGACACCCATGAGGCAGCATTACTTGACTGAGGAGAAGAGGAAGTTGCAGACACATGCTACTTATATATCATATGAAATGGAGATTGGGAGAGACAAATGCCTCCACTCTTTGAATTCCTTTGACTTGAGTCACCTGAGACATGTTGTCAACAGGAACTGTCCGCTTATATCAACATGAATATGTCTTCTGGCTAGAACTAAAATGGAGAACTGAGCAGGTAAGGATACCAGGTGAGTGGGTAACAAAAGCTAGGAAGAAGACTGTGAAGTTCAGCGTACTAAATACTGTATTTACTCTCAGTCATTTATTTCAGCAATTCCTGTTGCTGGGTTCTGTTTTTCAGACTGCTACTTTTAAGCCCGCAATATAAACCACATTCGGTGGTGCTAATGAATTAAGTCTAACTATGTAACATTTTCTGGAGTAAGGTCTTGCAACCTAGTTTTTCTGAGTTATTGAAATAATGTAATAAAAGCCGGAAAAAAAAAAAAAAGTTAATTTCCAGGAATAAAACATCCCAAATTACACTGTTGTAAATACGTATCTGTTTGTAGTTGTGGCATAACTCAAGTTACCCTAGCCCAAGGGTGCTGTGCTACAAGTGGCTTAAGTCAAACCAAACCAAAACCACTAGGAAGCATGTTTAACCTTCCCCACCTGCACTGGACATTCTGTTTGCAGCCACAGAATGGGGATAACTCCACTTTTCTAAAGGGTTTACACCAGTCGGATCAGAGCTGACCAGACTCATCTCAGAGCCCCGTGATAATCAGGGCTGGCACAAACCGCGGGTGGGAAGGGGCACCCCAGGCTGATGCCCCCAGCAGCCTCCCATCAGCACAAGCTGACTGAAACCAACTGATTAAACACCACAGCACAGGCTGCTCAGCGCAGCTGAGAATTAAATGTCTCACTGTAAAAATGTGAAAATACTAGCAGCTGATGACTCGCAATGTCACGCAGCCTCACCAGGTATTTTCTGAGGACACAGTACCAGGCCTATCGGGCATCAGCATTTTTTTCTGCTCTGGGGAATTTTGACATTAAAAAATACATGCCAGGTGAATTCCTCAAATATTTTTTTATTTCTAGTTATTTTGCCATCTTTGCCCAATTTAATTCAAACCAGAGCATTTATTACAACTGGTGAAAAATATAGAATAGTGTAGAGGGTCCTGTAGAAGAAAATCTGTCAGAAGTCTTGGCCACAGGAACGCTTCCCTCCTCAGCCCTTTCTTTAAAAAAACCCAGAGGATTTCAGCTACGGAAGAAAGCATTCAAATTACAGATCTATCTGTAATAGGAGAAGACTGATAAATAATATATAGAACAATGCAAGCTTGCATATTGTCTGCAAATGCTCTAATGCATTTCATAGTTAATTGGTAATAAACCAAGACATACTGCACTAACTTTCCCAGTATCTTAAAATACATTTTTGTACCTAACTCTGCCTCTGCGAAATCTTTTTAAATTAAAAAAAAAAAAAGGGGTGGTACTTTTGCTGCACAGAATCCTTTTGTGCGAGCACAGTTGCCATCATGCTGGCATTTTTCAATAGCAAATTTTTCACATTAGGCACAGTCATGGAGATAAGAGTATATTTTAGTCTTGCTTTTCCTCAAATTATTTAAATTTTTAATTCAGATTGGCCTGCTGAACCAACACATTCAAAAGAGTTACCCTTTTTCCCCAAAAAAAAACCCACAGCTGTGCAACGAACACAGAGGTTTTAATTGAACTCTTTAATCCAAGATTTTCCTTTTCTGTTTCATGCTGTTAAAAAAAGTAATCTTCCAACCTCCATACCACCTGTATTTCCTTGTTTCTATCTATAGTTTGCTATCATCTTCCCACTCTTTGAATATTTTTTTTTAATGAATAGTTGTCCTACTCCTCACAATCTTGTTCCTTCTGCTCCTATTTCTTTGTCACTCGTTGTCCTCCATCCTGCCATATGCACATTCCTCTGTGACTCCTCTCATCTTTTGTTTTCCACCTTCTATCTTCCTTTTCCACTGTGTTTCCACACTCTATTCTCCCCCATCTTCTCTCCCTTCTCATCACTAGTAAAACAGGTTTACTCATTCTTCTGTCATCTAAAGTCCTTCTTCTGTGTCTATCCTGTCTCCCAGATTTGCATGAAGGAGGTCTCTGCTGTCTCTGTTGCTTGCTTTCTCACATGCAGGACATATTTTTGAAAAACACGGGGAAGATCTGATCCTGTCCTGCACTTCTGTCCCCTAAGCAGCTGGCAGCCACTGCTGCACAAGACATGGCCAGAGAGGAGCTGCTCTGTCTCTGCGGTGAGGAGCCAGCTCATCGCAGGCCAACAGCCAGCTTCCAACTGTCCAAGTGTGAAGTTCCTATGATCACAGATCATCTGGGATGCCTTTCCTCTCAAAACCAGGTGACTCCGAGCCAAATTCTTTAATCTCAAAGGCACTAAAGGCTTGGTAGCTCTGAGTAGCTTTTGGGGAAAGTCACTGTGACAGTATTTCCACTTCAGCATGTCTTGAAAAAAAAAAGCCTTAGGAAAAAAAAAATAAAAATCAAGTACTGGTAATTACACTTCTTTATTCAACAGGACCTGCCAACCACTGAACGTGGTTAACTGCAAGCACAGACAATGATAATTTACACTCACTGTCATTCTGGAGGCTAACTTCATTTTCAAAACTGCAAGTATAGGCATGGATAAGCTATGATCAGCACACTTCAACCAGATTCAACACCAGCCAAGCCTTTGTCAGCAGTGGTAACCTTCCAAGCAGAGAGAAGGCATTAATGGGGTCCACAACCATGGCCCAAAGGCTAGCTGAATACCTTGGCACCTCCTAAGCCTCTTCAAAGAGCCCTCTGAATATTAACTAATTAGACTTCTCTTATGTGAAAGAGAATGAACCAAGGCTCAATTTACCTGCCAATATAACACACCCAGATTTGGGGTAAAGAACAGTTAGCTCAAGTATCTCCTTTTTTAATACCAAATGCAAAATTATTGCATTTGGTATTAAAAAAAGAGACCTGGAGTTCACAGCTGTGGGGGTAATTCAGACAGACTAAATGTCAGGTTTAAATTTAGTTTTTAAGCAAAGCATAACAAAATAGAGTTTGGTAAATTTCTAGATAGCTGATGGCCAAAACATCAGAGGGCTTCCTGAGGAATACGGTATTGTACTGGGGGGGCTTGGCTGACTGGATCTGGTGAGCACTTGGATTAATCACTCCCTGTGAATATCCCTACCTACAGGTATTTCTGTGGACACTGGCACACAATACAGCAGTTTAAAAATATGCCTTATTTTAAACCTAAGGCAATTTATTTGCAAGCAAGACAATCCATGTATGTCAAATTATGCAGATAACTAAACAGAAGTGTTGGACCAATATTTTGAAGTGAGCAAGGTGCCTTAAGTGGAAGACATGTAAAAATCTAACTTCAAGTGCTAGAACATGCAGCTTGTGAATAATTATGTTTCCTTGAGCACATATTAAATCTTTCCACTGTTAAGTTATCCACAGTAGAGTTTGAATTAATTGGGGAATCTGATCTGAACACTTTCTAAAAAGATTTGCTATGTGGCCTCCATACATTCACATGGAGCTTGAAAAGTCCAGTCAGGTTTGGTATAGACTAAAATCATCCAAATAAACTCTGCACAGTATTTTGTAGAGTATGTTTCAACTTCAACTCTCCCCATGGCATAGGAAGGGACGCATAATATTTTAATTATTTTCTTCCACAAGACAGGAAGCTCATTGAGATTTTACAACCAAATATGCTTAGTTGGCTTTTTGCTCAATACAGCCCTTAGCCTGCAGGTTGCATGTAGTGCTAAAGCAAATAAAGATCACAGAAGTTAGAAGTGCCTATTATGTCAATAAAATCTAAATCCCTAGTAATGCAGTAATTGTTCCATGCAGCATGTTTTCTAACGCTTTGTCTGGTCTTGTTTTAAACAATGGGGCTACCATCACTTTTCTCAGACTATTTATGGTCTGGAACAATCCAACAGTTTTTCCTGATCTTTAACCAAAGTTTCCACCTTTTATGCCAGTCCAAAACATAAGAAGACCTCGCAAAAAAAAAAAAAAAAAAAAAAAAGAAAAAGAAAAAAAGCCTCCTCCGTCAAGCTTAGCATCTATCTTGTAAAGAATATCAGATAGCCTTTACCAAAAGCTGAATACAAAGTTCACCTATCAACTCATTTTAGACTACAGTCTAGAAGGGACAACTCCCTTCTGTTTATCATTTGGGGACATGTCAGAGCCTATGCAAAAAAATGGTTAGACAGGATACACCAGGATCAAGTAAGTTTTAACTTAGGAGAAACACAGTTTCTATCTGCAGAAAGGGAGTCTCCTACCGAGCTTCGTTTGTTGCTATATGCTCATGTGGTAGGACTAGTTTATTTTTTTTGTTCTTTTTTCCTTTAGCATACGACCTTTGTGACTGACTTAATATTGTAAATAAAGTGTCAATTCCTAAACCTTGGCTTTGTCAAGGTACCAAAAAAAAAAAAAAAAAAAAAAAAAAAAAAAAAAAAAAAAAAAAGGGGTATTCGGTGTGAAGGGAACAGGCTCCCTTGCGCAAAGGGTAATTCCAATAAAGAAACCTTTTTAATGTCATCTGAACAGGTGACTAGCCTAACAGCGTCATTACCATCGAGAACCCTGCAAATTAAGCAGGGAAGAGGCCTATTATCTAGGTCACCTAGCCCACCCCTAGCCAAGCTGAATTATTCCCATCTGTTTACCAAGGGTTTATTCGGGTGCTTTAGCAGTAAGTTTGCATATCAGAAGGCAGCAGCCCCCCAGCGCTCCCCTCCCCACCGCAGATCCCCGTTACCGACAGAACCAACCCGATCCTCGCCACCCTGCGACACTCAAACAGTACCGGGGGAATTAAAGAGGGTACACCGGGCTTGGGAGGGATGCCCTCAAACGCCACGGAGCCGGCGAACCGTGCTGTGGAGGGGTTAAAAAAACAATCAATTCCGAATAAATCGGCAATTTGGGCAGCGTACAGGCGGCGGGCGGCTGCTGACAGCGCCCCGCGGGGCGATGCCCGCGCGGCGGGGCCGGGCGGCGCGGCGCCGGGCGCGGCGGTCCCCCGCGGCCGCGGTACTCACATTCTCGGTGTCGCGCTCGTTCACCGTGGGCAATGGAGTCCGAGTGGACATTTTCCCTCACTCGGGCGGCCGCGGCGGCGGCGCGCACAGACACACACACGGGCCCCGGGCTGCGCGTCTGCTCCGAGATGGTGGTCGCAGGGAGCCACCATGAAGGACGAGGTGCCTGGCGGGGGGCGGCGTCGCGTCGGTGCCCCCCCACTAGATCCTCCTCGGGGAGCGGAGCGGCCTCGCCCCCTCCGAGTCCTTCGGGCTCATCCTACAGCCAGGGTCCGCAGGGGTCAGCAGCGGGCAGGGGCCGCCTCATCCAGCAGGGAGGGGATGGAGCCGAGGGAAGGGATGGAGCCGGGGAAAGGGAGGCGGCGAGGGAGCGGCTCCGGGGGGGGAGGGGGTGAGCGCAGGGCGGGCGGGAGGAGGCGGCAGCAGGACGCGGCGCAGCCCGGCTTCTCTCCGCTGCCGCCGGGGCACGGCTAGCGCAGGCCCGCCGCCCGGGGGGCTGCCCTCTCCTTCCCCCGCCGCGGCCCCGCTTCACCGCGCCGCCGCTCGCATCGCGGCCCGCCCCAGGCTCCGAGAAGGCCGGCGCCCCGCGGGCTGCGGACGCTCGGTGGGTGCCCGCCCGCCGCTCGCTCCCTCCCTCCCTGCCTGCCCCCCGCCCGCCCCGCCGCCGCTCCCGGACGAGGCAAGATGGCCGCGCTGCTCCTCCGCGCCAGCCCAGCGCCGACATGAACCGGAAGGTCCCGCCCCCCGCCCGGCGTGTGCGGGGGCCTCGGGGCCGGGACCGGCCCTGCCCTCCGCGCCGGCCCCGCTGTCCTCGGGGGATCGGCCCCTGCCCTCCCGGGGACCGGCCCTGCCCTCCGCGCCGGCCCCGCTGTCCTCGGGGGATCGGCCCCTGCCCTCCCGGGGACCGGCCCTGCCCTCCGTGCCGGCCCCGCTGTCCTCCGAGGATCGGAGCAGCCCCGGGGCGGCGCAGCTTGGAGCGGGGTTCGCTTTTGTGAGACCCCACCTGGAGCACTGCACACAGTTCTGGTGTCCCCAGTACAAGGAGGACATGGAACTGTTGGAGCAAGTCCAGAGGGGACCTTGAAGTCGATAAGAGGACTGGAGCATTTCCCCTACAAAGATGGAGAAAGTCGGGGCTGTTCAGCCTGGAGAAGAGAAAGTGGTGTGGGCACCTCAGCAACCTTCCAGTGTCTGAGAGGGTCTGCAGGGAAGCTAGAGAGGGACGCTCCGTGAGGAGTGTAGTGATAGAGCAAACAATAACGGGTACAGATTGAAAGAGGGGAAAATTAGATTAGATATTAGCAAAAAAAAAAATTTACCGTGAGGGTGGTGGGGCATCAGAACAGGTTACTCGGTGAAACTGTGGATGCCCCATCCCTGCAAGTGTTGAAGCCCAGCCTGGATAGGGCTTTGGGGAACCTGGTCTAGTGGGAGATGTCCCTGCCCATGGCAGGGGGTTGGCACTGGGTTCTTTGAACCCCTTAAAAGTCTCTGATTCTGATTCTGTAAAGAGGCCCTCAGGGAGCTGTGCCCCCCCCAGCATGGGAGGAGATGTGGGGTGGGGAGCTCAGGTTTTGGGGAGCACCGTGGGACAGAGGGGATGGTGCCACAGAGTGGCTGGAGAAATGGCAGATCTCCCGACAGAGCCAGCCCTTGGCTGGGGAAGGGGACAGACCCCACTGCCACTCACAGCCAGGGAAAGGGACACAGGCAAGTGTAGTCCAGGAATGGTCATCCGTGTTCAGGGTTCTGTCCTTGGGCCATCTACCAAAGCATGTCCTTCCTTTTCTTGGGCTTTCCCAGCCCAGAGGATGGTGTGTGTTACAGAAGGGAGCTCACGCCCGGTGGGGGTCTGTGGCTGCTGTTGGCAGATCTCACCTGCTGCCATCAGACACCCATACAGTGTTACAGCGCTGCATTTTCATACCAGCTTGATGCTTGGCTCATTTGTTGAAGGAGGGTGGAAGCCTGAGCTATCAAAACATTCTTTGTGTATCCAGTAGTTACTCTGCATAGTCCTTTTTAAGTCTGTAAAGAAGATCTTGGTATAGTCATGAGTAGATCTAATTATGAATGAAAACCAGGAAAGAGAAATAACTTCTGTATATTCAGCATGTAGGTGACTTAAGACCAAACCTATGGGTTGTTTTTTGTTTTTTTGGGGGGGGGGTTTGTTGTTGTTGTTTTGAGTTTTGTTTTTTTAACAGAAAAATATGAACCTCTGTAGAAAAAAAAAAAAAGTTGGGTCTGGTGGGATTTGTAGAAGCTTGGCATATCTGCAGATCTGGCAGCCTAGCAGTAACATTTTGTCTTTCTGAAGTGGAAAGACTAAACTAGACTTCTAAACTTTATGGCTCTCATAAATATTTGCCAGCTCAGCCCTGAAATCCATCCTACAATGCAGGTGATATTTCCCTTGCTTTCAGAGACATGAACAAGGAAAGATGGCCTTTGAATGCCACCCAATAAAGTTGTATGTCTGTTACCTCATCATCAGGACTACAAAATGTAGTCCACATCAGCTCCACAATGTCTGATCTGCAGATTTTCCTTCTTAACTCTCTCATTAAGCTGATATCTTGCTCTATGTCAATGGCAGGAATTTTGGATTTCAGGACTCACCCCTTGTGCAAATGTTTGTATTTCTGTGTGTACATGCACATCCACGTGTGTCTTTGCTCGGACAGCCCATTCTCATAGCAGACAGAGCCACTCTCCCTGGGAAGCCACAGGACCCCTTGCACAGAGCAGGGAGTGGCATTTGTCTATATCTGACTTGTCATGGTCAGTCACGAAGTCTGAAGCAAAGCCAGGAAAAGTATCCAGATCTCCTGACTCTGCTTTTGCCACAGGGCTGCTGCTTCATCTTTTTCTTTTTGGTTGCCAGTAGAATATGTTCTTTACGATGTGTTTGTAAAAAATTGTAATTGAGTTATGACAGAGTCAGAAAAAGGCAGCAATTGGGCAGAGGTTTCTTTGGGTTGTTCCCCAGCCTAGAGCTCTCACCCTGCACTCGTGGGCACTCCAGCCAGCATGGGAAGGCAGAGCTGCCCACGTTGGAGCAATTGGCAGAGTGTGAGAAGTACACGTAATGCTGTCTGCACCTAGGAGTGTGCCTGTTCTGATCTGTGCAAGTTCTGTGCACGGGCATGAAGAGGCATTAAAGGTAGCATTGTGTTTAACATCCTTGCATTTCTGCTCCGTGGAAGCAGTAGTCACTCAGATAAAATCTGAACTGTACAATGGTGGATAGTCAGATGAATTCCTGGGCCTGTTGATACAGTAGGAGTTCCACTACTGCCCTCGATGAAGGCTACATTTAATACTTGCAGTCCAAATTTAAAGGGGCTGGGGAAAGGGCACAGGGAGCACGGGAGCTGTGGGGGAATGATTGTATCTTTCAGAGTCATGTTTTTGATTGGCGAAGGGATTTTGAAATAAGAACTTCTGAAGAAGTGCTTAAGACCACAAAAAATAACAGTAGCTGATTTTGCTATTTTATTGCCATTAAATGACAACGTTGATTAGAGCTGGTTTTACTGTGTAGCAATACTTGCACAGGGAATGACAAACTGCATAGCAGGTGCTTTCTTCTGCATTTCATTGTTGCTATATTCTGCTTCTCCCATTTAAAGAGATAAGTTAATTTCAAAATGTATTCATGTTCTTCTTAGAAATTGGGCCATAGAAAAAAAAGCTGATTGTATGGGTTTCATCTCTCTTTGTTGTCCATAAATATTCTGTGTACGATCAGGTACTGCTTAAGCCACATTCACAAATCAGAAGGTGATTTCTTTTCCTATATAAAGGTTCTGAAAACTCAGAAAGCAGTCTGATAATCCTATCATGCTTTCTGGTTCTTGTGCTATCACTCGTAATAGTGGCAATGATTTTGTAAGGGGGACTTCAGCGCTAGTGTTTGTATCTTACCAGAATAGGCTGCAAGTAGGCTGTTTTGAGCTATACTGGCTACAGTGCTAGCAGTTATAAAAATTTGGTTTTGGCAGTAGAGCTGGAGAATATGACTCAAAAACATACAGGAAGCAGATTCTGACAGTTAAGGTAACTTTTTTATGTCACTCATTTGGCTGCCACCTCACAGAAAAAAACAATAAGATACAGAATGATATCACTGTGGTGAAGAATTTAGAATTTTTTTCTTCTGGACATTAAAAGCCACACTAAGAACCTCTTAACACTGCACTGCACAGACTAGGCTCCAACAGCATTTGCAGTAAGAGCAAAAAATGTTGGACTTGATTACAACTGCTGGGCAAAACATAAGGATTAAGTTTAATGTATTCATATGCACAAGTTTTGAGCCTTAATTCTGGAAGAAGGATTACAAATGCAGAACTGACTGAGGAATTTGTATTCCACTCACCTCTCTTTAAAGGCTGCGGACTGAAAGACATCAGTTGGTAGAGACAAGTAGAGAATCAGCTAATGTAATTGTTATAGGTGCTCTGTTGTGTTCTGCAGCTATGACAGTGCTTACCAGCTGGAAACCTGCCCAGGTATTAAATCATTTTAGTTTATACAAAAATTCCAGTTTAGATTGATAGTGGTTAACTCTGATGAAACTTTTTGTTTTTTTCCTTAAGCCTTTGAAAAACACATTTTAAAATATGTTACATCCACTGGGATATAGCTAATACTATTCTTATTCCAATGCCTTTTTTCTTTTTCTTGTAGAAACTCTAAGGTAATGAAGTAAAATCTTTCACATGCAGTGAGAGATTTCTAGGACTGTTTTATCGTTAGTGTTGTCTTTAGAACTGAAGTCATTCCTTGTGTTTGAAATCAGTATTTGTATTTGGTTTTAAAATCTCAACTTCCAGGCAATACATAATCTTAACAGTGTTTTATGGTAGGAAAAAGCATGTGATTTCTAAAATGTCAATGACAAAGCTATTGATAGAAAAGGACTGATTACTGTCTGCAACCTGAATCAATAGTCCATGCTCAGTTATGACGAGGCCCAAGTGCAACCTCCTGCAAGGCTGGAGCAAAATGTGGTGTGGACAGCAGAGAAAATGTTGGAAAGGGAGAAGATCTTCCTTCTCAGCTTCATGTCAAGCAGAGAGTGAAATCTGACAGGTGAGAAAAGATTTTGTGTTTGTTGACTTCTCCCTTTGGTCCATACAAGTGCCTGGGGACAGCAGAGTGGCTGTGGCAGTGTGACTGCTCTGCATTGCTCAGGTGAGGAGAGTTTCAGGGGCTGGGCTGCAGCTGTGGGCAAACAGGAGCAAACAGTGGCGGTTCCTGGACTGCACGCCTCATTTAATTCCCTTCCTGTAGGGCCGGGCATGCTGTGCTTTGCCTGCAGAGCCATGCAGTGTGGTGCATGACACGTGAACCTCCATGGTGGGATTGCTATCAAGTGCCTGAAGTGCACTAATTCTGGTGCCATTTGACGCAAATGCCTGTATGGATCATAGCTCCAGGACAGAATCACAGTGCTGCGGAGAGCCGGCGAGAGCGCTGCTGTCATGGCTTGGCACAAGGTCACTGTTTAGAGAAGCAGAGGATTGAAAATACCTCCTTGGCTTTCCATGACCCTGATGCCCCGTGGGTTACGAAGGCAACACAAAGGACAAGTAGCCAGTTGGTGGTGATGCTAGCTCTGAATTTGACTCTGTATGTTTGAAGCCAAAATAGGTGTTTTGTAGCAAGTCTCTTCCATTCTTAGCACATGACCCCACCAAAGCAACATCCTAGATGCTTTGCCATCTAAGTCAGGCATGTTATTGTGCCTCCTGTGCCATTTCCTGTGTGGCTGTTACTGGATCAATGACTCCATTCACAATGATGGGAAAGGAATAGATGACTCCTGAACATGTCATGTGTTCAAGTGCTAGTTAAGAATTGATGTGCCCAAGCAATAGGGGGAAGTAATTGTTTTGTAGCAGTAAGATAAATTCCAGGGCTTTTGGATACAGGTTATACTAAAAATTGGTATAGCCCGGACTTGTTAAATCCACCTTGTTCATACAAGAGTGTGTGTCGAGGTCCAGACATAGGCTGAGCTTCAGTATTTTCTGAAGGCACTTTAAGTGAAGACCCAGGTTGTTGCTGGTACAGTCTCCAAAGTTTTAGCAGAACTAAGCCCTGAAGTCCCTCTGTGTATTTCTCTGAAGTAACTTGTGTTTGATTTGGATTGTATCTTCTATTTAAATATTACCAAAGGCAAGGAATCAGTGAGAAATTTAGGAAGACTGTCCATGTGATTGTTCCTCCTTGCTTTTAGAAACCTTTGCTTCTGTTCTGGGTATGCTGCTAATGACATCTTCCAGCTGTGGGGACTTTCCTGTTTTTCTGTCATGGATGATCAGACTTTTACTCCAAATAGGGATCCAGCTCAGCCCACATCCATCTCTTCAACAGACTAAAGAGATTGAAGTCTTGGGGTCTGTTATCAAAAGGCATCCTATTCAAATTTGTAAGCAGCAGTATGCATGTTTCCTCTGATTCATCTCTACGTTATCCGTTGGTTTGTGCTGTGGATACCAGATGTGAACATGGTTTTTCATCTGTAATAACGTGAAACTCAAGTGCAGACATGACGTAGGTTATTTAGCCAATGCCAAAGAACCCATTTAGCCCTCTCAGATACTGTAACTGAGCTCTGGAAACTCATTTAGCTGTTCTCATGTGACCTTTTCAGTATCTCTGACCCTTCCCTTCCATATGGTATCCCCTATATTGAAACTACCCTTTATTATTATTATTCCTACAGGTGGGATTTTTACCTTTGTTCATACTCAAATGTCTATTGTTCATCTGAATGCAATTTTGTAAACTGGTCTGCTTGTACTGGTGACACATCGTTTATTTTTTACCTTTTTTCTCTGTCTTGGTGTCATCCACAAACCTTATCAGCAATCCTTTTGTTTCTTTACAGTTCTTGATAAAATATCAGCTGGTGAAGATGAAAAACCAGTTGTGCAGGGTTACGGGACCATATTGCATTTTTCTGATGTTAAAAGATTGTCGATAACTTGAAAATTCACACAATGTGCAGGCCATCTAGGGTGGGAAAGGAAAAATAAACAACTCTAAGAAAACACAGCTGACTAGTGATGTCTCCCAGCAAGCAAAGGGAAGGGGTGCAGGGACTGAGGACTGAATAAATGGCTGGGGTGGGACACTGAGCTGAAGGTCCCAGGGTAGCACCCAGGGAGCAGTGCCTGCTGCTCACAATGCCCTGAGCACCCTTTCAGGAACCTCATGGTGGTGTCTCAGGGATGATTAGTTAGACAACCAATTTGTATGTGTCACCTTGGCTTTGGATTGTTCCGGTCTCTTAATCACCATGTCTTGCTGCAACAAGTTGAAGGCCTCAAAGAAATCCAAGCGTTTTACATCAGCTTTGTTACGTTTATCACTCAACCTTACAATCTCCTTGGTGAAAGATAACAAGTCAGTTTGAAAGGGTCTCTTTCCATAAACTCCCGTTGATTGGCATTAATGATATTTTCCTCCTTTGATTCTTTGTTAATCTGGATCCATATGAGTCATTCCATTATACTGCTGGGACTCGTGTCAGCAGACAGGCCTATAATTACTTAGATCCTTTTCTCTACCTTTTCCAAAACCCTTCCAACATCTGCTGTCCTTTGGAGCTTTCCCACTGCCCAGAAAGTTACTGGATATCGCAGGCATCTGTATTACTGTGCTTGTGTGTTGAAGGCATCCTTGATAACTACCCAGACAAAGTCAGCAACATTATATGTGCTACTGAAACAAGGGGGGGTTGAACAATATACTATACTAACTCTATAATCATAAATAACCTTTGCAAAAGGAAAGAAGAAATATTTTATTTTCATGTTTGTCCAGAGTTTCTATATCACAACCTAGTGTTATGGCTACAAAGGGTAGAAGGTCAATAGCTTCAAACTGATTTGGAAAAATATCACATTAATGCTGTTGCCCCAATCCTGATTATAATTCACGTCACACAACAACATAAAAACACTTTTGGAGGGAAAGGGGATGTTTTATCATCTAAGCATGGGACAGTTTTCAAGATGCATAGAAGAGCAAGATGAATTAGAAGGAATGCTTTATTATTATCAAAATGAAAAGCAAGAATTAAGACTATCATAATTTCAAACACACACAAAAAATAAACTCAAGTCCTTTATTCATCTGCATCTGTATTTATCTGAACAGGCATCTGAAGTTGCTGTAGAGGGCCAGGTTCCCCCTGGCTGCCCCTGCAGCCAGCCTGGCTGGTGCTTCCCAGTGGGAAAGATGTACTCCCAGCTCAGGCTTTGGAGGAACAGGATGTCTTTGTCCCAAAATAGTCAGGGCACCAGCTCTGCTTCTTCCTGGCCAAGAGTGCCTGTCACAGCTTAGCCTTTTTTCACTGATGACAATAAACATTCTGGGATTAGGTCTGTGGTCTGTATGAATCACAGAGCTTTGGAGGACTTGCTTCAAGTGCCTGGCACTATATAACCATAATAAATGAATAGTCCCTGTTGGCAGTGAAGTCCATGCCTGCTGCAGGTATTCTGAGCAGAGAAAATCAAGCCTGTGGTGTACAGCTGAAAAGTTTTCTCCATGTGTCGTGGGGTTTCCCTTTGAATAACTTGCTTCAATTTTCTTTTCATGTTACACATCATCACATGATTTATAGGCAAGCATCTACCTACAACTACACAGCATTAATCACCTTTCACTGCTTTTATTATCTTTTGCCCTCCTCTCTCTTAGCCCAGTACTTCTATGACTTGTTGGACCAAAATCTCCTTTCACCATTCATAAAAATACCATCAGAGCAGCCACAGCTGTGAGCTGCTCTGAGCAGGGCAGGCTGGAAGCCCTGGGAACCCTCTTGCCTGTGGAGTGCTGCTTTTTGGGGGGCTCTGCACCCCTCCCTTGCCCTCAGAGAATGCCCACTTTGCCACCTACCTTCTCCTTGGCCCCTTAGCTGGTCTGTCAGCAGAGCAATAATTCTTGCTGGCTGGATTTACCCTTGCAAATATAGGATCCCGTTGAGCTAATAAATACTTCCTGTCATTGCCTAGGGTTTCCAACAGTAACATTCCCTTCCCCATTTATAGGAGATGCTGAATATGGCACTGGTACTATTAACACCTTTAATGTTTCTCCCATTAACATTTTCTGTCTGTAAAAAGATTTTCATATTTTCTGTTGGTTCTGGGTTTACTTTCTTTGGTGGCTACTGAAGCCTGGACCACCTGAGCTTCGAGGAATCAGACCTTTAAATTTGTTTTAAAACTTTTTACAATAATTGTAGATTTTTCAGTCTAACTTTGAAAAGCAAGATAATATTGGAGAGAAATGTGGGTGTACGACTCTGAATGCTTTAGGAACTTTTTATATTTACCCTTTTTTTTTCCAGCAGCAATATGGAATCAAATACCCATGAAAAAGAGACCCCAATAATTATTAATATAATTCTTTCTCTTTTCTGTAGAAAAAAGGGGAATAAAAGAGGGAAGATTAAAAAAAAAGGGAAGATAACAGAATGGAGAAGAACATGCAGGTTCTTAAAGATTCAGTAAATGCTTGCTCCTGTTTTTCAAACAGCTTTTGCTGGAAGCACTTCTGTGTGCCTGCATTAGCAGATGAGATGGTTTTAACCCCAGTAAGCAGGGACATGGGAGCAGTGCTGGTTCCTGCTGCCTTACCCCAGGAGGGGAAGTGGAGGATGGCATTGGAGGAGCTGGGTGGGCTGTGGGAGGCTTCCCAGTGGGAGAGGAAGAAGGGAGCACACATGTGGACATGAATGAAGAACTGACAGACTGGAAAGGCACATGGATCTGAGGGACGGGGAGAGAGCTAGCAGCTGGAAAAACATGCAGACACTAACCCTGGGAGTAAATCTGCTCTCCTCACAAAGAGGAGTGAACTCAGAGCCTGCATGAGGTCCCATGCTGGGTGTGATCCTGGATGGTTTGAGTTTTTGTTTCCTCATCCTACTGGGCTTCAGTGACTATTGCAGTTGGTTATTAGGGGGCTGAGCCTCTAGGACATCCATTAAGAGGAGGAAAACCATCCTGCCTTCTTATGGGAGGGAGATGACCTGTGAGGGCACTTGTCTCCAGGGGACACTGCTGAAGGTCAGATGCATCACCTTTAGTCACCTGAGACCGAGCCTGGGCTCACCTGGGGCCAAAGTCTGACTGCAGCGAGTTCAGCAAGGATGTTTGGAGGACACTGAAGGCTCTTTTAGTGGGGCTGTCCATTGGAGAAAAACGTGTTGTTTCCACTGGGCTACATTTGCCATTCAGTGCCACGTCCTGCAGGCCTCTCCATGGCACTGTGCCATAGATTTCAGGACCTTTGGGCTTCTCTGGAAAGACCCAGCACAGACTGGGAGAGGACTCAGGAAATGTTCTCTGTCCTCAAGAGACAGCAGTGTAGGGTAGGCACAACCAATGCTCCTTGGCAGTGCTGACAAATGCTGTGTGAGCATCCATACACACACAGACACACTTCTATTTATATTTCTCTGTGTCTGCATGCATAGAGCAGGAAATCTTTTGCTCCCCTCATAACAGACCCTCCTGGTATCTCTAAGCATGACACACAGTCCCCTTGGGAGTCCATGGAGGCTGTAACATCTAACAGGGTAAGATTTATCTCCTTCTCTAACACCTAGGGAAAAGACTAATACTATTTTCTAAAGTGCTGCATTGTTTTTGGATTCATCTATATTGCTTTTAATATTTTATGTATGTGAAAGTAATGTACTGCAATGAAAACGCCCTTATATCTTTTTCTAGTAAGTGCGTCTTTCAGAACTAGAAATGATGTCAAATGATGGAGAGGAGCTCTGGGTCTGGAAGGCACAAGGAAATGCATAAAAGATGAAGGCCTATTTATGTTTCTCACACGCACGAAAAACCCTCCAACCAAAAAAACAACCCACCTACATTAAAGGAACACTATTCAAGCTACAAAGAAAACCAGCCAGCATGTGGTCTCTCAGTACTTGCACATTAGGATCCAGGCTTTAATTACAGGACTTCATGCTGCCTTCCCAGAGGCCCCTGCACACTCTCCCTGCACTGGGAGCAGAGCTGTGTGTGGGAGAGGAATTCCCTTTGCTGGGTTAGCTGGGTTACAGCAGGTACCTCTACCAGGAGCAATATAAATGCAATATTAGCGCAGCAGAACGGGCTGATTTCCTCTATGCTCAGCAGTTACACTGCTTTAGGGCTCACTCTGAGCTGCTTCAGGTATCTCTCCGAGCCAGGATTGTGGCTCTGGTGTTGTTCTGCAGTAGGAACCATCCATGTTGTGCATGGAGATGAGCCTGGGTGGGGAGCCTTGATGAAACAGTGAAATGGGAAACCAGCAGAGGCGGCTTTGCTCAGTTTCTCGTGCCCCTGGAGCAGCCTGCTTTGTGACCTCAGCTCTCTGAAGGTCACTTGCACACATGCTCACATCTGTGGGGCTGCTCCTGGGTTCCAGCAAAGCTCATGGCAGTCCCCAGCAGGCCCACCTGGGAGTGACAGGACCAGCAGCACAGCTGGAGTACAGAGGCCACCAGGGAGAAGTGTGATGGGATCTAGCAGTGTGTTTGTCCCAGTGAAAGGCTGCTGTCCACAAAGCATCAGCCAATGTGAGACCAGAAGGGACCAGCTGATGATGGAGGAGAAAAACAGGTGGGGGTATGTGATTCTCCTCAGACATTGCTGAGGACAGATCCTAATGGGGAGAAGGGACTCCTCTTTCCTGCTGTCCCATGTCCTCTGAGGTCAACTCCTTCCTTTCCCCTAGCTCCTTATCCCAACTTGCCCCTCATCAGCCATCCCACCTCATCTCAGACATTCCCCCTCTGTTCCCAGAGCCCACACCTCCTCTCTTTACCTCTTCATCCCAGAGCTATCCCAAAACATCAGGGACAAAATATGTCATGTCCCAGCCTCACCCTTGCCCGACTACCTTGACTGAGATGTCCTGGTGTGGCAGCCAGCTGACGTATCTGGGGTCAGCCCTGGTGGTTAGAGCCTGACAAAATATGCCTGAAACAGGTTTTACAGAAAGAACCCCATGCCATAGTGACAGCAGGCAGTGCTGCCAGTCAGCAGAGACATCCTGTGCCTGAGCAGCCTGCGAGGCTGGCAAAGGCAGGGTGTGTTCCTGCAGGCTTGATTCCTGGTGCCCAAGTGGTTGTAGCCATTGGAACACGGCTTGAGGATCGTTCTGCCTTATTAATTGGGGAAAATAATTGGCTTGCTTCTCATGAATATCCCTCAACTCCACCAGCTCTGGGCTTCGTGGTGAGCCAGTTCTGGGAACCAATTCTGCAGTTAGGAACAGACATTCCTGCTGAAGTCAGTGGCTTCTACTTTCCATCAGGCAAGGCTCTAATGTTCCTTGCACTTGCCCTCTCTCCTGAGGAATCCGATTTCATGCATGGTTTTGTGGGCTTGTGAGCATTTCATAACTTAATAATATTAATTCATATTAATTCATTTCTTTGCTCTGCCTTTACTGTTTAGAAAGATGAAAGTTATTTTTTAAAAATAAAGTATTGCATATGCTGCATGTGGGAAGTGGTGATTTCTAGCTATGGACTGAGGGGGCAAAATTGTATAATTTATAACTGTATAAAAAATAATGAGTCTGATGCCTGGTGATTTTATACAAGTCTAAAAGTGGAGTCCTGAAGCCAAGACTCAGCCCTAAAATGTTATCACTCCATTGCAGATCTACAAAACAGTGGAAAACAGATCCTTAGTTAAACAAGAAGAGTTTCTTTAACTTTATTTTTCAGTTCAGCTCATGAGCCAGGCAGTAAATCCATTGCATGATTCAAACCTATCACTTTAGCACCAGAAGATAGGCTGGGGTAGGTGTGGAGTCCTGGACAGGAATCAAGGACTGGCAAGAAGTCAGGAAAATACCTGCTCATCTGGAGTGCCTCAAGGCAGCTACCCTCACTTGTCCCAGCTGATGAGCTGGTCCTGAAGTCACAAGGCAGCACCAAACCTGCAGCATGCTGTTCTTTGCCTCTCATTTCTTTGACAGACACGAGTGCAAGGCAGGATGAAGTCTGAACTTTCTCGGCACTGTGAGTTCAGAGAAGCAGAGGTTGCTGCTGACTTGCCAATTCTCAGCCTTCCTCAAACGTAAGCACATTACCATAACTCTGCTGCCTTGAGGGGCTGAGGCGTGTGAGCTGGATTTACAGCACATGCATTCAAACACAGAATATGGGCAGGGTGAAAATCCAAACAACAGCCACACAAAATGCTGAGGTACAGCTGTCCAGATAATATTTGTGCCCAGCCAGTGTAGACTCCAGCAACTGCAGAGTCTGAATAGGAGGGAAGCTGAGGCCCTCTGCTCTGCGCTGCTGGGGAAGCTGTCCCAGGAGATGGCAAAACATGGCAGACTGGACCTGTCTACAAGGAGCCCCAGGCAGACTGCTCCTCAGTACACAGGCACGGCCCCTCTCCTTCACAGCCTCTCACACTGAGACAGAGACACATGTGATTTGTCCCCATGGGTTTATCCATCCTGACACCCTTGGGCTGCTCTGTCCCCACCCCACTGCTGGGAAGATTGTCCCCACTTCCAATGCAGCTCTCCCTGGGTTCTTGCACCCCTCACTGCCTCTTGCTGTGCCCAAAAGTTCCAGGAGCTCCAAGGCCTGATCCTCCTTTTGTGCCAGAGGGACAGTCAGTATCTCCACTGCTGGCTGCAGAGTCTATCCTGATGTTTCCACGCTTAAACAAGAGAAAGCTCAGGCTCCTTCACTGTAGGAAGAAGGCTCCCTGGACAAGGGAAGAAGATATCCCTATTCCTGTTCTCCTACCAGTGAACCCTTTCATTACAAGTACTTGCAGACCTTTCACTACAGCACACAATAGGGAAAACCATAGGTTTGGATGCCAACCAGAAATTTTCTAGTCTCACAAATTTCACACTTTTCATCTCCCTGACCATCCCTCCAGTTGCAGGACCAACACTGCAGCAGGACTCCTTTGTCTTCATGTGTGAGAGGGATGGGATGGTCCTTCAATGGGTTTGCCTTTCCCTGGGAAGGAAGATCTCTAGAGCCATGGCTCCCCATCCCCAGAGCAGCTCCCCATCCCTGGGGCTGGCCGCTGCATGCTTTCCCAGTGAGGTTACACAACGGCTCTGGAGAACGTGTTAGGACAAGGAGTGTGAGTCACTAAAGGTACCAGAGTCTTACATAACCCCAGAGTACATTTTTGGAGTACACTTCATCTGAAGGGGTTGTCAGGAGCCCTGACTAAAGTGACAGCCTGGGAGGAGCAGGGCAGAAGAAAGCTAATACTTCTGTTCCTTTTCCTCCACTCTATATATTTGATCCTGCTGGCAAGACCTTCTCCAGATCCAGGAGGCCTTGGTCAGTCAGAGGACCAGGGCAGTCCTGGTGTGTCCCACAGTGTGTGACAGCATCTTCCCCAGGATGGGCTTCACTGGGGTGTTTTGGACAACCAAACCACCAATGAATGCCAGATCTACATAAACAGAATTAAGTTACCTCTAAACCCTCTGTCTTCTGATTCTGACTTTGCCTTCTTCTCTATCAGCTGAGCCTGCACAACCCCATTTTCCCCTCTCTGCTCTTCTCTGAGCTGGTATCATGAGCCTTTCCTTGGATTTCTGCCATCCCATCTGTACAAGTTCTGGGTCTACTGGATACAGCAATAGCAGGGCTGACAAGACACGTCTGAACCCCCTCGCACAGGACCCACATCAGGATCTCAGCAGGGTCTGCTGGGCAGAAGGACTTTGCTTGGCTCACAATCCATCCTCCTCGCTGGCAAAGAGGGACGCAGCCCAGCTTCCAGCCTGGGAGTGTGGCACACTCAGAGGTGTAGTTTGGGAGAGTGTAGGCGGGGATCAGAAGAGTTTCCAAGCGATGGGGTAAATTTCTGATTGCTTTGACTGTGAACTGAATACATCTTCCAGTTCCCACATCAAGTCTCATGGTGCAGCCAATATTTCATGTTTCAGGTTCAACTGAAGTTTCATCAGACAGCTCTTCTGGCTCCAGGATAGACTCTTTAGGCAAATCCAGGACCAGAGGAGTGTGAAGGGTTATGGCATTAGCTTCTTGCGTAGGGGAGAAAGTGGCAAATGAAGGAATCTCTCATTACGATTTGGATAATTTCTGCATAAACAAACCTTTAAGAAAGTCTTGGCTCCCTCCCAACCCAGAAGGGGAACACTGCCTGCAGTCTCTATATTATGGGCTCCCCTGGTGGCTGAGGTTTCCTGCAGAGCAGCAGAGCACGGCTGCTGTGGAGGCACCTAGCAGGGCCAGGGGCTGACTCACCAGCAGCCAGGAATGATGACACATGGACTGGGAAAAAACGGGCACAGCTTGGAGCTGGACTTTGCACAGCAGTGTCCCCCCTGCACGGGCTGGCAGCTTTGCAGGGAAGCAGGGACTGGTCCCTGGCACAGCTCCCTCTTACCTTGCTGGGGTTTTCTCTCCATGGAAAAGTGTTTCAGGGTTGAGTTTGGAGGCTGCATGTATCATGTAATGAATGGAACACATTCCCAGCAG
Source organism: Motacilla alba alba (assembly GCF_015832195.1). Classification (NCBI taxonomy): domain Eukaryota; kingdom Metazoa; phylum Chordata; class Aves; order Passeriformes; family Motacillidae; genus Motacilla; species Motacilla alba. The sequence goes on along the minus strand of NC_052020.1, from coordinate 52,173,575 downwards.
ATGCCTCTTCCTGACATGTTCTAGCTCATTCTGGGGTGCCCTGTGCAGCACCTTGCCCCCACAATGCTCAAAGGCAGTGAGGAGACTGAGAGCTGCCTCTCTCAGGTGAAAAGCCCCTCTGCATCCAGCCAAAAGGACTCAAAGGTCTCCCACACACTTGAATGCCATGAACTCAAGTTCTATACCTGCATAACTCCATATTTCACAAACACAGGCCAGCCCTGCAGGCATTACCCATTCTGGTGAGCCTGGAGGGGTCAGAGGGGTCGTGTGAAAGAGCCATCAGCTTCCACAGCTGGAGGGAAGTGATGCGCTTGGCAGCGCACCCCAGGGCTGCAGAATGAAATGTGAGTGTGCACACCAGCACCGAGCACCCCTGCTTCCCCGGCCAGCCTGGGCTCGGGAAGAAGCAGGGCTGAGAACCGACAACCTCCTCACCGTGATGGGGCTGCCTGGATGGAGCCTGAGGCTGCCTGGGGCTCAGATGGCAAAGTGCCACCACACCATACGGGGCTGGTTGCTGTGGCTCTTGCCCCACAGTGCTGCTGGGCCAAGCAAACCCATCAGGGGAGACAGCCATTTGGGGTTTTGCAAGTTTTGACAGCCCAAGGTGTGTCCCAAACCAGGACAGCCAGGTGCTCCTGCTGCAGAGCAGGGAGGGATGGCTCCAGAGTCAGGGCTCCCCTTCCCTGAGAAGCAGCTAATCTTAACTGGGTACACGAGTGTCAACAGGTGCCACAGAGAGAAGAGGGACGAGGGGATATTGGTGCAGCTGGAGGAAGTATTTATAGCTGCTTTTTAAAAAACCCTGTATAGATCACAGCTCTGTTAACGTATGTAACACAATCGGGAACCTGAGCTTTTCATGATCCCATGGCTGCAGGATTTCCTGTGGAATCCTCTATGGGCCACAAAAACAAGCTAAAAATAAATGCATTAAAAAGAGACACATACTGAAACATGTGCGTGCCCATGCCTCCTCTCTGGCCAATGAATTGGAGAGTGGCAAGCAGATTAGGGAAGGGGACAGTCCTGGAGCCCTGGGAAACCCTCTATAGTAACTCCTTTGGTGAGACACACACCCCAAAGGGCTGCAGGCATGCAAAGGTGAGAGCACACACTGTTGGCAGGGGTTTCAAGAGTCCAGCAGGAGTTACAGACAAGTCATCCATCAGAAGAGAGCAGAAACAGGTCGGGATTCCACCAGCTGGAAAGCAAACCTGGAGAGTCTGTCTCTCTCCTGTGCAGGCTGGTCCTCAGCTCCTTCCAGCAGCCATGCAGCAGAGCCAACAGTTACACAGCCCCGGGCTCTGGAGAAGCAGAACTGCACATTTGGCACTCCCATGTATTTTAGGAAAAGTGCAGAAGTTATATTTTCTTGTGCACTGAGAGGTGGAAAAGGCCACCAGTTCATCCTTCACAGCTACTCAGCTCCTGTCAGGCTGGCCAGCAAAAGGCAAGAAGAGGCTTTTGGCACTGTTATGATGCTCATGGGCCAAATCCCACAGGCAGCCCCATCACTGCTGTGCAGTATCTCCTAAGCCCCCATTGGCACCATAGCTTGTCACTGCCACATCCCCACAGCCAGTCTCGGCACCAGCTCCATTCGAAATCACGGCTGAGACAGGATGCAGCTGAGCTCGGGAGGGAGCAGTGGGAGCAGACAGGACCTGGAGACGGTGACAGCATCACCTGGCAGCTCAGATTCTCACCCTCCCTTGGGCTCCCCAGGGTACCAGGACACCTCCTCCCCTCCGACAATGCAAAGCCAGCGCCTCGCTGCTGCTGCCGCTGCCTGAATCACGCATTCCCGACACCTGCATTCCCTGTGTAGGATCAGCCATTAACGGGATACATCGCTAGGAGCTTGTCGAGCTACAAAAGGTGTTTGGAAGAGGGGTAGTGAGATTCCCTGCAGCTGAGCAAGACTCCTTGAGCTGAGCCCAAGCTTCATGCCCTCTAATTGCCCCAGGCTGTCCTTTCAGCAAATGCCCTGCAGGCAGCAGCGATGGAAGGCGGCTCTTCCTGCGGATCCATTCAGCCTCTGCCTTTCTTCCAGCCCTGTCGTGCTGCACAGCAGCTGCCTACCCCGCACACTCCCGGAGGCACTTCTGTCAGGAACATGCTCCTGGCTGTGTCCAGCCTCTGCCTTTCGTGGTGTCCCTCCACACAGAGGTGCTCCGTTCCCTGTCCCGTCCCGGAGCTGCCTCCTGCAACCCACACAGAGGCAAAAGCATCCCCTACAGCAAGAGGGGATGAGGGGAGATATTCTGGTACCTCCCTGGCCACGTATCAAACCCTCTCTCTTGCTAGGGGGGCAGGTAATGGGATTAGTGAGAAGGCACCTTAGCTGAGCTGCTTTGGCGTACGTTCCCTTCCCCCAGCACTCCGCTATTAGCTGCCAGAGATGAAAAGCTGCAATGTGCAGCAAGACAGCTGGAGGTGTCAAAGATGTCACCTGCAAGCTGCTCTTTGTGGGGATGGGGATAGGATGGGGATGGAGATGGGTGAGAGCAACCAGCTGGAGGAACCAGAGCAGCCTCACACCCCCCCGGGGAATGTGGTCAGGGTTGGGGCTGCTCAGCCTCCTCCCACCCTGTCCCCATCCTGCATCCCCACCTCCAGCCCCACTCCTGCCTGCATCCCCACGGCTGCAGAGGGAGCCTCTGGCACTGTGGGAGGGCCTCTGTGAGCAGAAGCAGTGGGAGGGAAAGGGGCTGCTCAGCACAAATGCTGGGGGGCTCTAAAAGGATTTCCTGCCATCACCAGTAAAACTCCCTTCTCGATGGGGTGTCTTGTGCAGCACGAGCTACGGATGTAAGGGCTGACCTGTTTTGGTTTTTTTGGTGATTTTAAAGGAGCACCCAGGGAAAGGAGGCAGCCCATTGAGAGAGAAATAATTTTAACCATTCTGTGCCGGGGGAAAGAAGGTCTACGGGGATAAAGGCTGTTGGTGTCTACCTCTGTTCACAGCGTTTGAAAGTCAGACCCTGTGTGCTTGGTTATTTCTGGATATACAAACTAGAGAAGAGTAGGAGAAGGCCCTTCATGTCCAGGCCAGCATCATCTCTCATCTTACATGCTTTAGCCTCTCTGGCTCTGATACATGCCCTGTCACAGCATGTGCAGCCCTTCAAAGCACTTCTGCAAAGCTGCTTTTCCTGGCTTGTTGCTTTGACAGGTTTCCTTTGTATCACTTCCCTGGCTCTTCTTTCCTCCTTGCATTCAGGAAAAAGTGATCTGCCTTTTACAGGAAGGGCCTTTATAACATTTTCACAACAAACCTGAACTGCCAGCCAGGGATTGAGTGCTCCTTTGTGTCCCAGCAAACAGCCTTCTTCTTGCAGAGGTATTTCTTCCCCACAAAAAGGTTCTTCCAAATACCTCATCTTCTTATTAGGCCTTCTTAAACAACCTTACATTGAACATTAAGCAAATCCAGACACTTGCAAAGTCCCACTTGCTGCTGCTGCTGTGACCCTCCAGCGGATCTGAACCACCCCTCAGCCCCATACATGCCTGCCCCACACAGGCATGGCCTTTTTTGGGTTTTCCCCTCCTGCAGCACTTCTGTGAGTCTTGAGAAGCCTCAGGAGCTCCTTGAACCCACTTTGAAACCAAATCAGCCCAGCCTCTGCCATCATCCTTGTTGAATGTCCTGCTTTCTCAGCAACACAATTGAGGTGAATCAGCCCCAAAACACCCTCCCACCCTGGGCTGACATGCTCAGAATAGCACTCAAAAAAGCACAGTACTATTAATACAGAAGGGAAGGGGAAAGGATTATTTTTCAGAGATGGATTTGGGGTTGTTTGAATAAAAAATACTTACTTGGAGTCAGTGTATGGCACCATGGCTGCTGAGAAGGCAGACACATCAGTTACACCTCTCCCTATCCCAGCTGGGTGGACCAGACAGAATCCAGTCCTCAAGGACTGCAAGGCTGGGGTTATTTTTCTGTAGAATTAACCATGAAGGCCCACAGCTTCTCTCTGTCCCCCTATAAAATCAAATTTCTATGGACTGGAAACCTTGATTAGCAGCCTGCTTGGAGAGACAAATCCCTGGGGTGTTACTGTATGTCCAGAAGACACTGCTCCAGGGTAAATCTATGCTTCATTTTGCTCTGCAAAAGAGAGAAAGAACTGAGCTGTCTTCAAGGAAGCCTACAGATTCACAGGAAAAACTAGGAAAAAAAAAAAAAGGTAGTTTCTTTGGAAGTCATTTTCTCTTAAGAAGTTCTGTCTGCATTTTTTATTAATGATACAACACCCTGGATGTGTCAAAAAAATATGAGAATACATTTCCTGGTGGGGAGCTCCAACCTTGCAGAGTCAGGCAGTGCAGCTGGGCTGTCATTTGCTTCTTGGGATTTCATTTCCTAATCAACACATCCATGAAATGACTGTATTTTCAAAGCTTAGTTTCCAGAGTTGCTGTGATCAAAGACTGGGGAGGTGGGGGGAAGCAGGGAGGGGGAACCTGCCATCCCCATCAGCGCCCCAGCACAGAGAAATTACCTGCCTGAGAAAGCCCAAACAAAGGCTGGTTTAAGGCCCTGACCACGCTTTAATGTTTCAGAGCCAAACAAGAAAATTGGGATGCAGAGACACAACTTTCATCATATTCCTGCTCTGGTAAAAAAAAAAAAAAAAAAAAAAAAATCTACTGCTTAGAAATGTGGGGGCCACGTTGAGATTTGCAGGATCTGGCTGTCCCCTTCTGGGGCAGGAGTGTGATGGAGAGCCCTGGAGCAGAGGGGAGGGGCCTGCAGGGACCCTCCTGAGCCACCCTGTGTGCTGCTGAGGGTGACACCAGCCCCTGTGGTCACCCTGTCCCTGCAAGCCCATCCGTCACCCAGGATCACACCTCACCTGCCTTCTTGCCTTTGGAGCCCAGCTGGTCCCATGGAGAGACTTGTGGCCACCCAGCCTTTCTGCGAGCTTCTGATCTTACAATTGTCAAACAAGAGGAGCTCAAACACATTGAAAGTGCCCCAGTCTGACCCAGGCAATCAGGTTTTGGCTTCTCTGACACCTGCAAGGTTGTAAATTCTTGTCTGGCAGTCACTTTAAAGCCGTCCCACAAGGAGCCTATGTTTGTCTTTGAAGAATTTAGGAAGACTGGGAAAAAATAATTATGTGAAAACACACAGACCCCTCTGGTGTCTTCATTTATCAGGAAAAGTGGGGATGTGCATTCACTGATGATTTGCAGATGATTTTTGGATAGTAGCTTTGTCTGTCCTTTCACCCTGCCTGGCAGAGCTACGTGGATGCAGCCAGATGCCAATGGCAAGATTTTGGACAGCTCAGCCTCCACCAACCCATCCCACCACCCTGTACCACCTCCCTCACTGCCCAAGCAAAGCCAAGATGCTCAGCTCTGCTTCCCAGGACCAGCTTGAGGCAGGATTATGTAGGGAGCTCTCTCTTCCTGCACTTCTGATACTCTTGGCTGTTGTGCTTTTCATTTCAGTTTTGCTGTGAGCAACATGATCACAGAAAAACAGCATCAGAGCAAAATAAAGAAAGAGAAATGGATTCTCAGATTCCCCCCCATTGGACTGCTGAGCAGGAGCTGGATGGTGTTTGCCATCAGTTTTACTTTCCCTGTGGCTCCCTGCAGCTCTGGGTATGCCCATGCTAACACAGCTCTTCAGAGGTGTTTAATTACAGCATCCCGGGGACCAGAAATGCAGAGGGAGGGGAGGCCATGGAGCTGCATGGGGCTGCATGGTGAGTCACTGCTGCATGAGAGAGGGCACCATCTTCTTCCCAGCACACATCCCATGCTGGAGGAGGAAATCTGAACAGCCAAGATCATCAGCAGGGCAGGGCAGGCATCCATGCAGGCAAAGCAGCAACTGGCTGTGTGTGCAGGATCTCCTCACATGACATTTGGGTGAGTGCAGCTGGTGAAATGGCTCATTACAAGACATGTTACTGAGAATGAGTCAGGTAAGACACAGATGTGGAGATAAGGTAGTTTGTTCCTGCAGGTAAGAGTGCTGCTGAGGGTGAGCAGGCTGCATGAGGCCTGAACATTTCCTCCAGTGATGTCAAAGGCATCACTTTGCCCTCAAAGCATGTGCACATGGACCAGGGCTTTAAGAGCATCCTGATGACACAGGTTGGAGAATGCAAAAAAGCAAGCTCTCCCTGAGTGTGACATGGACTGTGTGTGATGGAGAGACAGCAGCAGCTTTCCCTCTCCCTCTCTCAAATATTTTCCTGACAGTACTTTCCGTAAAGCATGATTTTCACTACCCTCATGCCCTTCCCCATCACAAGGCTCCCCACTGTTTCCTTGCAGAGAGAGACATCTCCCTCCCTGCAGTGACCGAGCCACCCTAGGGCAGGGGGTGACAAGGCAGCCACTGTGCCACCTCACCGTGCCAAGGCTCCTCACACCTCTTGGGGCCCTGCAGGAGATGTGACCCCAGCAGGGGCAGCTGTGACCCCAGCAGGGGCAGGTGCGAGCCTGGGAACCCCCTTGCCATCCAACACGAGAGTTTTGCACTTATTCCCCAAAAACGTGCATCAGGCAACGCGAGCTCAGTGGTGTCGGGCGGGAGAAGTCCAGCCCTGGTAGATCCGTAGCCAGACAAAGATCGGGAGGGTGAAAACTGGAAGGAGGAGGAATTTTGGGGTGGTTTTAATTTTTTTCCCTCATGCTTTTCTTTTTAAAATTTATTTTATACTTTCCCCTCGTTTTTATTTTTGTTTGTTTGCTTGCTTTTGTTGATATTTCCATTCTCTTTTCTCCCTTTCTCTCCCCCGGCTCCGTCTCCGCCTCGGGGCCGCTCGGGGCCGGGGCGGCGCCGCCGGCGCGCGGGCGCCTCCTGGCGGCCACTCCGCTCCGGGCGGCGCGGGGCGGGGCCGGGGCCGCGGGGGCACCGCCGGTGTCCGCCTCACCGGGACCCGCAATCCCGGGATCCCGCACTCCCGGCACCCCGCATTCCCGGGATCCCGCAATCCTGGCACCCCGCAATCCCGCCACCCCGCAATCCTGGCACCCCGCATTCCCGGCACTCCGCACTCCCGGCACCCCGCTCTCCCGGCACCCCGCACTCCCAGGATCCCGCAATCCCGGGATCCCGCTCTCCCGGCACCCCACACTCCCGGCACCCCGCAATCCTGGCACCCCGCATTCCCGGCACTCCGCACTCCCGGCACCCCACACTCCCGGCACCCCGCACTCCCAGGATCCCGCAATCCCGGGATCCCGCTCTCCCGGCACCCCGCAATTCTGGCACCCCGCACTCCCAGCACCCTGCACTCCCGGCACCCCGCTCTCCCGGGATCCCGCAATCCTGGGATCCCGCACTCCCGGGATCCCGCAATCCCGGCACTCCGCAATCCCGGGATCCCGCACTCCGACACCCCGCATTGCCTCGCCATTCCCCGGAGCCCAGCCAGCGCCCAGCTCCCCCAGCGCGATCCCGCATTGCCCCCCACGATCTCTGCGCCCCGCGCAACCCTGCCCCGCGGAGAGTGGCGGATGCTCGGGGTCACAGGTGGCACCCAGGCCTTGTGGGGGGTCAGAATGTGCCCCTGTGCCCTCCCCGTCCTGCCTGCCCGCCTGGGCTGTGTCCCAGCGCGACGCTGAGGGGCCCTGCACGTGTTACGGTGATGGGGGGAGCAAGGTCAGTCCCGGCTGGGATCTCTCCTGCAGCCTGGGGACGTTCCTGGGGAACGAGTCTTTGCCAGCATCGTGAAACAGAATTTCGGGAGGAAAAGCAGGTCACAGAAAATTGCCAGCACTGGTGGCTTCTGTGACACCTAGGTGCCTTAGGGCATGGCCCACGATGTCAGCCCTCCGATAGCTACAGGCATCTCCCTTTAAACTCCAAATCCACCACTGCTGACCAGCCCCAGACCAAGGCACAAGCTGTTTGACACCGCAGCAGTGCAAGTCCCATGGGGCAGGAAAGGCAGGAGACCTTCCTTCCAGTTGCTCCTTAAAGGTTATCAGCAGCACCTGAGCAGCACCTGGCCTCTTTGGCCAGAGCTGAGAATGGGTTCATGGGAAAGGGGAAAGGCAGGAAGGAGGCTGTCATTCCCCATCACCCTCTGGCCTTCCGTGTGCAGGGCAGGTTGGGTCATGAGTGCTCCTTCCCCATCCTGCACACATCTGCAGGTTTTCCTGCAGAACAGGTTTTCTAGTATTAGTGATACCACTGCTTCTTTCTGTTTCCCAGTCCCGCCCCACAGTGCTGAGGTGGAAAAACAAAGGAACAAAGGCAGAGACAGTATAATAAAAGACTGTAAAAATGAAAAGAAGAAACTGCAGCAATCAGTGCCTTGCATTAGTGAAGCTCCGCAGCTCCTCAGTGCACATCCCTGAACGCCCCCAGAAAGGCTCTCACAACAGACAGGTACCTGCTCTCCCACATTTCCTCCCACCAGGAACACTCAGTTCCCCTTCAGTGATTCAGATAAAACCACCCCCTTGCCCAGGAAAAGCCTTTTGGTGTTATAAACAGGAAGGCCTCACCGATCACCTCTCAATCCTCACCGCCCACACACTGCAGCCACCTTCACTTCCTGGCTTCCCTCTCAGTGACCCAGAGCAGGATGCAGCCAGCCATGCCTGTGCTGCTGAGCCTGGCTTCCCTGCCTCTCTCTCCCAGCCTACACGCTCCTGTCCTCTCCCAGGAACAGGTCTGGAGCAGATGTTTCAGCCAGGCACACAAACCTGGCCATGCAAAACTGAGAGCACCGCCAGGTCCCCACAAGTGAGGAGGCTCACGGAGGCTGGTTACCCGCTGCACAGCTCTGGGACTCCAGGAGCACCTCTTGATTCCTACAGTGTTTTTTTCCCCAAGTCAAACACATTGCTCCCATCTTCTGGTATCAGGATTGAGCAGGAGCTGGTTAGGAGGACTCATCACCCCTCCATCTCCTTGATTTTTAGCCAGCATGAGAAGTGCATGGTTGATTATTTCTCTCTATATGTTGCTGCTTTTTATGGCAGGGTTTTTCATCCCTTCAACAAGTTGTGCTACTTGATAAAGCTTTGGCTCCTTCACTGACTGCACGGTGAAGGTGCTGTTCTTCAGTGACCTCTGCTGGGTAGGCTCCAACCCGCTTTCCTCACAGAGGGGTTTTCCCCTCCGTGTTTCTGCACTGCTCCACCTAAGCAGGGGTTTTGCTCTTTGGAGGTGGTGTGCTCCTGACAGCAGCTGAGTGGCTGCAGCTACCACAACATTTGTCTTGTCTAAACTGCTTCTTGGGATTTTGATGAAATCCACCAACAATCAAGGGGTTCTTTAAATTTTTCTTAAAATTTCCCCTTTTGCATTCTGGACCTTTTATAGGCATCTTTCAGCAGAATAAAAACTAAAATCTAGCCCATCCTGTTCATCATGGAGAAGGCATGGAGAATGCAAACTCCTGTATTAAATGTCAGCTGATAAATAAGAATCTAAAAGATATTATTTAAAATCCCATTTCTTCCACACAGAACAGTGTTTTTCTGTCATTGGAGCTGTGCTCCTGTTTGCAATTTTGCCTGAGTGTGCTTGCCCACCATCCACAACCTCCCCGAGTTCCACAGCACATCCAGCTGGAACCACCAGCTCCTCTGGCTTGTGATACAGAATGTGAGCGCAGGCTGGAGGAACAAAGGAAGCAGGAGATGGTAGCTTTTAAACCCAGTTTTCCTAACCCCAGAGACCACACTCAGTCTTTTAATTTAGTATTTTACTTCTTTATTTAGTAATTTACTTCTTTATTTAGTCTTTTCCTATGTGAACTACTCTGTTCACAATTTGTACACCTGTGACTTTGTACGTAAGAGTGATAATTGATTAATAAATAATTTATTACCAACTCCCTGACAAGACAGGGATAGGATTCTCCTGGGGAAGTATACTTTCCTCATGTTTCTTTTAAAGATGTCAGATGTCTACCTTAATTGCACAGAATCAAAGCCAAACTCCATTGACGTCAATGCAGTTACTTGGGTTTTATTAATATCAGATAAATATAAAAAACAGTATCAAGCACAAATTCACAGAGAATAATAAAACACCCACACAAACCTCCAGTTGAGTTGTTCCTGGTGCTGATACTTCCCTCATTTGGAATGTATGGCTGTAGTTCCTATGACTCTGTGCTCAGACCAGAGCACTCCTTCGAATCGTCTCTTCCCCTTGAGAAAATAATGTGCAGAAAATGCCTCTAACACCACAGTAATGGGGCGAGAGTAACACCAGAAAAACAGCTGTGTAGAAAAACAGCTCCAGGCTCAGAAAATATCAAGGACCTGGGAGCAGGAGTAGGCTCTGCCACCCCTTGTCCCTCCTTGCAGGCGCAGGAGTGCCTGTGTTCAAGCTCCAGTGCAGCGCAGCTGAGTAACCTTGGAGCTGAGTGACGTGCAAGGACCAGCGTGAGAAAGTCCTGACAGAAAGCATGTGGGGCCAAGGCACCTTGGCACTTGGGCCCTGGCAAAGCCTGTGCACCCCCATGGGCAGGTCTGCGCCCAGCCCTGGGCCTTGCTGCTCCCAGCCTTGCCTCACTGACCCGGCTGCCTGGCTCCGCTCCAAACCTGTCCTGTCACAGCTGAGCCCTGTGGCCAGCTCTGGAAGCTAAATGCCATCTCATCCACAGGACACTCAGGACTGGTAATTTAGCCACAACAAATTAGCTTAAAGAGCCTTAACTATTGAGTAAGCAATGACTTGGAAGCACATGCAAGAAGAAAAATTGATGTGCAGAAAAGATGGTTTAGTGCTTATTTGGTTTCCCTGACACTAATTACAACGGGGAGAAGAGTTCCCTCTGAGTGAATCTGTTTCTTAGGCTCCTAACCCAAACTACCAAGATGCTTTTTAATTTTGCTCTGAAAAAAATTGAGGAGTTTTAGAATTTTACTGAATAAAAGCAGCATCACCTGGGCACTGGGGCCATGCCCTTGATGGATGCCAGCTGCAGTAGCTCTAAGGAAGCTGTGGAGATACCATGGTACTGGACTGCACTAGGGAAGGAAGGGACATCCTGGGAAAGCTGCTTGCCAGCAGCTCCAGAACATCTCCTCAGCAATTCCAGGTCAAGAGACAGATTCTGACACCTCTGTGGCAGCAAGATGATCATTTACAAAATGAAAACGCCAGCAGTCTGTCAAGCATGTAAGTAAGCCCAACAGCTCCAACAACTTTATAAACCTTCAGCTGGAATTTAACCATGCAGTGTTTCACAGATAAGGCTTAAAAGATCATTGTTTCACTGTTTTCAAGCTTTTTTTCCTTCTAGGTTTTCTGTTCCAGAACTTCACGGTTCACTGGTGTTACCAAATGCCAAGGAGTCAATCCTCAGTAACAGGCCTCTGAGGCTCTTTGGGACTAATTAGTTTGAGAAGAAAATAGCTGCCAGAGTTTGGAAAGACTAATTGGGGGTCAGCTACTTTTATTCCATCTCTCCTTGCCACGTCCAGTCCCTGCTTTCACTGGAGCCCAGAGGTCCTGTGATCTTTATTTCAACTTCATAGCAGCTCTCAGATGAGAGTTCATTACAGATTGCTACATTAACTACTTCTCAGAGGTGCCTCTCCTTTTCAAACAGCAAGGTTCAGAACTTTCACAACTGGAAGACACCCATGTGCTAAGCATTATTTATTATCAGCTTTCCAAACTCTGTGGTACATCTGGACAGCAGCAAATCAACCAAGCTGTTTGACCTGGGTGGAGATCAGGATCTTTCCACAAGCCTCCTCTCCCAAGGAACAGGGCAGACCTTAGCGTGGAGGAATGACAGCCTTGTGGGAATGCCTCACACAAGTGGCCCGGCAGAGGTGACCTCTGGGGGAGCACCACATCACAGGTACACTAGCAAGGGAAGCCACTACCACAGCAAGGTAAAGCAAATCATTGAGCACATTTCTCTGCCTACTGCAATCCCTTCAAATCACTTTTCCCATCTTTACTCCCCACCTCAATACAAGCCCAAGCTGTGCACGCTCAGGAGCAAAGAGCACGCTTCTATCTAACAGATGTCCAACCAGACCCAGCTGAGGAGGCACTGGGCTCTAATGACAACTCGTAGGTTTTAACAGGTAAAAGTAAAACCAGGCAATTTTACTTCTGACGTGCACAACAACAGTCAGGATTTCAAACCCTGGTTGAAGCTGCTGAGCCCCAAGCAGAGCTGGCAGCTGAGCAGCTCCTTGTCATCCTTACTGGATGAAGAGAAACCGCTGCCAGAGGCTGCCAAGCTGCAGCAAAGCGCCCAATCTCCGGCTCCTGCAAGGAGATGAGGGTTTGAAGAGCTGAGGCTGATGGACCTGCCACGAGACCCTGCACCTGCCCACGGGCACTGCTCACACTGAGGTTTTCTAGCAGAGACATGGTTCAGCACCAAGTGAAGGGAATCACCCAATGCTGTTTCCTCCCCGGGTGCCAGAAGTCTAACTGAAGCCTGGAGCAGGTTTTATCTGAACTTCAAGTTGCCTTTTGAAGATGTATTTGTTATTTTTAATCAGATAGCAGAGGCAATACATTCAAAGACTCATGAAACTTTAAGTCAGACTTCCTTCCCTAAAGAAATAGTCACACAACCAACACTCAATTTTTTATGAGCTGGTGGAATCATTGGTTAATAATCTGAGACAGAAACAGCAACAAGAATGTGAAAATGGGGTCAGAAGTGTAACTTGGCACCAGGAACTTCATAATGGCAGCCTCAGCACTTCTAGAAGCCTCCACCATGGCTGAATTAGTGAACCACTTTGTGATACACTCTGATCCATCTGTGGGTTACTACAGACAAGAACACCTCTCTTCCCTGCATATTCCCACCATGCTTTACAGCAAATCTACCATCCTATAGCTTTGGTACAACATCATCACTCCACTGACCCTACAAAACACTTTTTTGGGTAATTTATTTCCTGGTTTTCCCACAGGAAGAAGGAACGGGTATGTCTTGCTTATCCTGGGGGAGAAACCAAACACCCAGAGATTATCCCTTATTGGTGGCAGCCTGCAGTTGCCACCAAGCCTGCTCTGAAATGGGACTGATCCCCCATGAAATGGGACTCCACTGGTGTCACCAGTCAGAGCAGCCAACACCACAAAAAAACCTACCTCAGGCAGAAACCTTCTGGTCATGAGAGTAACACTTATCAGGCTGTGCTCACAACACTCACACAGAGGAGGCATGTGCCTGCACCAGGAGGAACAGATGTTTTCCTGAGAGGGTACACAGGGATTAGTAATCAATCTTCCAGGTTCCCAAACACATGTGAAAATGGGCATTTTGGAAATACAAACCTGGTTTAAACCAAATGGAGAACAGACTTCCTTTCAGACAAAAGAAGCCAGGAATAAACCTGTCTCTAAATTAAAAACTGTGGGTTTCTATTACAGCAATAATAATCCACATAAGATAGAAGGGCACTTGGAAGTGCTCCATGGCTTTACCCCATTGCTCTAGTGCTGTTTGCCACAGGTGCCAGGGCCACGTGCAACACAAGACACTGCAGAACAGAACTGCAGCTCAAGGCACCCCTGCCGCAACTACCCAGACACAACCTTTGCTTTTGTCCCATTCCAAGTTCTGCCAGAACAACCTGACTAGAAAAAGCAGCTTACCGTGCATGGCAGCCTTGATCTCTCAAAACTGCTCATACTGAATCCAATAAAAAACCCAAACTCTTGATTTTCCTGGCAGGCAGCTGTGAAAGGCAACAAAACCCCCCTTAACTCAAGCCTGACCAAAACCTGTCACACACTATGTCATACCAGGTTCCTGATTTTGATGGACCAGGTTTAATTTATCCTGCTTCTAAAGGAATCTCACTCCTCAACATTGGTGTTTAAGACACTTCCAGAGATAAGCAGGTGAACTTTGGGTACCTCAGTGCTCAGGGTGCCAGATCTCCTCCTCTGCCCCTGCCTCCCCAAATGAGGCTGGAGCTGGGCACTGCTCAGCCTGTGCCAGGGTGGCCCTGCACAGCAGGACCCGTGGCAACAGCCAGCTCCTCAGGGGCAGCACACACCAATTGCAGCAGTACCAGCTCCTGCTGCTTTAATCCTGGATTTGGAACTGTTGAAAACCACACGAAAGGAAAAAAACCCAAGCCAAAACCCAACTCACATATGATTAAAACAGAAGGCTGTTTAAAAAAAACAAGCCTCAAAAGATCACAATACAGACACAGCTGTCCTGCTTTAAGAAGCTGGCAGCTGCACACTGTTGATTACCCAACACCTGCTTCTTGCCCAGGTTTCAAATCTCCACTGTTAGGACAGTGCAGTCTAGGGTTAAGGTGGGGTGTTTGTTGTCTCATTTAAGAGATTGTCATTGTGTGATCAGCTTCGCAAACTTCATTGAGCTGAGTAAATACTTACTTGGAAAAGCAATAAGGGGGTTGAATCACAAATGAAGATTGACCAAAACCAAATCCTTTATTTCCACAACTGTATAAATGTGCTCCAAGTATGTGTCCAACACAAGTTAGAAAAACAAAACAGAACATGCCAGTTGCAAACTAGATCAGTTCACCGACGTGCTGACTCCTTGGTATTAGGCTTAGTTACACAAGACCAGTCACGGTAAAAAGATACATTTTAGAGTACAAAGTAGCAGGATGTTAAGCCATTTCAGCTTGTGCACATACAAGTCACACTTCTGGCAGAAAACGCAGAGAAGTTTGCATTACTATGCTGGAAGCTATGTTGCATCACTTTAAATGGCATCAATATCGATATCATCATCTTTGTTGTTTGCAGGCTTCACAGTTTCAACTTTAGGTACACTGGCAGTTGTGGAGTACACCACCTGTGGAGACAAGACACTTCCTTTCATTACAGCACCTACTACTATTAAGCACTGGACTAATTCCAGTGCCCAACCACCCAACGCCCCTCCTGACCGCGGCTATGAACCCCTGCTTTGTCAGGCAGAATTGTGCATGTGTATCTGGAAGCAGCAGCACCTCCTACTCAGGAGCAGAATAATACAATGCTGGGAGGAGAACAACCAATCCCCGTGGATTCCCACAGGCAGCTGGAATGTAACCAACAGATTTTACCTAGGCCTAAACTGTGAGGAAGATGGTCAGTTATTCTTCCATCAGCTTATCTAACAAACACACCCCCACTAACTCATCTACAGCATGATACACAATGCTCGATACCTCCTGTCAGCCTTGCACTGCATGAGCTGCTACTGTCACTGCAGAATGGCACTGTCTTGGGCTACCCAGGTGCAATTGCATTACAGTGATCTCATGTAGACATCTGACAACAATTAGCAACACTTAAAGCACTGTAAATGGAGTGCTCCTCCTATTCCTGCACAGTAATACCCGGAGTAATCCATTTCAGAGTGCACAGGACAAGGTTACAAGACTCAAGCATGCAGGAACAGTGCAGCCTTGGAGCTGCTGACAGTAAATGAGCCTTTCCTACCTCTATGTTTTCATCTTCATCCTCTTCTTCATTACCGGAAGATTCTTCTTCAGCTTCCTTCAGCCATTTAATAAATGGTTCTGCTTTGACACGGATTTCTTTGGCAAGCTCCTTTGAAACGTATTTCTTTGAGGCCTGAAAGACAGATACTTTGTGTGAACACTGAAGGAGTTTACACCAGATCGTACCCAAATACTGCCTAACTGGAACTCTAATCTCACCCACTGCCTTCCACAGCACATTTTTGTGAAGGAGGCTTCTCGCTGCACAAGCTACACCAGAATGGAGGCCAGATAAATACCTGAAGGTACCTATTGTAAATGCTATAGTACATTACATACTGCCCTTTACCTTTTCTGCCCAGCCAAGGATGACTTCTTCTTCCAGAAGATCTGCATCATACATTTCCTTCAAAATATGTGGTATTTTTGAAATAAGCTGAGACTGATGCATAGCTACCACACACTCGAAGCCATGGAGAAGGTACCTCTGAGCTTTCTTGTTGTTGTGGCAGAACTAGAATGGTGATAAAAGCAAAAGTGACTGAATGAGCTTTTTTACTCTCTCTCCAGACTGAATAGAGAGCAGAAGCAGCTCTCTGAGATTGCAAAGTTTACAATAATTCATACTATATCTTCCCAGCAGCTCTCCCTAGCTAAGGAGAAGTTTAAAAACAAAACACTACAAAAAGTCCTTCCCTATAGTACCAAGCAACTGCTACAAAAAACTCCTCACAGTTGTCACAATGAGTGCAGAAGAGATGGCTTACACGAAGGAAGTGACGTCTGTATTTCCTGATTTGTTCACGAATCTTTTCGTCAAAAAGGACTTCAGTGAGAACAAGTGGGCCCATAGCCTTTACATCCAGTCTCTCTGCTTCTGCTACAATGTCTTTGTCAGAAGTATCGATGACACCTTCTTCCTTCTTTTTCTAGAGGGAAACAGGTACAGAGAGAAACATTTTAATGCCACTTGAGGTCTGCATTAATGCTCCTTGCAACCATCCCTTCCCACTGCTGACAGAGCCAGTACTTGGCAGAACTGTGATCAAGTTGCTTTTAGTTCCCTTACAAACATTTTGTACAATTACAGCTGAGGGATTACATCAAGCCAACAACCAGAGGATAGTTACCTTTACAAAATCAAATAGTAAGTTGACTCTCTCTTCTATAGTTCTTTCCAGGTCTTCACTAAGTGTGAGGTTCTTCGCATGGTCACTGATTTCATCCATTCTACGCCTCTGGGCTTCTTCTGTTGTGTCCTCACCCCAGTCATCATCATCCTCCTCCTCCTACAATACAAAACCAAAACAAGAGATCCACACAGTATTACTGCAGGCTTAGTATTACATGAGGATATAAATGATATGGACTTGACCACATCTTAATAAAACTAAAGAAATGTTTATAGTACAATTTGCAAGTCAAGGATCACGGAGAAAGCGCAAACACAGGAAGTAATGGAAGCTAAACCTAATTCTATAGCCATCTGTGGGGCTACCTGAACTGCAACTCAACCATTCCACCTAGTGCACAGGAGGCAATCCAGGTGCCTGAAAAGGAGTGATAAAGGGTAAGCAGCTTTCACTTAGCAAGGAGCACAAATGCTGGTACTGATGAGCTGATAAAGCTGCTATAGAGGAAAATCAGGGACCCTTCTATTCCAGCACTAAGTTCTGGATACAGTAAGACTCTTAGGTGCAATGCTGACCAGCAAGGAATGCCAGTGACTTCAGAGGTTTAAATCTGAGCAACACACCACACACCCATATCTCCCCACTCTCCCTTCTACTTACCACAACCTGTGGAGGAGTAATCTCCTCTGGTGGTGGGGGTGGAAGTGTCTCATTGCTGGACACAGAACCATTCTCTTTGTCCTTGCCTTTTCTGTTCTTCTTCTCCTTTTCTTTCTTTCCTGTACCAGTGTCACCACTTTCTGCAAGTGAATTTTAATGTTTTGTTCTATGAACTAGAGCAAACTGGAAAGTCCCTGCACCTCTGCCAAACCCCCCAGTGGGTTTGGATGCTTTCATTAGCTGCAAGTTATGGGTAGTACCCATCCCCAAACACACTCAGGGAAGATGTACATTTGGTGGGGAAACACCAGCTGCAGTCAACGTCTTGCTTGTCACCAAGATTGTCCAAGTCCATATAACAGGTGACCCCACAAAGAAGAGACCCCTGGAATAGGTTAGACTTTTCTATTCTAGCAAGCTTAAATTGCAGCAGGCAACTAGATGCTTACTACAGAGTGTTGCTTGCACAGGTTACAGTTTGTGTTTACTACAGTTTTTACTTCCTACTCTCCCATTTCATGCTGACCTAAAGGAACAACTGTCAGGAGCTACTGCTAACTACCTTCCTTCTTTGCAAGTTTTGTCCTGCACAGGCAAATCCACCTTTTAACGAATAGCTCTCCTTGGGAAGGACACACTGTGAGGAGGAAAGACATTACCAGCACAGCTCCTTCATCTTGATCCCCAAACACACTCTAGGAATATGCTGGTGCCTTTTAATATTTCAATTAGATGTGAGCTACTTTTCTACTTCCATAGCACCACTAATACAGAAGTTCTCTTTATCCCCAGAAGTAAGGAAAGGCGCTTACCAGGTGGGTTTTTGAGAATGAACGTGCAGAGTTTATGGTTTGTGTCAAGCATGCCTCGATAGCCACAGGCTTTGCAAGAGTTACCTATAGTTTGTTTCTTAGGATTGACATGCTGTAAAGAGAACAACCACAAGTTCATTCACTACTTACAGAACAACTGCATCAAAGCCTGATGTCTACCTTTAAAGCCAGAGATTTAAGTAATTTGTATCCCCCTCTAAAGACAAAGTTTACAAGTATCAATTTATCCCAGAAGTTATGAACTGTCAGAAACGTAAAACCTTCCCAAAGGGTGCAAGAATGTGTACTTCATTTTCTGTTCAGATACTGAAGTCTTTTAACTTGCACCACTTCCACAAACATCTAACACAGTGTTTCCATGGTGTCACTGGTAACACAGACAGAGCACTCACCAGATCAGTTTCAGGATTCTCACACTCAGGACAGAGAACAAATTTTTTAATGAATCCATCCAACATGTCTTGCAGCTTATTCGCCTCATGAGATCCATTGACAATGTAACGGTCATTCTTAACATCAAACTGGGTCTGTGCTCCCAGCTCACAACCAAAAAATTTGGTAGGATCTGTAAAGGAAGAATTATAGTCACTACCACGTTCAAATCTTTGTTGTGATTCTTAAACAGCAAGTAAACAAGCTACTGTTCCTTTCTGTCCATAATTTAATCCTGAGATAATCACATTTCTTTCTTACAAATCTTTAAAGAACATTATTAATGCTTTACTAACTAATTAACACTACCACTTCAAACAGAAAAGCTTTAAAAAATGCTGTGTCATTCCACAATACTACTTACACGTTGGAGGCCGATTAAGCGCCTTTGCAACGTCAACCATGTTGACTATAACCGTCTTTATTCCATTTCCTTTGCCCTCCACCTAAAGAAAACAAACAATATTTTAAGGTTAAATGCTTGCAACAGCCAAACCCCAGTGTGCATTTCCCACTGAACTACACCAAAATTCTGCTTAGAAGTGCATCTCCTTCCAAGACCTCATGTGCACTTAGTGTGGACAGAAGGAGTGAACCCCCTCCCTGCCCTGAGTGGCCAAGCGTTACCATGACCTCTCCTTCCCCTCCTGGGAGAAGCAGCTGTGGGAGAACACTCCCTGCTTCCAGCTGCTGCTTGGGAAGTTACCTTGGCAATCAGACGGGGCATTTTGTAGCGATAGAACTGATCTGAAACACTGCGGTTGACGTTGACAGACATTTTGCCTTATTAGTAGCTTTATCAATAAGATGAAGAGATCTTTGATTGCAGTTTTTTGGTATCTTCTGTCTGGAGAAGACGGGATGACATAAACGACTGCAAGAGTTCTCGGTCTCTGACATGAAAAAATTTTCGCCACTGAGGCTGTAAGGTTCTTGCTTGCACGCTATGTTTCCCCAATACAGGTACCAGTGGCTGCGCAACAGCTCTGCAAGTGTTAACACAAAAAAGTTGGTTTAGCTTAATATTCCTCGATCCACTCTTGCTATAAAGCTATATAAGGGATGAAATATAGGACGAGAAAAAGGGAAAAGCACATTTGTTGCACTACAGCTTTCTTCAGCCTATGGAACTGAATTCCATCCTTGGCTTGTACTGCTAAGGAACTTTACCTGCACCACAGAGCTTTCCACCCTCTCTTACCACCCTAAAACCACTGAAGAGATTACAACTACTTTTCTATACAATTAACTCCAGCAGGAGTTCTGGGATCACTAAGGAAGGGCACACTCCTCGATTTATTATGCAGACCAGTGACTCGCACCATAAGGGTCATGTGGAACGGTTTCAGGCTGAAGGGCACAGGAAACCAGGAGAAAGATTTGGAAATCCATTTCAAGTTCCACACCATAGCATGAGCCTATCACAAACTGAAGTTTGCCAAAATGTTGCAAAATCTAAGTAAGATGAAGCAGCAGCAATCTGTAGCCCAACATAGTTTCTACATGGCTTACCAGTTTTTGAATCGGAGTGGAAAAGAGTTGAAAATTACGTAATTCTCCCTCTCACTTATGGATTCTCATAGCAGCTTCTGTTGAGTTCTGACTTAACAATAAGCCTGATAAAGTCTGACAGAAGTTGCTTCACTGTAGAAAGCCTAGCAATGCAGAGGTACAGAGCAGTGCAGCAGCTTTTCCAGTTGATTTTTTCTTGGGGGAAAGGGAGGAGGGGGAGGAAGGGGAAGGAGGATGAATCCTATTATTAAAGTTGCCTTCAGCAGTATTTACATATTTAAATTAACACGTGCCTCTATAATCAGATCTAGGAGTACTTAAACCACAATTGGTTGACTACACAGGCAACCATGACTACAGAGCATGGCTATTCCGACACGTCATCATGTTGTTATCGTTAATTACAGAAGCGCTGACACATTTAAAAAGCCTTCTTAGCATTTATGTGGAAGAGCGTGCCTATGGTGCAACACGATCCGAGTCCCTCTGGTCAGGTTTACAACTTCTTTACACAATAAGAACACAGATCTCTACGTGCCTTGTGTTATACATTAGCCCCGATACAATTTTACCCTTCCTCAGCAAAAAATACACCGCGGACTCCGTTTAAAACACACCATTTCCTTCCCCAGGACGGCTAAAAAGAGCCACCGCGTAACCCGGCCACGTGTTTGAAGAAACGCTGAGGAAGCAGCTCTCTCGGTGACCGCGTTCCCAGAAGGAGCGTACCCGTTTTTCCCTCCTTCCAGAGCGCAGCACTTGTCTGCTGCAGGCTGAAGCTCCCTCTCCTGGTCCCTACGACACCTCATCCCAAGCACCACCCCCCCATATGCCGTAGACGGAGGAAAGAGCGGGAAGGCACACCGACTGCCCGCCGCACAGCGCCGCGTCCCCGCCCCGCTCGCGGTGAGTCATAAATGCAGCAATTAAGCCCTGAGTCAGCGCCGGGAGCCACGGGGGAGTCGGCCCCGGCCGCGCATGCGCCGCGGGACCGGGGAGCTTCACCGCCCCCCCCCTCCCCAGCCCGGGCCGCCCCCCGAGTGTCCCCCGGGGCCGCCCCTCGGGAGCGCGGCCGAGCGCCCCCGCCCGCGGCCGGGGGGAACTGCGCCACTGCCCCCGGCCACGGCGCGGGAGGCGCGGCCCCGCCGCCGCCATCTTGTCTCGTCGCATGGCGGCGGCGAAATGAATATAAATAAATAATAATAAAAAAAGGAAAGCCTCGCCCCCCCAAAAAAACCCCAAACAATAACCCCACAGCTGAAGGTTTGTTGCTTTTAGAGTTCAATTTTGTTGTGCGTTTTTATGTTGTTTGCTCCCCCGCCCCCCCTCCCGCCCCGCATTGCTTGTCTTCCCCCTCCCGTCAAAGTCCCGGACGCTTCGTTACACAAAACCTCCGCAAATATCCACCGTTCACCGACAGCCTGAGGCCCCGGCACAAACCGCCCGCCCGTGCCCCCGCTCCACCGCTCTCACCCGCCCTAGCCCACTATTAACACTCACCGTTTTCGTCCAATAAAGACATAAACCCAACGCTGCTCGCCCCGGGCTGCGACGAAGCCGATTGTGAGAGGAGAACAGGGCCGAGGGGGCGCTTATATCCAGACGGAGAGGGAGGCGGAGGCGGACGCCGCAGCCTCCGGGTCCCGGCGTCCTGGGGCGGGCGGTATCACCAGGGAGAGCAGTGCCGGGATATCTGCGGGCAAGACACAATCAGGAGCATCGTTAGCGGCGGCACCTGTGAGGGAGAGGGAAGAGGAGGGGGGAGAAGAGGGAAGGGGGGAGGGAGAGGCGGCGAGAGGCGCGCAGCTGAGGCAGGAGGGGCCGGCGGACGGGACCCGGCAATGGCTGCCCCGTACTCACCTCTAGAATGTTCTCGCTCCGACTGAACAACGCCAGAGCTGGGATCAATCAGCCGGCGGTGCGCCCCGCCCCCCACCATCGCCATTGGCTCACCGCTCGCCTCGCAGCGAAGCTATTGGCTAAGACCTCTCCGCTCCCCTCGCCTATTGGTGAAAGCCGCTATCAATCAAAGCATTGCGTCCCTCCCCCGTGCCCTCCCCCCGCCGGTGCCCCAAAGGACATCGCGTCTACAGCGACCGAGTCTCGCGAGAGAGCGCGGGGCGGGGGGGCCGAGGCCGGGCCGGCGCTGAGGGGCCGGCGCTGAGGGGCCGGCGGGGGCTGAGGGCGCTCCCGGGGGCTGAGGGCGCTCCCGGGGGCTGGGGGCTCTCCCGGGGGCTGAGGGCGCTCCCGGGGGCTGGGGGCTCTCCCGGGGGCTGAGGGCGCTCCCAGCTTTCCCCGGCCCCTCCGTCCTGCCCGGTGTGCCCAGACTCTGCCCCAGGGGGAGGAGGGGGGCGAGCTACTCCCTGGAGGGTAGTGACCCAGTGCTTGACATCTCAGCAACTATGTTACAAGTAATAATACAAAGAATTCGAAGCAATTAAGTTGCTGAATAAGTTGTGTTTTTCCTGCACAGCCGGCTTTCGGGGTGCGGGGAAGAGCCTGTTAATTAACTCCGGTGTCATAAAGGCTCAGCGTTGGGTGGCTCTGGGGGCCCGGGCTGCCTTACAAAGGATGACACAAGTGTCATATGCATGTACTCTGTTCTTAGTGGAAAATGTTACCAGCCCTATGTAGATGAATTGGGACCCTGAATGAAATGCATGTCTCGATTTATTTTCACGAAAAAAGCAGAAAGCTTGCATCCTTTCTTCCCTGTTTCTTGTTCTTTCCCATCTTCTTCCATCTACACTCTTCCAGTATCACAAGAATGATATGCTTTGGATATTTTAGAGCGTCAATAATATTCAAGTGGCAAAGAATATTTTTCCTGACTTTGTGAATTGAGTGGGCAACCAGCTCTGTTACCCCTATAAACACCCCCCAGCAGAGCAATGCTCCTCAGTTCCTGTCACTGTCTTACTGAGCAATGTTGTAAAGCTTCGTGATGGCTCTGTGGGAGTGTAGAGGAAAAGAGAGGGAGCGACAGTAAAACTAGTAGTGACATTATATAATGTTACGTACTCTAAATCTCTTCCTGCCTAAAGTTAGTTTTGACATGTAGTTTTCCTGCCTGACTTTGATATCACATTGATGTGGTCAAAGGAGACATCCCTCCGGTTGAACCTTTAAGTACATGTTGAACATTTTTGGTCTGATATGCAGAAGAACTGCACTCAGGAAGGTGGCTGATAAATGATGTTTTCTTAGCAGTCAGGAAAGCAGGACTACTGCCACTTCCAGTAGCACACAGTGACAATAAACAAGCTTGATTCCTCAGCTAGAGCAACCAGAGAAAAATGTGCACATCTTGGTGCTTTCTATCAAAACCCTCATTGTGGCAGCTGTCCTTGCTATATATCTCCTTTCAGCATATGGAACAGCTGCTCCTTCTAGCCAGGGCACTGTCCTGTAAAGCATCATGGAATGGTTTGGGTTGGAAGGGACCTTAAAGATGGTCTAGTTCTAACCCCTCACCATGGGCAGGGACACCTTCCACCAGATCAGCCACATCCAACCCAGCCTTGGACACTTCCAGGGGTGGAGGGTCCGTCATGTCAGTTTGTCTTGGACTTCACTATCAGCATTTGAAAAAGGTAAAAATACTTCAGGATATGTTAAATGTCTCCTTGAGAAATGCACGCCAACACTTTCTGAAGTGAGAGAGTGTGTTAGGGCAAAATAAGGAAGCAAAATAAGGTATGTGAGGCTTGGCAGCTACCACGAGGGGAAAATAGTCATAAAAAAGTGTGAGGCAAGAAAAGCGCAGCAGAAAATCCTTTGCTGGGAAACTATGTGGCACATATAACTTGCTAAATGCCTCCTGTCTGTGGCTTTAGCTCCCTATTACAACACCTAGGGGGTTAATAAATTACAAGTGTTAAAGTATACTGTTGCCAACACCACTTAGTGAGCTGCTGGGAAAGAGACCCTGGATTTGGCACTATACTATCCCACATTATGAATAACTCTGAACCTTACAATAAATAGCATAAAGAAATATGGTTTTAAAATATAGTATATAAATTGACAAAAGTTAAAGAGGTGCCTTTTAAGATGGTGTTTCTTCTGCAAAAAGCGGGTTTCATCCAGGTGAAGTCACATGACATTCTCCTGGATTATGCAAAACACACTAAAATTGTGGATTATTGACTTCATGGTGCCTCGTTGTTGATTTTTTTCCTCAGCAGAAAGTTCATTAACATTAAATGTTGGATTCCAAATATTTTTTTACTGAATCTTAATATTTACAGTTTGATCATTTTAGTATTTCATGGTATGGACAAGACAGAAAAATATTTTCTCCCACTTTAAAACATCCCAGTTTCATGAATCCTGAAGTTCATAGTTCACATTGCTTGTGTGACCTTCAAAATACAGACTGCTTGTGTACTTTGCATTTTATTGACAGAAACTGCAGGTTTTATATGTGCTTTTATAGATATGACATTTTAAACGACATTAGTAAGTCAGGTTTTGCAAATGGTTTCGCATCTAAGAACAGAAAATTTTCCACAGTTGAATTTAGGGTGCATTTCCTTATCACAGAAATGTATTATTATTGCTGAGTTCAGCCTTGAACAAACCGAGTTTGTTCCATGTTGCCTTAGCTGGTTTTTATTAGAAATAACCAAGAGTCAATGACTGTGACAATGCAGCAAAATCAAAACTCTATTGAAATTCTTAACGTATTTACCATCTTCAGAATCAGGTTTGTAATCTGAACAGTTACAATGTGCCCTTTTAATCCCTGATTGGCATCTTGATGTCCTTCCGTGGTTTATTCAGTGAGTTTGTCCTCTCTCAGTGGTGCGGCTGGCTGCAATCATAACCCTAATTCAACGCCCTCCTGGTAACCTTGGCCTTGAAGAATGTTTTGTCTCTGCTGTGTTTTCTCCCAGTGGCTGGCTCAGAGCTCTTGTTTCTTCCAGTGCAGGCAGGAACATTAGCACCTGTGTAAGGGATTCCTCCTGGTGCTGTCTTCGCGGCTTTGGCTGTAATTTCAGGAGATGGAAGGAAGGCCAAGCTTATCTATAGTTATGTGGAATAGCAATAGCCTTTCTTCCTCCTATCTTGGCAATGTGTAGAGAAAGTTTAATTATTTACATATCAGGTTGGAATAGGTAACCTTTAGGGAAGGGTGGGTCCGAAATCCATCGGGATTGACACTAGACATTGATCAGTCACAAGGGCAGAGGTTAATTCTGGTTTTACTGTTCAGGGGCTTCAGAGTCATTTCTGTCCAGCACCTCACTGGCCATCTTGGGGAGGTTCAGTTTGTTGAATGCTTTTCTTTCCACACTCTGTAGCACCATCATTCCTGTTAGCTATTATTAGTAGCTCAGGAATTAGTAAACAGAGAAAGACATGAGAGCAAGTGTGTGATGTTAGACAAACATATAGCCATTATTTATGGTAGGTATTTTTGTTGCTTCTATTACTATGCAGAAATGCTAAAATCTCCCAGCTAGTGTTTGGGTCTGAGTGCTCTGAAAGGGCCCAGGGTCAGCTGGCAGCATGAGCTCTGCCCCAGATCTGGTCTTGTCACCAGTGAGGTTCCCTGTACCCTCCCTCTTTCCCTTCCAGTGTATGTCTGCCTGTACAAGGGAGTCACCACAGCAAGGAGAGGCAAGCAGCTTCTCTGCAGAACACAAACATGTGTTTGATAGCAGTGAAGTCCCTGCCTTGGAAACCTATCTTTTCTCTGTGTGCCTCAGCAGTAAGTGGAAATGCTGGTGATAGGAATCAGGGAAGCCAGGCTTTCTCAGTTTGTCTAGGCAGCAGCTTTGGCTATGGGCCTAGCTGGCAACCACTACCATTATCCAGCAGTTGCATGCCTGTGGTTGGCAAATCTGCCTGCTACATTTATATGGTTGCTGAAAGAAGTGGATGTGGAAGATAAGGAGTCCCTGGGAATACAGCTTCCAGCTGAGAACATGCTGTCGAAGCTACCTGCCTGTTCATAATGCCCTTTAGTAACCACTGCATTTACATTTCCCTGCTTCTTGTCATAGCCAAGCTTCAGACATCAAGATCTGCCTGTGTGTTAGGCTAAATCTCTCTTCCAGTACCATTTTAGCAATCTGCACTTCTATTTCATTAAAGGAATTGCTCAGGCCCTCTGCAGCTGTTGTGCTTTGCCAACACCTCCACAGATTAATCCCCTTTAATCCTTTTTCTTTGGCTTCTGATGGCCACCAGTACTGTGATTATCATTATAGATTTTCCAGCAGATTTAATTCTAAGTAGTAAAAAAAGAGTAATGAGTACTTAGAGTTACCTTTCAGCTTTCTACTTTTCCTAAGGGAAATGTATGGTAGCCCCTGGTACTGACAGCCTAACTCCAAACCTCCTCCCAGTCTGGGGACACCCTGGAGATCTTAAGTGCTCTCACAGCCCTTCTCTCCATGAGCCAAAAGGTGGCTGCTGATCTTGTTTCCAGGGGTCTGCACTGCTGGGTGCAGCAAGTTTTCTTCATTTCTCTTGCCCATCCGAGCACAGAGGAGTTTCTTTGCTGTAAAACAATTCAAGGGCATTGCTGGGAGAGCTGAGCTTTGGAGGCAGTACTGAGGCCCATGTAGGAATTAAGCTTGTGTTCCTGCTGGCAGATCTAGGAAGTGGATAAGGCATCCCAGATGCTTGGGCTGAAAAGGAAAAGCCAGTTTTGAAGGCAAAGGAAAATGTTATGTTCTCCAAAACAAAACCTTTGAAGGTGCTGCTTGGCTGGTGCTGTGCATTTGGAAACAGACACATCACAGAAAATGTTTTTTTCTCCTAAATCTGATTTTAAATTCCTAAGAGTTGCCTCTCTTGCAGTGTTGAAGGTATTTTTCAGAGAACTACAGGTCCTAGAGGATAATGTTGAATTCGTGCATTGTGGTTGAGAATTTGTTGCTTGCTTGGTATGTTTAACCAGCAGCTTGATTACAGCTGGTGCCAGCTTCTTAATAAAAACACAGGGATTACCTTTTGTAATGAAGCAAATAATACATGACTGCCATGCAGTGCCAAAGCCTTTGAATGCTTTGGTGGTTTGCAGCTCAAATATTTATATTACTAAAATAAATTGTTTGCCAAACTACAAAACAAAGCAGGGGGAGTGGTGCTTAAATAGGAAAATAGAGGCAAAATCTTTGTCCTATGGTTTGCATACGCCAAGTGTTACGTATGCTTAGGATATTACACAGAGTAGTAGCAATATTAAAACAGCTAATAACACACATGGCTTCCAAGAGCAGTGTAATAAATTAAGTCTGGTTTTGGCCAGTGGGGATTCTTGAACACCTAATAAAAGCTGACTTGAAGCTCTAATAATGTCTCTACGTGTGAATGTCAGTGTGTTTGGAATTACGCAGGGGGTTCAGGAACAGGTAAATGGTGCTGAAGACACAGGCAGGTGCGTGCTCACACACAAACACACTCACCACCACTGCATAAATCTTGGTTATTTAAGAAATGAGGCTAAAAATATCCTTGAATATGAATCCAGGTCAAACATGATGTTGACTGTAAAGTCTAGCGTGATTTTATTGACCTAATGTAGACTTCTGTTTTTGAGAATGACCCAGGGGACACTGAAGGGAAAACATTTTTCCAAGGATTTTACTGCATTAAATTGTTTCCAAAATCAGTTTTTCAAAAGTCTTAAGACACAGAGTTGGGCCAGTGGAGGCTCAAAGGCATAATGTAGGGTGAATTTTCCCTTGAAGCTCAAGGGTGTTATTTGAAGAAAAATCTTAACCAATCTTAGAGGTTGTTTTTGAGCTTTTTACTCAGAATAGTCTTAGGATACAAGCTTTCCTGAAACAGGCCTTTTCATAGAGTTGAAGGGATCTCAAATAAATGCTAATGATAACATGATTTGTGGCTACCACACTCATTTGGGAAACTGTGGCACCCACAACTGGATTACATTATGTGGTAGCTGTGAATATTTTGACACCGTAATTCTTTCAGAACTTAATTTTAGGATTCCAAAATGATTGTGTGCATGTAAGTGCGACCACATGTATAAAACACTATTTGGCACTTAGTCTACTTTATACTTATTTCACCAGTGTCCTTAGGATGCATTTTTAAGCCTCATTTGCACAAGTAATTTGAAGTCCAGAAGCACTTTGGCTTCAGTGCCTGACGTAGACATGCGACATCTGAGTAAACTGCAACTACTTGTTGTACAGTTCTCCTTGGATTTTTTATCTGGCATGTCTTCTTTGCAATAAAGGACACAAAGTAGGACCTCCTAAAGTTCCTCAGAACCACTCCAAACTCTAAAAGATGGGATACTCAAAAAATATTCTGGCTGCTTTCAGTGTTGTTTGCTGCATCTCACCCACAGTTAGTTTTTAATCATTCTCATAAATGATTTACTGTTCCCTTTCTATCATGTTACTTTTTCATTGTTGCCTCCAGCAGGCAAAAAGCTTTCAAAGGGTTCTTTACGGCTTAATGTATTGTTTGTCCTAGATACTTGGCATGACTTATTCAGAAATGTGTAATAAATACACAGCTCCTCTCATTTCTGATTGTTTGCACATCTAAAACGTATCCTTGTACTAGCCCTTGTGAAGAAAATTAACTCTACCCCAGCTGAAACCAGCAGAGACATTCGACAGATGAATGCATGACCAGATGATGGATGAATAGCCTCTTCTAGAAGAAGTTAGGAAGGGTGTGTGGGTGCAGGTGGGATCTTGAAGGTCATGTGTAAATACATGTGAGCTCATTCAAGTATGTGCGGATGCAGCAATTTGTAGCAGTGCATAATGTGCTGGTTTAACTCTCAGACTTTACTTCTGAAGCATCTTTCCTGGTACCAGCTTTGTGCACTTACCCCTGGTTATGGATATAATACTTCTGTCTTCAAAGACAAATGCTTCTAAAAGGTTACTTTTTGTAATCAGATATCCAGTTCTTTTGATTGGTTGAACCTAATGAGGCTAAAGAAAGCCTTTACTTTCCCTGTTGTCTGTTTTTTTCCCTGGTGCACTGAGATGAGAAGTACTGGCACAAGGGGTTTTGATAGTTTAGTCTATCTGCTTTGACAGTAAGTCTCTGTGTGGGTCTGTGTGCTCTGAAGGATGTTTACTAGTAGACAGTTGATAATACTTCTTTTTATTTTATAGATAATGAATTGTGAATCTCAGTGCCACCGCTGCTCCCACAGAGATTTGCAGTAAACAGCTGAGTCATACAGATGAAGCTTGAAATTCCTTCTCTCACAGCTGTGATGGAGTCCCACTGAGTTCCTTTGCAGAGAGTCCTGAGCTAGTGAGTTCTGTTTTTCAGTTCCCTGAAAAACATTTGGGTGGGCAGGAGGGCGAACAGCTTGTCCCCTGCACCTCGTCCAGCTCTGTGCTACCTCTGGTGCTCAGGAGGCATATGCTGGGATGTGTGCAGGCAGATTGCTCACAGCTCACTCACAACCTGGAGCAGCAGGGAATCAGGAAAAGTAGTGGTGGGCTGCCAAATCTCAGCCTGCTGGCCAGGTTGCTTGAAAGTCAGCACAAACCTGCTATAGAGTGAGCCACTCAGGACTTTTTTTACCCTAGCAGAGGTCTTAAAGGCAGCTCTGTAGCTGACTTTGGGTTGTAGCAGATTCACCTGATTTTTACCTGTTTACCTATCGTGCTCCAGATCTGCAAACAGTGTTGTGTTTCCCATACTGGTTCTAACCTAGCTCAGAATCCCTCCTGAGAGACCTTTGGGAGACGTTATGAGTGTTGGGGAGGTCTGTCTGTCTACATCTGTGGACTCTGCACAGGGCTGTTGCACAAAAGGCTGTGCAATGTATTCTTCCAAAGACCTGTTAATGAGAACACATGAATCAAAGGAGAGTCAGTAATCATGGGTTTCCCATAGTGGTCTCTTTCATAACTGATAACTGATGACTTCTTCTCAACAAGTATATAAAAATATCAGATGAAACAAAGAGTCTTAAACCTGTATTCAGGACCAGTTAAGCTTCAGCCATTTGCTCTGACAACTTTTGAAAGCTCATGGATTGCTTGCATGGGAGAGCTGTGCCAGAGCTGAGAAAAGCTGTGTATGTCTCAACTTGTGTTATGTGTCTTTTATCTTGCACATTTCCCACTGGCACTGACTGCATTTAATCTTTTTAGAGGGCCTGTCATTGTGCTGTCCATGCTGCTAAGGCATGGACAGACAGTATTCTGTTCTTAAATCCTGCTTTGAAAATCTCTTCATAATATGTCCGTAGAAGAAATTTCTGGTTTGTTTATTTTGATTTGTCCTTTGGCTGTGGCTGGATGCCCAGTCGTGGGCCAGAATCAAACTGGCTGAGAACCAACACAGGGTAATTTGCAGCTCCTTGTAAGCAACTTCAGTTCATTTTGGCCGTGCCTCTGCAGCATTTCCCAGAGCCAGTCATCTGTGCTTCAGCTGATCGGGGTGCAAGCTGAACTCTGACTTGCCTGGCTGAGCCTGCCAAGAAAAGCATTAGCTAAGCAGAAACAGTGTGTGGCTGGGGGCAAAGGTGAGCATGCATTAAGTATCCACATCTTGATACTAAAAGGATGCAGCTACAATCTAAACAGGGTAAAGGGCACCCGGCAGGCAGACAGCCGCCTGGGGTGACCCAGGAGTGCTCCCCACTTTCCTTGCCGAGAAAGGCCTCTTTGTCTCCCTGCATTAAGCCTGCCCATTTTGAGTGAGATGCAAAACAAATGCAAGAAAGCAAACGGTATGGCCTTGATGACATTCTTCTGTTTCTTGGCATTGGTTTGTTGTGCTTTGAAAGGCCTTGAATGTGTGTATCTCATCCCCGGGCAAAACAGAGATATTTGTGCAGCTGGATTGAAGTTCCCCTCTCCCTTACAGACATTCTAGGGGATGGAGAGGGTGTCTGAATGCTGGGCCACCAGGTGAGAGATAGGATACAGATACTCAAGTTCTTCATCTGTGTTTAGGAAGGAGTGAGGAGCAAAGGTGGGGAGGAGACCTTTAACCATCACCTACCACTTTATCACCAGCTGTTGTCTGCCAGTATTTTTATTGTTTCCCTCTTCCCATTTAGATTACAGTTTGACCAGTGTGACCTGGATTTTCAGACCTTATTTTAAACACAGCTAACGCAAGTCTTGCTTTGGTTGAAGCCCTGCTGTGTCCATGAGTATCTCCCAAAGAGACAGGAGAGTGTTTCTTATCAGTTTTAGAGAGATAGTCTTACCAAAGTTCTTGTACTTCACCTGGATATGTGCAGTTCCTTTTTGTTGTGACAAGGCTTTACCACTTTGATAAATTACTCCTGCCATAGGCTATAGATAACAAGATAAAATAGATTTCACTTCAAGTTACAACTGGTTTTCTTTTCAGACTGTCTTTCGTATCTATTTCTGCACTGACAAAATGGTCAGACTGTGGGCCTTGAAGCTGTAAGGCTGAATGTGAGGGATACCAGTTCTGTGCTTCTCTGAGCTTTGACAGCATTGAAAAATTTGGATATCCATCTTGACTTCCTTAACTACCAAATGCCTGTTTGGCAAAATACTTTTCTTGAATGGCACATCCCATAGCAGTATGCAGCTTGGCACTGTTTGGTGGGGATGTTTTGCAGGAATAGCTTCCTGTTCCTGCAGTGAGTTCAGATCCAGCCAAGATACACGTTTGGTGAGTTAGCAAAGTCCTATAGCAGTCCTGGCTGCTGTTAGTGAAAGGAAATTCTACCAAAGTAAATGTTTATTTCTTTTAGTTGCCCCCTACTTTGGTGTCTGGTAGTGACAACCTCTGAGCCCGTTGTCTTGACAGTAGCTTTGGTCACTTTTGGAAATTTGGGACTATGTGGGCTCAAAACCTCTGCCTTTTTATGAGAAGGCTGAGATAAGCCCCACATCTGAATTTCCTGTGTCTCACACAGGAAAATTCCCATTTCCCATTAACTAAGGAGCTTTAAAAGTTAAACAGCAATTAGACTCTCTTCTTTCTTTGTAACTCTCATGTTCGTTCCCATTTCATCTCCCCAAGGGGAAAACCAAATGTCATTTGCAGTTCACTGCTGTGTATTACGTTTATTGCTCCTGTCTTGCTCTCTTTCAGAGCATGAACCAAACCAACCAACTTCTTATCAGTTTGACAGGCTGTGACTGTTGTCCTGGTGACCGGTGTAGTTGCACTATCATCATGTACAGAAGGCAAAGAAAGAGACGCCTCGACGTGTGGGTGTAGCTGTGCATGCACATGACATGCCAGGAAGTCACTGGGATACGTGAAGATAAGATCCAAGTCTTGGGCTGTGCATGTGAAAGATGAAGCAAAAACAAAACGGAGAAGCATGCGAAGTTAATAGCTGTGAGAGAAGAAATGGGGCTGTGTGTAGGAGTAGCAAATGCTCTGCTCTTCTCAGCATCTGATCTACGTGCCCGTAACTCAGTGCAGGTGTATTTCAGAGATACTTGCCCGCCAGCCTGCTGTCTTTTTCTACCCACTCCATTTCCCCCATTTCTTACTTAGGTTTATGGACATGAGAAAGAATAATGTTAGTAGCGCTTATGAGTCACGTTTTCTATCCAGACACACCATGCTTAACCCATTCATACACATGTCCTTGTACAGCACTGACTCCAGTTCACTAATTACTCACATGAATCAATCAGACTGATTTTTACAGTGCCCTGTCACAGATTATCTCCTAGGTGCTAACAGAAAGCCCTGCTTTGAGCAGCATGTGATCCAAATGGATGCCAAGGAAAAACAGATGGAAAGAGATGGGTAAGGGAGCACAAAGAAATAGTGAGACATCATTACTCAGCACATAGGCAACGGTGTCAGCACACCAGCTGCCTAATGCTTGGGACAGCTTTTGCAGGCTCCGTGGTGTGTTCTTGTTTCAATGTTGGCTGGTTCATGTAAATGTTGTCAGCTTCAGCCATTGAAGAAAATGTGGGATGGAGTAACCTAGATAAAACCTAGGTGAAACAGATCCTGGCTTGTACAGGCTATATGTTATTTAGGGATTAAGAACTTATCCAGGCCTTATCTTTCACCTACAGGTGAAAGGATTGTAGGAAACCTGGCAGTTTCTGTCCTGAGTGGGGACAGCTTTAACCTGCTGGTGTGAAAGTGGGGCACAGCCCAGGGGCTCGAGTTCCATGTGTGGTGCTGTGGTGCTGTAGCTGTGGTTGCTGTGGGGAGGGACTATCTGGTTAATCCCCAACCCAGCTAATCTTCCATAGCTAATTGAGAATTGAATACATTTCATTTATCGTAAAATTTGGGCTTTCTGGACACTCATTACCAAGTTTAACTCCTCAGTCATCAACTGAGTTCTGCACTAGAAGCAAAATCATCTAGAACGAAAGGAAGACATGTGTGATCTGCTGCCTGTCTTGTTTTGGTAGTGTATCTATGCCTCCAGCATTGCCCTTGCCTGGGTTTGCTTATCTGTGACCTCCAGAGGCCTTGCAGCAGATAGGATGCTCTGCTAGACCTGCCAAATCTCTGCTCACATCTGTGTATTCCAAACAGCCTGTGTGGGGGAGCATTTCAGTGGGACACATGGCAGGCAGGAGCTGATGCAGCAGATCTGTCTCCTCCAAGGCAATGCCTCAGGGCAGGCTGTGTTTCAGGGGTGGTCAGCAGGGAGAAGGAATAGGCCTATGAACAACATTAGTTAGACTCTGTGCCAGGACTCCTGGTGAGATGGGCCACATCTTCTGGCTGAAGGATCAGAGTTCTGATGACTAATGAGGACAGGTTTAAATATGTTGTGGGATGGAGCTTCTGTCATGTAAAATTCATGGTGCTAGCACTCCATTCTTAATAAATAATTACCCTCTCTGGAGGAAAACACATCTTCATTTCATGCTTGTAAAAAAACAGAAAGGAAAAAGGGATATTTAAAGAATGAGTCTGATGTGATTTTGAACTTGCTCTCCCAGCAGCTTTGTACTGGAATGACACATGAACATTCCCATGAGGAAAGGTAGAGTGAGGGGAACATCACTTTGGTGAGAGGAGGAGACGTCTGGTGTTTTCTGTTTAGCAGGAATAGAGGAGTTGCATTTCTCGCTTCTACAACACCATCAGCTTCTGGGGTGGCTCTGTGATCTTCAGAGGCATCATGCACAGTGCTGGTGGGACACAGAGCAGGCCTGCACCAGCTCTCCTGTTACAGCACAGCTGATAACCCAGCTTCCATTGCACCTTTCCTTCTGCTTTTTGTTGGCCTTTGACTATTGTCCTGCACTCATTAGTACTTCTTCTGTTACCAAGATCAGACTGTTTTCCTTTGGGCTACTCGTAGCTTTCATGGGTGTTGTGAATACTGAAATTTCTAAGATACTCCTGAAAGTCCTGTGTACCTTGGGCTAGTAAAACATGATTATGTAGTCCTTCCTTTGTAACATGAGTTCTTCCTCTTAAGGGAAGCCAGATAAATGAAGAAGAAGCTATTGTTTGTTGTTGTTGTTACAAAGGGCTCTTGAGCTAAATGGGACTCTGGCACCAACCACCAGCTGCGTAATTTCAGGAGTGTGACTGAAATGGCTGGAAATCTGGTTTTGCTGCTAATGAGTGCAGTGAATAATTGCTGCTTTCAGTTCTTTTTCAAGACAAGATAATAAGATAGAGAATGCATGTGTCAGTGACTGATTAAGTATATGTGGATGAACTGATCCCCTCCAAAATATGGTTACAGAAAATTCAGTGCAACATCACATGCGAGCTATTGCAGGTTATAGGTAGCTGAAGTCATCTATATGTGAGTATTATATGAGGGATGGAAAAAAAAATTGGAAAATTTGGGGTGTAAGAAGCTGTCTTCGTAAGGTTTGTCCCAAACCAGTGGTTTCCCTGGGAGCAATATTAGAAACATGAGGCATATTAATGTTAGATGATGGGGTAGTAAAGCAAAGCTAAGCCTCCAACCAGCTTGTATTAACCAGGCCATTCCAGCTTTCAGAATATGCCCCATGTTCTTAAAAGACCCCTGAGCATCCCAGAGTGTCATTTTTCCTTTCTGTGTCTTAGACTCAGAGTTGAGCTCCCATGCTATGCCATGTGTAACAGGGCCTGTCCTTTCCCTGTTCATTTGTGCTGCTTCTGTTTGCAGGAGGACCTGCTGCTGCCTGCCCTGCAGGGAAGATGTAGTTTGTGTATGTCCATCTGCAGGCTGTACCTGATGCTCTGTGGCAGCATGGTTTTGCTGGAGAAAGAAATGTTATTTAGGGTTTGGAAGGTGAGTTGGATCTGCTCCAGTTATCTTTGCCTGTGCTGCCTCTTTTGAAGTTCTTGTTTCCTTTTGCAGGTACTTGGATGGTACCAGCTGTTACCTGAGGGAGGCAGGATGCTTGGGCAGGGAGCTCAGGCTTGAGATCAATTTCAAAGGACAGATGAAAGTAACTTTAATGAATTTTAGTGTCTGCAATGTGCTGGTGAATTGCCAAAGAGGCACTTGAGACCCCCTTATTCTGGGGTAGCAGCTCTTGGGCAAGAGACAGAGGCACAAAAGGTGTCAGCAAACACCAGACTCTCCCAGCCAGTTCAACCTCTTCCCTTTTTCTGTGGCAGGAGAAGATCATCCCCACGCTTTCATCCTCTCAGCAGCACATTCTGATGTTCCTTGAGCAGCTTTGAAACCAAGAAGCAGAGGTGTTTCCCAGCTGTGCAGAAGCTCTGGACTGGTGGTGGTGCTCTGGGGGAGGTTGACAAAGAGGATTCTATGTGGAACTTCCCTCCTGCTGAGGTGACTCACCCTAGCAACCTTTGCTGGTTCCATTGCACAGTCTGCAGCCCATCATGGCCATGAGCCAGCAGCCATACAGCTGACCCTGTGCCCTCACAGATCATATACATCTGTTTTTTTCATGGGAGTGGAAAGTCAGAAGACCCTTGGGCCTGGAGATGGGTTCCTGACATTTTTTGTTGTGGTTAGTATCTGGAAATCAGGCTGTGGTTCATCTGTTTTGACATATGCATATCAGTGCTGAGCTACTCATTCTGAATCCCTTCTGCTTATGATGAAGAGAATGAGGCAGTGCTGGTGTGCTGCTCGACTGGCCTATTTTAGATATCTGCATTCAGTTGAGAGGAAGGACACTGCCTTTTCCTGTGTATTTCTTCTGCTTATAGAAGCAATTTGGATTATCCACAGAGATGTACACTTCTTCACACTGGCCATGCAGTTAGTGGAAGGGCTCACCTCCTCAGAACTTGAATAGTCTGATGGCTTAAGCACTGGGCACAAACTCTGGATTCCCCAGGCAGGCCAGGTGAAAGCCAGGCAAGTAGAGATCTGGACACAGAAGGTCCTGGCTATAGGGACCCTCTCCCCTGCCTTGTTTTTCTGATGGATATCTGTAAGGGTTGTGACCACTAACCTGCTAAATGAAAAGCTGGTGCAGGATTTTGATTTTGACTTGTTTTGTTTGCACTAAGGAGATAAGAAAAGCCCTCAGAAAATAAACTTGAATCTCTGGACAGGTTGTCTGTTCACTGTTCACTGAACTGGGCTCTCCTGCTGACTTTTGTCTGATTGCTGAGATCTTGGATATATCCTTTCAGGAGTTTTGAAGTTATGCATTTCCTATTATCCATCCAACTCAGCCTGATTCCCCACCTCCCATAATCCCCGGCATCTTTTCTGCTCCATATCCTCATCCCTTGTCACCTGTGTCACTATCTTGCTTTTTCATATTCTCTCTGTGCTCTTGTCTGGTTCCATTTGCTCATTGCTGCCTGTGCTTTGTTTCACTGATGGCCAAGGCATGCAGCCTGCAAGGTCTCTCAGAAGTCTGAATTTGCCTTTTAAAAAGAGGCTCAAGATCTCAGCAACTACCCAAAGAACTAAAAAAACAAACCACCCCAAACAAGAAACAAGACAGACAGGAAAATATACAGTGGATCTTTCTGTGTGCTCATAAATAAAAGTCAGACAATCACAT
Organism: Motacilla alba alba; assembly: GCF_015832195.1. Lineage (NCBI taxonomy): Eukaryota > Metazoa > Chordata > Aves > Passeriformes > Motacillidae > Motacilla > Motacilla alba. The sequence goes on along the minus strand of NC_052020.1, from coordinate 52,136,693 downwards.
GCTTTTCTAAAAATAACACCCTTAGCAAGTGTTATGGTAGGAATAATACTGACCTAGTTTGCTGGTTGCCCACATGCAAAAAAAAAAAAAAAAAAAAAAAAAAAAAAAAAAAAAAAAAAAACTGGTGAGGAAAACCCATTGCCTGACAGAGTATTTGCATTTTTGCATTTGCTGAACCAGATCTGAATTGAGAGGTGGTCAAACAGCTCTTATAGTCTCTGCTTTGGATAATACTCTCGGGCACATGGTGTGACTCTGAAGGATTTCCTGTGCAGGGCCAGAAGCTGGACTCCTTGGAGGGTGATCCTTGTGGGTCCCTTCCAAAATTCCATGATTCTGTGATTCTTAGTGGCCCCTCTGGAGGTTTCAGAGGAGAGGGGCTCAGGAAATGCTCACTGACAGCACAGCCCACAGTCACTTGCCTTCTGTGTGGGCTGGATGTGTAAGTTACACCCTTGTGGTACAGTCAGCGAGTGTCCACATAAGCAGAAATTCTCTCCTGCAGCCTCAGTCTGGGATGTTCATGTCTGGAGAACGGGCAGGATATCTCTGTAATCTGTGGACTGAATTTGTGTATGTGCGTTTAGTTTTCTGTCTTTGTCTGTGGCGCAGATTGAAACACTTTAGTGTTGAAGGAAATGACCCTCGACTGGCCAGCTCCTGCCCGCCCCACAGACTCAGTCTGTGCCCCTGTCCTTGTCCCTGTGGCCAGCACTGCAGCACAGCCCTAGGGCAGGAACTGCACCTTGGGACATATTAGAGAGTCATCCCTGTCTGCCAGCTCCTTCTCATCCCTTCTGAGTGGATATTGTTCAAGTCCTGGCTTGGACCTGGAACTGCTCTCTGTGGGCAGCTCAGCATTAGTGACAACAGTGACAGCTGCCATCAAGGGCTGGTATCAAGGTAGCATCCCTCACAGTGATGGACACCCTTGGATTTCCTGGAAATCACCCTAGGAGATCACTGGTCTTTTGGGTATTATTGGTTAATATGCAAGATTACTGGGATGGGAATGTGCAGAGGCCTGATAGGATCTCAGGGAGATGAGGGCAAAGTGGATCAGCAGCAAAGGCTGGATGAAAAGGTCCTTTCCCCAGGGCTGACCCACCATTCTATCCCCCTGAGCCTACCACTATCTTCACATTACTGAGTGCCACAGGATGTGCTTCCCCTGTGTTGGAGAACTGGCAGAAGGAGGAGTGTCCTGCACGGCTCACCAGCAGGACTTGGCATTGCCTTACTGAGGCCTCCCTAGGTTCTCAGGGGTGATGATGTGCTGAGTCTGCAGCTGGATCCTACCACCACCTGCCAGTGTAGGCTCAGCAGCCCTCTCTGGCCCATTTCCTCCTGGCATGGTGTAAACCAGCAGCCCCTGATCCAGCGCAGCCTCTGAGCTGCTGGGAAGCTGCAGGTGCCTCGGGAGCAGCAAGCTGGCCACCCTGCTGTGTGCTCCTGTCCTCCACTGCCTTGGCACATGGCAGCTTGTCCATGAGCCTGTCTGCCTGGCCTGTCATCTGTGCTGTAAGGAGGGCTGTAGCCCTTTCCAGACTCTGAAATGAGAGCAGAAGTGTGTCAGGGAGTGTTCTCTGGGGATATGGATAAAGTTTTTATGGCAAACGGACGCCGTCATTTTCCCTTAAGATCATATCCTCTTCCTTATTTTTCCCATCTCTCATGATGAGTGATAGATGAATTTCTGACTCTGAGCAGCCTTGATGCTGGGAAATGCTCTCATTCAGGCAGAGAATCTAGGTCAGCTGCTCATAAGAATAGATCAAGCCTTCATTGAATGCAGTGGACAGACCTTCAGTTGGATGGGTTTTCCCCTGGCTTGTTTTGTTCATAGTGAGCTCCAGAAGTTGACAGGCATTTTGTGGACAGCAGCTATAGCATCCTGCCAGCAGGCTCAATGCAAGCATTACTGAATCAGTGCATCATAGGGGAAAATTAATACTGTGAGGTATTAATTGTGATTTTAAATTTTTTTGACCTAAGATAGGGCCCTCAGTAATGAAGATCTGTATCTATGGTCTAGAGGATCTGATTTGCAAGAACATATATAATAAAAATGGAGTTCAAACTTTTTCTCTGATTTCACACCTATAAATAACTGCTCTTACATATGGCATCTAATTGTTTAATTGTATATGCAGATTAGACAGTCATTTACATGCTGTCATTAATGACAGCAACTAATAGCACTGGCAGTTATTTCCAGAAACACATGGTCATGCCAAAGGTTTTAAATATGAGTCAGTACCTGCCATATATCTTAATATCTCTCCCCATCTCTTCCTTTCAAAAATGTTAGAATAAATTAATAATCACAAGGTGCATCTGCTTCTTCTTGGAACCAGTTGCAGAAGATCTGTTGTATAATATATTTTATATAAAATTGCAGTCCATCTTGGAGTTCCTGATTTATCTGGCTGTGATGGCTCCTTGAGACTGGGAAGGAAGAGGAAAGAAAATGCTAATATGTCTTTTCTCCATTTTATTTACGTATGCAGAAGGCGGGGGAAGGCAGTTGCAGACATGAAAGTCTCAGGTCCCTCTAGTATGAAGTGTGATCCATAGACATTTTTATCCAGAAGATATTTAGCAGCTATTTGGCCTTGCTTTTGTGTAGACTAAATTGTTACCCATGGTAAGGTTAATAGGAACCAGGGATAGGGAGTGCCCAGTTCATCTTCTTGTCCTCATCAACCAAATCAGTGCAGTCATCTTTTTCCTGATGTAAAACAGGTTTATGAGCGTGACAGTTTATATTTTTGCTGCCATTTTACATGTTTTGCCCACATGTGTAAAGTACACTGAACTGTGAAGGGTGGGGTAGCAGCCAAGGAGACCTCAGTGAACACACAACCATTACTGGGCTTGGAAGCTCCGCATTAAAACCTTGTGCAGAAAATACCATTATCGACCCCTCTATTCAAACAGACAAGCTCCAAGGCAGCTGCCTGAAAATCCAGCGATTCTGTGCTGTGTCAAGATCAGCTGTGTTAACTTGGTTTGCAGTTTGTGTGATTTTTGCAGTTTTTGTGAGGTTATTGATTCCAAGGCATTTGTTGTCCTGTAGTCATGGAGTGTACAAACACCACGATCCACCACTACTTCCTGCTCACTAAACAGATGTGTACAGTTAAGAGGCTGAATATTCTCTTTGAAACAAAAGGAAATTGTCAGTTACTTAAATCCTGTGTTGCAATGTGGCCTTAATGCTCATTTCTTATTCATTTTCAAGAATGGCTCTTGGCTCTTGACAACCAGTAAATAACAGGTGCAGGAGATCTAAGGTCCTAACAGTGCAGATAATGCGCTTGTTCATGATGGGGAAAAAATAGCCATTCCTTTTTTAATTTGCTCAATAATTTAGAAACATCCTTCCAAGTCACCTAATTTTGGTTCCTTGATGACCACATCTTCCTTCTTTGCAGGGAGAATCTTTCTGTGAGTGATGAAGGAGGCAGAGTGGCAATGAAGGAGGTGGCAGGGGAACAGTGCCAGAGTGCTGACAGTTGGTGCTGTGCAGCTCTCAGGAGCTGGGGACTGTCTCTGGATCTTTATATAGCACTGCCTCTACTCTGCTGAGACGTGGGAGGCATTGGAAAGATGAGATACATCCTGATACTGACAGCAGATGATGCATTACAAATACTCTTCCCTTTCCTGTACCTTGACTTTTCCTGATGCTTCCCTGCCCAGGTTTTGCCCACCTCTTGTTTTCTTGGTATTTTTTTCATTCCTGTAAGACAGGAATGGGTATGAAAATGTTGAAGACCCTCAGGCAGCTTCCACGTCATGAAACAGGGCTGAATTTTCTAGTGCCATTTCTCTTCTAAATGCTTTTCTGGTTTTGGAAGAAAACCCAGTGATGTAGTGTAAATGTTTTATCACCATGTATTTGGGAAGCCTGCTTTATTCAGCCTGAACTGATGTTAATAAAAATTTAATGCTTCTCTTTGTGCTCATGAAGAGTTCCTCCCCAGGGTATTTTTCTGAAGTAGTTTCAGAGGATGATTTGTTTTCTCCTAGGACCCTTTTGGGTGCCTCTTGCTGCAGCAAATCCCTCACTGTAGCTAGCAAGCTGCAGTGCTACGATTGTAAAAATCTTTCAAAACAGACCTTTTAACAGTGTGATTTGGCAACTTGGATATGCTGAGCTTTACCAGGGCTAGTGGCTAAACCAGATTGCTGCTCAGTGTGGAGTGGGAATGGAGTTCTTGCTCAGGTTGTCCAGAAGTGACAACAGGAGACACTTTGTGCTGGGCATTTCTGAAGATTAGGTGTCTATACAAAAGCTGATCTCTTTTCTTCTACCTCCTCTCCTAAATAACCTGTTCAGCCATGAGGATGAGGGCCCTGAGTAGTGTTGTTAATATACCCCACCCCACACTAATAAATGTATTACTATATTGATATATTACTACATTTCATAATTATATGTCAATGTAGTAATATAAGAATACATATTTATTTAAATATATTAATATATCAATATGTCCCACACCATAGCTCCTGTGTCAGTGCAAGGTCATGGGGCATACCTGCCTTAGTTTGTAGCCAGACACACTTGCAGTGAATGTTGAGGGGAGAAACAGTTGAGTTTTGATATTTTGTCAATATTGAAATGTGCCTGGCTCCTGTCAGAGGTCTTGGGGTGTCCTGGCAGCTGATCTGTAGATATGATTTTTAGTCTCCAGATGGTATCTGGCAGATGTGCCTGTGGAGCCATGTCAGTGCACTGGGGGTGAAACACTGAAGACTGGAATCTACACAATCACTGGCCTCTTGTGGCAGCAGAAGAAGCATGTAAATGATGTCATGTGGATTTTCAGTCCCAAATCTCTGCATATGCTGCTCCGTGTAGGCCTGTGGGTACAGATGTGTGTAGGAAGTTTCCTCTGAAGTCGAACTTAAAATTTTTACTGCTGGAAAGAATTGATGCAAAAATGCACAGAAGAATCTTGTTGATCTCAGGCAAGTGAAGAGACTCAAAATTTTAGGCTTATCTGTCCAAATATAGATGGAATATTCATAATACAAATTTTCCCAAAAAAAAAAAAACCTCTGGAAAAAATAATGGATCATCTTGAAATGAGACATGGTAGTGGTTGAGGTAATCACACTAGCAAACAATACCCATGATTAATTTTTTTAAAAGCTCTTTCCATTCCTAGGAGATCAAGCAGCATTTAAGATGTAGATTTCCTCTGGCAAAGCTGCCCTTGGAGTTTTTCTTGGATAACTTTAGATAACTCATGAGATTAGAAACCAAGCTGTTGGGTGACAGCTCTTCAACGGGACCAGACTGGCAGCCTGCAGTGCTGTGGTGTTTTATGTGGCAGAAAACTTTGCTGAGGACTAAGCTGCTACTCTGAAAAGTATTGTTTCAGTCCTCTCTTGCTATGTGGATTAAGATATTCCCAATGCAAGGATTTTTAGGGCCACACCAAACACTTCTATTGCTTGGCTCTCTATAGTTCATCTTTAAAATTTTGGGGATTGTGTGTTTTATTTATTATTACTACTATTGCCATTTTTGTCAAAAGAGGGAGCATCTTCCTTAAAGCAGTGCTTGTTTCATTCTGAAAAGAAAAAAACAGAATTAGGCAAAATCCCCAGGAATTAGCTAAAAATGTTCTAAAGGAACAGCAAAGTAGGTTACTAATTAAGTGAAAATTGAGGTCAGTTCAAAATGGGGTCCTCATAATCACAGGGAAAACAGAGGCAGTGCAAAATTTTATATCACATCCAATGAATGTTATGTTTCAGTGTTCAGGGCAGGGGAAGGAGCAGTCCAATTTTTTTGGGAACTTATCCTTAGGACTTTAGTGTGGCTGCTGAAAATGCTGGGACCATGCATTGTCTCTGTCAACCCATCTGCCTGTCCTCTCCTCATAAACCAAATTCCTCCAGTTTCAGCCAAATCCAGAGAAGAGCAGAAGCTTCAGATTAACTCTTCCAAAATGGGATAAAAATCAGTGGCTGAGCAGAGAAAAGCTACTCAAGCAAACACACTTAGGAAGAGAAAAGAAGATGCTTTCTTCTTTCCTTTTTGCTCCAAAATGTCTGGCATGTTTGGGGTAGCACAGATGTCAGGCAGTGAGAGGTTGCAGCTCGGGGCTGGGAATCACTCTAGGAAAGCAACTCTGTTTCATCTGTTGCTATAGGAGAGGCTGCCCGTATTAAATATTTGTGCTGCTTTATTTGCACGTGCACACAGGTTATCTGGAGAGTACGGGGGATTTGGTGAGCACCAGAGGCAAGGAAACCATGTTTGTGCACCTTCAGACTGCTCTGCCAGGTGGATCCTCTGATATGAAATAAAGGCTGAGTTCAGGCTCTGCTCTCTTCCTCAGCAGAGGCCCTGAAGGACTATTCTCTCCTCAGATGTGTATGTTTATGAAGTAAGGATGAACTATTTTGTGTGATCCACCTTCTCTCAGTTTTGTTAAAACTGGCTTTAAAGCTGGTTAAAACTGACTTACAATCCACTCTTGTGCTTTAGGGCAGGGGATCACATGAATACAGAGATACATGCAACCTCTGGCTGTGTTGTCTTGTTTCCTTAGGAAGTGGAGTTATCCCGAGGAAATAAGAATTAATGTTCGTTTTTCACAGATGATAAACATCTGACTATGCACAATAGGCAAAGTCACCTCTTGCACACAACTGTGATGGCAACGCCAGCTGCAATGTCGAATGTGAGGGGAAGGTACTTGTGTTTCTTTGTTGGTTTGTTTGTTTTGTATCTCTCAAAAAACCCTACCTTGCTTGGAATAGAGACTTGCTCTTCTTTGATTGCTGATGAAATCAAAGGTGCTGTGTGTGAGTGGAGGAACACATTGTCTGACTGCAATATAGCTTCACAGAGTGCTTTGGCATGGATTTATATCCTAGGAAGCCAACATCTTTCTGTGCCATACTCTGCACGTTTTATCATCATAATTAATATTCCTTTCTGCCATGTTTCATGCCTTTGATTCAAAGCGGTGGAAAGCACCAGCATGTTTTGGAAACAAAAGAGGGAGGTGAAAAACCTCTCCAGATACTGCAATCCACCTGCCTCTTAGGACCAAGTGCATTTCACATAACAGATGCTAGTGAACACAAAGTTTCCATTGCCTATGCCTGACTGTGTTCATGTAGTGTCCCTGCAAAGCAAGCAGGGGCATCACTGCATTGCTGGAATTGGAATATGAATGTAATTGGACTCTTGCAAAGTCATTTAATTTGTAGCGCTAATAGTCTGACTTCATCCGATTAGCATGAAGATCAAACACCTATTGTTCAAGTCAGGCACACAATCCACTTGTTATGAAGAGATTTTATCTATATAGGCAGAAGAATTGGGAAATGGCAAGATAAAGAGTTAAGTCAACAGGGAAACAATATAAAAATTTCTACAAGATATTCACTTGTTTAATGAAAAATCCCAAAGACAAAGGAGTTACAGTTTTTCTGAGATAGGAAGACAGAGTCTCAGTGATGTGGGGAGGCTGTGGGCTTTTCTAGGAGCTCCAGGAAATGAGGGAAACTCCTGAATGCTGGGGATGTTCCTAGGAGACAAATTGCTTCTCTTTCACAGTAAGCATAGTAAGGGTCATGGCAGGGAAAATGACCCTGCTAGGAAAATCCCCTCCACTGTGGATAAATGGAGGCATTGAAACACCAGGAAGAAGGAGAGGGCTGGCTTCCAAGAAGTGGCTTTGGAGGAAGAAGAAAGTAATTTGGTACACCTGACAAAAGAGTTTGTTCAGAAGCAGAAGTGTCCTTGTTCTTGATCCTCTGTTCTTCTGGCTTCCTATTGCCCTTCTTTCCTTGGAATAGCTTCCATGGGTGAGCAGCTCAGGAGCCCATGGAAGGAGCAGATAAAACGTGGCTGCGCACCAGTTCCTTTGCCCAAACCAATGGTTTGGACAGCAAACAATCCCCTTTGCATTATGTAAACTCTTTGTGAAAAACCTCTGTTCTAGCTTGATCTCAACATTTTTATGTGAAGGTGTAGCTTCCCTGTGAGCTTTGCCTGTCTCGGCATAACAGCATCCATGGGAGCCCTGTGCTGGATGATGTCCCTGGAGACTCAAATTGTCTCCATGTTTTAACTGCAGAATTTCAGCCTGAGCAGTAACATAGCATTAGAGACAGAGGGGAGAGACCTGTACACCCTGTGCGTGCTGTTAAGGCACACAGGCCCAGAAAACCAGGCTGCTGGTGGCCTCTGGGCAGCTCCCTTGTGCCACGTCCCGTCCTGCAAGAGAGCATTCTCCTCAAAGACAACATCCTTCAACCCAAAGCCATTGTGGGCAGGGGTGCAGAGTGGGTGACAACGGATTGCTGGGGCATCACCTCCTGCTGCTGCTGGGCTCAGGACCTCGGTCAGGCTGACCATCCCCACCCTGCTGTCCCTTCACAGGGTGCTCCTGGCTGCCTGCTGCTGGAGGCCATGGCCTGCTCTGCCTCTGCTTGCCCTGGTTTGTGAGTGAGGGAAGGCAGGACACAGGAGCCATGTGGGTTGTTGGTGCTGGAGGGCTTGGGTGGACTGTGCCCTGAGGCCACTCTCATCCTGGGAGTGCCTGACATTCCCTCGATTGAGTGGGTCAAGTGGTCCACGGAATAAGAGTTGGTCCTAGCCTCAGGATGTCAGTCCATCTCTGCAGTCACTCCCTGCTTTCCACAGGCTTGTATTGTATTCCCTTGAAAGAAGCTTTCTGGGAAAACACAGCAATTCCCACACATCATGCTGCCACAGTTTAGGGCATGATCTGCAATTGTAAGTGTGTTCAAAATCTGTGTACTGCAGGGAGTCTTGCCTTCAGGACTGGCACTTTGACATCTAATTTCCTTTCAGAGAGAAGTCTAGGGAAATGGTTTTTGTTAGAGACAGGCTTGGAAAAATGCTGATGAAGTGAAACATAAACATATTGTGTTGGAATTTTCATGGGAAAATATTGCTGAAGGGTTTTCAGCGTGTCTGGAATGCTTCTCTCAGTACTGACCCTCTTACTCCATTTTGTATTCATATACTGTGCAGCTGTAACATTCCAAATGAAACATTTTACCTTCAGCCAATTTAAAATTAAGGTCAACATGGAATGTGTATAAAGCCTCTCAATTTTCAACTTTATTCAGGAGCTGGGAAAACACTGTATTTTGCAACCTCAGTATTTCCTACTGGCAGCAGCTCAAATGTGTGACCACTGCTGGAATTTCTGTTTCTCTTTCCAAATGAAATGTATTTATTTCCTCCTCCCTATTGTTAGTAATGAATCAAGCAGCTTAGTGATAACATGCTGGTGGAATTAAGCACTGATAAAAGAGCCAGAACAACATAACATTTACTTGGTTTTCGAGAAGGAAACTAGTGGAATTTTACTGTCATGAAAACGTAGAAAATCTTGGAAGAAACTGCAGGCATTAAACTCAGAAATAGGAATTAACATATTTGAAACAATCTAGACGATGTGTGGAAAAAATCACCCCTTTAATTCATACCTCTGAAATCATTGTGGCATAGTGTATGGTTTTGAATACAGCTCGTAATGATTAATACAAGCTGTCTTCAGCTGATGAAAATCCTCAAGTTTTTGATTTAATCTTTATAATAATGGAATGGAGAATTTTGGCCAGTTTGTAATTCTCTTGCAAGAAGGGTGTGGTAAGGACAGCATTTCAACTCCTCTCCAAGTTCTCACAGCAGAGTAGGGACGAAAAAAAAATCTATTTTAAATGCAAGCTCCTGGATTTAAAGGATACTTTCTATGGAGGAATTTTTTCTGTGGTTTATGGTCAGAAGCTTTAGCAGCCCAATATGGACTTCATGCTACGGAGACATACACCTCCTTTTTCTTCCCTTGTGGATATTGGCTGGTGAACTGATCCAAGTGTGCATACATGTATGGACACAGACACACTCATATATGCTGGATTGCTGCAATGACATGCCGTTTATATCCATATGTGTGTTTATAAACTTAAAATAACACATAATAGTGTACATAGTTGCTGGAATACTGCACATTCCAGAAGGCTGAGATCACTCTTATCTCCACTGAATGGTGTTATTAGAACATGGAAACCAACACCCATTCTCTGGGCCTTTACATCCCCAGTGGCTCGCACGAGGCTTGCTGGGAGGTGAGGGAAAACTTGGCTCCAAACCCAGATGTGATCTCCCTGCCAAAGGAAAACTCAGGTGCAGCCTGGGCATGCAGGGTGGGTAGAAAAGGATGTGTGTTTCATAAAAGTTGTAACTAATCAACTCCCTTAAACTGATAGGATTGTCATCAAGATAACTGGCAGTGCAGGGATATTGTAATAGTTTAGAAAATCCCAAAAATCCCCCTGGCTTTCCCCCAGTGGTTGTGGTTAGATTATGCATGAGGTTTTTGACTTTATTTACCCAGAAGAGGGAAGGATTACATAAGAGGCTGGAAGCCTATAAAAGTGTCCTCACTTGGCACAGACAGGATAGCAGGTTAGACTTTTTCAAAGGCAGCTGAAGCCTGCAGCTACGCAGAAAAAAAAAAATAAATCAGAAGAAGAGAGAACTTCCCTGGGAGATCGACACTAAGATTACTTTGCATAGAACTGTTTCTCATGTTTTCTTCTGATAGTATTCCCAGTTGGACAGAAAGCACCTGAATCTGCTTGGATCATGCAGAAGAGAAAGCATTCCTGGGCAGCCTTTGTGGGAGGAGGCAACAGGAAGGGGGAGAAAATGGCTGGGGAAAATGCAAGAATACTGCCCAAGGCCACACATGAGGAGAGAAAGAAGCAGGAGGCAAAAAGGAAAGGGAAATTGAAAACCTTGGCAGGCAAATTGCTGAAGACTGTGGTTGGTGGGAAGGAAATGGTGGAGAAGGCTGGTGCTGAGGATGTGGCAGGGAATTTGCTGAAGAGGCCAAGCGGTAGGAAAGGAGTGGAGAGAGGGACGCCTGCAGGTAACCTTGAAGTTATCTCTGGGTCCAGGCCTGGATCTTCTTTGCTCCTCCCATCCCACAGGCTCTTGTTTTTCATCAGCTTCTGGATTAGGTGCTTTCCACTCTCCTCCTCCCCATCCTTCACCTGAATTCTTGTCCCTTCTGAACCCTACGCTTGCTACTCTGGGCAGTTCTGTACTTCACTTCTTATTTGCTTCACAAATGTTTCTCTTTACTGTTCTTATTTTTATCTCTGCAAAGACTCCTGATGTGTCTTGTGAGAAGGATGATGTATGAGTGGCTGACACCCCAACCATGTGACTGTGCTGCTCCTGCACAGATGGGAGGGGGAGGTGGGTTGCACACAGGCCCGTTGTGCCAATTAAACACTTCCCATGTGTTGCATGCATCGAGGCAGGATGGGTGCAGCTTGTAGGCCCCTCCTGAATTACTTGCCAATTGCTTTGCTGAACATCCTTGCATCGACCCTTCTCCATTTCATGTCATGTTCCTTCCTCCAGTCCTTCTTGATTTAATTCTTACTTCACATATGAGATATTTTCATAGAGGAAAGCTAGGAAGGATATAGGCAAAACACAGTGGAAGTTCATACTCCTTTCATTCTTCACTCTACCCCCTAAGTTTTATCCTGAATTATTTAAGTCCCACTGCTTCTGGCTTTACTTAACTTCCCCTGCATTGTCATCAAGTTCGATTTGTCCTCTGGGCTCTGCTCCAGATACCTTTGGCAAACTTTAACCCTTCGTTGCTCAACCTCGTAATCTATAAAACACATGGAGAAAACCCTGCAGCTCCGTGCATCTGTTGTGAGAGTATCTTTAACTCTTGTTGGCTGACTGGATGTGCTAGGGAAGATACATTGGAAGCAGCCCTGAAAATCTTCTCTCCGAGGGAGCTTGCAGCACTATGGTCCTGCCACGGTTTCTGTAGAGGAGGCAGAGAATTCCTTCCAGGTTTGGCTTTCAGCTGTTGGCTTGTTCAGAAGATGTCCCTTCTTTAATGCTTTTCTTCTGGACGGAAGGTACATTTCTTATGGAAAGATTGTAATTAATGAACCTTTGTTGCTCACATGAGGAGGTGTCTGGAATGATGGCAGAAAGCTGCAGACTAATCTGCAGGCTTGGTTAACCTGGAGGAGAAAGGATGAAAGAAATTTAGAAACAAAAAGAAGTGCTTGCCCTGAGGAAACTGAGAGGTGCTAGTGCTAGACATTAAATGGGCTGATCTTTAGTAGATCCTGAGGAATTCTGGAATAGATATAAACTAGATACTTCATAACTTGGATATTAAAGTGATGGCCCTATAGACAAGTGAACAAACAGCAAGTTGTATTCTTTTTTTATTGCAGAGGAAACCATCTGCAGATTAATTGAGCAAGGAAAATTTTTGGAAGCTTGTGATCAAATTCATAATCTGGAGCATTCTGGAAATGATGGTATGGGAAAGTCTGAATTACTTTATGCACTGCTGGCTGAACGAATGTGGACTGTGGTGGGAGAAGCACTCAGTGGAAATGATAGGATGCTCCTGGAGCCATTGCAGTCAGTGGGGGAATCACTGAAGTGGGAGAAGCAGAAGGAAGCAGAGCGGCTTGGCAACGGCCTAGAGACAGATTCTGTTTCCACCTGGAGCCCAAACTTCTGGAGAAAAGATCTGGAGGAAAAGCTAATGCAGTACATGACCGCCCAGATTCCCCCGTTTGCTTCCTCTACCAACACAGATGAGACTGCACTAATCCAGCACCTGAGTCACCTGGAAAGGACGTTTCTCCCCAGCCTGGAGCACAGAAGTGATGTCTTCAAGGAAGCAGGACTGCTCGTCACCTATGCCCGCTGCTGTCATGCCTCTTTGTGTTCCCACCTTGCCACACTTACTGACAGTAACTGTTTCAGCTTCAGCCAAAGCCTTTTAATTTATGGATGGAGCATTAAAATGTACGAAAGGTATGTCTGAAGGGCATTTTTTCCTACATTTTTCTATATCTCTATTTTTTTATTTCTGAGAACAGTCCCTGCTTCCTGATAACACAGTGGTGATCAGGACTCTTGCTGAGTTTAGGTTTGCCCACTGCCTCTTTTATCTTCTGTGCTCTCAGAACCAGAGCCTTTTTTCATTGCAGTACTGCCTCTTTCTAAATCTTTAATACCAGATTCAGGGGTTCACCTGAGGTGGGCAGGTATTTTTCTGCTGGACTGCTGTTGGACATGCACAGTTTTCTGCTTTATTGAACAATTTCTTTCCTTGTATCAAGCCTTTTTTAACAAGGTCCATAATACTCCAATTACCCCAGAGTAATTTTCCCTGGCCTTTATGTCAGCATGGTGCTCTATGGATTTCTCTTGTTCTGCCCTTGGTCCTTCCACTGCTTTATCTGGCTTGTAGTTTTCCCAGTTGTTTCTGTATTTCCTTCATTAGTGCTCAGATCACAGGAAAAACATGTAACAGATCATTAATTCCCGCTCAAGTCTGGGGAAACAGACATGGCTTTCCTTCTGAAGAGCGGCACATCTGGGGTCCTTTGGCCCAATGTGAATTCAAAGCCTGTGGGTGTCATCAAAGCCTGAAACTTTCTTGTGATTTCTTTTTTTTTTATGGTGGATGGGGAGTTTGATTCTCTGTGTCCGTGGTTTAATTGCTTCAATCTTCTTATGCCTAATAGTTCTCAGCCTTTTTGGATGATTTGATTGCTTTCATCCAAGCCCACAGCTTCTCTGTTCCTTGTATTAATTATACTTATAAACCCTTGATTAGCTCATTAGCAGTTCATCAGGTGGTCTCTTCCCCCAGGCAGCTCCTGAAGGAGGGAAGCTGTGTGGTGGGTACACACTGGCCATCATCAGGCACATGGTAGATGTGGTCAGGAGGCATCCCTTTTACTGCTGCTTTTAAAATGGTAAAAATTTGGAGGAATGGGTTTATTAAATATTGAAATCTTTAATAAAAGTGGAGGTGAAAAATAATGTAATTTAATTATATAAAGAAAAGTCGAATATAGGAAAAAATGTATTATATAAATGCAGAATCCCTTCAGGGAAAAAAAACCCAAACAAGTAAGGCCAGTGACTATATTAGACAGATGGTAGTTAAAAAAGTAGAAATGAGAAGAGCAGAGATGCCCGACTTCAGCATTTGATTTTTTCCTCTCTAAATGCAGTTACAACCCCTATAAAAGCTCATGCATAGATGCAGTTGTCTTGGTATATAGCTGCTTCTTATTCCATTCAGAAAGAGTATGCGACACTTGCAAAGTTGTGCATTCATGCAAGGGTGCTTGGGAGACTCTCCCCCAAGCTTGAGAAGGAATTGAGCAGCAGCAGTGAGGGAAGGGGAGAGGGGAACAAGCAAAAACCTTAACCCGGGCAGCAAATGTGGGGAGAAGGAAAAGAAACAGCACAAAAGAAAAGCTGGCAAAAGGCTGTTGCCAAGATCATCTACTGTGCTGTGGCTGCCCAAGCTTGGCAAACACCGCTGGGTTCTTGCAGGGCACCCTGTGTGCTTAGTGTGAGGCTGTGGTGCCAAGCAGGGGTGCCAGGCGGGCGACGCCGTGGACCCGCGGGAAGCTGCCCCTCTGGCTGAGCTCTTGTTTCTGTACACAGAGGCAGCCAGGCATGTGAGAGACCCGGGCACAGCCCCCAGCACAGCCTTTCCCTTGGTGCACAGTGCCTCGTGTGGATTCTTTTGAAGACTGAGGAAAAGTTACTTGCAATTGCACGGGTAAGAACTCAGGAGTTTTACCCCAATGTGCCGGTTTTATTCCCGTGGTTTTCAATAAAGGGGTGCCCTGGTTAAATACTCAGCTCTGCTCAGGCACGTGTGGGTCCCAAGGTCTCCACCTTTACCGAGTTTCATTGCAGAGCCCAGGTGTGAAGATCCACATTGTCTGCTGCCAAAGGGAGGCTGGCCTGTCCTTGCTCCTTAGCGAGGAAATGCTGGGACTTCTGCAAATCTCTCTTCATCCCATTGCTGTAAATTCAGAGAGCTGCAATCTGCTCTGCTCAGATGAAAGAAAGGGAGACTATGGGTGAAACCCACTTCCTTATTGAGGGCCATTTCAAAATGTTGTCCATCTTCTCTCCATCTCTTAATGATCCCATCGTGTGTGAAGCTGGGGTTTTTGTACAGCCCCTTTGCCTCAGCTGTGCAGGATATTGAGGCTGCTAAGTTTGCCTGCGTGTGGACCCCTCACAGTCCTCTCCAGCCTGTTGGACTGACACTGCTGATGTTAGAGCAATGATTATTTCCAGAGCTCAGCACAAGAAAATGTGCAGCTGGTGCCCACCCAGCAGCCCTCCTCAGAGAATCCTGTCTTGTGATCCCACAGGTGACCCCAGCCCTGCGACTGCAGCATCTCTTTCTTTTCTCAGCAAAGTTCCCTCTTTGAAGAATTCTGTTGAGACATGTGGAATACAAATGAAGCAGGGAAGATGTGCTGTAGCAATGGGGAGTTCCAGAGGAAACCACGTTATTTGGAAAACTCAGCGGGGCCTCTTTTATTCAGCTAAAGCTGAAATGCAACAGCAGGAGTTACCACACTCAGCTCTCTTGCTTTCCATTTCCACCAGCCCCTGGGGAGCAGAGGAGGGGAAATTCCATGGCAAACTGCTGAATCATCCCTGGGAAAGTACTCTAAATTGCAGAGATTTTCCTCAAGAATTATTCCCTGAAGAACAAGAAGGTAGTCACAAACATGGGAGTAGAAGTGCCAGCTGGTGACAATATGCTTAAAGCCTACTGGTTTCAGTGTTTAAGTATCTTTATGGGCTGTTTTTAATCATTATCCTGAGGAAGACCATGTGTTCTCAAGCTCTTTTTTTAGCATTTGTTTCAATGAAGGAAGTGACTTAACTCAGGGTAGTGCCACTGAGGTTATCCTAGAGCAAGTCCCTGAGTCATTGACAAGCCCTCAAAGATGCTGACTAACGGTGATGGGAAATGTAACTTTTTTTTAGTTCCCTCTAGTGTAATAGCTAAAGAATGCTTGCACTTAACCATGGGCTTTCTGTTTTCCTGTGTGCTGAGCAGGAAAACAGCTCAATCTGGTTATGAGCTTTTGTGCCATGCTGCCCTGAGTTTTCATGCCACCTTGGATCCGGAAGCATCACAGCTCTATGTGGTGCTGAGTTGAACAGAAAGAACAGAGCTGGAAGGGCTGGACAGTGTAGCTTCAAACCTAGCCAGCTTGGGAACAACTCCAGATTCAAGCTAATGAGCTTAAGTGGACATAAGCTGACTCCATATGGAAAAATCATGCATGTCTCTTCAGCTCAGTGGCACAGTTTATAAAATCTGCTTTATCCCTCCATTTCTGCTTCTAGGGTAATTCAGCCCTTCATTATGCTAATATACAGGAAGTTGTTATTGAACAAATATCCTGCTGTTATCTCTGAACAATTGTCATATGTTATTGTGTCTAAATCACATGGTGTGTGTTTTGCCACTTCAATGGATGATGAAAAGTTCAGAATGAGAAGATCCTGACCAGAATAAGCCATGGTCTACTTTGCTTATGAATAGCTGGCTTATCTTTAGGTGTGGCAGCCTGATATCTGCGCAAACTAAAAGCACTTTAAACAGACATGAGTGGTGAGAACTGTGAGCATATCTGAAGGTGCTGAGAGCCCAGATGCCACGTGGGGTTCAAAACCACTTTGAAACTCCAGTGTGGGGAACTCAGTCAGCTCTGCATGCAGGCAGCACTCCCCTTAGTCTGGACACACTGGGGGCTGGGGAGCTTTGTACCTTTGGGGTTACAAAGTTGGTGAACTGAAAATACTGAAAATGCTCCTGCCATCATTTGGGTGGCCAGTCTGTCACCTCTGCCCTTGCTGTACTGGGGAATTTGACAAGAGTGCAAGGCAGACCTTCCAGCATGATGCCAGGGCTCATTCTCATGCTCATTTACGCTGACCTGCAAAGGATCACTTGGCTCTGGGTCTTCTCCCCACCATCCCTCTATTTTTTCAAATGGACAGAAGGAGGATTGAGAAGTTTGTGTTCTGCAGTCAGCACAGGTGTACTGACCATCCGTGGATCTGAAGCCTTGCAACATTTTGGTCAGACAGGAAGAAACAAGAAGTGAATTGGGCCTGTTTATTACAGCAGAAGTTTTGGTCCCCTCCACGATGGAGGTTTGGTGCCTGACGTGCTGGTATCACTACAAGAGCTACAGACAAGCAGGCTGTTTCTAACGCAGACACATAATCTGATCCAAAACAACTAAGTGCTGTCCTCAACAAGTTATTAATTGCCTTGCAGTTCCTCACTAAGCCATGCTTTGTCCCATTGTGGGGGGCAGGCTTGAAGTGTTTGTGCAGCTCAGCGGGGATGTGCTATCTCAGCACATAGTGTTCACACATTTGCTCACAGTCAGGTGATGGCACTTGTGAGGAAAGAAATTTTTCTGGGTTGTTTACAACTGCTTATTTGTCTTTGATTAACACTTTTCAGTGAATATGGGAGAGAAGTTGTTTTGAATATACTTTTGATGAAATTCTTCAGCTGACAGCCACAAATTTCCTAATTCATCAGGCAGAAAAGAACAAAGACCAAAATGGGAGATCAGACTTTTTATTCCTTGGAGGAAGATTCAGAAATGAAAGAATAAATAAGCAAGCCAGACTTTTGAGATTAAAGCTTCTATAAAGGTCAGATCATGTTTTAAGCAACAAGCCCTTTCTTTGCAGTGCTAGTTTTGTTTTTACAGCCATTCAAACTAGCATAAGCCAGCCAAGTCTTGGGAAATTTCCCATCGTGCAGCCTCATGGGGCCCATCTCACCATGACAGTAGCTCTAAACACTAACCCTCTCCTCTTTGCACTCACAAGTTCCTGGCTCAAGCAAGGGAATGGTTTTAATTAATGCTGGCTGGTTTCTGTGGATGCTGGTTGGAGAGAGGAAGGGTGGAAAATCTCAGCTACAGTAGCTGGCAGCATGGAGATGTATCTAAGCACTGTTTTGCTGTGTGGGCGCCTTCATTTGAGCTAAGCTAACTAGGGAAGACTCTAGATAACCCAAGCTGACACTGGGATGAAAGAAAGCTGCAAATCATTTAAACTCAAACAAACAATGTAGAACAAAACAGAACAATGTTATTAGGTCAGCTGGAAAATAGCCAGACTTTGGGTTAAATGAGACAGCCAAAAAAATGGAGGCAGAAATTCATCTAGCCCAAATGGATAATGAGAGGCTGGGAAACCTAAGTCATTCTGAGTGCCATTTTATCTGAACTGTACTTTTTGATTTCCTTTTGTCATTTAGAAGGAAGTGGGGAAAACGCTGAAAGAAGCCTTTGATATTGGGAAACCCCCCTGTGCAGACGCTGCAGTCATTGAGGTAAACTGGGGGGGAACTGAAAAGCTCCCAGTCTTTGGGGCAGTCATGTTTTAGCACACAAGCATGTGGGTATTTGGCAAGACCTAGTTTTGCATGTCTCAGTCTAAGCTCAATGTGGTAAAAGCCTGCAGGCTGGCTGCCATACTCAAGCTGGGTCTGTTTGCTCCCAAACCTGTTTTTGCCCTGGGCACACATAAAGAAAAAATACCCCCTTACTAAACTAAGGATAAGCCTGAGCTGATCCAAGCTGATCTGCATTTTCATACACGCTCCTGGATCTTTATGTAACCTTTTGGAAAGTCGTGGTGCGTGTTACCCAGCCTGCTCTGTGTGAGCTCTGCAGAGCGCTTTTATAAAAGCAGGGAGAGCTGCTGAGCCGGGGCAGGGCCCTTGGCTGGCAGTGCAAATGCAGGCAGGCTGCTCCTGCTTGTCCCTGCTGCCCTGGCGGTGCAGGGGGTTCTGCAGAGCACAGCAGAGGCGAGTGCTCCAAGGGCACGGCAGGAGCACACCCTGCTGACTCGTGAGCAGCATGTACTGTGGGCAGAGGGCATGTGGATCACGACCTGCAGAAGGATTAAAATAAATCCTGGAGTTTATATGTGGGCTTAAGTGATGCTGGAGATCAGGGGCATGGCTCTGGGCTGTCATGACTGTATCTTTCTTCTCCACTTCCACCACCCCGGTGGCAGTCCCGTTTCAGGCCCTGAGAGAGGGAAGTAGCTCCATGGTCCTTTGGGATGGCAGAAAACGTCAGGCATTGGAAGCATTGCAGATCAGCAGCAGCTAGTTTTCCTTGTGAGGAGACAATTTTAGCAGGAAAGCACAGGCTTTCCTGGCCCATCTCAGACCCAGGCACCAAATGCAGAGCTCACATCAGGGACTGTTTCCTCCTTGCCTTGCCCTGCACCTGCTGGAGCTATGGAGCAGTGATGTACCTGTGCTAGGATGATGTTTAGCTATCAAGATGGTTTTTTTTTCCTGCTCCTGGCTCACAGTGGAAAGTTTTCTAACAGGAACTAGGACAAAGCATGGTTTGAATCCCATAGTCCTCATATCTGTAACATCTGGCCATGCTTCAGCATGAGTGGATTCACTCCGTTGTGCATGTAACTGAGAGGTTTGAATGCTCTGGGGTGGGTGATGGAAAAGCCTGGATTAATAGGAATGCCTTATGAAATCACCACCTCCTCAATTTTCTCAGGCTGACACTTAAACTTCAGATAGAAAATGATCAACGTGTCATGGAAACTCATCAGCTGTGGTTTTCTTACACTTTGGGGTGGCTTATTTTATCCATCCCCTTTGGGTGAGCTTTTGCATCTGAACAGTGGAAAATCCCATTCATGATGTGAGTCACCCTTTGTCTCTGGCTGATGAGCACTGTGAGGGCACAGCATACGGGTCCATCTGTCTCCTTTTATCCATCTGGCTCTCCTCCCCTTGCAAGCTTTTGTTTCCACGGAGCAACTAATGGGCAGCATTAAGTTGCCACCTGCTCAAGCCTGCCCGATATGGGGTGAATTTTGAGCTGTCTGGCACAGCCCACCTCCTGCGGACACCTGGGCCACCCAGCTGGGGTCAGTGGGGCAGGACATGTGCTCTAGGGTTTAACACACCGAGCTGTGTCACGTGTGAGTGGTGGTGGCCGGGAAGGTGACACCTGCCCTCTTCAGACATCCCATGCAGAGACCCTGGCAGAGGTGCAGGGCGCACAGATAGCTCTGCATAACCTTTTTTAAGTGGCTGCACCCAAATTTATCTGCGAGGGTGAGTCAGGTAGAAGCGCAGATGCTCTGCAGATGGCAGGTCTGTGTATGAGCTGAGCTGCCAGGCTGGATGTGGCCAGCAGAGAACATCTGCAGGGACAGGCTTTTACCCAAGCACGGGCCTGCTGACCACAACAAAAACAGTGGTAGCAAAGGTGTAGGGTCATCAGCATTACAACGGGGCTGATGAAAAATACATTTTTTTCCATGAGGACTCTCAAAACCGAAGCAGAAGTTGGTGCCTGGGGCAGAGGGATTTGCTGCAGGGTGAACAGTGGGATGTATTCCTGTTCACTGCATAGGGAACAAATGACTTTGGCCAGTTCTCTGCTCACACACTGAAATCCACAGATTCTAACAGAGAAGACAGAGGCTGCCAGGCGAATCAGCGAGAGCCTGAGTGAGAAGGTGGAAGCTGAGTGCCTGGAGGAGTGCCTGAGGTTCCTGGAGAGGTAGGAAGGATGCTGTTTTCCTCCTTGGTAACATTCTTAATGTTCAAAAGAAAGAAACCTCAATGAAGCAGCTGGTGATGCTGTTTCCCATTAAGCTGTTACTGGAGAGACAGCACTTCACTTCTGTTTGTGTGCTCAGTGTTTGTTGTTGGACTAAAGCTGAGGGAACAAAGTACATCTGGAGTAGCTGGGACAGGATAGAGCCTTTGGGGGAGGTCTGGAGAGGCTCAGACCTTAAACACACCTGGGAAGAGGGGCAGCCAAGTGTCCAGTGCCCAGGCCTGGCCCTTCCTACCCTGGCTGTGCATCCCAGGCACAGTGCTTTCCATTGGCTCTGTGGCAGGCTGGGGAGCTCTGCTCTGTCCTAGTTCTCATAACAGAATGAATGTCTTCTCATCTGGCCTCTCCCCACTTCCTCTGGCTCCCTTCATCTGCTTTTTGTTCTTGGGTATTTCTCTCCCCATGTATCCCCCCCAGCAGAAAATGCCAGGACTGCAGGTTTAGGTAGTATTTCAGATGGAGATTTGATTTAAGATCCTTGGCCCTCCACATGATGAGAGGAAAGAAATTCCTATAAAATGGAGTTGTGTAGAAGCCCTTTGTGAGACTGAGACTGACAAA
Organism: Motacilla alba alba; assembly: GCF_015832195.1. Classification (NCBI taxonomy): domain Eukaryota; kingdom Metazoa; phylum Chordata; class Aves; order Passeriformes; family Motacillidae; genus Motacilla; species Motacilla alba. The sequence goes on along the minus strand of NC_052020.1, from coordinate 52,115,576 downwards.
GCAGTTCAGAGACCTCGTGGGTTATTCACATACACTGAGATTTTGTTCTGCAGCTTTATTGACAAAGCCTGAGTTGCTTCCCAGAAGGAAGTGTTGCAAATCAACCTTCTGCCTCTTGGTCCCTGGCAAAGGAACCCAGGCAGCTGCAGGGCTCTCCCTGCTGTTCCTGTGTTTTTATTCTCCATCAGCTGGGCAGGACAGAGACTTTGTCATGTTGTAGGGGGGATTGAAACTGTGAGATAAAAAGACAAATAATCCACAGTATTTCCTCAGTGTGCTATTGATGTTAGATGTGTTATGGAGCACACCAGATTAAAGGTGCTTCTTCCTGTTTTAATTTAGCTATGAAGATGAAGTAAGAAGTTTCATCCAGCTTGATGGCTGCCTGCAGATCTGCAGCAGCTTACGAATCCTGGAGAATTGCTGCCTTCTCAGGTTCGAAAACAGAGTCTCATGACATGGGGAGCAAAACGAGTTTTCTGCTGGTCTGATCTCCTTCTGACTCTGGTAGGAGGCCAACCTTGCCTCCAGCTGGGTATGGTCATCCAGCACTGTGCACACCAGCCTTTAAACATGGAAGCCAGCTGCTGTCAGCAAGACTCCTTTAGAGCTGCGATGGCTGCCCCAGCAAGAGGGAGGCTGAGATGGGGGCTGTGACTGTGGCCAGGGCCACGGGGCTGTACTGCCACTTTTTGCCTGCTCCCAGGCCCTGCAGGTGCAGGGGTTGCAGCCATCTCCCCCTTCCTGCACTGAGCAGGAGGCAGGCAGCAGTGCTGTGTCATGTGTGGGGACACTATCCTGGCTAACTCCACTGTGGGTTGTGATATCCTTCCTTGCCCTGGCCTGATCGTCCTCCAGCAGGAAAGCTGCATGAAGGTTATGCTGAGATGTGTGTGCTACTGCACTTGGTAGGTGCAGTCTTGAGTGCTTTGCTGAATGAAACCCCATGGAATATGCCAGGCTCTCCCTGGGGTTGCTAGGAAGGAGGGAAGCAGTAAAGCACAGAAGGGTGGAGGAGGATGTTTGCACCTACAAGCTAATTTCAGAAGCACTTGCAGCATCGGGGAAAACAAGGTTGCTTCTCTTCTTCCTGTGTAAAGTTATCCATTTTGCTGACTCTCTGGAGTCAGCAAAATGTCAAAATCCAACATATGCACAGTGATTACTTGACATCAGAGCCTTGTGTTGAGCCTAGGTAGCTGCTTTGTTTGTTTTATTTGCATGCTGCTGATGCTGGATCCTAGACTGAATACTTATGAGGCTCTTTTATGTAATCCTTCACAGCTTTACTTAGAATGAAGTTGTACACTGAGCCTTTCCAGAATGTAGAATGTCTGGTTTCAAGCTGGTGATAATTTTAACCAGATTTACTGACTGGAAGACTGTTCTGATGGAAGATAATTGTTTGTCTTGTATTTGTAGATTGTCAAAGGCACATGGGATGCTCACCCAGACTCTGTTTGTCAAGGCTGCTTCGTGCTTGCTCATTTTTGAAAATACTAGAATTTTTATTGATCTGATCCCACTAGTGATGGGTACAAGTGGCATTTGCACGCACTGAGCTTTTGTGCCCTTGTGGCAGTGTCTTAAAGAGCACACAGCAGGTCACTGAGCTAGCTTTGGACCTGAGCATGTGTCCATTCAATGACCCAGGCAGCTGTGTTGGTTACAGTAAAAAGAGTTTTGATCTGAGAGAATAGCGTGATTTGATCTGATCAATACTTTCCACATTTATTTTTTTAAACAGAACTGTCTGGCATAAGCTGACATACATTTGCAGTGTCAGCACTGACCAGAATGTTAAGGTAAATGGATTTCTACACAGGATGGAAGATGACATTATGGAGCATTTTCTGCAGACCATCACTATGAAACTCAAGGTATGGAAGACCCATTTTAATTCTGACTATTTGCAGACCATATGGCTGCTGTACGCTTCCCTCTCATGTCCTGATTTGGAAAAGGTGAAGGCATAGTTTGGCCTTCAAGCCTAGTATTCTCCTCTGCCTTGTCAGAATGTGTATATGGACAGCTTTACATTGTCCAGTTTTGGGACCCCAGTTTCACTGTGTTTGCTGTTGTGCTGCCCAGACCCAAAAAAGTTGAATTTCACCTGGTACCTATTAATTCCCAGCAGCTGGGCATCTTCCCAGGATAGTGATAGCTCACAGAGCCCAGGGCTGTGCTGGGTAGTCTGGATGTAGAGAAGGCTGACCAGAAATATGTCCCTCCCTTGAGATAAAGTCCCCTCCTTTCACACTTTCTAGTATCAGTCTATTAGCCCAGGCACCTTTCACCCTTGTGTCTGGTAAACCCAGAATTCCAGGCTCATGGCAGTGTGTGATCCTGTGCACTTCCCTGGGAAGCTCCCCTGAGCATCTTCAGCCTCATTGCACAGGCTCCCTCGGGCACGCTGGAGGCAGCAAAAGGAAAATGACAAGAGAAACTCTGGCTACACTGTGCAGTTTTGGCCTCCAGAGCTCATTGGCAGCCTGTCCCATGGGCCCACACATCTGTGTGGGAATTGGGGATGGTTCTGACAGAGCACCAGCAACCCTGAGGGGGAACAGGAGGCCCAGGGCCCGGGTTTTCAGTCTTCCAGATTTGGGCTTAAGAACTTAGTACATCCTTCCTGAGTTGGAATTGTTTCCTTCTTTCATGTTTTGATTTTCTTTGAAATAAAAACACAGGATGCTGCAGTTTGTAGAGAAGTCTTTTTCCAAGAGCAGAAAGAGCAAAGACACAATAATCTGTGTCTGTTGTTTGTTTGGTGTCTCTACATGTGCACCCTTTGACTCTGTCTGTTTCTTTTCCTCAGGGAACACTGAAGGACCACTTCAAAAAGTGTGATAGTGGTTTTGACCACATCCTTGAGTCCTTAAAGCAAAACTTTTTGACCTTTGGGAAGAAAAAAACAGATATATATGAGGTAAGAAATAAGTAAGAAAGTGAGAACAATATGTTACTCAGGAAATCATCTTACCAGAAAGCTGGAGAGGGATTTTTTTTCCAAGGGCATGTAGTAAAAGGACAAGGGGGAATGGATTAAAACTAAAAGAGAATAGGTTTACACTAGATTTTAGGAGGAAGTTCTTTGCTGTGGGAATGTTGAGGTGCTGGAAGAAGTTGCCCGGAGAAGCTGAGGATGCCTCATCTCTGGAAGTGTTCAAGGCCATGTTGGGTACTGAGCAACCCATTCTGGTGGAAGGTGTCCCTGCCCATGGCAGGGGGGTTTGGACTAGATGATCTTTAAGGTATCTTCCAATCCAAACCATTCAGTTCTGTGAAATCACTAAAACTAGTAATTGAACATTTGGATGGCACAGTACCAGAAAATTAATCTAAACTGCAGTTTTCCCTGTAGTCAAATGGACTTTTAAGTATCTAGTGGTCTCAGTCCAGTACCTCTATCCACCAGGGTTGAGTAGTGACAGCTGGGACCTTTCTGTAATTTCAGCAGAGAAACCGACAAATGAAGAAATGTGGAAACTGAATGTACCTCCCAAATACAGAGGGGAATGTTGGGCTCCCTCCTCTCCCACCATTGCCCCAACACCATCATATTGGAAATCTTTTCAGCTTCTAATGTGTTTTGACCTTATTTGTAAGGATTATTGATCCCTTTGATGTAGAGTGGACACAGAGGAGTGAAAAGTCCAAATTCTTAAGGGACACAGCATCTCATGCAGAGTAATTGGCAAACAACCTCACAAAGTACCCAAGTTTTTCACCTTTACATTAGCCTAAACAACTTGTGTAGGATCTTACAGCACCCTTGAGTCTATCTTCAGCAATGAGGTTGGTACCTGGGGAAACCTCTGCAGGCTGGATTTGCTGCTGCTACATGTGCCACGTGTCCTCCTAAGCACGGGACTCCCAGGTCTGCAGACTCTTTGTCAGTGATGATTTAAATTAACATTTTGCAATATGGAAAAAGTAATGGAAGAGAAAAAAAAGTAGGATCTATTCTGCTGTTGTTCAAAGCCTGTCACTGGACATTATGTCACATTAGTGCTGGGGCAAGCAGCAACTCAGTGGTGAATCGCTGTGCCAGAGCTCTCTGTCTCTTGCTTTGTCTGTTTTGGACAGAGCTGAGGATTTCCTGTACCTTTGGACTGCAGCCTAACCCTGCTCTGATTTCAATTGCTAACAAAGTGTGGTTTCTGTGCAGCAGCCCACCCCGCAGCAGAAACACTCACTGTCCCTGTCAGGCACTGCAGAGCCTCTGCACTGGGGTTCCTCAGCAGGAAGTGAGAGCTAAGAGGGAGTTGCCCAGGTGACTTCTCTGTGCCCAGCCACAACTGTGTGCCCAAGGGCCCTGTGTCAAGTGTAGATGCTCGAGGGAGGCTGCATCTGGCTGTGTCTGCAGCCCAAGATCTCCCCAGGTGATGTATTTGTTAGCCAAGCCCAGAGTCGCTGCAGCTCTGGAGTGTGAGTGACCTCTGGCTCAGCTAACTGGTCCCATTGCTTTTGATTTGATGTCTCCACACTTACCATCAAGGTTTGTGATCCACATGCTGCTTGCAGATAGTCCAAGTGCTAGATCAAGCATTTTAAATTAATACTTAAGCAAAGAGTTGGGACAGCCATCTCCATGGGCAGAATATCTGCTGTCTGCCCTGGCACGGGTGTGGCTGAGCCTTGCTTGGTGCAGGGAAGTTAATCTGGCTATCTTTGCTCTGGAACAGGCCCTCGTCAAGGCTGTCAATGCCATCATTATTACAGAATACATGCAGGCCCTCCTGACCACTCCCAGGAAACCATCTGCTATGCAGAGGAGGAGGATTGTCAACAAGATAGAAGAAGATCATAGGATGATGCAAACCATCTTTAAAGAGTGCTTAGTAAGTCTTTGATATGGTTACAGTTTTGCACTTTGTCATAGAGCGGTACCAGCAGAGGGAGAGACTCTGAAAGCTACAAAAAAGCTTAAGGTTTTTACCACAGGGGTATCAAGCTTCACTGAAGTGACATTCAGATGTGCTGACAGCCCTTCTGATCTGTCAGGAGCTGTTAGTTCTTGGTTTTGAAATGTGTGACTGGAAGATGCAACTTTTGCACTGCTGCCACTGACACAAGAATGAGATGCGCTCCTCTGAGCTGGTGAGACAGCTCCAAAGCTGCCAGCTCCCCCCATCAGGCCTCTGGTACCTGGCATGGGGTGGCAGTGCTTACCCTTGAGCCTCTGGAGTGATGAAGCAAACAGGCTGCTCCACACCTCCACCTGCTCTGTGGATTGCCCTGTAAGGCTGCTCCTCCCTGGACCTGGGGTGTGCATTGCCACCCCTCTGTCGAGCCTCCTCCCTCCCCACAGGCCCAGCCCAGCCCCCCAGAGCTGGGATGATGACTGCCTGAGCCATTTCCCTGTGCTGTGGCATTTCCTCATGGCAAAAACATGCTGATGCTGTTGTGGTTGCTGAAGGTTGTGGGGAGGAACGAGTCTTCCTGCAGGGGTAAACACCTCACACCATTAGGAAGTGAAGGCACATTGCAGAAGATTGGGTGTAAAAGCAGAGCCACACCTCTGAAGAAAACTTGTGCAGAAGTGCTTGTTCTGATATGCAGAAACAACTTTAGAAGCTTTAAAAAGTCTCACCTCATAATCTGGTGTAATTGGCAGTGCTGCACGCAGCACCTGCGAGTGCCACCAGGCTGTCACATGAGTCCCTTGGTTACCCAAGGGCCAGGATTGCACTGGCAGGAGTGTCCCCTCCTTCAGCTGGTTCAGCTGGAGAATCACTGCTGTGCAATGTCCCTGGCATGGCTCATTAGCAGAGGCAGGCTGAGAGTGCCCAGGCATGGTCTTCATAAGGGGCTGGGCTGAGCAGCACAGCAGTGGTTGCAAAGTCAGTTTGGAAACAGGACTCAGATGTGACAGCACATAAACCCGCTTGGCTACACTGGTTTTAATGATTTCACAAGTGCTGAGTCATTCTCACAACTTGCCTATTTAAGTGCTAGGGACTGAAAATCTCTTTTCTCACAGATGAGTCCCTTGCAAGATATATGTCAACAACTGTTACCTTGTCCAGTGAATAAAATGAAATAAAAATGATTGTCCGTAGGCTTCTCTAAATCCTCTCAGACTCATTATAATGAATGCATTAGATTCATAGCAGAAAGCTGGAAGCTTCCAGTGCTTTTAGCTGAAGACCCACCTCTCTCGGAGTGATCGATCACAGATGAATTAATGCTTTCAGCAATTGAGACATGGAGAATAGCAGGAAGGTTCTCTAATCTTAACTCTGAAGTTTACCAGAAATGCTGTGCTCAGCATCAGCTTTGGATGTAACGTGCATGGAGCAGTGCAAAGGAAAAAGAGGAAATCTAATTATCTATTAAAACCCTACATTAAGCTTGGGTGAAAAAAGGCTGCATCTGGTTAGAACATTTTCCCCAGTGTCCCCACTTTCTTGCTTGATGTGAGAGCACTGAAAGCCTTGAAGGTGAAATGCACAAGAGATTTGCAGGGGACAGCCTGCTCCTTAGTCATGAGGCTCAGGGTTATGCATGCCAAATATGAACTCTGCTGCAGACTGAATTTATCGTGCAGTTGTTGCACAGGCTGCACCTGCTCCCTGCCCTGCTCTGCCCTCTCTTTGGGCTCTTCCTTCCCCTCTGCTCTCAAAACACATTAGGAAATACCTTGCTTCTCTCCTAAGAGCAGTATGTGTCAAAGGCACTTAAACACTGCTGACAAAACACCTCTTTTTTTTCCCCTTAGACTGCAGGCTGTTTACCTCTGACCTTGCCTGCCTATGTAGTGCTTAACTAAATCTGACGCCTTCAAATTAATTAGCATTTTGTAATAGTGAGCTTGCCAAGTATGAAGCTGTACAGTACCAGTGCCTCAGGAGCTGAGTACAGCTTGTGCACTGAGCAGAGCTAGACATGCTGCGTGCCTGCAGTGCAGGGGGAGAGGGGGAAGGCTGTCTTCAAATATTATTATTATTTTTAATTTATGTTCATCACAGAGGTGCCACATGGAGAATGTGACCTGCTGTTTCTAATGCCCCCTGCAGATCAGGGGAACCTGGGCTTCTCCTGCCCCAGTTTGGCAGCCCGTTCTCCAGGTTTGCTTTGTCACAGAGTCTCTGTTGACGTGGTGGCATCAATAATTCAGGGAAGCAATTAAATTGCATTACTGCACTGATGAAAAATGTGAGCAAGACCTGAAGCTCTCTTCCTGGTGGTTCATCTGCATCCTGCTTCTCCAGCTCTGCTAAAAATGCTGTGTGTTTTCTGATGAGACTTTTTTCTCCTGTGTGCTCCAGATTAGAGGGAGATCATCATGTGCAACATCTACCAATCATGTCTGTTTTTCACTTTTTTTTCTATTAGAGGATCTGTGTTCTCTCATCCTCTCCCTAAGGCTGCTTTTCTGTCCCTGGGCTTGCTTTGGGGTGGCAGAAATGCCAGCATGTTTGGCCAACAAAGCTTGTTTTCACACAGGTCAAGCACAGGGCTGTGCTTACCTCCAGAAGCAAACCACCTCCCACGAGGTGAAATGGCCTTGACAGGAAAGGCAGTTTAGGGAAAAATGAGGTACATTTGCCAGCTTTGCCAAAGGAAGTGCAGGAGGGGATTCTGCACTGCTGAAGATGGCTGCCCAGCCACCCTGGAAGCAGTCTGTGACTGCTCCCCAGGTTCTTTTCTGCTACCCTGGGGGAAAATCAGACTTCTATACGTGCACTTCTATACATACTCCTGCAAAGCTCCTAACCCATATGGAGACATCCCCAGTCTGACACGAGTCTAGCTCCTAATGCGCTGTGCCATTTCTCCTGCCCTGAACACACCATTGCTTTTCTCCCCAGGGTCCTGCAGCTGGTTCTCTCAAGGATCCCATAAAAGCAATTTTAGAGCTTGTTCAAACTTCTGATCCTGAGGGGATGAAAATAGCACTTCTGCCCATTCTAAAAGAATTTCCTGACCTCAGGTAACATCTTTGGTTGATTTGAACTTCTGTACTTTCTTACATGATTACTTGAAACCAGAAGACCGACAGCAGTATTAGTCCTGTAATGCTTTTGCAGTGTGTTGGGCCAGACACAGTGACCCTTTGAATGTATTCACTGGTGCCTGGTTTATATCCTTGTCAGACACGAACTGCTGAAGTTGAGATGTCCTTCTGTAAAGGTGGAGGATGGATGAAATTGCTGTCAACAAAGCAGAAATGCTATGGAAAAGTACTACCTTAATGCAGAACTTACAGGAGCATATGTGTCAAATGTAGGTTTCAAGAACATCCTTAATTTGGGCATTTCATAACTTCCAAACACTTGGCTTTTGGCTTCAACACTTCACCAAACCTTATATAAATATTTTCAGAAGTTTCTAGGTGTATTCAGCAAGAATATACATTGTATTTCTTACAGAAAATTTAACAGAATTGAAACACAGGTTTTTCCAAAGCCTGTGGTTTACTGCATCTGTCTTTTGCTCGGATGTGCTGTGCCTGTGTTTTTCCAACTTAACATGATTGCAGTGTAAAGCTCTCTATCACAGGATGTTGTGAAGGCCAAAAGTGTGAATACCTTCAAATATGGGGCAGGCAATTTGTGGCAGATAATTACTTCAGTGCCTATTCAACATGACAGTCATCATATAAATCTGCAGCAAGGGAAGTCTCTGGACTTCTGTAGGAAGGACTGCTACAGGCAAAGAAAAAAAAAAAAGAAAGACAAAGAGATTATGTTGTGCTTCATCTGGTTTCTTACTTTTTTTTTTTTTTTTTTTTTTTACTTTACTACTTTTGAAGGTGATATTGAGCTAAAAAGCTCCTTATCTGATACAGCACAGCAATGACACATATGCATATACATAGTATAAGAAGTGGGTATAGAAAGTTCTCAGAAGACCCAGATCTCAGAGGAGGTCATCCTGGTGCGAGTGGATGAATTGTTCTTGACTACAACAGATTTCTCTGTTTCAAACTGTTTGGCTTGGATCTATTTGCCTCCTATCCAATACAGTATTTCCCTGCTCAGGGGAACAGTGCTCTGTAGAACACAAATCTTGTAACCTTCCAGATGAACAGGAATTAGCTCCATTTGAGGGGAGAAAAGATATAAAAAATGCCTCCAAATGGTCAAATACAGAGTTATCTGAAACCTATTATGATAGATACAGCTCTTTTTCTAGGAATAACCTAAGCTGAACATTTTCAATACTTCAGAGGGATGCTGAGTGCTCTGGGCTTAGGACTCATGAGATCAGTCCTATCCCACACAGCTCTTGGGATATGGCTTCCTCCTTAGATAGCTAGAAGGTGTCAAAAAGCAGCTTCCGATCTTTGGTCTGGTCCAACAAAACTGAGGGATAGAAAACAACTTTTTTTTTTTTTTTCCCCTTGACTCATTCACTTACTGTCCTCTTGTCCTTTTGGAAAGGAAGGAACATCTGAGTGCAGTGCTGGACATCAAAAATTCGCTCAGCCGAGAAGACAGAGCTGCTCTCTTGAAGGCATTTCATGATAATTGCAGGGAATCAGAAACAGAAGCAAACTTGCTTTTTGCAGATATAGAAGTAAAACCTAGAAAATGCGGAATCTGTGGCTGCCTCTGCTGTTAGCAAAGGTGGGTGTGTGTGAGTGTGCTTGTGTGTAACGTGTATCTGCCCAGGCACACTTCTTACAGGGAGGTGGAGCTGTAGCCTCACCTCCCCAAAGCCCTCATTGCTCCATGCACTGGCTCTACTTCCCTCTCTCCGCCTGCAGACTTCCACACCCTGGAGGATCTTGTTGTAGGCAGTGCAGGGTGCTGAATACTTAGATGAGTGATTCAGGTTACAGCAGGGACAAAGGGGAAGACAGGGCTGGCTCTTCCTCCCCATTTTTCACTCCTGTCTGTGTGTCCCTGCAGCAAGGTCTCTCTGCAGCATTCCCTCCCTCCCAGCTCTTGCCTCTGCCTGGGCATGGTTTCCCAGGCAGGTGCTGTTGCCTCCTAGCAGGACAAGCCAAGGAGGAACCTCTCAGTGATCCTCCTGCTTCTCTGGTGCTGAGGGGAGGGATATGTGAGCCCACCACTGCCTCCTCCATGACAGCTACATTAATTAAACCAGGCTTGGCCCCATTTAAATGACTGTGCTGTGAGAACCAGAGGCAAGTGTGCCCATTGTGTGATGGCAGAAACAGCAGTTGATGGCAGAAGGGAGGAGGGTTAAAAACAGAGGGATGACTGTCACTGCAAGGAGTTAAATCCAATGGTGAGATTGCCAAGACTCGTTTGGGGTACTTGCAGTCAACTTTCAGTCTCCCAAGGGACTCCTTCATAATCAAAATTGGGTGCTTTTTTTTTTTGGGGGGGGGGGGGGGGGGGGCTAAGTTGCAGCAGATTTCAAAGCTAAGCAGTTCCTCACCAATTTAAAATACTGCTTAGTGGAAAATATGCAGCTATTTTCTTCACTTGAAATAACTGACAATTTCTTGTTAGTCCAAAATTATCCAGCTCCAGCTCAGAGGTGGAGAATTTTGTTTTATGTTGGCCAGGTCAGAACCCTCAGCCATGAGAAATAGTCCTGCTCAGTCAATAACTACAGATTGTCAGCAGTTACCTTCTGTTGCATAAGCTGACTAGACTGACGTTTAGAAGCACAGTCCCTTTCCTCCTCCCCTCTCAGGTGTCACTATTTATTTATAGTTACTCATGTTAGCAGATCAGGGGTGAGGTATGCAGGACTCTGCCCTCCAGGCACAGGCAGACAGCAGGCTGCCCTGGTAGCAGGGAGAGAAAGCAAGAGAAACAATTAATAAGCACAAAAGCTTCCCCTCCTAATGAAAACTGATTCTGATATAGTGAACTGGCTGTCAGCCACCCATGTTTATACCCTGCTTTAAAGAAATTACCCATAGTGTCACTTTTGTTTTAGTTAAGGTATCGAGGAACAAGTTTTTAAAGCATTGTAAGTCCCTGAATCTCCTGTTTGCTGAAATTCTCTGGGTAAATAGGCTCCCAAATCCCAGCAGACCCAGCTGAGTCAGCAGTGTGGTGGACACACATGCCTAGCACAGTTTGGTGGCCTCACTCAAGTTCAGGGGCATCAGTAAAGGTGAAATCAGTTATGAGATGTGCCACCTTCCTCCTTCCGTCCCAGCCCTGTGATTTTGCCGCCATGCTCTGGAGTGTGACCTGTAGGCTCTCTGAGAATCAGCTGCTTCCTCCTAGTCAGAAACACATTTCTCCCTCCTGTATATGGAGGTGGCAGGACTTTGGAAGAACACAGGTTTTGGCTGTTTCATGTTAGCATGAAATGTCCTTCCAGAAGAGGAGTGAGAAGGTTTGGCTGGGGAGGGCAGGCAGCAGTGGGGGTGCTGCCCATGGATCGCTTAGCCCAGGAAGTGGAGGATTTCAGCAGGTAAGTGTGGCTACAGCTTCATGCAAGAGTGTGCACAGGAGGGATGTTTCTGCTGTTTGACTCTTGCACATGTTCTGACGAGTGCTATTTAATTACCCAGCTTTTTTTTTGCCTTCCCTCAGGCCTGCTGGGAGAAACATGAGGCCTTGCTCTGCTGTGCCAGCGTCTGCAACCACAACTCCTTGAAAGCTTCTCATGCAGATGGATGCATGGAGAAGCCTTTCAGCCACGGAAGAAAAAATTTCTGCGCTTTTGCAGGAAAACCATGAGGCTCAAATCCTAATCTTAAATGTAAAGTCCAGGAGGAAGATGAATGAGATATGGTTGAAAGACATTTCTTCCAAATTTCCTAGAGATTGCCATTCAGCTAAGTCCTGGTGGTTATTCCCAGGATGTGGCAAGTGTGGAGGAGGGTTTCCCCTCACTGAATTCCTCTCTGAATTCCTCCTTTGTTCCATGAAATCTCCAATGAAACCAGGGACTGCTGCACCACATGGTGTCCCAGCACGGCAACTTCCCGAGGGATCCAAGACCTCTGTTAGGGAATATTGCCTGGCTGATTGTGCTGGCAATGCCTGCAGGTCTGGGCACCTCAGTTTACTCCCCAAAGCCTGGCCTGCACCACGAAGGTGCAGACAGAGCTGCCTCTTCCCTCTCTTGTGAAGGCTGTGACCTTCTTTTGGGGCAGCCTGCCATGGTGAGGTGTGGGACGGGGAGCTCTTCCTGTATGAGTTTTACAGCTGGCTCAGGAGCATAGTCTTGCATTAATTTTTATACCTCAGTTACTGGAAATTTCCTCTTGGAGAGAGAGGAGAAAACCTCATGGGAAGCAGGCAGTAAAAGGAGCTGTTTGTCCCAGCCTCTGGGCAAGGTCTCTGCTAGTTTTCAGATGTAAATAGGCAGTTCTGAAGGAAAAACACTGATTTTTCTTCCTGGTTATCTATGGACTGGTCACAGGCCACAAGCGGGATGTGCTTCAAGGCCCTCCTTTGGTATTGTATGAATATAGGCCATTACTGCTCCCCTTTGACACCACAACCAAGCAAGAAACTCTACCTCAGATGCACCAGTGCTTTTCTGAGCAGCCATTCCCCCTCAAGTCTGCTACCCTAACAAGGAGAAGGAAATTTCTGCATAACCTGTCAATGTGTGTAGCAGGGGACATGTCATGCCCTGGTACCGTGGGAAATGCAGACCCATCTGGGTGCTGCCACATTCTACAGTGGTGTGCCATCACCCCAGGGACTCAGGTGCCCCATCCCAAAGCCCTCAGTGCAGATGGGGTCCTGTGAGCTGGAAAGGAGCCAGGGCAGATTTGTAATTGTCATTAGCTTTGTTCCTGGTGCTGTGCTGAGTGCAGGGTGAGTGTCTGAGGAGAAGAAACAGGTTGCTTCCATCTCCATGGAGTCCTCTGTGTGCTTTCAGGGCACCAGGAGACCTTGGCTCTGTTACACTTCGTCCCTCTTGTCACTGAAGGGCAGTGAGAGCATCCCATGGCCTGCCTGGCCTTCCTGACTGCCCGGCTGCTCAAAAGGCCAGTGTTGGTATCCCTAACATTTCATAGCCATCCATTGTGGCTTCAGTGAGACCTTCTGTGGGATATGGGAAGGCTGGGGAATCTGGGGGAGCTGCAACCTGGCTGGGTGGGCATGGGTTGGGCTGTGGGGCTGGATGAGCACCTGCTTTCTGAAGGTTGTCAGCCCTGCCAGGCACTGTGGGCCAGCCACCCTCCCCTCCTGCTGAATTGCACATTTTTGCAAGGATGGGAAGGGATGTCAGACCTGGATGACAGACCCTATTGTGATGGCAAGGTCAGGGTCAGCCTCTGCCAATGGGGATTTCAAGCAACAAGCCTTCTAGAGAAAATAAATAAAACCCTCCCTGACATTTCCATCACTGTTGGGCTAAAAATAATCCTTCAGCATGTGGACAGCTCTGGCCATGCACATGTCAATGCCGATGTCTGTCTGTGCTGTTTGACATCTTCAGCCAGCCAAGGGTGTGTTCTGCTTAGAATCAGCAGCTGGGAGCCCTGAGGGGCACCAGGCTTGCCATTGCTGTGTGCAGATCAATGAGGTTTTGTAGCAGCAAGTTTTTGCACCATGTGTGAAACATCCACTCATGGAGAGACCAAATAAAGACTTGAGTTTGTCCATGATGTTTAATGACATTTTCCAGAGCCAGAGGGCCCAGGGATGTTGGCTAGGGGTGATGGGGAGAGGCCGGCTGATGTGGAGGAAGATGGTGTGGGAGGGATGTCCTTGGGTACCCAGAAGTCACCTGCGGAGAGCAGATGGTGTGTGGGGAGAAGCCCTGGAGGGGAGGCAGTAGCAAGGGAATGCTGGGTCACTCCCTAGGACTGTCTGAGGTGATCAGGGAGGGAAGGAGAGGCTACAGGGAAGGAGGATGAGGGATTTGGCTTGTTTGATGGAGTGGATGAGGGGTTTTAACCCACTTGATTGTGTGACCTGAACTTCCCAAGTGATCCAGCCTCCTCCTTTCTAGCTTTCACCCTAACCTGGGGTTAAAGCGCTTGTGTGGGATTTGTGCCACTCTCTGAAGAGGGCTGGGAATCAGGGTCACACTCAGGATCCTCCTGTAGGATTATCTTGTGGCCTTGGGATGTGGGCTGGGACAGCCATGCCATTGCCACCAGCCTGCCAGCGCCACCATGGAGTTGTGCTATGTATGTCCCACTTGGCCTTTCTTCCAGTGACTCCACCTCTGTGAGCAGGACAGGATCACTCAGAGGCTCCCTGCACAAAGTCTCTCTCTCGCTCCCTTTTCACTTGAGGTTATACTGGGATCCCCTTGGCACAAGAGTTGTGCCACTGCCATGCTCACCCATCACCCAGACACACTAAGCTTGGGATGTGGGCAGGAAGGAGTGACAAGCTGCTCTGGCTCTTTTGGAAGCTGTGCTCCATCACCTCTCTAGCTCTGCTCTGGGCAGAAGTGTTGTGTGATGAGCAATGATTTGTCACCTAAATGCCCCACACTGCTCGGGGCCAGGGTTTGGCTGGCTGCTTTGAAGTGTTGCTACAGGGCCTCACCAGATTCCCCTCATTTGAGCTGCCATCTCTGAGGGTCACCTTCAGGGCCTGATGCCAAGGGCAGCGGAAAGCAGATGCTCCTCAATTATGCTGCAAGGTCTGAGGAAAGACCTGACATTTGCTGAGGTGCTGCCTGTGCTTCCCTGGTTTATGTAGTGGCTTTGCCAAGGATGTGACAGGGAATGGAGGGCTTGATGGTGAAAAACACAGGTAATACTCTGGGACATGCTGAGCTCTGTTGGATATCAAATGTGTATGAGGAGAATCAATCCCTAAAACTGTGAGACCTCAGAGAAGGCAAACTTTCTGACTGCAAAATTACACAGTAAATTGTGTTTTATTCCTGTTCCTCCCAAGAGGAGCGTGTCAGTGATGGGAAACTCATACATTAATCCCAATATTAATCAAAAGAACTTGCACCCACCTTTGAGGCTTTCCTCTCCAGTGCCCAGCTGGGAGCGATGCCTGGTCCACAGGTGGTGAAAGGGGGGATGTGTGTGGCAGGCAACATGGCAAAAGCCACCACAGGCTATTACCCCCAGCACATGACTGAAGGCTGAAATGCCTGCCTTTACCGCAGCACCCCACGGTCCATGAAGAAAAGATGAGGAGGACGCGAGTGCTGAGGTTTCTGACTCTGCAGCAAGGAAGGGCTGGATTCCCCCAGTTTTCCCCGGTGGCCCTGGGAACACCCGGGCTGGGAAGGGTACACTCCTGGTGCCATCTAGTGGCACTGAGACATGGAAAGGGCCGTGGCTCTTTCATGTTTATTATTTGTGTTATTATTATGGGGCATTACAGGGAAATATGCCTACGTGATGTATAAATTGTGTGGGCTGTGAGGGGCCCCTTACCAGAGTGAGACTTGCAGGAAAACAAAGCACTGGGAACTCAACTCTGCTGTAAAGTAGGATGCACAGAGCACTTAGATGTGTCTGTCTGCCAAATAACCAGCAGGTTTATGGGAAGATTGTGAAAGACAGTGATGATCAGGATAGGTGGGCTGTGCCCTGTGCTTTACAGAAAGAGCTGGAGCTTGTGAGTGTGGAGAGGAGAGGTTGAGAGGCAGTGCTGCAGAGCCAGGACACAAGGACCTGATTTTTTTTTCCCACTCCACAGCAGCTGGGCTTCCTGCTGCAGTAAAGGGCTTTAGGATAAGGTTATAATTGGCTTAATCTGACCTAAGGCCATATGGGCACCTCAAGATGGGTTTCTGCCCTCACTCCTCATCATATGACACCACCTCATCATATGGCTCCACTGACAGCAAATTAGCAGCCAAAAGAAATAATCCTGCATGTGTTTGCCTTTGCTATTTGCTTTTTAGGACCCCTGGTTCCATCTCTCTGAGGTCCAGCTGCCAGCTTCACACCTTCTAACTCTCCTGTATCCTATTGCTATCCTGCTTTTCAGCCTGGTCCCAGCTGCCATCCCCGAGCTGCCCCCTGCTCCAGGGGCTGTGGTTGCCTCTGCTGTCCAACTTGGCTCACACAGCCTGTGTGGGACCATTGCCTATTGCCCCAATGGGCTGTTCTAAAAGCAGTGCCAGTCTGCCAGCAGTTTAAAAAAATGGACTGAGTTTAAAGCAGCTGCTGGGAAAACCCCTGTGTTTCAGGGCTGGGACAAAGTACTTGCAAGAGCAGACTGGAACTGTTTGTTGTACCATACAACCTTGCAGGGTTTTGGAAAAATTATAAAGCCTATCTTGGTTCACAGATGAGTATTAGATTTTTTTCTTCACTGGATTCTACCCTCTGAACTTCTCCACACTGGTCTTTTGTGCCTAACAAAATGGGCTTGTGCTGTGAAGAATGATGTAATTTCATTTCCTTTCAGGCTGCCCAGTGCTGAGAAAGATCCAAATTTTCATTCCCAGACGCTGGCTGCTGATGGTGCCACATGGTCCATGGCCCATTGTGCCCATGTCTGCTGGGATCTCATCCAGCGTGGTCCAAACTTTGGAGAGAGAGGAGGGTCCGGGATGGGGGAGGATAAGCCCAAACTGAGGTGCTGCAGCTCGGGCAGAACCTGGGGTAGATGTTAAACACGAGTTTTTCACTGAGAGCTCTGAGGGAGAGGGGGGCGATCCCTTCAGACCGCAGGCTGCGGGATGGCCCCTCAGCCGTGCAGGCTACGGGCAGAGGGCCGGCGCTCAGGGCAGCCCCAGCCCCTGCCCTGCCTGTGCCACCTCGTCCCCTCGGCAGCGAGGGGCTCTGAGTGCCGCGGCCCGAGCCGAGCGGCGGACCCCGGGGTGCCTCCTCCGGGCTGCCGAGCGCCGTGTGGAGCCGGGATCCGCCGCTAGATGGGAGTAAAACCTGCGGGAAGGGCCGAGCCCACGCGTGGGGCCGCGGAGCGGGGCATGGCCCTCAGGGCTGGCCCGGGAGCGTTCTCCTTCTGGACATGGCCCAGCGCCCTTGTTGCCCGTTGGCAAAAGGTAGCTGATATTCCCGAGTCCTGTCCCACCGACTTCCAGCTTAAAAACTCAGGACAGCGGAGCTGGACTCGCTTCTGTAGAGAAATTTGCCTCCTCTTCAGACCATCGTGAGTTCTGTCCTAACACCCAGCTGGGCCCTGGGGTGGCTCCCTGGTCCCTCAGCCTGGGGGAGCTTCCTTCTCCTGTTGTGTTTACACTTAGATCTTCCACAAATTCCCGTCAATTTACTTGTCTTTCCTCCCTGAGATGTCAGCCCTGGCAAAAGTGCTGTGCCCATCCTTGCTTTGCCTCCCTCCTTGCCGTGGGGAAAGCCCTGCAGCCAAGGTCCCTGGCCTCGATGGGCTTTGGTCACGCCGGGGCTGCTGCAGCTGTCCTGGCTGTCCCTGGCTCGGGCTGTGCCCAGAGCACAGCACATGTCCTGGGGAGTCCTGGAACAGCAGTTTGTGCTGCAAGGGGAGAATGCCATGAGGAACAGGGTGCACTGTGTCATAGCTCAAACCTGTGGTGGTCTCTTTATAGAAGTTGTCCCGGGCTAACGGGGATGAGCCTTCTGCTGTTTCATGTCCTGTGTGGTCATTGGTAACTGCCCTGTCAGTGGCACTTTCTTGGCTCCTTATTAAACCAAACAGGCCCAGGCTGGTGGAGCTCAGGCCACAGGATTGTAATCAAAAATAGTCATGCCTGAAATGTTTTCCCCAAGAGTGCCTGATAGCCACATGGACAGGGATTACTGTGGGCACAGTGGGAAGTGTCTCTGCATGCCCAACACTTGTTGCAGGGAGGGAGGAGAAGTGGCAGTGACTGCCAAGTGCCCATGTCCTGTGAGGCAGACCGAGGCTCAAGAAGCAGAGCTCTGGCATCGTCTCCCCCACAGCTTACCTAAAAAACAGGACCCTGGCAGAATGTGGAGTTGCCAGCAAACCTTTGGCATTCCCAACACATAAAGAGGAGTTGAGTGAGGGGTTTCTGAGACTGATCAGGGAAGAACTGCCATCACAGGACAGGGCCTGGTATCAAAGCCATTGTGGAGCTGAAGTTCCCTGAAGACTGCTTTGCCTTCCCTGCTTTGCCTGCCCTGCTTTGCCTTGCCTTGCCTTCCCTTCCCACTTCCCATTTCTTTCTAGAAGCAATTTTTAGTTCTTTGAGGGCCAACATAGTAGTTGTCTAGGCCAAAGTAGTCTAGACCTGTTTTCTTTTCTAAATTAAGCTGTATTGGTTCCTTCAGTACTTTCTCAGAAATCACATTTCTGGTCTGTCAGTCATTCTCCCTTTTGCCTTTTGGACTCGAATGCCAAGAGTGAACACTGCACAGTAGCCAAGCTCTGGCAATAACAGCTGGAGCAGGGGAGTTTCTTTCTGTGTTGTGCTGGTGTCCCTCCTTTTTGCATTTCCCAGTTATAGGCTTCCTTTTTCACAGCAGTGTGCTGACACAGCCAGTTCATGACCTGTCATTACTGCAGAATGTGTTTGAATTTTTGCAGAGTTATTACTGAATGGGCAATTTCCTCCCTGTGTTTGTACAGTTGTTTACTTCTGTTGCATTGCCATATGCTGTTCTTGTTGTGTTTGAGCTGCATCCTATTGGTTTTTTTATTTTCCTGGATAATTCTGAGATCAGATTCTGTCTCCTATTCCTGGTCACCGTGCTTGCAGTCCCTGGATCTCTTGTAAGCATTCTCTGCATTTCAGCATTCAAATCATTAATGAGTCCAGCTCAGAAAAGGCTTCTGTGGACTTGCACTCAATACCCCCTGCAGTTTTGCTCTGATCATGGATCTCTATCCAGTTTTGTGTCTGCTTCCCAAAAGCTTTCAAGAGCAGATCCCCAGCCCAAGGTCTCTATGCCCAGAGGTGTGGTGCTTCCCAGACCTGTGCCAAGCCACAGTCAGCCCTCACTTATTTACATGAATGGTACTTGTGACAGTGTTAAAAACCTTGTTAAAGTCAACAGTCCCAACCATTCCACCTGACCACGAACAAGAACTTCCTCACTGTGAGGGTGACTAAGCACTGATTTTCAAAAGGAGCCTGGACCTGATCCTGAGTAACGTGGTCCAGGTCCTGCTTGAGAGGCAGATTGGAATGGATGACCTTCATGGTGCCTTCCAACATTACCCATCCCATGATTCTGCAATCCACAGCTGCTCTGCTTTCAGGGAAATGAAACTCCTGCCCTGGAGGGAAAGCAAATAGATTTACGCAGAACAAATTTAATTTAAAACAGTCTTGGTATCATTCTCATGCTTAAAACTCTTTATTTCTACTGATATTTTTCTAGGAAATGTCTTTTAAGATCAGCGCTGCTTGCTCTTGCCTAGGGAGCTGCCTCCCTCTCATCCATTCAGGTGGATGGCTGCAGGAGGGCTTTTCCAAATACACTGTGCTGGGACAAGTTGGGTAGGTGTCATCCACTTCTGTAAGCCTCTGGTTTATTTAGGCTGCTATGGGGGCACAATTTGTTAGTGTTATCTAATTTAATTTACTTTTTGGCAGCATCATTGGCATAAGCAGCCCCCTCTGCATGTGTGACCTCCCCTGGGCTAGTGCAGCTTTTGGGGACGGGGCAAGTGGTGAGGGAGATGACAGAGGTTGCTTAAGCCAAGGCTGCTGCTGGAGCAGATGCACCTCTGAGCACTTAAAATTTGTGTTCCCGTGGTGTTTCTCATGCCTCAGTACCAGCATCTGTGCTTCAGCTTTCCAGTTGCTCCCCAGATGCCTGTGCCACAGTTTTACATTCATCTCCTGGAATTTGAATAGCTTGTTTTCTTCATGTAATTCCTTCTTGAACTTCAAGGGATTAAGGAATTTATGATTCAGCTGAATTCCCAACATGCTGCACATCCTCCTACTGCACTGGGAGGTTTCTTCGTGCCTTTAATATTATGTTCTGAGGAGTTGCCTGCTCATCTAAATTCCTCTTTCCTCTTAGACCAACATGCCCCAGGGTCTTCCCTGTTTTATCCGTGTCTGTAATCTGCCCTCACTTCCTTCATTTTTCCTGTTCCTTCTGTTCTGAGAATTCACATTTCTCTGGTCCTGTTTCCCTCTGCCCTGATCTGGATCCTTTCTCCCACCCATGAAGAGTGGGATCAGAAAAGCAGTACTGAGCCCTGTGTACTCAGTGCAGGGGTGAGGAGCACTTCCCAGGGCATCCTTAGAGTCAAAGCAGGGCAGCCCCAATGTACGGCTAAATCGAGTTTCTGTGGAAGGAGTGGGGAGGACAACAGCAGAGCAGGGGACCCTGGAAGGAAAGTGTGGTCTCTCCAGAACATCAGACTGGGGGAATATTAGAAGTCTGAGGAGGAGGATAGCACAGAGGCTGAGGGCAGCCATGCCTCACCCACATGGGTGCCTCCAATGCTGACAGGCTCTGCCCGGCACAGGGCTATTTTGGGAATGGGAACTATCCTGAATGGGTGAACTCCAGATAAACCACTCCTGCAACTGAGCTTCAGGCTGAAAAATCTGCAGGATCCCTGGAGACACTAAGGCACGTGGCCCTGGGCGTAGCTGTCACACATCAATGCTGTGCCTCAGTTTCCATTCTAAAGCTGCAGTGCCGATGCTGCATGTCCTGCTGTGTTTTGTCAGGTGTGTCCCCGCTGTGGGAAGAGTTTGTCTGTCCTGTCTCACTGCAAGGCCCTGCAGGCAAATGTAAGCTGGTTTCTGGCTCATTTGTGTCCTGGTCTTCAGCAGACTCTGAGCTGCCAAATCCCTGGGTTAAGCTATTTGTTTTGGGCTGTCCCTCTCCAATACCAGCAGAATGCTGGGGCTTTGTTGAAGGGCTGTAAGGATGCAGGAAAAGAAGCGATTCTGGTAAATCACGCGTCTCAAGGATTTTGAAACTGTCCAGGCTGCCAGACATGACACAAGCTCAGATTTCAGCATGCTTTAAGCACCGTGCCAGATGCAAGGCTGTAGCTACCAACAAACGCAGAGAGCGGCCTGAGTCATTTGCTTGGAAAATCCAGATCCAAGTTCTCCCATTTGTGGACAAATGACAGAACACTGCCCTGGAGGGTGTGTGACACTGCGCTGGAGGAACAGCACTCTGCGTTCATTTAGATGCCATCTGATTTATATTTTCATAAAAGCAGAGATGTTTATGTTAGCCTCAAATGTTTTGCACAATGCTGGGCTGCTATGTTTTCAGCACTGATGAAATTTCCCTTTCACCTCAGAGAGTGGGTGCCTCTCTCCTGGCCATAAGTAAGGGCTGGGGACAATTCCTGTGCTGGCCAGGGTCTCCTGGGACTTTCAGGCTCTGCCAGCACAGGCAGGGCAGCACTGCCATGCCACTGATGTGCTGAGACTTTGATACCAAGAGCAAAGGCTGTTCCCAGCCTGAGCTGACACCTCCAGCATCTCCCCCAGTGCTCAGGGCTGGTGTCAGGGGGCTCGGACACAAGGCCAGCAGCCTGTCCTCTGACAGCCACTGGCTTGGGGAAGGCACTGTTGTTGGCCAGAAGGATCTCCACTGAAGTCTTCACTCTGTGCCTGTGTGCAGGAGAAACATGTCCCTGTAATGAATGTGTGGTCAGTAAAGAGTGCAGCAGATGAGTCTAGACCATGAACAGAGGTTGCAGAAGCTGGGCTTACTTAACCTGGCAAAAGGGAAGACAAAGGACAAATTGACAGCAACTCACATAAAAGGTGCTTATGATGGTGACGGTCAAAATTTTCTCAGTATCAGCAGGTGATACATGAAGAGAAAATGGGCACAGGCTGTAGTTCAGAAAGTTCAGGTTCAACATCAAGGAAAAACTTCTTCCCTAGGAAAGGATTCAGCCCAGAGGGGTGGCAGACTTGCTGCCTAAAGGTTGTTCAAGACTTCTCCAGGCAAAGACATGGGATGACCTGAGCCAGTGTTGGCAGTGGTCCTGTTTTGAATGGGAAGGTGGAGTGGAGCCTCCAGAGCACGTTTCCAGCAGTGGTGTCATCCTGTGAGCCCCATGGCCAGGCCAAACTGACTTAGAGCTTGTGTGAGTATTTATATGTAATGGAGCATCACTTCTCACCTGACTGAAAATAAACAGGAGGTGAGGGCTCTGTGGGTTTTTTGGCAAGTTTCTTCCCAAGCACAGTGCAACAGGGAGGTGGATGGAGCAGAGGTCTGGGGTGAAGGACACATCTGTAATTTTGTAACATTGACCTGTTGTACTAAGAGAAAGGGCAAACAAGGAGAGGGACAACATAATAGACTAGAGGAGTTTGCATCTCCTCAAAGGCAGGAGTGTTTTTCTTCACCTCACACCATGTGGGACAGACCAAGTCCCTACCAGAGACCAGATAAAAGCAGAATAGAAGGATAAGAATTTCCTTATGTCACTGAATGGTCCTTCCCAGTCTGAGGCATGCTCGCATCAAGGACCTACATTTTTGTATTGCTTCCTGGGAAGCAGGGCCTCCCAAGAGGCTGTGGCAAGGCTGGAATTTCCCACAAGGCCCTGCTTTCTAAGTCATTGAACCAAGAAGTGGTGCTTGCTTGGAATGTTTGTTCTTGTTGACATGACTGAAGAATAAACACATGTCCCAGCTGCACACAAGGACATGAGGCAGAGCTCCAGGCGCCCATTAAGTCCAGAGCAAAAGATTTGGGAGTTTTTTATGAGGTAAAGTTGACTGGAATTAATAAATGCAATTTATGGAATTTATAAAGGGTCTCTTGTAAAGATATTTTCTATATTTAACATAGCGTCATCTTTGTTTTGTTTTTCTACTGGGTGACAAGAAGAAAGAGAACAGAAGACAATTTCAGTGGAGAAATATGGGAAGGCTGATTTACCAATGTGACTTCTTACACTGCTTTTGGAATTGAAAATGAGGTTTGGCAATGTCTGAGGGTGACCTTTCGCAGTGTCACTCTCTGCTTCTCTTGAATCTCGGCACTACACCAAAATTATTAAAATAAACACAAATTTCAGATAGTATGGAGCCAAATGATCCAATCTGCAAATCTCAAACATATTGGGCATCTGGGAGCGGGTGCAGGATGGCAGCATGGCTCAAGCCAAGCAGCCCAGCATCCTCTCCATGCCAGTGTCAAGAATAGGTGCCCAGAGATAGCTGGAGGGGTGGGAGAGGCATAATCCACCCTCTTATACTCTCCCATACCCCAACATTTTTCAGCTTACACATTTCCTGAGCCAGAGCAGTGTCTGTGTTTGAGAGCTCTCAATGTTGTTTTGTTCCTTCTCCATCCCTGACTGTTTCCTGCTTTCAGCTGAGCTTTTAGTAACCACAGCATCCTGCAGCAGGAGGTGCTGCAGCCTAATTACACCTTGTGCAAAAAAAGCTTCAGTTTTCTGTTTTTGGGTTATGCACCTACTGCATTCATCTGAAACCTCTTGTGTGGGAAGAGACAGTTTTCCTCTTTTCATCTTGTTTAGTCTTCCACTATTCTGCAGCCTCCCATCCTCAGCTGGCCCATTTCCTGCCTGAGGATTCCTGTCCTGCTCATACAGAAGCTCTGCTGTGTCTCTGGACTTTCTCCTCTGCTATCACATCTTCAAGGTGAAGGGACCCAAATGGCACAATTTCTGAGCTGGGGCTGCCATGAGTTTTTGTTATGACATGATTTTCTGCTCCAGATTTGTTCACTTTTCCCCCCTCTTTTAGTAACTCCTCACATTTAATTTGAGGTTTCTTTTCTCTTCCTTGCATTAGGTAACATTTCTACAGAGCTAGGAATGTTACCTAATGCCCAGGGTCTCATTTGGCTCTCCTGTTTTGTATGTAAAACAAGAATTTGCTTCCCATTACATAATCACCTCTGCCACTTGAACACCTGTTTGCTAAGCATCATAAGGTCACCTTTACTGCCATGAGCCATTTGGTATCATCTGCAACAGCTGTCACCTGCCTGTCCACCTTGTCCAAACATCCCAGCACAACCCTGCATAGAAGAGCAATATACCCTCCAATATCAAAATTGCACCTTATTTCCCGTCTTTGCTCTGTTACTTGTCTTTTTGAGAACCTCTCACTCACCTATTGCTCCCTAGTTTCTCTCTGAGCCTATGGCAAGAACTTTCCAAATGCTTTTTGGAAGCCTCAGTAGGCTACAGCCTCTCCCTTGTGCTCCTTTCCCCCACCCCGAACCCCTGGGGGTTGCTGCAGTGCCAAGCTGGGCTGGTTCTTCCCTGGTGAATCACCATGAGACAGGCCAGAAAGCTGGCTGCCAGGTGCTGGTGACACCTGACACAGGGGCCCAGACTCTGTGGGTGTCTTCCAGGTTATTTGAGGGCATCCAAGAGCTGCCCTTGCTGCAGGGTCTGTGCCTGCCTCAGACCCTGCTCTGGAAGGAGCTTGCTGGTCCCTGCTCCAGTGGAGGACACTTCCTGGGCATGGAGCCACACTGCAATGGGGTACTGGTGCTTTGTGCTCCTCCAAGGCTCACCGACAGATTGAGGCCCTTCCCACTTGAATCTGCTCCAAAAGGAGACAGATCTACTAGGTTTCCTAAGTCTTTGACACCTGTCTGTCCAAGCATATCACAGACCTGCTCTTCTTTCTTCCACACATTACATTTGAGCTCTGCATGTCAGGGAAGATGGTTGCCTCCTTGCCGTGCCCAGTGTTTTGAATTTTGTTTCATGAGAATCACAGAGCAGCAGATGGGGACTTGCTGGTGAGGCTGCTGCCTTACACCAGGGATGTCCCAGATGTGGTCTGGAGGACAGCCCATGGGGAGAACCCACAGCACCCATGACAATGGCGCTCCTCCTTCCTTCTGATGATCCTGGAGGTTGTTCACTCAGTTTCAAGCAGACAGGCTTTGAAGCTAAAGCTGTGAGTACAGAGAGGGTCCTCAGCTTTAGATCCTGTAGATGCTTTTTTTCAAATTCGGAAATCAATATGTGAGGGGAACATTGTGGCAGAGAGTAAGCGTATCTGTGGAAATGACACAGATGATAGCTGAGGAAAACATTATTTTCTGGGGTTACTTAATGATAAAACCAGTATTTTTTGTTGTGGTGGGGTAATGACCCATTTGTGAGTGGGAGGGAGTGCACATGTTTGGGGCTGCTGTTCATGTGACAGTCACCCTCTCTTGGTGTGTCCCATGTGGGGCTGGCCCCTGCTGTTGGCTTACAGCAGTGCAAAGCCCATGGGTTCCAGGGAGGAGATGCAGACAGCTTCCAGAGTGAGATGCAGACAGCTTTGAATATAGGAAAATGATTTAAATTGCCAGATTTCCAGGAGCTGCCAGAAACAAAATTGTTCCAAAGCTGTAGAGTTTCTTTATGTGGGTCCCGAGGCCCTGAATGGGAGTGAAGGTGGACAGCTGCCCTGGGGCATGGGATGGAATTTGGATTATTTCCTCCAGGCTGGCTTGGCTGCGATGCTCTCCTTGGCCAAGGACACAATGACCTTTCTACATCCCTTCCTTTTTGTAAGGGAGTTAAAAACTTGCTTGTCCCAGCCTGCAAAAGCTAATTTACAAATGAAGTAAAAGCCTCTAG
Organism: Motacilla alba alba; assembly: GCF_015832195.1. Classification (NCBI taxonomy): domain Eukaryota; kingdom Metazoa; phylum Chordata; class Aves; order Passeriformes; family Motacillidae; genus Motacilla; species Motacilla alba. Next base: position 52,090,269 of record NC_052020.1, on the reverse strand, counting down.
GGCTGTGATATCCAGCCTTCAGCAAGGCCAACACCTTTCTGGAATACACCAAGGAGTTCCAGGAAGAAAATTCTATCACAAAGCATTGACTTCCTGGAGCTAACCTTCTGTAGGAAAATACAGTGTTTCAAGACCTAACAGCCTTCCATATCCTGGTCTTTTCCCAGCACAAATAGTTGCCCTGTATTTTCTGGCCAATTAGCCTGTGTTGATTGAGATGCAGGTTCAGCTTGGCAGCATGAACAGACATGGTGAGGGAGAAGGGAAAATTTTGTGTTAAATTCTGTGGTAAGAATTCACTGACTTTATTCAAGGCTGGAAACTTTGAGATAGAAAAGTGAAACTGAAATGCATGAAACAAGAGAAAAATTGGGTGTTATCCGCTGAGCAACAGGGAAAGTATGGGGGAAGTGATCTGTTGTGGCAGAACTGTGGTCTTGCTGCACCAACAAGATATTGCAGGATCTTTACATCTTTTCTGATTCCTGTGTCCATAATTTCTGTTATTCCCTGAATATGACTGATTTTAAAGGTGAAGACTGGCACCAGAGGCATGTGGGCCAGCAAGAGCAGAAGGCAAATATTATCTCTAGGTCCTTCTGCAAGGGTGGTGAGGTGTGTTTCATCATGCTAGAGCTGGAACAGCTCTTCCAGGTTGACTCTTCATTTTTCACACAGATCCCATCATGCATCTGGTCAGGGATGATGATAGAGGTGCTGGGAGGAGAGGAGATGAACAGGGATGGTGGCAGTGTATGGTAACAGCATTGTCTGATGAGAGTCCTGGAATGGCTATGGTCCAGAACAACTGAAGCCATCCATGAAGTGTGATTACAGTGCTTGGCACTATTCATGAGCTGTCTGTTCCTCATTTGCACTGCTGTCCCTGCCACATTAGTTTTGCAACAGTTGAAGAAAAAAGCAAACAAAACCCAGCCATTCAGGGTGGTCAGGGAAGGAATGTGAGACTCAGAATTCCCGCAGGGATGCTCTCTGCCATGTCCACACCCCAGCAACATGCAACGCTGGGACTTTCCAAGTCACATCTTGCATCTCCTTGCTGGCACCTTTTGCATCATAATGCCCCAAGTGTTGCACAGTAGATATCAGAAAGGAGGGTGGTGGGAGAGTTTTCTCCATTTCCAAACTTGTTGCCTTAGCCTGATTGAAAATCTAAGCTGGTCTGGTGGCCAAAGAGTGCCTAGGGACCTTTGGGCCAGGGCTCAAAAACCAGCTGTAAGACCACAACTGGTCCTGGGGCTGCCCACATCTGTGTTTCATGTCCTGCTCTGTGAAATGCAGAACAGCCCCTTTCCCCAGTGCACAGAGAGAATAAGTACTCATCGCTGAGCTCTGATCCTGGGCACGAGGGACCATCTCAGTAGATAGTTGGTCCAAGGAGGGATGAGGGCAAGAACCTCCTCTCCCACTGAAACAGCAGTGGGGTTTGAGTGGGTGGATTTCTGCAGGGATATTGTTGTGCATCTGGTCTGAAAAAAAGTGTAGTCCACTTCTTGAAGAATTTTTTGGCTTAGCTTGATTCCATTTATATTGGCAGTTGAAGCATGTTTCAGTGGTACCAGGCAAATGCTTTGCACTGGAGATATAAAGCAGGCAGCACCTTGTAGCAAAGATTTTTAAGGCCAGTCCTGTCCAGATTATCTATGTGCTAAATCTATGCAGAAAAAAATGACTCAAAATCACTTGTGTAGCTAAAACCAAGTATAGATATAGAAATATGGATTGTATTATATTGAGCCAACTTGCAGGTTTTAGACTGAACTATACAGGCTGTTTGCATCTGGTTTCTCCCAGCCATTGTTAAGGAGACTTGAGATTGCTCAAAGTTCTCTTGACAATGTTTTCTTGTAATGAGGGATAAGTTAAAGCAAACAAACTCAAAGTGAAGCAAACACAATTCAACTGTGTGGAGAAAAGCCAATAAAAATAATGCTTATGTCCTTATTTTTGGCTTGATGTGGGCTGACCTATTGGACACGCATTGTGATGTCAGCTGGACCAGGACATGATGATATATGTGTGTACTGCTCAGAGACACTGGACAGCTCTGCTTGTGCCAAGAAAGGTGGCTTGGCTGGGGATCAAAATGGCCTCTTCCCCACAGAGATACAGGCTAGAGAGTGTGTTGGGCAGGAAAGGAAAGTGAGAGAGCAGAGGAAACATGAGACCAAGGGCTGAGAGGGCATGTGCATTCCTGGGCTGATGAAATTGCCATCTGTCTTGGTTCTCTGCAGGGTAAACACAGCGCCCACAATGCCAAGGAGGCTGAGGACAGCAATTGTGCAGCCGCTGTTCTGAGGGATGTTCAGCTGCCATGGGCTCCCTGTGCACCTCTGAGCTTTGTTTGTCCGTCATGATCTCTCTAGGTAGCTCTTAGGAGGAGTTTTTTAGCCAAATGTGCAATTGCTACCTGGACTCTTGACTGCAGAGGTTTACTCCTCTTCACAGCTGAGCAGCCACATTGGGGATTTCAAAAGTTCACACCACTGATGAATTATCTGTTTTTTCCATGTGATAAATGAGAAAGTTCAGTCTGCTTTCCAGAGCTACCAGGTCCCCTCTGGGCCCAACACTGTGTGTCCCTGACACTGGCTTCAGGAGGCAGAGCTGTGGTCTTGCTGCACCAAGGACACAATGACCTTGTGACACAATGACCAAGTGAGCTTGGTGCTCACTTCTTCTTTCAGTGAGCCCCAGATCAAAACAGGGCACTCTCCAAGCTCCCCACGGCCAACCCTCCACACTGCACAAACACAGTTCATTCCTCTGTTTCCTTTTCTTCTTGACTTAGGTGGGTTGTTGTCAGAAGTAAGCAAGGTAGAAACATCCATCAGGACCCCATGGGGATGGAAGCTGCTGATCCCCATGATAACCAGTCCATCAGCTGATCCTGTGCCAGCAGGATCAATGCCCACTGGGAGGGGTTCCTTGGGACCCCAGCAGACACAGCTCAGCATTTTCTGGCTTGGTGTAAGTCAGGGACATTTCTGCCCCAGCATTGTGCAGTGCATGTGAACACTCTTCTGGTTCTGTGGTCATCTCCTTCCTGCTCCCCCCTCAACTGATCTTCAAAATGTGCAGCATTTAGACAGTTTGGTCTGGCTATAGGAGGTGATAAGTGATGATTGATGACCTTCATTAGTGGCATTATTTTAATTCAACTGCATGAAGGACAGATGGGAGAGCAGTCCTATGCTGAGAAACACATGCCTCTGCTTGAAAGAAACTGCTCTAAAATCAGGGCTAGGAAAGAGCTCTGGCCAAGCAGCTCAAGAAGGGCCTCTGTTTTCTGGATGCTGTGACTGAAGGCAGGGCTGAGTTTAGGGCATGATTCTGTTTGTGGGACTGATCACTTACAGATTGGTGAAGGTGTATCTGCAGGGCTGTGGTTGCTGTGGCAGAGGGGCAGTGGAGGGCTGGTTAGGGCACTCCTTGCTCCATGTTCTCCTGCTATGTAGCTCAATTTTGGCTTGTCACACACTGTTACCTGAATCTTTACCCTCAATACAATTCTGGCCTCAGACTGGCTTCTGTGTGCAGCACAGCTGTGGCTGACAGCACTGAAGCTTTGTAGGTTGATGAAGAAATACTTTTTGGGGAAAGAAACCTCTGCCTCACATTGTGGATACACCACACCATTTCTTGCCATGCTTGGTACTATATAGAGGGAGGGAAATAACCCATTCTCCACTTGTGTTTTTCCAAGAGAAACGAAAATGCATTAAAGAGAACAGAAACACTGGAGAGTCAGATGGTCTGAGCATTGACAACATATCATCTGTCACTGGCAGTGCTCATGTGAGCTCTGGCAGCTGTTGCCTTGCCTACGGTTCAAGGGAAAGAGTGTATGCTTCCAGCTGATTGCATCGCTGCCAAATATAGAGCCACACGTCCTAGGCTGGTCATCATCTGACCTTGCAGACTGTGTTTCCCTGGCTTTCACTCACAGTTCTGATGTCCCTCCCGTGGCTCTGCCTGTGCTCTCCCGGACAGTTTCCCCAGCTTGTGTTGTGTACTGGAGACCCACACCCATGCTCCCAGGAGATATACCTTTGCTGACCTCATGTGTCACGCCCTTGGCTAGGAGGGTCTGGGGGAGCTGGGTCACTGTGTTACAGTGCTTCAGCCCCTGAGTGTGGTTTCGTCGTGTCTTTGGAGATGGAATGCCATGGTCTGATTGGGAGAGCCCATTGCTACCCAGTCACCTCATGCTGCAGCCACCCAGGCCAGGTGAAAGTCAGCACAAGCACAGCTAGGTGTTCATAATCTGTTCTTGCACCTGAGAGCTCCATGGCTTGTGCTCATGAGAGATGGAAATGAAGGTACAAAAGGCTTGCCTGACTCACAACCCGCACGAATGTTCCACCAGAAAGGTTTCCTGCCTCTTCCTGCTCCTATGTTTGTACCCATCAGGAACCTCTGACAGATGCAGTATTTAAAGAGCTTTGCTCAGAGACCAGCTCTGGGTTCCCTTCCTGGTGCTGATGCTAGGTCACCCTTCCCTTCCACAGCACGGCCACCCTCCTCTGACATCCTCCCAGGATGTCCAGACATGTGTCACCTTTCTCCTGGGAACTCTTCCAGTTCCCTCCTTAGTAAGGAGATGGACAACCACTTGATTGCAGTGCTGGTTGTTTCCCATCTTACACCTCCTCCTCTCTGACAGAGCTCTGCTGATAAGAGAGGTGACATTGCCCCTGGCCCTAGTGACTTCTCAGCCTGTCCTAAAGAAGAACACCTCTTGCACCAGACCTTACAGGCTGCCCCAATGACACTCAGGTGAAATATCTAAAAAACCAACCACGTAGCTCATCACTGGCTCAAGAGAGCAGCCACCTCAGCCTGCAAGGTGAAGTGACTGACACCCACCTTGTCCTTTGGGCATACCCTGCATGCATTTGTACAGCAAAAGCTTCAGAATGCAGGGAATTCAGAATTTCAGGACTGCCCATTTGACAGTCCTGAATACTGGGAGTAGTGATAGTAGAGATTGTAAGATGATAGCATGTTTTCTGGGTTTTGAGTAATTTTTTACGTTAGGCAGGAGCTGCACATCAAGATCACTGAGGTTCTTGGTGGCTCATGGACCTGGACAGGACAGAAAATTCTTCTGCATGTTGTTTGCATTTCTGCCATAATATGTTAAAGCTCCTACAAAACTGTGAGCTGTGAGCTCTCATGGCCTGAATTTTCTGATACTTTCCTTGCAGAGAAAGTTAGCAGCAGGAGTACTACCAAAGCCCATGCTGGGACTCCGATATCTCAGGCCACGCTGTGGCAGAGCATGGGAACAGAAAGGGGATTTCACACATCAGCACAACCAGCTCTTGGGTCCCAGACTTCACGGTTTGAGTTGCCAAACAAAATATTCTGATTAGCCCACTTTCTGTGGAGGAAAAGTGTTGAATTTCCAGAAAACTGTTATTTGAAGGGCTGAAACTGGGCAAAAGGCTGGATACAGTGTGTCTGTAAGAAAAACAGCTGTTATGGCAGTGGCATGTGTGGGGCGCTGTGTGCATGTGTGATGCACGAGCCTTTGACTAAGAAATTATCTATATCCTCATCACAACTCCAGTTTTCTCCTCTCAAAAACCTATAGATTGTATTGCCTCCATTTCTGCCAGGAAAGCACCCCTACAGAGGATATTTCTGTATAGAGAGGTAAACAGATTGCAGAAATCTGCTGTGTGTTGATTCCCTTCGTGATAATTTGCACATTAACATGGAAGCATTGCTCATGTACTACTGAAAGCAAGAATTTGCTTTTCAATTCAAGCTGTATTGAAATGTAGGAAAATGGGCAATTCATAATTTTGAATAATAAGCTGAAGTTTGCAGTATAGAGTTGTTCACATGAGATAGTAGGAAATTACAGTGGAAAGAATAACATCATATCTGGATAGACACAGTGTTATTTTGTACAGAAATATACTTTTATAGAAAGGTAATGTTACATGAAGAAATGGGGTTCTGCCTGTGGTCTACAGGGAACAGAACATTGAGGGGAGGGTTTTGAGGTAGGTGGAGGGTAGAACTTGTCCTTTTCTTAAGTGTGGTTTCCATCCAAGAAAACTTGGCTGAAGAGGTTGTTCTGGACAATGCATGAATCTGGTCTTTCTTCAAGAGCTGCTATTGATTTCATGCTGTACGTGCTGATCTGACAAAATGTTCCCCAAGTAAACGCAATCTGAGCCCTTTGAGAGAAGCTTCATGGAGAAATCAAATCAAACAAAAATGGGAGCTTGGGCAGTTCATGCATTCCACAGTAATACTTTAGTCTTAGTGATATTTTTAATGGACCTGAATGGGATGCTGAGCTGGACAGTTAAACAAAGACTTACAGAAGATTTTTGAACATGGCCAGAGGCATGGCAGACACTTGAAGGCTGCACTCCCACCTCAGTCTCTGCTTCTGCAGCCTCCTGTTTTCCTTACTGACACACAGGTAAGGTTATCTGGATTACTCCTCATGCTGGGTTTTTTTGCCAGCTCCAGGACTAACCTGACGATCTCACCTGTGATATCTTCTCAAGCTGCCAAGGCTGCTCCAGCAGCAGGTCTAGCTCACACAGCATGTGCAAGAGTTTCCTCCCCTTTTTCAGTAGCTCTTTTCCAGTAATTCTTAGGAGGGGTCTTTTTGCATCCTGGTGGAGGGACACAATGCTGCTCAGAGCTGCTTTCTGAAAACTACCTTTGTCCAGGCAGGACAGCAATGACACCTCTGAATGCAGTGTGACCTCTTCAGGTGACATTCCTTTCACACCCACTTGCCTCAAAGCCGGTGTCGTCCACAGTCGCGGTCTAGCACAAGCTTGTCACAAGCAGGTGGCTGCCAGGATCCTGCTGGGCTGAATGCCTCTCTTGGGGCATTGGAAATACCTCTGGCAGGGGGAGTGGGTAGCTTCAGCCAAGGTTTTTGGTTCTGTGTAGCCCCATGCAGATTGTGAAGGGGCTGTGAAGTGGGAAGTTGGGGATGGGACCTGGGCTGAGACAAGGGGGCTGCTGTGCAGCAGCATGAAGATGACAGTCCCCGTTCCACAGGTCAGATGGTTTTCACCACTTCTTTCAGGCTTGGTGTAAAGTAAAGGGGGCTGCAGTGAAACCCAAGAGCAGAAACAGCCCTCTGTTAACTGGGACATAGCACTGTTAACTTTATCCTAAACTGTGCACTCGCTTGAGCTCTCAGCTACACTGCTCTTGCCAGTGGGACTTGGGGGTTGGCCTCATGCCTTTGGGATAGGGTTCAAAATCTCTTGAAGACTCCAGGACCAATATTGTTCTACCTAAGGACTTGTTATAACCTCCTCCCATTTGAGAGGAGTACTTTTGAGAGCTCAGCTTTTCTGCTAAATAATGAGTTTTCCTCTCTTATTAGTCCTTATGAGAGTTATTACTGCTCAAGTGCTCTGTCCTATTTGGATAAAATCTACTTGGATAAATAGCACTGAATTCCTTGACCTCAAATGATGGTTTTTCTGGGCGCTGGTACATAATTTGCCCTGGTGTGTCCCATCTGCTGGAAGGTTGAGAGAACTGGGAGAATGTGGTCCCAGGGCCTCATTGGGTAGTGCTGGGAGACATCAGGAGACTTGTGGGGAGGTGAAAGAAGGAACTGAATACCTGAGGAGAAGACCCAGAGAAGAGATGAAAACTGTCACTGTAGGGAAGCCTCCAAACTGATCAGTCCAAAAGAGGTTTTTAAAACCTGATTTCTAGAGGAGAAAGCCCCTGGTAGCAAGGAGAGAAGTGCCCAGCAGGTGTGAACATTCACTTCACGGTAACCTTAAAAACTTCATACTGCTTTAAAAAAACACAGTTAACTTTTCCTCTGTAACACGCCCCTGAACAGCCTAATGGGCGTGTCTGCTCCATTGCATTTCCTCTTTTTCCCCCTAGGAAGTGGGATTCACCTCTCTTCCCATTACTGTGGATTTGTTTCTTTGCTAGGGTGGAAATCCATGTTTCCTGCATTGATGAGTAATTCTTGAAATCCCCTGACATTAGCTGCCATCTATTATTGTGGCTACAGGAAAGCTATTTTGTGTTTCAAGCATATCAGCATGGTGGGGTGGCCACATCCTCTTCTAAGTCATGCAGGAAGGCAGCAATCACTCTTGTGGGTTTCAATCTACAGCATGGGAAAGCATGATTTTGCTAGAGCCACACTCAAGCTCATTTACCTCTAGCCCATTCCCAAAACATCCTTCCTTCCTGGTGCTCCTGCCCGTTTGGTCCCCAGTACTGGCTTTTTGACCCAAGCAGGAGGCAGATGATAGAGCAGCAAGTGAAACCTTCCTGGGAGATGCCAGACTTGCAGCCCGTGTGCCCTAGATCCTGTTGGGAAGGAGGCTCTGCCATCCCACTCCTCACTGCAGGTGTGCCTTTCCTCTGGGATGCGTTGCCAATCTTCCCACTGGATTGGGGTTTCCATGTTTTCTTCTATTAAAGTTCATATTAACTATGCTAAAGGCAGGATTTGAAAATGGATGTTGGTAAATTATTGCCACATCCTTGGTGAAGATGTAATTGCACATACATTTCCTGCTTTACAGCAATTAGCAGGTGAGGAATGTGTCACCCAGGCCTGTCACTGAAGCCAGCAGGATCCACCTGGAAAAGCCCACCTACCAAACCACTTTGCTCTAGTGTGTCTCTCTCTCAAAATCAGTGCACCAGTAAATCCTGTGGCCTTTACTCCAGTGCTGTCATTTTTTAGTAGATTTTAGAAAGAGTATCCAGGCCCAAAGGGAAGGAATTGCTGGCATTCTGGCTTCTTAACCCTTCATTTCCAGGCCAGCAGCTCCCAAAGTTTCTCATCAGGCCCTAACAAAACATTCCTGCTGTTTTTTTTTTCTCCCAGTCACACTCATATTTGAGTCTGTGAGCTCTCTGGAGGTTTAGGCTTCCCCTGCAGAAAGGGGAGAGGTTCTCCAGGTTTCCCTGGGGACTCAGCACACCACAGGTGGCTCCTGCAGGAGCAGAGGAGGGAGTAATGCCTCAGACCACCCCCTGCTATGCTGTGGTTTGTGTCCTTTCGTCTTTTGCACTGCAAATTGCAAGTCTGCTGTCAAATGATGGAAGTGCCAGGTGGGATGGATGGGTAGGGAGCCAGGAGTGTGTGTGTGCATGTCTGAGCTCAGCCTGTGCCCAGTGTGGTGGCTGTTGTGTGCTGATGTGCTGGGGACACTGATGACAGCAAACAGGGAAAGCTGGTTATGCCGCAGGATCTGTGCTCAGGAACCAGCTTTCCTAACTGTTCTATAAAATTGATCTTATTTTTTTAATCTTGGCTATCTGCTCTGCCTCCAGTGAAGGGCAGGCATCAGCATCAACAGAGGTTGCACGATAAAGAAAAGTCGAGCCACACTGACCTCAGAAAATTTTATTTACTTAGTTTTTAGAAGTGCTATTTATCATATTGAACTAACACTGTTATCAGAAGACATTTGTGCAACCTCCTGAAACTACCTGGCTATGTGTAATATGCCACCTATAAATAAATGCCATTTTAAATGTCGAGTCATGCGGGAAGATAAATAAATTAGTTTCCTGGGCTCATTAGAGATGAAAGCTGGGGTTTTATAGCAGGATGAAGAGAATTGCACAATGCACTTCCATATGGCTTATGAAATGTGTATGAAAACCATTTTCTCCTACCCATGCTAATTATGATATATAAATAGATACTGTTTCCCTTTGGGCACTTACTTAGCTGGATTTTTTTTAAAATATCAGTGCAATCACTTGTATGATGCATTTCTGTAGGCCCTTAACAGATCTCTAAATCAAAATACATATTTTTATAGCAATAAAGTGACCTTTCACTAATTGGGAAAGAAAATGTTACCCAATAGGTGACAGTTGTCATGAGTGCTCAGCACAGTCAGAAGTCATTTTGGCATTTGCCTTTAAACTGTTGCTGAGACAAGTGTTTAAATAATAATTTTTTAACCCATGTGTCTATATGAGTTTTGTGTGAGTGTGCTTAAGGAAGGAGAGGGTGATTTGTGCTGCCTGTGGCCAGGCTGCAGACTAAAATCAAAGCACTGTTTTTCACTCGTGGCACAAATTTGCTGCAGGACCTGTTGGCAGAAGATTTCTCTGAGCGTGTGCCGCTGGCCACTGGTAGTGAGCAGCCCACCCTGCTCAGCGAGCGTCTTATGGGGCAGCAGCAATGCTTTTCCAGCCTCTCTATAGTCCACCCAGACCCCCTACTTGGAACCAGTGGGTAATATTCACCAGAGCAGGCTGGGAGAAATGGCCCTTTGAAGGACAACAGAGCTGTGGCAACACAGTAAACTGTCACTGTTCCGGCATATTTGAATACTGTTTATTATAAACATTGCAAATTAGTATCTCTAACTGAGAAAAAATAAAATTGGATGCAAAAATACACTGGTGGTATATTGCATATACATATTAATACATTACAGAGTTTGCACAGTCATCAGGCATCTTCCTTCCAGACTGACTTTCCACAGACTGATACAAAAGTTGAAACAGAGGAGAACAGAAGAGAAAGGTCTCCAAATATACACAGTGCTGTTTTGGCAAGTGATTAAGTTCCCAAAAAAACTGTGCTGTAAGAAACAAAACAGAGTTTCACAAGAGACCCGTTTGTATTTTCACATCTTATCTATCTCACAGCACAAGGGGAAAGAGTGAGCAAGAGAATGGTGACACATACAGGGTGCTCAGTATGTATTGATGACATTTGAGACCAGTTCCACACCCCACTCAAAGCCTGCGCTGTTAATGGGGTGTTGAAGTCCTCTCCTTGGTAAGGAGGACTTCAGTAATATCCAGAGTGTTTTATCAGCTGCTGGCTTAACCCAGACAATCCATTGCAATAGGCAGCTTGCTCCCAGCCTCTGTTTGAGGGTCCCTCTGTGCATATGCAGTCAATGGGGTCACTGCCAGGGGCCCAGCTGCTCCCACCTCTTAGAGGGGGAGGAAGCACACGCTCTCCAGGGCCAGTTCTCCATTAGAAACCCCAAGGCCCTGCTGCTGCACTGCTGCTGCCCTGAGTCAGAGCCTGCAGCTGCCCCAAGGGGACTGGCAGGAGCCCTGCCACAGCTGAGCTGCAGCTCCTCCTCCCCAGGAACCTGGTGTCTCTCCCACCAGCCTAACACAGCCTACCCTGCCTGGCTCTGAGGAAGGCAGATGGATTGCAAGCATGCTCACATGGGACTTTCCCAACATTTCGAGAGTTCATGGGATGCTACACATGTCTGAAGGTTGGTTTCAGTTTTTGTTTCCCTTCAGTTCCTTAGAGGATAAAAAGCTACATAGGTGGCGCCTGCTTGGTCTGTGATGTGGCCTTTGTGGCACCCTGAGAGGTAGATGGAGTTCAGAGCTCCAGGGCAGTGTCCAGGCAGAGAATGTGGTGGCACCAAGGAGACCTCTGAGGGAATCCATGACTGGTGGGAAGAGCAGCCCTGGTCTTTGAGGGCACTGCACCTCCCATGGGTGTACCCTGTGCCCAGCCCCCACATGGAGGACGATGATTCCCACAGAGATGCTGAGCACCAGACTGGGACAAAGCTCTTTCCATAGGAAAAGGTGGCAGTGTGTGCCATGCATTGCTCCAGGAGCTGGTCTCCATCCCCAGCTCACCCCACAGTTCAGCACAGGGCAGTGCCAAGGCATGCCTTGGTCTAGGACACGTTGATGTTGGAGAAGAGCGGGGCCCTGGGCTGTGTGGACGCTGTGCTGTCTGCCAAGTAGCCCAGGATGCTCTTGAGTTCACTGCGTGACAAATTGGCTTTGATGTGCAGGAACGCTTCCAGGTGCCTTTTGCTGTGGAAAAGAAATGGGCAGGTGTTATTTCCTCCCACACACCTCCACGTCAGGGCCACTGCACCAGGATGTGGCTCCCACCCTGTGGCATGTACTGATGTCCCCTGTGGGTGCCAGCTCAGTATCTGGCAGTCCTACACAAGACCCTGGACTGTCCTGGGACGTTTGGGGTAGGGAAGGGAATCTCCAAGGTAAAGGAGAAAATCGGGCCAGAATTTGGAATATATCAACAGGCTTTTATTCATATCTTCCTTTGCTTTCTGATAGGACTGGGATTGCCACAGGCAGGAAGGCAGCCCCCACCCAGGTTTATAGGCTCAATTTATATGAACCTCCCCTATATTCATATTTGACTGCTTTCTGGCTCAATTAAAATTCCTTATGAGGATTAGCAAATCTGTTTCAGCATCTCTTACCGGATGTCTGGGTATGTTGTGGCGAGTGTTGCAACTTCAATTTTAATAGCACCTAAATCCTGAAGTCGGATTATTTCAGCCAGTTTGGGGAGTGCTGAATTCAGCCATGTGGCTTGAGATCCCTGGAAGAAGAAAAAGTGGTTAGCAGGACGTCATAGGGGTGCAAACTGCCCCCCACCCCAGGAGCTGCCCCCTGAGGCTGTTTCTTGGCAAGTGGAAAGGACACAGCAGTGATTTTAGGTGCCTCACTGTTTTCAGTGCTGTTTCTGCTTCAGGCAGCCTTGGAAAAACTGGATTAGCTTTTTGATGGTTTTTAATCCTCTCAGACAAGTGGTGTGTGGTTTGCCATAAGACTGAGACTTCCACATCCACCTCAGCAGGTTCTATCTGCTCATTTCCTTTTCCTTGGGTTTCTGCACTGCCTGGTGTGTGTACCAAGGTCTGATGGGCCAGGTGAGTTACTGCCACGTGCTGCTCTGCCCCAGCTTCAAACACAACCCTGCCTTTGGCATCTCCAGGTATCGCCAAAATCGGGTAGAAGCCCCAGCTAGAGCTTTTTCCTGACCACTGGAATTTCCAAGGTGCAGCTGCCTGACCTCCTACCCACTCTGTGTGAAACTCAGACTTGTTCCTTCTCCGGTCAAACATGCATGGGGTGATGAAGGACAGGTTTTGGCTTAGCTGATAGTTTTTTTTGCAGGCAAAATTAGAGGCATGGAAGGAGGGAGATGATCTCAAAGGACAGAGAGGGATGTTCCAGCTGTGGCTCTCATGGAGAAATTCCTTGCATACCACAGGACCCCCACACTGCCTGCTTTAGTCCCTGGCTGACCTAAAAGCTGCAGTGTGGGGGAAATCAAGGGTGAGAGGAAACCCAGACTCCATGGAAGCTGTACTGAAACTGGAAAAGATTATCTAAGTCTTTTGACCCTATTAATATAAACCTTCGAAAGGGAACTGCGTGTGGGACAAAGGAAGATGAAATCATGTCTCTCCAAGCAGGGAGGGGCACGCTGCTTACAGGGGACCCTTTCTGCCTACAGGCATTTAGAGACCTCTTTCTGCCTAAGGTCCTGCCTTCCAGGAAATTAAGCTGAGTTGAAAAGGTTAACAGAAGTTCTCAGAGTTACTTTCCTGTTTTTCAGTGTGTCTGTGCCCTGTGCTGAGTGTTCATGGCAAGCATTCACGTACATTGCTGGTGCAGAAGGCTTCCAGGTCAGCAGCATTCTTGGAGATGTGTTGGGCCAGAGTTTGCTGCTGTGCTGGAGTTTTCAGGCTGACCTTCCTCTTCAGCAGCCTCACAATGTACTCTTTAACCAAACGGGCGTGGATCTTCTCAACGATAGCCTGTTGGGAAGGAGAGGAGGGAATCATCATCCATCCCTCTTTTGCTTGGGGGCATAACAAACCATGTGTGTGGATGGAGGACAAAACCATCCTGGGTGCTGTGAGACATGCCCCACCAATGCCTGCTGCAGATTACACAGCAGGAACAGCCCTGGTTGCCAGCCTCCCAAGACCGGTTCTGGCACATCCTAGATGCTGAGAATTTCTTTGTGCTCTAATAATAATGGGAATTTCCAAATGTTGTTTCCTTCTGGGAAGAGTTTAAAGTGCAGAAAAGATCTCCATGTGCTAGAGGAGTGACAGTATTCCAGAGAAACAGGAATTCATGCTGCTCTTCCTGTTCTCTCTAACACATAAAACATGATCATTTGTCCCAGCTACTAAAAAGACAAAGACAGGAAATCAAATATTGTCTTATATTATGAAATTTCATATATATAGTCCAGCACCAGTAAGGATGTGGTTCTGGCTCAGTTCTCTGGGATTTCTCCCAGTTGCATCCAACTCCTCCAGTCCTCAGGGCAATCAAAGGAGCAATGAGACCGAACCATGCAACTGTGTCTGTGCTTCAAGATTGCTGAACCAAATCTGTACATAAAGCCACGTGTTGGGTGGTCTCTAAAGCACTTTCTCTGCATCAGGGGTGGTTTGCTCTGCAAACAGTGCAGCAGAGCTGCAGGAGTCTGCTTCTGTCAGAGAAAGGTAACATTTACGTGCCTAATCTGGGTAAACTGCATGCTGATGGAAACCCTGTCTGAGAGGCTTCTTGGTGCCAGGCCAGCTCACCAGAGGTCAGGGCAGCTCAAGCTGCAGAGGATCATAGCTGAAAATGCAGTCCCAGCACCCCAGAATCCCTCCAATAGTTCTCTTGGACTTACATGGTAAAATGGGTCCTTTAAGGTCTGGAAGTCTGAAATATGTTTGCTGGTGGTTTTAATGATCTCATTCATAATTTCACTGCTGGAATCCCACTTATTCTCTGTAAACTTCTTGTACATTGGCTGAAAAAAAAAGAAAATTTCCTAAATTACCTCGAACAAATTCTATGCACATGTGTATTTGTCATTTCTACATATAGAGTATCCCATGTAGCGAGAGCGTGGTGTGTAGTCCTGTGCAGGGTGTGTGGTGATGCCTTACAGGGACAGGGGAACAAGGGGCTGTGTCCCCATCTGGGCTCTTCATGATGAAGAAGACCAAGGGCTTGAAAGGTTAATATTGGAGGTGTTTTTATTATTTCTGGTTTTGTTTTTTTTTTTCCCCTCACCATCTTGTCTGATTATCAGGGGAAAAAAAAATGAATCTTTATGAGATGTTTTCAATCATAATTTTTCTCAGCCACAGTAAATAAACATGAAAAGGAAAAAATCGCACCCCTGTTCTCTCGTGCCTTCCAAAAGGCTCTACAGAGAAAGCAGGAGAGATTGTGGCTGAACACTCCTGACTCCTACACTTCCTTTTCCTCCACTAAAATTGCTTAACTTGAAAAGATTGTGTTATATAAACAAACAACAAAAAAAAAAAAAAAAAAAAAAGGAAGCCAGAAGTACAGAAATGCCCTTCAGGTCACCTTTATGGAGAAGCCAAAAGCTGTGTAATTGCAGTTTATGCCATTAGTGATGTTTTCCTACAGTGTGGAGAGCAAATAGCTGCAGGTTGAGACTCTCCCTGCTGTAGCTGTTGTCTCAGATGCCATCAGCAGGTTTATGTTCACCTGCACAGTCATGCCCATGTCACTGCACCCATTTTGCCTGCAGGCTTGAGGACCAGCTCAAGGAGAGCTTCGTGGGAGTTTTCCAGCAGCAGTGTGGGCTAGGACCAATCCTGTCCCTTCTGAACTTGGCTGATTAGAATCAGAGATTTGAGCAACAGATAGCACGGCAGGAGAACATGCCCTGCCCTGGTATCAGCTGAGCCATGGGGCAAGAGGATGTGGGGCACAGATACGGTACCTTCAGCTGGGCAAAGAGCTGTTGAAGCAGCACATCAAAGCCACTGTTTTCAATATCAGCGAGAGTGCTGAGGATATCAGCTTTACTGTTGTCCTTTTCTGCCACGTATTTCTCCGTGTATTCTCTGCAAGAAAATACCAGCCAGGTCAGAACAGTCTATCCTTAGAGGAGAGAGAGAGAGAGAAATTCAGAGGTCTCTAAACCTTCTGCAGGCAGATGGACCTACATTTGCTCACTCGGGAGTACCTCCCCTCTATACATTGCCTGTAGAGGAAGGAGCAAAACCTTTTCTTTTGGACCCTTACCTAAAATTCCAGCAGTTGTTTATATTTGCAATCAGTATAGGCTTGTAGTATGTGTGCTTCTTGCTTTTCTCCTTGAAGTCTTCAAAGGCATCCCTGTAGCTGGAGGGGAGATGGGAAGAGGAGAAGTGGGTGAGTGGTTGCCCAGGTGCTGTGCCAGCCCCACTGCCCACAGCCCCTCCCCACCTCACCTCCTCAGGAAGGCTGGCAGCTCCTTCAGCAGCCGACGGGACAGCTCC
The DNA here is from genome assembly GCF_015832195.1 of Motacilla alba alba. Lineage (NCBI taxonomy): Eukaryota > Metazoa > Chordata > Aves > Passeriformes > Motacillidae > Motacilla > Motacilla alba. The sequence continues at coordinate 52,074,193 of NC_052020.1, read as the reverse complement.
TCACCCACAGCCTTGCTGATGTCCTCAGCTCGCTTCTGGCTGCTGTAGATGCTCTAACAAACAAGTGAGATCAATTTGAAATGTTGCCTGCTCCAAAAAGGCCAGGTTTGCTGGGTAAAAGAAGCTGCATATCCTTTACTGAGAGCTGCACCCAGCTCTCCTGCATCCCCCCCTGCAACTGATCCAGGGACCACACAGAGCAGCTATAGCAGCTGAGAGGTTCAAAAGAAGCATGAAGAAAATCTAGACAACAGCTGAGAAAGTAGGGAATTTCACACTTGGTTTTGTCTCTTCTTTTTTTTTTCTTTTTTTTTTTTCTTTTTTTTGAATGTCATTAGATTGCCCTTAAATGAACAATTTAACCACAATAACCTCAACACATGAGAGGTTTATTTTTTAAAAATAAACTCAACTAATCCTCTGCAGCCAGAGGATGGAAAGGGGCAGCTCTGCCTGTGGCACTTTCCCTGGGAGGAAGAAAGAGACTCCCCATTTCTCAATCAACTGAGCCTGTCTCCTGTCTCTCTGCTGCTGGTGATGCAGAAGAAATTGCACAGGAGAATGAAAGCAGATTTTCTTTTTGTTTTGTTTATAGAGGCGTTTGCCTCTGTCCCACGGTACACCAGGCCCAAGACAGACCATGGTTTTGAGCTTCCCTGTACCACCCACCTCTGCTCCCACTCTACACAACTGGCTTGGCCTTTTCCTTTTCTGCACTGACCGTAGTTGGTCTCAAATCCTAAGTAGGTAAAAGATGCAATTGTTTATTTTTAAAATAGCTCTGTATTACCTGGATAACAAATATTCCTAGCAGTTCACTTTGAAAATGCCCATTTAGCTTCTCTGGTTCCTTGTCTTCTTTCCATCTTTGGATTTCTTTATCTAAACATCTGCTCAGTGAATTTTTGACAGTAACCTTTAGGGAAGGAAGAACAATGGCATTTACTACAACATGGATGCAACAGCTCCTGCCTCATGCAGGTTTTACTCACCCACCCACCTTTTGCCCAGCTCAGCACACTTTTTCCTCAGCCCTGGCTGGGATATAAAGGTTCCTTGTTAGGAGATGCTTGACCCATGACTTCACAGCAACAAGGACAACTCCCTCACGATACCCACCTACACAACAGTGAGTTGAGTATTTTAAGGTAGGAGTGAAGATCCCATCACACCTCCACATCTGGGGGATCAGGAGGGCAGGGAGGGGAGCGTGGGTAGGAAGATTGCAGCAGCTAAATGTGCCAGAGCCCAAATTCCCCCAACCACACACTGTGTGTGTCACACTCAGAGCCACCTGCTTTTGCAATCCTTTTTCATGAGCTCTTCTGACGCCACACAAGCGCTGAAGAGGAAAACAAAGTGCTCTCAGCTTTTCTCTGCTCTGACCCCTCCGTGCTGCAGTGAGGCTTTGGAAATGGTCTGTGCAGTGTCTGGTATTGCTGATCCCCCAGTGTCCTGTTCATGAGCTTTGCAGACCTCACACCACCTCTTCCATATGCAAACCATCACATCTAAACTTGGAACTCATCTTCTCATTTTCTGCGAATTCCAGCCCCAAACGCCAAAAGCACTAAGCTATGGGAGTACTGTAAAAGTGGCTTCTTGTTTCCATTAAGGGAAGGGTGATACAAAAAACAGAGCAACTTTTATTTTCTGCAGACCAGGGGATTCTCCATTAAAGAGATTTGTCAATACCAGATCTCCATGCTTTGCGCTCACCCAAGGTCTGGCACTTCTGTAGAGACCAGGAGTAATCCAAGATCCTTCAGAGATTCCCATGAGAGGGATCGTAAATCCCTCTGGAGATTTATCAGACAATTAGAAAGCTGCCCATAAAGATCTCTTGTTGGATTTTCCCCCTGTTGCTACCACATGATTTACAAGAACAGAGCAGTTCTTTTCTCATGGCTCCCAGGGCTAAGCAGAAGTTTGCTCTGCAAGTCCCATCTAGCAGAAAGGTGACCTGCTCCCCAAAAACAAACAAAAGCTTTTGCTTCTCCCTGGAAGGGTGTGTGATTCACTGGTGAAGAAGTTGTGTGTGCAGGACAAGTCACAGCTTCTCTGAGGAGTCATATGGGAGCAGTGAAGGGAAGAAGAGGAGTGTCTCAACCTTTCTTACCTCTTCACTGTCAAGGTATTTCTTTTCAAGCTCTTTGCTCAGACTTGAAGGCAAAAGGCTTCCAAGCTTAACTTTATCCAACTCCATGGCTAAAGCATGATCTTTTCTCATGTCTCTGGAATGAAAAAAGCCAAACAATTGTATTTTCCAAGGACAGTGTAATTCAAGACAGATGTTGATGCAAATCACTAACACTTTTTGAGGGTATCAGTGAAAAAACAGATGGAAATGTACATTGTCCTCAGTCTAGGCAGGACTTGGAGAAGCTGAATGAATATGTGCCAGGGGTGAGACCTGTGAGGGTGGGACCACAAGCAACCCTGTGAATGGAGTCATGGTCTGTCAAACTCCTGTACCAGCCACTGTGCTCAGGTGGGAATGGGAGACCTGAAGCAAGCAGGGGAGTATAGCCCCTGGAGATGACCTCTCTCCATCCATACAGAGAGACAAACAGATGAAAAGCTGGTGTTTGATGGCTGGGAGGTGGTCCCTCAGCAGACACCTGGATGTGGCCTCTAGGAACACAACCAAAGCAGCTGCTACCCTGGCCAACACTGTCCCCAGTGCTGGGCTGAGCCCTACTCCTCACAACTGCTCACTTCCAAACACAGGCTGGTTCAGGCCTGAATATCCTGAACTAGAGCACAACACTGGCTGTGGAAAACTTCCGGGATCAACACTGAATCATTACACTCATCAGTGAAACACGAAAAGGAAAAAGTGGAGCTGAATGACCTTGGAACAGAGGAAACATTGCTGGTGTCTTTACTGGTTTCCACCTAAGAAGTGAAAGCCCTCAATTCTCCACCCAGGATATTAGCCACAACAAACAATGTTTTCAGTTCAATAACATACAAAGTTTATGGGGACTCTTGGCTAATGGTGGCCTCTCACAGGGGAGCACCCCTGGCTCTCCTAAAGGTAAGGAAAACATAGACTGTGGGTAGCACATAAGCAACATCCTCCATGCCCAGAATAATTGCATCTCAGGCTGTTCTATTTATTGACTGCCCTCTGGTACAAAGGGCTGAAATTTCCAAATTTTGCAAGAGTGAGTCCAGGTCTGCAACTGGAATAGATATCAAGGCAATGAACTTGACCAATTTACCCCACAGATGAAGCCCTAAACATTTGTGTGTCTGTTGCTCAGAAGCCAGAATGGTGAAACAGCCCTTCATTTACAGTCTAGCAGCCCTGAGAGTGTCCCTTCTGGCTGTTCTGGCCAGGACTGTAAATCAGCACATCATCAGTAACACCAGTAACTTAGCCAGGTGCTGGACTGCACCACAGTAATACTAACTCATAAATCAAGCAAATGCCTGGGTTTAAAGCCAATGAGCCTGTTTTGATTTCCAGGGGCAAACATGTATAAAAGCCCACTTACTTTGGATAAAAGTTGTGCACCCATGAAAGAAGAAGGTAAATATCCTTGTCTTCCAGATGAGACTCAGCATTTTTCTTTGCCTGGGAGGCAAAATAATTGTGGTAGAGTTCTGCATATATGCTGAACACATTAAACTCAGGAGGATAAAGTTTGTTAATATACTTGGCAACCACGGTCAAATCTTCTTTCATTGTCTTTCCCATGTGCAGGAGGTTCTGGCCAACTGCAGAGAGGTTCTCAGTTCTAGGAGTATGGCTTGTGTCTTTCATTCGAGCCTCTACCGACTCCTTTACTGTAACCATCCAGAGCTCTTTCCATTTTCTAGGTCTAAATTGCATATTTTGGTCAGATGGATTCTCTGACATGTAGTTCTGATCTTCTTTCTCCTGTTCTTTCAGAGCCTCCACTGCCTGCTGTAGCAGATCTGGGTTGGTTTTTGCAAGCAGCACAGAATCCTTCAAGGTGCTGAAGACTTTGTGCTTCAGAACTTCATAGACAGACTCGATGTCTTTCTGGCTGGTGTTCAGTCCCTCCTCACCTTTGCTAGACAGGCTCTTCTCCAGGGCAAACAGATGTTGAATGGCATCACAAAGCTTTTGCTCTCCAAGGAGATCCATGACTTGTTTGACTGGTGAAAACAGAACAGCCTTTCTTTAACCAAGAGTGAAAATTTAGACTTATGTTTCATAAAAAATGATGGCTCTGGAATCTTTTTTAAAAAAATGCTTATACTTCCAAAATGCTAGCTCTTGGGCTCCTACGCCATATAGAAAGTCTGTTTAATTAAAGATCAGATTATTTCTAGCTTGCCTTTAACTGGGGCAATGGAAACTTGAATACCCATCACCAGTGTGTTACATATGGGCAGCTATTCACGAGCCACCTATAATTGTTTCCAAAATTTAGCCTTGTGGAGTTAGTTATTTCTCATCTCCCTTCCCATTAAAATGACCTCAAGTCAGAAGCATGGCATTAAAAATAATGTAGACAGAAAGATGTATCTAAAGATGTGCTGAAGGAAATACCACATGGGTTTTCCAGAAATAGATTTGGCACAACCTGACCTGAGAAATTGTTTGGGAGGACACATTTAGCAAACAAGACAAATACAACTGAACTGTCTTATCTGAACTACAGCCAGTTACTTGAGACAGGGAAACCTGGGAAATTATTAGTTAAAATGGCGAAGTTATATAAGAAGTAAGTTTTGTTAGGTGTGTAATGTTTGCATGGAGGACCCTGGGTGGAGAAAGCTTAATAGTATTCATGAAACTCATCTCACTTCATTTATCCTTAAAGATTGTGGCACAAAAACTGGGAGTGCCCTTTTGGCATCTGCTGATTGCACAAAGTTCAGAGACATTATCGAAACTGAGGGCTTGGTGTATTTTACAGGAACAATGGGATAACTTGAATAGTAAATGGACTGAAATTTAATGGCACAAAACACAAGATTCAAATGCAATAGAACAAAAGTTGCTTAGCAACAAACAGGATTTTCTGCTGCAAGCTGGATGTGAATCAGCTCGAGATGGAGGAGGAAGAGAGACGCCTGGAGAATTAGTAAATCCTTACTGGGAGGTGGAAGTGAACATGTCAGTTACAACCCCAGGATGTACTGAGTGAGAAATATCCAGCTGAGATAGGAAAATAGGAATATATTGTACCACATAATGGTGGTGTCTCATCTGAAATATTTTCTGCAATTCTGGCTGCTTAAAAAAAAAAAAAAAAGACATTGCAGATGGGGCAATGGAGCAGTAAGACCCAAAGTACAAAAGGCTTGTTTTCAGCAGCAAATTCAAGGCCAAGAAGGAAAACCACCAGTCAGGGAAAGCATTTGATACGTGGGGAGAGAGATGCCAATTAGACAGGTAAAGGCTTGGAAATTAAATAATTTGTACTAAAACAATGAGACTTTGTAGGAGGAGATGGAGGAACAGAGCTGAGAGTTATACCTTGGTTTCTCACCCACCCCCAGTTCTCTGTGCCCCCATGGGAAGCAGAAATAAGTTTTGTTTTGGATGGAAAACCTGCAAATGGACAGCTCCTCAAGGACTGTGCCATTGGTACTAAAAGACTAGGACTTGAGGTCATGTCTCCCTCAGCCCAATTTTCCCCAGGCTTTTTGGAAAAGTCACTTCAATCTATCAGTACCTTTGTTTCCCTAGGGGACAATTCCCCGCCTCATGCAGCCCCTCTAGAGGAAACTATGGCCCCTGAAATGGGGCAAGGAGGATGGAGGAGCACTTACCACTGGGTGGCTTGTTCTTTTTAACTATTTTAAATGCACTTTTAAGCATTCCCTTTATTCCTTTGTTTCCCTTCTCAGGGCTGTCCCCGGCAGAGATGCAACTCTCATTGCTCGTGATGGAAGAGGCACGTGAAGCTCTGCAGGCTGCCTCTGGCCTTTCTCTCATCTTCTCCTGGTCCCTGGACCAGATCTCATCTGCAGAAGGTTCAGGACAGGCAGGGTCTTGCTCAGCTACTGATGGTGAAGTGTTTTGAAATGGCCTGTTTGCATCAATGCAACCCTCCGATCCACTGCGTATTCCAAAAGGACTACTTTGGAAAAAAGGTAACATTTTCATCATTTTCCTTTTAGCCTGTAAATTTCAGGAAAATAAAAAAAAAAACAAAAACAAAACAACAGATTATAACAGTTAGGAAGAAAAATACCAAGCAGAAAGTGTGGCAAGATATATATGTGGGCAACATGGAGAATGTTACACATCTGGTGTGAGCACAGGAGAATTTCTGAGCAACACCATCCCAACTAACGTCTGGTCTAAATTAGAGAAAAAGCAAAGACCCATTTTGAGGGTGATGCAGATGTCCTGAAGAGACCTTGAGCTTGTCAGGCTCTCCCATTGGGATGCTGTGTGACTATGGACATGAGCATGGATGGACACATGAATGATGTGGGTGGGATAAGTGTCCTGTGCCTTCAAAGCAACCACAAAACTCTCATACTCTTACATGGCATCGAGATCAATTCCCACCTTGCTCAGGGCCTTTTTTTCCTGATCTGTGCTCAAGGTAAGTGGGAACAAGGCCCGAGGATCAGGGTAGTTTAGCCTTGTTTAAACAAACATGATCCTGCCAGAGGCCTGCATTACCACCAACACACTTACACTACAAATAATTAACAACAGAAATTTGTTATTGTTACAACTTCTTCTCAGAATTCATATTTAGAATTATGTTCCTCTGTAATTCAATAGATTGCAAAATATTTATTTGCATAACTATAACCATTTGTATAATGATTATAATTATGCAATTATTGTAAATAAATAAAGTGACTCATAGTTTCCAGTCCTTATTCTAATAATGCTTTATTTAAAGTGACTTTCTAGGAGACTGAAGCACATCTGTATGAAGAACTTTCAGGCAAGTTTTGGTTTACTTGTACTGAGCAATGGCAGAAAAATTAGACTTCAAACAAATGAAGAATTTGGCTTCAGTTATACAGCCAAAATGTGGTGATCTTCAAATACCTTTGCTGAGTTTATAATGTTGACATGTGTCATGCTGATACAAAATTTGATACTTATTTCTGGGAAAACTTGTTGGAAGACTGTGGCTTTTCATTCTAAGTTATACAGAGAGCACTGAGAGCCTGGCTTTGCTGAGAGCTTTCCTCCCTGCTTTGGATGCCAGGCAATGTTAAGGATTAGTAAAGCTATTACCTTCTAAACACAGCAAATACAAAAACTCATTTGGGAAGGAGTTCTGCTTGCACAAGCAAGCAAAGGGGGCCTGCAGACCAGAGCTCAGCTGACAAGAGCTACAGAATAGCTGGAGCTGGAAAGGACCCACAATGACCACCAATTCCAACTCTGAAGTGAATGACCCATACAGGGATTGAACCCACAACCAAAGGCATTATTAGCACCATACTCTGAACTAACTGAGCTAATCCCAGGTTAGCCAGCAGTTGTGCCATGGCTGAATCTGTGCACATACATCTCCCTAGCACAGGTACTGAGGAGCAGAGGGGGAAGGAAACCCCCTGCAGTTCACTCCAGCCATGCTAGTCAGGATGCCCCACTAGAATCCTGAAAGCAGTGGAAGAGAGTTCCTTTTTGTTACATTTCCATACAAAAATACCCAGAAAAACAACCAACCAACCCCCAAAAAAATCATGGCAACAGGCATGCTCTGCAAGTGCATGACTTGCCTGGTTTTTGTAAGGCTCTTTTCGTAACCTGCATTTCCCGTACAACACTGCGCTTAGATTAATTCTGCCAAATCTTTTCCTTCCTGTTTGTTCAAGCACAGACTCAGACTCAGCTGAGTCCTTTCTCTCTCTCCTATTATTTCAAACAAAGCATTATTGGGTTTTTTTTTTTGTTGTTGTTGTTGTTTGTTTGTTTTCTAACCAAAGAAAGTACGTCATCCTTTCCAAAAGGCTAAGGTCTTTCATTTTAATGAATAATGATCACAAAGGTGGACTTTGAAGTTTTGATTCTTCTTCAATGCCAAGATAAATGCAATAGATCTTTGAAAAGCATTGAAGTGACACTACACATACAAGACTCCATAAGGGAATGATTAAGCTGGTTAGAAGCTGAGTTGTTAACATCTATCAGAACTTTGTTGTGGTAGTGCTCAAAAAAAGCCAGCCTCAAGCACCTATGTAAGGCTGTCAATGCTCTCACATTTGGCCAGCTTGAACTCTTGCCCAGGGATTATCATGTGCCACTGCTGGTTGGCCTGTGTTTGTATCTGCAGCAGGAAAAACCAGTAAACCCCAGCTCCCACTTCTGCCTTGAAATGCAGACCCAGTCTTAATGTCAAGGGGTACCAAACAATCCCTGTCCATCTCTTCTCATTATTGTTAGATAACCAAGACCTTACTGTAAGAAATGCTTTTAAGAAACTTACAGAAAAAAAATGCCAGCACTTTCTACAAGAAATACTCAGCTAAAAGGAGGTGGTCCTGGTTACATCTGGGGTGCACAGGCAGGAGATGCTGTGCTAGCACTGCACCTCCTGCCTCTGTCAGCACGTGCTCCAGCCCAATGCAGCAGGCAGAACATGCCAGGAGCTTGGCTTTGGCTTGGACAGCTGCAGGCTGCTCCTCTATGCCTGTGCTCTTCTCACAAATCAAAGCCTGCTAAAACTCCAGCAAGCTTCTAATTTTTTTATCAGGAGAAATGCTAAATCATTTCCCAGAACTCAAATTCAAGCCTTGGGAAATGTAATGATTTGAGGTCAAGAGTTGACATTGTTCCCAACTCAGTATTATTACTAATTTACTGTTATCATTGTCATCCTCATTATTGTTATGTGGCAATACGGTTTGTGCCAGGGGAGCCTTTAGCTCCAATTATTTCTGACACAGCATATTCAGCTGCTGGTTTCAAACCAGAAGAGCAGCACAGCTCAGAGAGCACTCTCTGCCACCCCATCCAGATGCCCTGCAGCACTGGGATTGTGGTGCTGGGACTGCTGGTGTAGCTGTGGTGGGATACAGCGAGCTCTCTGCTGATCACAGCACCTACCTCTGAGTTGGAGTTTTCTGGGGTGGGCAGCAAGGGCAAGGGATACACTTGGAGCAGAGTCAAGACACAGAAGGACCCAGCCTGGACTCTGGGCACTGTGGCTTCGCATTTCCTCCTCAAAGGAAACAACTTTAATGCAGAATGATCTCATTGGTTAGGGGTAGCTCATGGTGTGCCAGAGAGCACTCAGGGGAAGAGATTTATTAATTATCCCTATTCTGAATTTTTTTGCTGACCTGTTTCTTGACTTCTTTTTCCTGAGCTGCTGCCAGTATTAACAAGCATTTGTTTGGATTTTTGGTCCTCTCCAGCCTGCTGACATACTAGGTCATGAGGATTTATATCTCATTTTAGTGGATATTTCCCATTCTCCCACAGCCTCTCAGAAATCCAGAGTTACCTAGCAAAGTTATCTATCTGTCCACACAAGAGAATTGCATTGGGCCAAGCCATCTCTGAAGCAGTAGAGCAATGCAGGCAGTTTAATGTACCTCAGACCATGTGGGGACACCTAGTTTAGTGTACCTGAGACCACGCACTGACACCTAAAAAACCTGCTAATTCATCAAAGCAGAGTCCAAAAAGATGCCAGACTCAATCTCTGCAAGTTGGGAGCCCTCCTAGGAGGTGAGGGGTTTTTCCTACCATTTTTTTTAATCTGGGTTAAGTACTGAATGGAGACACCACAAATCTGGAGGCTACCACTTGGCTCTGCCAGGGAAATCACAGTCCACAGAAGAGCTGGGCCACCCAGTGCCCCGCCTTGACCCTCTACTGTGCTGCTCACATCCATAGTCCTATCTGCAGACCCCTGTGAGACACCCACCACCCAATATGTGCTCCAGCAGCATCCTGATGGTGGCCAAGTTCTGCTCCTAATGGGGAGCGGAGGGAAAACAAAACTTGTGTCCAGTAAAGAAGCCAAGGCAGGAACAGAACCTCCCCAGCGGACTCAATCCATGTGCCTTAGCATCACCAGGCACCCCTACAGGGCTGGGGGTGATGGGGAACCCAAGGGATTCAGGGGAATGGCAGTGGCAGAGCAGGGAGAGGACCCCAGGGCATCTCACCTAGAATGAGAGAGGATGCTTTAAGCCAGCATAAAACCATGCGTAGATACAGCTGTGCAGTGCAGCAGTCATTTCCAAATGAGAATCTGATTTCCCTAAATTACTGACACACACCTAAATACCATCCAGTAAACCATCATTTCCTGTTGTTAGTGAGAATCTTTCAAACAGAGAAGGAGAAAATTCTATATATACACTGTTATTGGAAAAAACACAGAGAATGCACTGTAATACCCTCATTTTTTCTTCTTGCTTCAAATCTGAGCAGCATAATTTTGAAGTGTTGCTGCAACCAGCAAGAGCAACCAGCTGCTGCTGTCTAGAGTTTGTTTTCATAATACAGTTCCAAAGCCAAATCCTTCTTTAAGGCCTGGAGTTTGCAAAGTTCACTGCTAGAGCTACCAGCAACTGAGAAGATAAACAAGTTCCCTGGGAGCTTCTCTCTGCACTTTCAAATTCTTTGGCTTTCCAGACATCTTTGATAGAGAGGGTCAATGAAGCAAACCCAAACCTGAGTTCTCTGCTCCCTTGTATTTGCTTTATCAGAGCTGAAAAGCACAGCTGACACTTTGGAGAGTGTTTCTTCAGGTTTTCTGTCCTGAACTTGGGTGTCAAAGTGAGGCACCATGGCTTCTAGATCAGCCATATGCTCCAGGCACAGAAAGTCTCTTCCTCACTTTGTAGCAGCCTCAGAAAGATATTCTACTTTGAACACACCAAGGATTCTAACCCTGGGGCCAAATTTTTCAATTTGTGCTGAGGAGCTGATGCAGTGGATATGGGGCTGCTGCACACAGACAGAAAGGAATTTCTACAGGCTTTTCAGTGCTCCGGGAAAAAGCAGGTCCTAGGAGCTGCGGGACATCCCTGACAAGGAAAAAGCAGTCACAGAAGGGCAAGCATGGCAATGCAGAAATGTGCCAGCTAGGCACAGTGACCCTGGCAGGGTGCAAGTCACAGGGGCTGCCCAGGGCCATCCCGGGTCCAGGCTCTGAAATGGTGTTTTTTCAGTGCAGCCAAACAGAGTGAATCGCAATCCAATTACTTTCCTGTGGTTTGGGGGAAAATCATTTCCTTTAAATAGAGACAAAGAAGAGAGGGCAGAAGTGCCACACTGGATCTGGAATCCAGTGCCAAATCGGGGTTTAGGACGCTTTGGTGCCCAATACCTACATCTGGGTTTTGGGAAAGGTGTTGGAAGGCAGAAGGGTAGGAAGGAGGTGAATGGTGTACAGTAGTCACTGCCTGAGCCTGTGCCCTGAAATTTAGGGCAAAAGCAGCACAAATGTTGTCACAATGGAATTACCAGGCACATATCCTTGCGCTGCCCTTGGGATATGCCTGGAGCTGCTGTCCTGCCAGCGGTCCGATTTATTCCCCATTCTGATAATTACAAGGTGGGGCTAAAACCTGTCCCTGTGCCCGGCAACCCACCCTTCAGCATGTGGCCCCTCGTTCCCCACTCTCGCACCCAGCAGAGAGCCCCCGAGCTCCCCAGCAAGTGAGCCCGGAGCGGGGCAGCGGCTCGGGAGAGGCGGGAGACGCCGGCCCGAGGGGAAGGGGAAGGACCCGAGACTGACGGACTTACTCTGCGGCGGCTCCCGGGCGGCGGGGCTGGACGCGGGCCAGCGGCACTGTCACTGTCACCGGCACTGTCAGAGGGTCTGTGCCCGGGGCGGGGGCAGACCGGCTATAAGGGGAGGAAGGCGGGGGCGGGACCAGCTGCTGGGAAACTCCAGTTGCACCTCCCCCCCGGGAGAAGGGAACTGAGAAATCCCCTCCGCGGAGAAGCGGCAGGCAGCGGAGCGCTTGGTCCCGAGGGTCTGTCCCTGCGGAGGAGCCCCGGCGCCCTGTCCCGACAGAGCGCTGAGTGCCGGGCTCTGCGCTCACTGCCCCAGGGCTTGGCTCTGACATGTGTCCCACTGCGGACTTGGAAATGCGCCGTCAAGGATAGAGCAGGTGCCTCCAAAAATGCCGTGTTCTGTCTGCACCTGGGGTGGTCGTCTCTGGGTGTGCAAACAGCCTGGGGAATGAGGAAAGGGACCTGAGACTCTTGGTCGACGGCAAGTTGAACATGAACCAGCAGTGCCCTGGCAGCCAGCAGGGCCAGCCGTGTCCTGGGGGGGATCAGGCACAGCATCCCCTCCCTGGCCCAGCAAGGAAGGAGATTGTCCTGCTCTGCTCTGCTCTGCACTGAGGCAGCCTCACCTCGAGTGCTGGGGCCAGTTTTGGGCACCACAATATAAGAAAGGCATAAACCTTTTAGAGAGTGTCCAAAGGAGAGCAACAAAGATGGTGAAGGGTCTGGAGGGGAAGCCATATGTGGAGCAATTGAGGTCACTAGACTTGTTCAGCCTGGAGAAGACAAGCCTTAGGGAGACCTCATCACAGCCCACAGCCTCCTCACAAAGGGAATGAGATGAGGCGGGCACTGATCTCTTCCCGATGACCATCAGTGACAGGACCCAAGGGAATGGCCTGAAGCTGTGTCGGAGGAGGTTTAGGTTGAATATCAGGAACAGGTTCTTCACCCAGAGGGTGGCTGGGCACTGGAACAGGATCCCCAGGGAAGTGGTCATGGCATCAAGCCTGCCAGAGTTCAAGAAGCATTTGGACAATGCTCTCAGACACATGGTGTGAATTTTGAGGTTGTCTGGCGCAGAAGTGGGTGTTGGACTTCATAATCCCTGTAGATCCTTTCCAATTCAGGGTATTCCATGATTCTTGAAAGCTTTGCTTTCTGAGCAGGGCACTGCCACCACTAGGCTGCTGGGGATGAGGTGCATGCCTGAAAGCACAGCTGCCTGTATCTGGGTCCTGCATCGTGCCTTCCCCAGAGCAGGGCTCACAGCACTCCCCAGAGACATGAATACCCTCCAGCACCTTCAGAGTGGGGATTGACTCCCTGCCTAGAGACTGAAAAAGACAGGTTTCCTTCCTTACCCCAAAGCCTCTGAAAGTCTGTGTTCTACTTGTGGGTGGGAGACCTCCTTGAGCCTTTCCGTACTTGAAGGGGGCCTATAAGAAAGATGGGGACAAAGGTTTTAGCAGGGCCTGTTGCAATAGGACAAGGGTAATGGTTTAGAGCTGAAGAAGGGTCGATTTAGATGATAGAAAAGGAAGATGTATTTTATGATGAGGGTGATAAAACACTGGAACAGGTTGTCCAGAGAGGTGAGAGTTGCTCTCTCCCTAGATACATTCAAGGTCAAGTTGGACAGGAATCTGAGCAACCCGATGTAGCTGATGTCCTTGCTCATTGCAGGGAGGTTGGACTAGATGACCTTTGAAGATCTCTCGTAACCCAAACTATTCCATATTCTATGACTTGTTTTCCTTATTTCTGTTTCTGATTTCTAGCCACCAGCATCCTTGGCCATGGAGTGTGGTTCCCCTGTTAACTGGAAGAGTATGCTGCCACAGCAGGGGCTGCCCTCCAGCCACAGCCAGGGGATGCCTGGCTGACAGCAATGGCTGTGGGGGGCCTTTGCAGAGGGTCTGTGGAAACTGTGAGCGCTGTGCTGTCCCTTGCTTAGATAGCTTCAATGGGAAGCATCTTCTGCACACATCTGGATGAGATCTGTGTTGAAGCAGTTGCCCTGCAGGCAGAAAATCAAAATATTGCGGCTCTGCAGAGCCTACCTCTTCCCCCTTTCCCGGGAAGCTGCTGTGGGGCAGGGAGTGAGGCAGGTAAAAAGTCCAAGTGCCTGGTTACTGTGCTTGGGAGAATTTCTGCTTTACATCTGATAGCTTTGGTCTGATGCAAAATGTAAAAAAATGGTCCAGGGATTTAAAGCTGAGTGTGAACAGTAAGCTTACCTGGTGCTCCTGATGCCCACACTCAACACCTGTGTGGCTGCACTTTTGGAGGGGCTGTTCAGGTCCTGTGTGGGGACATCCCCAGCAGCAGATATGGTCTGGGGTCATGGTTTGTGCTGGAAGGAGGTGTCCAGTTGAGCTGGCACAGTGCTGGAGAGCAGATGCCTCTCCTGGTCTGTGCTTTTTGGCAGGCATCCTATCTGCTGGCACAGCCACTTTCCTCTCTGGCACTCTTTCCAAGAAGTCTGTGGTAGCAGGGAAAAACCTCACCCTCAGCAACGTCTGCCAAAACAGGAAGCAGAAGCAGAGGGGCCGCCCTGATGGGCAAACCCATGATCTTGAAAACACTGGTTCATGTCATGCCAGCCTTTGGCTGTGCTGGGCAGAGGGTTCCCTCTGGGATTGCCCCAGGGTTGGGTCCCCTTACTCCTTGACAACCAGTGACCAGGAATAACCATGGTCACAGGATGGAAATGCGGAGTGCCATATGAGCCTGAAAATCATTGGAAACAGTGCAAGATTTGGCCCTGGAGTGCTGAAACTTCCTCTGTGTTTCATCATCACCTTCTCCAATACCAGTGTGAAGGGGAGAGGAGGCAAGGTTTGAAACTGCAGTTAGAGCTGGTTTGGGGACAGCTGGAGGTGAGCTTGATGCTGCATCCAGTGACCTTTTCATGCAGGAGGTGAAGAAATGTGGCTCCTGGGAGGTACCAGGGTGTTTGGTGTGGTCCAAGGGTTACACGCACACGCAGAGCTCTGGGCATGGCTGGGAAGGCAGTGTTTGTAACTGTCTGAAAGCAGAGGATGCTGTTCTGGATGCAGGAGGGAACCTGGGGCTGGTTCCTCACATCCTCAATTATGTGATCCCTGAAGGATGCAGGGGTGTCTATCACAGATGTGCTGGGAATCTGCATTGGGAGGTGGCTCAGTGACACATCTCAGACCCACTGAAACCTCTCTTTAAATACTCAGAGGGTCTTTGCACTTGGCTCAGACAAATGTCTCATCCCTAGATTACCGACTAGGGGCCCTGACTGTAAGAGACTAACTCTTGCAGTTAGGAATGGGGGAAGTCAAGAGAGTCTGATGCTCAGCTGGTATACATCTGCAGCAAATGTAGCTGCAGATTTGTGAGCATCCTGGGTTGTTTTATTGAATAAATGTTTGTATAGAATGATTGATGTGAGATCCAAATTAGATTCATGTAATAGGATCTGATGCAGGCCTCATCTCTGTCTGTTTTAAGTTAATTTCAGTGGGGTCAGGGCATTTCTGCCAGCAGAGAGCAGAACAAGAAGCATCTTGTAATTAGGTTTTAAATTAAAAATGTAGAGTTTGGGTATCATCCCCCGGGTGCCCTTGTTTACCCAAACCACATGTATCACAGCAATTTGACCTCCTGCTGTTACAGCAGCATGACATGGCTTGTCTGTGTAACCTGATTCCTGACACAGGTATCTTGTACCTACTTAAATAATATTGGGGAGTGGGTAACCAAGTTAAACCAGGCTGCACATCTTCCAGTGCTGCATAGGAACTTTTCTGTGCTCTGTAACTACTCAGTGTACTGCATAGGGCTACACTGATATCTGTGTTTATAGTTTATGCTATCTTAGAAATTAACTGAAGTCTGGAATCCCTGGAATCCAGGGGTTGACTCCTCACTTCTCTAATACACAGGATATATTTCTCACCTGAAATTTACACTTAAAAGCAAGATGTGCTTCAGGGATTTGTAACTTTATTTTCCAGCTGCTTCCTTAAATTTGAACAGTGACTTGCATAGGATTGTTTCTCCCTTCTTGGCTGAGCATCAAAGTAAATTTTACTGCCAGTCCTAATATCCAAATTTAGCTGAACAGGAGCCTGCAAATGGGGTGTGTCTGTACTAGAAAAAGTTGTTAATTCTTTGCATTAGACAATGAAAGATCTACCTGTAAAAATGAAAATACTATCAACAAGAAGGATTTATAAGGAGATTATTTTTGAAGTGCAGTTTTAATTTCCTCTTTCAGGGTGCTGAAAAGCTGTTATCCTCATTGTTAGCTAAAGGTGTGTCAAGAAGCAGATTGTCATGAGGGTAAAGATGTTCTTCCTGGAGTCCATTAATTCAATATGGTTATTCATTAAATGGTATTTGAGATTTTTGTTCAAACTTGCTTTTATTACCTTTATTACCAGACAGGGAAGATAATAATTTTCCTGTGGGATTGTCTATGAGTTTAACTCATTTGCACTGAGCAATTCCAGCTGTGCATGTTTCAGAGTAGAAAAGCAGCAGGTCTGGGTGCAGGTGGCTGGCAGCAGCTCTCTGAGTAAGCAGGCACTCCTTGCCACCCTCTGCTGGGAGTATGTGGCTGTCTCCTGGAGCTAGGGGGGCACACAAAGCCCAAGTAGAGGGGCCTGAGTTGGTGCTTGGAAGAGTCAGTAAATACTCTCAGTGTGGGGTTGGACTGGAAAATCGGGGTCAGGTAATATCCAGTAGCTTTTCCATATGGGATGGGGTGTGCAGCAGCTTGGGGAGGGAAATAGGGAAGGATGTCCCTAGAGTGGCTGACCTTCCTGCAGTGCTGGGGGAGGCATGTGAAGCAGCATGGGGTGAGGGTTGCATGTGCTGTGACATGAGCTGCTTGTAGCTGATTGCTTTTCATCCTCCTGTCCTGGAAAATAGCTCTTTTATTTCTGTGCAATGTGGGATAATTTTATAGAAGTAGAGTCACATGCAAAAAGGGGTAGCAGAAGAGGACTTGGGGTCCTCATTAGAATTTGAGGTAAAAGACCAAGAAACACAAATTTTTTGAATTTTGTGTGAAAGCCAAGCAGAACCATGTTCAGCAGAAACATCCACAGCAGCAGTTTATCTTCATCTTCTCGTCATAGTTTTGCCTCTGTTGTCTTCCTCTCCAAGTGATGAAAACCTGTTTTTTCCTAGGTCTGTTTGAAGGAGGTTGGTGTTGGAGGTCTGACCTGCAGCAAACTGTGATTTGATAACTTCAACAGTGTGAACCCCTCTGGGGAACTTTTCTACCAGTGGTACCAGCCTCACATGATGATAGTTTTATCCTCTCTGGTCATATCTGGACCAAGATAACCCCAGAGAACTTTCCTGATTTTGGTTTCTTCTGGCATTAGAGATACTACATGCCTGTGTAATGAGCCAGGAGTTCAAACCTGACAAGAATGTCCTAAACCTTCATCAAAGAAAGGGCTTGTATTCAGGCATGGTCTGCATCCCCATCCTGGTAGTTCTGCTTGAGGAGTGGTTGTAGCTGAGGCTGCTGACCCCTCCTCTGTGATATTTTGAGGGAGGAGGCATCCGTCCCTGAGGCTGCCCTGGCACCCTCCCCTGGCATTTGAGTGAGGGAGGTGTGCATTTCTGTGGTTGCTCTGACATGGAGAGGGAGGAGGGATTCATGTCAGGGATTTCTGGCTGGGGGCAGCTGTCCCTGACATGCTCACAATGGGCAGGAGACATCACTTGCTGGAAGGGAAATCCCCTTGACCTGGCAGCCCTGGCAGCCAGCTGTTCCCAATTTGCTATCCCTGGGCCTTCAGCCAGGCATCTTCATAGCCTGGGAAAAGTCACCCTTCCCCATGGGTCAGAGGAAGTGATAGTGTCCCTGTGTTTGGTGCTGCTTGCAGTCTCATGGGCTTCCTCAACATCTGGCATGTGATGACTTGGGGAGGAACAACAGGTGCTGAGGGAAGGGTATAGCTTTTTTCTTTTCACCTGAAAGAAAGCAGAAGTGTTCTTCCTGTGTGGGAAGGCAAATGGGAGTTTTCATCAGTCAAGCTACAAGAAATGGTGCAAGGAGCCACATCCTGAGCAGCATCAGACACTTGTGCTGTCTGCAGTGTGGCTCAGTGCTCCAGATGTGATAGCACAGCTGTGCTGCACAGCACAGGGCTGGGTGTCCTGACAGAGCTGCTCTGTCAGCTGAGCCCAGGAGCTGCCAAAACCACCCTGTGTGGTTTCCTGACACCCGGCCATGTCAGCAGCTCCCATGGTGTGAGAGGAATGTGCTCATCCTTATTTAAGAGCTGGGGCTGGGCCATGCCTGTCCTCACCAGTGCTCAGCAGGTGGATCCTGTCTGGTCACCCACGGCTGTATCCGGGCTGGCACAGGGCTTGTGTGCAAGGAATGAGAGGGCTAATTCTAGATCAGGGAATGCAACACTGGAAAGGTCACTGTATGGGACCAAATTCCAACTGGTCCTCATGATGGCAGCAGCATCGTGTTTAGGCCTGGTGGAACTAATCATGATCTCTTTTCACTGCAGTTGTTTTACCCCAACCCAGGTACCTCCCCTGGCCCAGGGCTCTCTCCCTTGGGGCCTCTCTTTTTGCCCAACAGGAAAGGCTGTCCATGAACTCCCCATCACAGGATGGTGGAAAGTACTGGGGGAAAGCACCCAGGAAACTGCAAAAACAGTATTTCTGTTTGAGGTCTTGGCAGTAAAACACCACAAAGTTCTTCTGTTTTGAACTTCCCTGTGGGTCCTCAAGGTTTGCCCCTTTCTGTTCCTGGCCTCTCTCCTGTTGCATTATGCTCATGTGGCCAAGCAAACTTGGGATTCAAAGTAGTGCAGAGGGAAGTTTCCAGGGGAAATCCAAGTAGCCATGAGGAGAGCCTGTGTTTCAAGCCCTCTGACTCAGCAAGGAGCTCATTGCTTATATTTCACTGTTGAAATCAACAGAGTTGTTGCTGCCAAGTTTACTGCCAGTAGAGAACAGCTCTTCAGTTCTTTATAAATAGGGATATATTTCTGAAGGAGATTTACAGTTCTCCTGATGACTGAAATTCCCACTGATCATCCAATAAAATATTCCTTTTCTCAAAAAAACATCTGAGGAATCTTGTTGGATTTTCAGGGCAATAACCTTTTCTTTTGCCTTCCCTGCCTTGGCACAACCTGCACCACAGGGCTGGGTAAGGTGCTTTGCTCCAAGGATTTTTCCCAATAACACAGTGGCCAGACATGGATTCTTCCTAAACCACTTCCTAAATGGATGGGGTTGCCATAATTATTTTGAACATCACGTTCAGAGAAAAGAGGAAAATATCTAAAATAAATAAATGTGAGTGCTGGATAGGAAATCCAGTGCT
Source organism: Motacilla alba alba (assembly GCF_015832195.1). Classification (NCBI taxonomy): domain Eukaryota; kingdom Metazoa; phylum Chordata; class Aves; order Passeriformes; family Motacillidae; genus Motacilla; species Motacilla alba. The sequence continues at coordinate 52,055,183 of NC_052020.1, read as the reverse complement.
GTAATGTAAACTCAATAATTTGGCTGCAGTATGTAAAGATAAGCCCTGTGTGAGTCTTTTTAAATTCTCCAAGCTTGTCTCTACCTGTATCAGAAAGAAGCTGCTTCACTCATCAGAGGTAGAAAGGACAAGTTATATATATATATATTTTTTTTTTAACTGAGGAAAATAATATTCCTTTGAGGGTTCTGTTTGGTACACCCCATGCAAGCATTTTCCCAGAAATACAGCTGGAACAGCAACAATGCAATTCATTTTTCTTGCTGTGACTAAAACAATGGCATCTAAATCCACACACCAAGGCTGAAGGTCAACTGATTGTGGAGACATGGCAGTTCTTGTATTCAATGGATTGTGAATAACTTTGGGAAATGGAATAATATTGCCGTGAGTTGTCATGCCTGCCTACAGGCAGTTTTTTTAACTCAAGATTTTCTTCTGCTTTTGTTTAATAGAACAAGTACTTGAATCCATTCAAGTATTCCCACCCTGTTGCAAGGCAAAGAAACCCTCTTTTTTAAAAAAATTAATTCACTTAGGAGACACAACCTTGAGCTGTCTCAGTATTTAATCACTTGCAAAAGGCATTTTGGTGGAAATGAGAAATCCCAGACCCAAGGGTCAGGGCCAAAAGCAGAGGAAATTGTGCGTTCAGGTTCAGCCTCCTCCCTGCAGGCAGTGCTGAAATGTCACATGTGGAATTCCATGTGGTGCTTCCAAATAACAGCTCCTTCCTGAGCTTGCTGGGAGAACATCTTACCACAGGCAAATCCAGCCTTTGAGCTGTTTTGGCTGTTGTTTCTCTCCATGTCTGCTCGCAGACACTGCTCCCGTCATCCCAGGAATGGTCTTTGTTTCAGAGAGTGACTAACAGCTGCTTAGCAAGGCACAGGGTGGATTCAGCCTTGAGATCACTGAGAGAAAGAGGCACCGTGGGCTTTTGCTGGTGCTTTGGAGGCTCAAGGCCCTTTTGTTTGAAGAGCTCTCAAGATGAAAGCATGACCAATTAATTCCTGAGCTCCAGCTGGGGCTTTGAGAGGAAGATGACGGTCCACAAGTGCATGACGTGCTTTTGGAGACGAAAGCCACCAGACTTTTGGCCTTGTGCTGCCTCATGAATCCCTGATGATTAATTCCATAATTGCCTCTTACCCACTCAATGAGCTTCTATTCATAGCCCAGTTCTTTCAGGAAATATTTTTCCCCCAAGTTTTAGAAAAAAGTATTGAAAAGTTATGAGCTCCCTCACTCAGCAAATGATCCCCAGCACTTTGTGCCTTGCTCAAGGTGCCGTGCTTGTGTGATTACTTTGATTTTCCCTTCATTTCAGTTCTGGGATTACCCATGATGTGCTTCACCAGGAAGTACTCTTGGATAGGAGCCACCTGGTCTAGTGGAAGGTGTCCCTGTTCATGGCAGGCGGGTTGGAATGAGTTGATCTTTGGCATCCCTTCTAATTCTAGCCATTCTGTGATTCTGTAAAAGCCCCTGGTGGTAGGGATGACATGCTGTCCTTAGCAGTCCAGCCCTGCAAGCAGCAGTGGTGTTTTGCTGCTAACTTGGATCTGCTTACTTTGGTAGAAGCTTCTCTATGCCTGATCCCCACAGAAAATGGAGAGGAGCACATTCCTTCCCTTTTGAAGCCATTTTTTAACCAACTGGAAGACAATTATCACATCTGTGTTCTGTGCCTCCCCTGGAAGTTCTTCCTTAGTCCACAGACAGAAAAAAGTTGAAGGCCACTGCTCTGCACTAGCCAATATTAAGCAAAGCTCTCATTCTCTGTGAATGCAGCTTGTGAAATCATTCCTGTTTTCTGGACTTCTGATTCTCAGCCTCTCTTTCCCAGCTGCAGTTTGCCATCTCCTTCCCTGGGGCTGAGTGCATCCCCCTTTGTGCCTTCTGGCTTGGTTTGCTTTTTCTGCACTTCTGCACTGTTCACAGAAAAGCAGTTCTGTCTTGCCTGTGCCAGTCTCCCCACAGTCCTGGGAACCGAGGCATAATCCTGCATCTCCTAGCAAAGCCATGGCATGTACCCAGTCCCACACTCATTATGGAGCTCAGGCAATGGGCCTACTCGTGCTGCCAAGCACAATTTCATGCCTGGCCAAACATAAACTGTCACTGGTCAAATGTCTTGAGACTTAAATGCTCACCTTTAATCTGCCATTCACTCTTTCTGCCTCATTTAGAAAGAGCTACAATCTCTGTGCAGCTTGCAGGAAGGCCTTACACTGACAATTCAAGACTTTCAGGTAGTATGAAGATGGCAGAAATACTAAAACAGCCTTTTCCCAGAGTTTTCTGTGCCTTACATATTCTTTTCTGGGAAAATGTATTTTAATGGTGTTGTATGAATTTACAAATACAATTTGAGAGTAGTACACTAGCAGAGTATTTGCAGTGCTCTGTGTGACAGGGATCAAGGCAGGCAGGCAAGGTTCATGTGCTCAGTGTCCTCAAGCTGGGACTAGATAAGGTTCTAGTAGTTTTTTAAAAGTTAATCCTCTTTTGCTAACCATTACTGTACATCAGCTTTCACCTTTTTCCAATACTGTCTTTTTGCTGTAACAGTGATAGCAAATAGTTTAAATCAATGCTCCAGCAACCTGACTGCTCTCTTGCTCAGGTTTTATGGGGGAAGTGGGCCAATCCCAGTAGTAATGTCATGGTGTCATTAGCAGTATTACATAAAATTGTCCTCAAGGAATGGAAATGCACAGTGATGCTGAGCAGAGCATTCCTGCATCTGCCCAGTACCAAAGAACCAAAATGCCTGGCTTTGTGGCAGTAAATCCAACCAAAACATGATTTCATTGAGAAAGATGCAAAATACAGAAGAGAAAGGTTTGCTAACCACCGGTGCTTGGGAGAAGAGCGATATATAACTACTAAAGCAGTGAAGTCTAAAACTAATATAAATTTACTTTTCAGTCATCCCTGAGATAATAATGCCCTGCAACCTCTTGTCATCCCAGCTGTGTGTGTTGGGGTGGTGTCAGGCCACATCACCCAGCCTGTAAAGTGGATACAATACATCATTCCTCTTCTTACTGATTGTCCTTAATATTGTAAACCAACTGAGATAATTTCTGAAAGACACCACATGACAGGGAGATAAACGTCATAGTGGCGCTGCACTAAAAGGCTCTTTTCAGGAATATTTTGACTGATTGATTATGATCCCCAGCTGAGGGACAGCCTCCTGGGCATTCACTGCAATGTCTTGGTACTCTTCCTTTCTTACTTCGAGAGAGTCTCTTTCCCATATCTTTCTTCCAAGAAAGAACAACTTCACCGAGCAAAATTGGTGAAATGGTGGCATCCGATGGCTGGTCTCAGATGGCCAGCTCATGCACCCTGACTGCTGTCATTGACCTTTGCTTTCCACCCCAAACCAGAAACAAACAGTATTGTGAAACATCAGAGACCTCTGAAACAAAAAAAACATCTTTCACCACCCACACAGCACTGTCAGCTGTGCCAGATCTAACCCCCCCCCCCCCCCCCCCCAAAAGCAACATTTACTCCTGAGAAGCTAAGTCTGGAGAGAGTTTGGCTTTTTCATTTAGTTTGATGCTTTTGAGACAGCATTATTCACCAGAGATGATCTGCACATAGTAGCTTGGGCTATTTGGGGTAAAAGTGAGAAGAGTGTCATGGAGGGAATGTAACTCTGTGCTGGGATAGGAATAGGGATGATGGTGTTTTTCTTCACAGAGAAACAACAAGCTGAAGGAATTAACAGGGTCATAATTGAGTTTCTTGGCACTTTCCTACAAGAGACACATATTCCACATTTAAAAGCCCTGGGAGGCTTTTCTTCCCGTTTTTTGGAATGTGAAATACAGCTGTAATGAACACTGGGTCTTCCACAGAAGACAGCTGGACAGCAGCAGTTCATTTTGGAAAGCACATTCCTTCCTTTTTTTCTTGCTCAGCTGGCTCCAGGGTCTGCTCTGCATCCCAAACCGAGCATCCCCCTGTCCAGAGGTACCCTGCTCCTCACCTGTTCTGGAGCCCCCTCTCCACGTGCACAGCTGTTGGGGCAGGGCTGAACCATGGCCTTGCCATAATGGGGTTAACCTTAAACTGGTTTGCTCAAGAGCAAGCAGCTGGAGAGCAGCAGCTCCCAGAGGAAGCTGGCTGTGCGCCTGCCACTCACTCACAGGATGCCAGGCTGAAGGATCTGAGTGTCCCAGGAGAGGCTGTGACAAAAGCAGACCATTGTGCCCAGCTTTCCTCCATTACTTCAGGGGAGCAACTTGCTTTTATTAGGAAACGGAAACCGAGCACCTTATCTAAACCCAGGGACAGACAGCTGGGGCCTGAGGAAAGGCAGTTGCTTTGTGGAGGGTCTGCCAGTAAAATAATGAGATTGAAAACCCCAGTATACATTTAAATAATGCACTTGGGAAAATGCCACAGCTGCCTTGCGTGAGGTGTTTGGATGAGAGATGCATGTGTGGTAGAGGGAAATTTCTGATGCACAAAATCTCTCACTGAAGGTTTAGTGCCTCAAATCTGGCACTCCAGGAGTGCAGTTTTACAAGTCTCAGGCTAAGCTTGCAAAAGTCCTCTTTGTGTCTCTCCCACTCAGCCAATCCTTCTAACAATAAATGTAAATCTCTCAGCGCTGATGCCCTTCCCTGCTGCTGGGAGGGGGAATGTAGCTCACAGACCCATGGGAGGTGCAATCACAGGGCTCCCTGCTTGCACCAAGTCCCCAGGACAGGGGAGCTCCGAAGTGTTCATGTGTTCTGCACACCTAATGGGAGACTCAGGTGATATTTTACTTCTCCTTCTCCATAGTAAATACAGGGAGTCACCAAGCTGAGTGTTTGTGGGAATTGTAATGAGATATATTTAAGAATGATGCAGGGTAGAAATTCCACCCAGGATTTCCTGCTTCAGGCTCTCAATTTATGCCTGATATTTCAAAACCATCTTTAGAAAAACACCTTATCTTGACTGTGGAGGTAACAAGTCTTCCTTAGAAAAATTTTCATATGATGATTGTGACTTAAAGGTACACTCAGTGCTTCTTTATTCATCAGATCTTTTCCCTTGGCCTGTCACCTGCTGCTCACCCAGGCTGAAATTTATAATGGTGCAACCCAAAGCAAAGGAAACAAGAGAGACTCACTGCTGATGCTATAAGCTCTGCTGCCAGAAAAAATAGTGTTCAAGGCTATGCCATGTCCATATTTATCATTTTAGTAGGTCATAAACACATCTCTGTAAAGTCTTAGATTAAATCCTGTGGAGGGCAACCTACAGGATAAACTGAATTAAATAAAATTAGATTTATACAGCTTTAGGCTGCTGAATGCTTCTTTCAGTCTTCCCTGCAGATGCTGGACGTAATGTTTTGGATCCATCGTGGAGTTAACCCTGTGGTGATTCGTGCCCATCAATGGGATGATGCTGGTTTACACCAGATGAGGATCTCATCTGTAGCACTACCTGTCCATCTCACATTTGGTTTCATACTTCAGTCAGACTGTAACAGATTTCTTAAAGTGCATTTAAACACACAAGAAAATGGACTAGAGGCATGGTGGCATTTTCCCCAAGTCATGGAGAACTTGGAGCCTCCCTCCACATGGCATATCCGATCCTGACTTGTCTGTACACGCGGAGATGTGATGGCATGAACAGATCTTCAGTCCAACAGGAGTTTTGCAAGGCAGCCCTTGACTGAGGAAAATCTGCTGAAAGGCCAGAGGGACCATGGGGGCCACCCTGGAGGGGAGAGCATTCCATGTGCTGCATGTCCTGGTCATGGGGTTTGGTTACCCAGTGTTTTCCTCCCCAAGCAGGTAGTGGTTTCTGGCCTCAGGTCACAGCATCATGACCTTGTGTCATGCCAGCTCAGCCCATTGGTTTGTGGGGGAGAAAATAAAACTTGAGTGCTACCAGATCCCTGCCCAAGCTCTGCCTCTTGGTTGCTCATGGGCACTAATTATGAGGGAGGCTCTTGCTCTGCTGCTGTATAATTATGCAGAGCACAGTCCAAGCCTTAATATAGGGCTGAGGCCTTAATATAGCTCTGAGTGAATTGCTTTTGGTTTTCTCATGTTCTGTGAAAATATATTTAATCTTGTACCAAACAATGGAGCAGCCTCCTAGCAATAGAATCCATATGGAACACGAGGTGGACACCGTGCCTGGGCTGGAGCTGCTGCCCAGGAGCTCTTACAGGAGGTTGGTGTCTTGGTGCATTTGTTGTCTTTGGGTTCGGAACTCGGGGTAGCAAGTTCAGGAAACTACTCCTTTCTCCACAGCAGTCAAAAATTTGGGTTTGCAGAAGAGCAAGGTGGGTTAGCAGATTTTGGATCATGTGTAGAGGCAGTGTAGGAGGAGGCAGGATGCTGACTTTGGTCCTGTGTTAGAAGCAGCTGCAGATCACTGGAACATCAATTTCAGTGAAGAGTGTGCCGCTGTTCCCTCCGTTGGAGCTCTCCTGTGCATGGCACACTTGCCGAAAAATCGCCGCTCTCCTGGTGTGCCCCAGCCCCCGGAGTGCCAGGATGGCCAGGACGTGCTCCTTCCTGCAGAAACCAAACAAGACCTGGCTCACATCTGGCCAGCAAAACCAGCCCAGAGCAAGTTGGTTGTTTGAGCAACCTGCAGCTGCGCTGGAGACAGAATAAGACTATAGCAAAGCTCCAGGGACCGACCCCTCACCACACTGGAGGAGCCGCCAGGATGGAAGTCTGCAGCCTCTGGAGGTACCAAACCAGTGAGCAGCAGCTCCTGCCACACCACACTGGTGGGACAGCCTCCTGCTGCTGGTGCTGCAGGGAATTTCCTCCTCTTCTCCACACCCATGATGCCCTTTGCGTGTTTTCCAGAGTGGCTCTGGACCTTTTGTGTGATGATTATTTTGAGATGAGTAATGGAAGTGCTAATATTTAGGAAGCTGATAGGCACTAATTAGATTAGAGCTGGAAAGCCAACTTGGAAACATACACTGTTCCAGTAATCTCAGTGTATACAAATTCAGCAATGTCTCTGAGAGCTCAGGGGAAAAATTAACAGGGACCTGAACAGGAAGCAATGCAGGTCCGGCAGGTTCCGCCTCGTTTTCCGAACTTCATTGTTAAAATAATGTTACTCAATAATGGAAGAGCAGAAATTAAATAAACCAAGAGCACAAGCCTTAAAATCTGGCTTGGGTCTGAGACTAATGATGAAAAAGTAGCCTTGTAAATGGCTTTTCTGACTGGAAAATTGTTTTCAAATAACCATCATTGATGATTAGCCATCCTTCCCAGAACAGGCACTGCCTCTTTCGGCTTAGTCTGGCCACTGGGGTTAAACCCTTATTTATTTGTTTGGTTTTGTTTGGTTTTTTTTGTTTGTACCTATTTTTTTTTTAAAGATAGGTATGTTCACTCACCTGAGTAAATTACTCAGGAATAATTGTTCCTTTACATGTCCATGTCTTGAATTCCCCCACATAGATAAGCTTGAAGAATATCTGAACCACCCAATTATAAAAAATTCTGAGCCTCAGTTTTGGGGAGAGGTGAATATGTTTAATGTGATGGTTTTTCTCAATATTTGAGGGTCCACTACAGTATTCTAGCAATTACTTAAATCTTATAGATTATTTTGATTGCATAAATGTCATCCAGTGCTGAAACTTTTGGTGTTTTTTGTTGTTTTGGTTTTTTTTTCTGAAATTACTCTGATGAAATGGAATTTATTGCAGTCTGTACTACTGATATTCATTCTCAGTGGTTGAAAGAAGAACTGTAGAAGAGAAGGTAATTTCTGATTTGCAGCTGCTTAGCCATGCACAGAGCTAGTCACTTTCTTTACTTTTCCAAGAGTTTTAAATTTTCCAGATGCAGCCTTGGAACAGAAAATGGAAAGTACGAAAGAAAGAATTTGTAATTTATTCCAAAATTTAATGGTTGTGTTGAGGCCATTTCAGAAATTGCAGCTGAACTGTGTCAGTGGCTGCCACACCTTGAGGTCTGGGCCTGGGAACAGGAGACAAACTATTTGCTCCTAATCTGGACCCTGCAATTGGCAAACAGGGCTGATACTGGTGATGCAGTGGAAAGCAAACTGGAGCTTCACTGTGAGGTGAGGTTCATTTAGAGCAATAAAATGGAATTTAGTGATAGAATGCATGGGGATGGTTCAAAACTCTGTCAGAGGAGCTCTAGACTTGATATTATGAAGCATTTTATAAATGAGGTGCTGGAGCAGCTTCCTAGAGAGGTAGTTGATGTCCCAAGCCTGTCAGTGCTCAAGAGGCATTTGGATAATTTACATTAACAGGCCTTTAATAATTTAATACATTAACTTTTAGTCAGGCCTGAAGTGATCAGGAAGTTGGACTGGATTATCACTGTAAGTCCCTTCCTAATAGACTGAAATAGTTCTATTCCATTCCATTCCATTCTATTCCATTCCATTCCATTCCATTCTAAAATGAAAAGGCTTTGAAGGTAATTTGTGTGCATTATATGATACAGCACACAGGGGGGAAAAATAAAAAGTATGCAGCCATAAAGAGAGAAAAATAAGTAGGGATTCCCACTGTTGCTGGAATCCTGATCTCTGATGTGTGGCTACCCACAAAGAGAAGCTGAAGAGCTCAGCCCAGGCACAGGACAAGCTGGTGCTGTTTGGGATGGAGCCCAACAGTTTTGGCATCTGCCATTTCATGTACCTGATATCTGGATAGTCCTGGCACAGCTCCTTGACATATGCCTTGATCTTGTCTTTTTTCTTCTCCCCGATGATATTGGCAATGTGATATATGACGGGGAGGAGCCAGTCGGCTTTGGAGCCCTGTGGACAAAGAATCACATGGGGACATCAGGGACAGCAGCACCTGCTAAATGCCTTTTTCCCTGTGGCCAGAGCACGGCAGTGGGATGTACTGGAGTGAGCCAGGACTGGTGCAGGCAGGACAGGCTGCCTCAGGCAGGCAGCAGGGTGCTGGGTGGCAAAGGAAGGCACCCCTGTGGGCTCTCCCAGACCTGATCCTGCACTTCCCAATTCCCATGAGCACCCAAGCAAGCCAGACCCTCAACAGGGCATTGTGGCTGTGGTCCAGCACAGTAGAAGATGCCAGAGACTTCACCTCCTGCTGCCTGATAGTTTCACGTGCCTCATCTTTGAGATGGGATTTAGTGCCCTGGATGCCTGACTTTCCACAAAATCCAATTAATTCAACTTTGACTTCCCTGAAAATCCCAGACTGTTGCAGTGAGAGATGGAAATGTTAAAGGTTAACGACTCAACCAACTGCAATAATTGTTTTGACCAACAAATCCCTAAACTGCAACAATCAAGTCTTGTTGCTGGATCTACAGGTGGTGATACCTTCCTCTCTGCTATCTGCTTTTATCCTTTCTTTCTTTTCCTTATATATTTTCTTAAGTGATATTTTTATACTTTTATAATGTTGTATCACTATAGGTAATAACCAAAATGTCTACATACTTCCTTTCCATTGTAATCAAATTGTTTTAAAATAAACCAGCCATATACACACACATCTATCTATCTATCTATCTATCTATCTATCTATCTATCTATCTATCTATCTATCTATCCAATCTCTCTACATCTCTATATCTCACACCAGTCATTCAGTGTTGTGCCACTCTAATCTGGCCCAAGGGATTTATTAACAGGAACCTCAGTTACCCCACCTTCAGGGTTGGGTTGTAATAGTTGTCCAGTCACAAAACACTCAGGCTGCCACCACTTTCTCCCCACACCCTGCTGTACACAGACTGTGTACCCAGATGGAACTTCTCATGGGACTCAACTCCATGAGCTGTATCCAGGGTAGGGATCCTTTGGTGACAAAGTGCATCCCATGGCCTGATGGGAACAGGCCCAAGAAGAAGCTGCCACAGGATGAGTATGATCCTACAGCACATGAACCACCCTATGCAAAGCTCCCTGGGAACGCATTAAAACAGCAGGGGCTGCCATCAGAGAGCTGCCAATGCACAAGCTGCCAATGCAGAGAGGCTGCCAGGCTGGAAACCTACACCGTGAACCTGCAGTAACCACCCTGCTCACTCTTCTCAGCATTTCTGTTTCTTGTGGCTTGTCCTCCTCAAGAGGTGGTCTCTGCCTGGTCTCTGTGAAGCCAAGTGGGAAAATTGCACCTTTGGGAGTGGGGCAGCCAGGGGATGCCAGGAGAACTCCCATACCTGATCAATGAGTGCATTGTGAATGATTGCAGCTTCCTGGCTCATCTTTCTGCTCACTTGCTGACGTGTCTCCCTGTTCATTTTCCATCTGGGTTTGATGATCTGTGTGACGTATTCCTTCACCACGTATTTGTGAACTTCATGTAGAAACTCCTGGTTAAAAAGAAGCAAACCTCATGGGGTTTTTTTGTCCATTCAAGGCCAAGGCAGTGAGAGAGGGCAGGGAAAGCCCTCAGGTCTTTGGCAGCACCTGAGGGCATAGAGGAGGTACGGGAAGGCAGCACACCATCAGCACACACTCGCTCATATCTGCAGCCCCTAGAGTTATAAAGAGCAACCACTGTTGCAGAAGAGGCTGAAGGTCTTACCACAGCCTGAAAATGATGTCATGGCCCCTCAGCATTCCTGTGCCCAGGTGTGGGACTGGCTGCCTACCTGCCCCAGGGGCTCCCTCATGTGCTGCAGGTGCTCAGAGAACTGCGAGACTGCTGATGCCAGAGAGTCCGGCCTTTCCATCGCCAAAATCCACTTCTTGGTCAGGATTTTCTTAAGTAGCGGCTGAAAAAAGACCAACTCACTGATGGCACAGCTATGTTCAGAATAGCTGATGATGCCCCAGCTGAAGGCACCCAGCTATACACGTGATCTCAGGCTCGAACTGAAAGCACAGAGCACCCCCTCTGCATGAAGGCATACAAGGAGCAGGCTGGGTTTCTCTCTCCACCCCAGGGAATTCACACCCATGTCTCCCCTTCCTGGGTAGGCGTCCCAGTGCAGAGAGGAGAAGCGTCACGCCCTGAGCAGGAGATGTTTTGGCATTAAAGACTTATTTAGGATACCTCATTTCCTTGCTCTGTGCCACCTTCTGATCCACCAGCTCTATTTCTTTAGGTAAATAAATTTGTTTCTCTAATGTATTGGGGAAGAAAGAGATGAGAATGTTAATCACAAGCAACTCAGGCATGACTAGAACAGGCTGTGGTGGGCAACCATGTATGCCAGTGTTACATGGAAAGAAAAATTCTCATGGTAGTGAATCTCTTGGAAATTAGCCCAGTAATCCATCACCTCTACAGCCTTCTCCATGAGGAAATCAAGGTCTTTGTGTTCATAGCCCTTCCAGGAGGCTCTCTGTACTCCTGCAGACCTGCATGAAGTCTTGCTGGGATTTTCCTTCTGCTCCTTCTTCTGATGTGGTGTGGGGGAAATGGCGGCTGGGAGCATCTCCAGCTTTATGCCTCATGGTTAGGGATGACATGGGAGTGATGGCACTGTTTCCCATCTGTCCTCGGTACAAGGTACTCTGACCAAGTGTCCTTAACAGGTTATTTTCCTTTGTTGGGTCCCTAGAGCTAATGTATCTTCATATAGAAACAGCAATATCTGCTAAAGACTTCTGGCACCTGGAAGACCCCTCCCTAAAGGTCAAATCCAAAATATCCTTCCTCTGGCATGTCCCCTTTTCTCTTCCTAGCTCTCATGAGCTCTGTCTTTAGACTCCCGGCAATCTCCTTCCCAATTATCTCCCCCCTTGCTGTGCTCCCAGCCTGCCTGAGAGCTGTTTAGAAATGCTTTGACTCTGCCTCTCTCAGTTCTCACGACATTTCAGCTCTCTTGCTCAATACCTTGGCTCGGGGCCTTTCCTCATCTGCTGCTTAGGCTCCAAGACAAGATCTACAGTCACTGGAAAGTCCCCTTGGCCAGGAGGGCTTGGCTTAGGTTGGAGAAATTCCATGACTGTCCTAGTTTCTGGAAGTTATGTTTGGGGATTTAGAAAGTGAATTAGAATAAGTGAAAAGGGGTGGGATCAAAGGCTTGATTTCCCCCCTCTCTTCTATAATACCAGCTGGAGCTAGCAGACCCCAACTGGCTGAGAGCAGAAGGGTTCATCTACAGCACCTGAGAAGCACAAACTTCATTGCAGCACATTGCCTTTTAGACCTCTTAACACAAGTCAAATTTTATCAGAGTTTTATCAGTTGATACAAGACCTTTAGCATTCTCATTCTGGAACAATCAGTCTCTTGTCACCATGGGAACAGCCTGGAAAAATCACCCCTACCAGAATGAATTCTGTCCTATCTGAAGAGGTTTCTGACAGATTGTGATGGTAGATCTATGAATCAGCGAGTCAAAGTCCTGAAAAATCCAAATGATTTGATAGAAGGAAAAGTATCCCATTGGTGGTGTTCAGCTGGCCTTTCCTGTGCTTCACTTCAGATAAAATTTTCCCCACTGCTTTGCCTGAGAGACTGGAAGCTGTTAAATATCCTTTTCTTTTGATTGCTATTAACAGCTTGAAAAATGTATCATTGCTCATAGCAAAAAATTCCCAGGATTCTGGAAGTGTTGCTTTTTAAGGAGGATTTCCACAGGTGTTAAATGCATTTTGGAGGGACCAGAATGTCATGTGCTGCAAAATGAGGTTTAGTTGGTGAGACAAGGGAAGGGCAATGACCCTCAGCTGCTGCACATAACCCTTATAATGAGGAAATAATGTGGCCAAGATCCTCTTACCTGTGTTTTTGTTCTTAATTTTGTTAAAAAAATATTTGTGAAGTTCCTCGTCAGAGCTGCCAAAATCTCCTGCAGTTCTTCAGTATTGACTTTAAACGCTGTTTCTAACCCTGACCTACAGAGAGATAGAGATCACCAATGAGTTAATGTTAAAATGTAAACTATTACACGGCCCTAAGCATGTTATCTGGGTTGGCATGTTGGATATCATTTAAAAATAAACTTGTGTTTCTACTACTTCCTCTTGGAAACACTTACTGAGTCAAAGTAATGGCTCTTTTTGCACAATCCTGTACACTGAAAATTAATCATAGATGAGTAACTGTGGTTAAAAACCCCCTCAGATTTCCTCATCAGGTGGGACAGTGCAGCCATGCGAAGCAGTTGCATAGGCCAGTTGCTTTTTCACTTGAGCAACATCTCTGCAAAATGATTTCCAGGAACCTGGGACAGAACTGAGGGTTGTGGGGGAAAAGTAAATAATAAAGCCAGAGAAGGGAAAGCTGCTGACCCTGTGTCCCCTGGAGCATGTCTGATTCACTCCACACAATGTCTATCAGCATCAGCTGGGATGGTAAGTACAGGGGTGGAAACCTGTGGAATTTTGTAAGGACAGTGCACACTTCTGCAATGTTTCACCTGACGAGAAAGAAAACTTCTGAGAGGTTAATGGAATTCCCAGAGAGTGTGTGCGTGTGTGTGTGTGTGCTTTAGGGGCATTGTGACCTCCTGGATTTCTTCTCACTTTCCATGCCTGTCCCACTGTAACATGCTCAGTGTTAGTGAGGTGGTAAGGAGGGGAACTGAGGCAGCACCACCACAAACAAAAAGGCATCACCTGTGATGCCTGAGCATCCCTGGATGTGCCCCATCCACTGCTGTAACCACAGAGAACAGCAGGTTACTGTCACTGCCCAGATTTATATGTCTGAGGCTGCCCTGGCAGGACTACAAGGCACCCAATACCATCCCTGTCATCCTAGGCTGGAGCTCAGGACTGTAGCTCTGGCTGAACACCTGAAGTCTGGGCCCAGCGTCCAAAAAAATCAGACACCTATCTCTGCCCCACAAGTCATCACCCCAGGCTGATGAAGGTTTAACTTGACTCAGGAATAAACCCATCACCCAAACACTGCCAGCTCCCTGCCTGGGGCTGGCATCTCCCTTCTCTCCATTGCCGGGCAGGGAAGGGGCAGCAATGTCCCGCAGGAGCAGCAGGAGGCAGGGAAAGCCATTTCCTCGGCGAGGTGAGCATTGCTGGAGAGACCGTGCCATCTAGAGACTTGCGGGCGGTAGTGCTCTCTGCGGCTGGAGCCGTCGGCTCCTGCGAGACACAGCACGAAATCCCCTCCATCCCCTGAATAATCCTCGGCACATGCATCCCTGCCGGAGCGGTGCAGCAGCAGGGGCTGGAAATCACACCCCAATCTTTCGGGTGGCCAGAGCCCACGCACTAATCCTGTGCTGTTTTGCCGGGTTGACAAACAAAAGCACCACATCTGCATGGCAAAGATGTCCTCAGATGCTGATGAGGCCCTGGACCTCAGCACGGGGCTGATGGACCAGACCCTGGGACATGCACTCACTGGCACCATCCTGCTTATGGCGTGAGTGGTAGATCCTTGACAGTCAGCCTGAGGATACCTGTTCATCAGAGGCACTTTCCAACATGTGCCTTGAAGTAACTAATTCATGCAAAGCCCTGGAAGTTCAAGATGCCAGCAGCAATGGCAGGCATTTATTTTTGGGTTGAGTGCTTTCATGGAATCTCCTCCAGCCCAGCGCCAAAAGCAGCCCTGAGGCCATGTTCTGAGTTTATTCTGCTAACCTCCAGAACAAAAAAAAAAAAAAAAAAAAAAAAGGAAAACCTCCCCTGAGGATGAAAAAGATGCTCTGAAAATGAGTTCAAAACTCTCATGCAAGCACTGCATCCATCCATATTTCTGTCTCCACCCTTGTGGCTTTTATTTGCATCCCTTGGGGGAAATCCTCCTGTGAGATTAGGAGGCTGGGCACCCACCAGGGCACCTCAAGGAGAGCTTGGTCTTTCCTTTCCAGCTCCTGCCACCCCCCAGACCCCAGAAGCGTGGCTCGGGGGGAGCAGACTTACACCAGGTCATGGAAGCTGTTGATGTAGGCAACAAGGTGGGGCACAAAGATGGGGCTGTCCTGGGCAGTGCTCCACGCCATGAACTCCTGCTCAAACCTGTAGGAAAATACAGCCAGGTATCACTAACGGTGGGGCACTGAGGATGCCTCATCTTCTGTGTACATGGTGGTGGCAGGAGACACCCGTGGCTGGCCCAACCTGTCCCCTCTGTATGCAGACAAGTTTTCTCCAGCTGTCATAACAAGTGTGTGCAGTGGAGGGAATAGATGGCAGATAATTGTGGGTTTAGGATGTGCTCGCTTGAGCAGGTACGCAGCACTTTTGGAGAGATGCCAGGGATGTTGGGAGGCCAAATCTCTGACTTTTCCTCATGCTGAGGGTTTAATTGCAGGTGTGGTACACAGGCTTATAAGTCTGAGCCTTCATTTTGCTGGCTTTTGGGGCAATATATTATGTGCCTTTTGAGAACCCAGGGCTGATTTTACAACAGAAGATGTACAGGAATAGGGCAGCACACCTAACTACTTCCCTCCCCCCAAAACCTCAGTGTGGTTGTTAGGTAGTTGTGGTTTTTTTGTAGCACCAATGTCATGGGATTGACAGCTGTTTCACAGCCAGTTCCACACTGAAGGCAGGAGGCTGTGTGCTCAGGCAAGCTTTGCCTGGTGGTCCCATTCTTTGTCAGGGTAAAGGAACCTGCTTGAGCTGGCCCCAGCCACTTGCATCTCAGGTTTCTTTAAGTAAAAGCTTAAGTTTCAGTGTTCCCTTAATCTGAGAGCCCTGGCTGCTCCAGCTTGCATTTTACGCAGTTTTTGGTTTTTAAAAAAAATCAAAATAAAAAAGAAATAAAATGAAAAAAAAAAAAAAAACAAAAAAGAGAACAAAGAAAAGGGAAAAGAAGAACAAAGAAAAAAAAAACATTATTTCAGCAATTTCCTTTGAACACTGGGTAGATTTTAAGGGACTTGAGAGACAGCCCAGCTGTGTGTTTTGCCAGGGTATACAGAGAGGGTCTCATGAGCCCTTTTTTATGCCCACAGTCAGAGAAAACCTTTCAGCAGGACTCATCCCAGGATACCCCTTTGGGCAAGCAGGTTTTTAGTCTGAGGGGTCCATAAACACTGCTTGCTCATGACTGAAGCTGCAAGTGATCAGTATCCAATGTCACAAAAGTCCTGGGTGGATGGACTGCAGTGATCCCATCCCTTTCCAGGTAGCAGCTACTTCCCAGACCTCTGACATTAGATATTTGGACTCACAGAGTCCCATCTGAGTCTGTTTATGACTCCCTCCCTCCCTCCAGCTTGCTTTTTACTGGGCTCATTGTGATCTCTAATTCTCCCAGGTGCAGCCTTGTGCCTGCTTAGTGCCATTGTCTGGTCCAGTGCCTGGACCTCTTCCCTGTTTTTTTACCAGTGTGGGACTTATTTAAAAAGAAAGTACTGCCCAGAGCAGTGATGACCTTGGTAAGAATTCAAGCAGCTCTGCCATGCACAACTCAAGCATTTTTGTTTCCAGGCTTCCGCTGATAGCTCCAGATAACTTCACGTGCTGCCCGATGATCTAGAAAAGGGAATGAAGAAACTCCAGTGAGTGGGACAAGCACTGGTGAAACATCCTTCACAAGGATCTCATGCAGCTTTGGTCAGTAAGAATGGCTCACCTAGCAAAGGGGCAAACAGCCAACTTGTTGCCAGGAGGTTTTCATTAATCTCTGGCAGTTTTAAAAATTATAATGTAGAATGGGCCAAGAAGCAGCAAATAATTTGTGATGTCATCATTCACCCCTAATGGCCTCATGTCCTTCTGCTGTCTGAGTGTGAGTTAGAGGCAGTGTTGGCTAGAGCTCGGGGGTGTCCTGGTGATATCCTCCTCTTTTGAGGGAATTGCTCGAATTCCCCCAACCCAAAGCCCAAGGGGAGCTGAGCTGTCCCCATGTATGACCCCATGATAAGGGTGACTATAAGCCCCATCCTTGAAGGTCCACACAAGCCCCCTTCTCAGGAGTAATACCAGGGCAGCACAGAGGGTCAGGCATCATCCTGAACTCTTGTTTGTACTGGAACTCCTCCCACATTCCCATTCCCACAACCTCAGCTGCTCTTCTGGACTGAGGTGTGTTGCAGTCCTACTCTGGTACTTCCCATGGCTTCGTATCCATCTGCTAAATCAATTCAGACCTGCCTTCCCTGTGATTACATAATGTGTCATATTCCTCTATGGAAAAAAGAATCACATCAGCGGGCAAAACTCTTTGATTTTCTTTCTTTCTCTCTCCCTCTCTTTTTCTGTTATTATTTAATTGAAGTGACTCAACCAATTGAATGATGAGAATTAATCCAAACCCCTCCTGCCTTTATTACCCAGTAGTCCCTAAGCTAGTAGGGACTTTTGTTTTTTGTGCTGTTTAAATTGGAGTGGCTGTCACTGCCTACAGCCTTTCCCCAGCTTCCACAGCCCTGGGACAAAGTTGCTCTTTAAGCCAAAGGTTTTTTCAAAGAAACCTTTTCTTTCCACCTTTTTTCCAATTCTCTTTCTTCTTCCTAATCAAAGAGGTTTAGGGACTTTAAAATCAGTTGCCTATTATGTTGCTGACACAATTGACAGCAGGTTTAATTTGCAGCTAGAAGGCAAGCGGGAGAGCTAAAAGTTGTAATAAATGGCATTTTCTGCTCTAATGTATTCTGCCAGTGTGTGACTTACATAAATTATCGCAGGAGGCGGTACCTCCACCCCAGAAGGAAACGATCCAGTTTCCCTGGAGCCACAGAGACACCCCCCCCACCCCCCCCTTTCCCCCAGCTAATTAAATACCGTTTGAATATCAAAAGAGAGTGAGGCGTGGTAGAGGTTTTCCTTCTCTTCTAAATGAACTTCCTTCTCCCACTTCTCCGTGACCTCTAGTCTCAGGATGTTTCCAAAATAACTTTTGATTTTCCCCTAAATGTTAAACATAGGAAGGAAACGTGCAGCTCAGGATAATGAAGCAAACACAAGTGCAGCACCTCGCTGCATTTTGCTCCATCAGCACCTGGGTGCGGCCACCATGCAGGGCATGGAAAAGTGAGCAGAGTCACAGGCCTTGCTCCAGACCTCAGGAGAAATCAGGAGCTGTGCTGTGTGTGCGCATGGTACTCCCAAATCAAAGGAGAGTTGTTCTCCTGGCAGGGAGACGGTGGGTCAGCTGTTTGTTTGATTGCAAAGTCCTCCAGCACATGGAAAGCACCAGGTCAGGATTAAAGATCAAACCAGTCCTTTCCAGGGTACAGCCAGTCAGGTAAGCAGCAGCACTGTTCAGTCGTGGCTGACAAATCAATCTTGTTGCTGGTGAAACAAAGTGATCTTTCACCAGCACGGCGGAGCAATACTGACTTCATTCAGCTGGGTACCTTGAGCTCACCTTGAGCTGTGCCCTGATTCAGAAATGATTTGCAAAAAATGTCTGAGTCTAGCAAAGAGCCAGGAAAATCTTAACACGGGTTGCCAGACATGGACTGCAGAAAGATAATGGGGAAGGGGTTCATCAGTGGACACAAACCACGAGTGTGTTCCCTGCTGGGGATGTCCAGAGTCTGCCAATAGCACACCTCAGCTGGGCTGGAGGAGATCCCACACAGGGACAGTAGCTGCTACAATGCCTTTGCCCCTGACTTTGCAATGCAAAGTACAATCTGATGAAGCCCAGCAATGACCTTTCAGTAAGTGTCTGCCATAGTGAGTGGGTCTGGTACAGTCCTGTTGGCTCTGCTTGTATCCCCAAGGTGGTATTCAGGAATTTTTTTGCTTTAGAGTACAGGCCACTCTGTGAAGGGCCAGTAGGACTCAGCACCTGGTGGGGCTGGAAACCACAATGTAGTCATCCAAGACCTCTGTCTGGGAGGCTGGGGCTCCTGTACCTTCCCTGGGGGGCATGTGGGGACTAGGTCAAAACTCTCACCTTTGCAGAAGCAATGTAGTCGTTTTTCAGTTTATCCCAATCAGCTGGTGTTAACAGCAAGGACAGGTTTTCTGTCTTAACCTCTGGTTTGAGCTCAGGATGACCCAGAAAGAGTTCACTGGAAAGAATCAAATGAAAAAATTATAATGCCTCAGAGTGTGAATAAACTGATAGAATATTCATGCAGCATGAGCTACATAATTACTAAGCCATGAGAAATATACTTAAAGCTTAAATTGTGCTGCTTGTTTTCAAGGTTTAACAAGAAAATCTTTCCTTTCTATTCAAAATCCTAATTATTCAAACCCGAAATGATCTAAGGTTCCAGCCCACTTCAGAAATCATGAGACTTCTGAGTTGTTTGGACATGAAAAGTGCTATGAGAATTTACTTTTTAAAATAAACAACGTGAAGCTGATTCATTTGACTAGAAGCTTGCAAAATGCCTTTCAGGGTAATTCCTGTAGTAGCACGTTGCTTTGGAGTTAGCCCATCTCCCTGTCTCTTCTGCAGTGTCATATCACAGCTCATGTCAGCCTGTGATTTGTCTCTGTGCATTGTCCTGATCCAGGGGAGGTGGCAGAGCAGGACCTGGAAGGCACTGCCATGCCTGGGACACGAGCCATGTTCCCCTGCAGATGGAAGTGGTGGGTGGATGTGCAGCTACAGAGTCTGACTCCAAAGAGGGCTCAGCTGACATGAGGCTTTGCTGCTTACTTTCCTCTGGACTGACATGTAATCAGGCCAGCTGATTAGCACAGAAGCAGGGGAAGGCAGGGAGTGCCTGTTTTCCTCTCTCTGGGGCAGGAAAAATGTTATTAGCCTGTACAATCGAATGTGCTACTCCTGCAACCTGCCACAGACTGTGGAGGCGCTGCATCTTGCAGGGCAGTGAAGGTGGAAAAGAGAAAGAAGAAAATATTCATGCCCTTGATGAAGTGGGGCCTAAGTTTTGAGCTGTCATCTTGTTAATCGAGGAACACAGCTGCAATGTCCTGCACACAGCCTGCACATTTGCTCAGCCACCAAAAAGGGTTCCCACTGCCACACCAGCACTGTGCCCACAGTTGGGTTCAGATACAAGTGAGGACTGTAATGTAAAAGGTCAGGCTGCTGCAGAGTGACTGCTCAGCATAAAATAAGTCCAGCCTGCTGGTAGTGTCCTGGAGTCAATGCTTCCGTGGTCATGGTTCAGGTTTCCCGGAGAGGAACATCTCCACACGTGGAGTATTGCATAACCCAGCTACTGCCAGAGCCTGCTGCTCATTCTAAAGGAGAACACAGATTTAAATATGGACTCTCCACCACCACTGAAAAGACAAATGTGTACTCAAGGGGCCTATTGCCACCTCTTTCTTTGCTTTTCTTTTTTTCCATTTGTTTGAACTGTAACATCAAAATGAGTTGGGGTCAGTCAATCTCTCCTTTTTGATTATTTATTTCAAGAGACAATTAAGGTTTTTTTTGAATGGGAAAATCAAACTGAAATAGCCCAGAACAGCCAGGTGATTGCAAGCAGTGCCCAAAACAACTGCAAACTCTCAATAAACCCTTTCACAGCAATTTAAAGAAATTTGGCAGGGGCACTTTTCTTTGGTACAGAACCTGGCTGCTGAAGCTCATTTCTTTCCTTGCTCTTCTGCAATGCCAGGGTGGGGCCATGCAGGAATTTTGCTTCAGACGAGATCTGCCATGATTTGTGATGCTGAGGGGGTTACACACATTATTATGGTCACCACACTCTAGGTGGGGTTTCAAGAGCAACTGGGTTAAGTTCAAAGAAGAAACCTCATGAGGGCTGTTCAAAACAAGGACCACCTGCAGTGCAAATGTTTCTTACCCAAAAGCTACCCCAGGCTAGGGATGTTCTGGGCAACAGTGTGCTGCTCCTTGCCCTGCTCTGTCACTGCCTCCTTTCTGACCATTTTGACCCACTGTTTGGCTCAGTGCTGATACTCCTGCCTTCGCTCCTTCTTTGTTTTATTTGAGGGCTGCCAATGGGTTTGTGTTTCTCCCTTCCTTGAACATCTGGTTCAGGCCATACCTGGAGGCCAGCTACCAGGACAGACACAATTTTTTTTTTTGACAGAACTGTTTTCACATTCTTATTTTCCAGACCCCTGAACTGCAAGGAGCTATGTCTTCAACCCCTCCCATTCAACTAACAGACACATCTGAGACAGAGCCTTTGTTTTCATGTGTCTAATTACCCTCGATGATGTCTTGACTCCTCTTTTAGAGGACTCTGACCCTATGCATGGGGGTTAACATGGCCGGTTTCCAAATGTATCAGGCTTTTAATTAAACAGGAAAGAAGACATCCCCCACAGGCCCCTGCCTGTGCCTGGAAAAGTCACTGAACAGCTGTTGGATCTTGCAAAATATATGCAGAAAGGAGCAGGTTTGTCATTGCAGGTTTATCAAATGTGGAGAGGAGCTTCCTGGCACATGGGAACAGCAAGTGGGAGAGGGAGGGGGGAAATAGGGTGATACAGATCTGTAAAAAGCAGAAAGTGTTTTATCCACAGACCCTTGTCCCCACCTATTAACAAATTTGCTATCTGGCTCCACTGTAGTCACTGCATCTAGCTTGCTTGCTTGCTTGGAAAACTGAGAATAGCTTGTTGGTTTTGGAGTACCCCACAGCCCCATGGCTCCCCAGAGGAGCAGAGGCATTGTGGCAAACACAGCAGCTCACCTGTGGTAGGTGTTGGCCACCCAGTCAAGCAAGGTGTAGAGCTCGTGGAAGTCCAGTGGTCCCTGGGAGAGTTCTTGCAAATGTGAGGCAATGGCATTGTGAAAAGCTTCCACATATGTGTCACACACCTGGTACTCTTCTGGATAGCATTTTTTTACTGATGACTTGATTTTCAGTAAATCTTCCCTCAGGTGTTCCTGGAGGAAACGTAAGTGGAGATCAAGCCAAGAAGTTGCTTCTTCCCTTGATGCCATGGGTGCCTTCAGGACTCTTTTCCTTGCACTCTCGTTGATAGCTTCCCTCCATTTCTCCCTCCACTTTCTGGGCCTGCCCAGCAAATCTGAGCCAGGACGAGCAGCATTGTCTGTCCTGGGATGAGCTGCTTCTTCAAGGGCAATTAAAGTCACCAAGGAGGTCAGCATGGTGTGCTGTAAAGTGGGATCCTCCAGTGTTCCATCCACTATGGACTTGATTGCATTTGTGATGGAGTTATAAAGCAAATCCACATCCTTGGATTTCCGTACAAGCTCCTGGGGGTTATCGCTGTATCGCTCAGAATCCCGTTCAGAGATAGTCTCATCTTCCATTAGCTTGATACTTGCAAATGCTTCCAAAAGTTGTCTTTTCTGAATAAGTTCATTGATTTCCATTACTGCAGAAACAGGGGGAAGGGGTTGGGACAAAGCAGGCATTAGGCTATTGACAGGTTGGTAACATGACAAGATGCCCGACAGGGAGACTTGCAGGGGGCTGTTCAGAGTAGTCAGGTCCCAGCAGTGCCTCTGAGACTGCCCCTGGGCCTCCCTGATCTCCCCAGCTCCTCTTGGACACAGGAGAGGAAAACAGTGGGAAAGCAATCACTGCAAATTGAGCCACATCCCTAAACAGCTGGTTACAGAGACAGGAAATATCAAAAAAATTGCTGATAGCTCTGCAGGAAGGCCTCAAGCAATGGCTGGTAAGGCTGCACAGAGGGACACTGGAGGCTCAGGCTGCATAAAACTGTCCGTCTGCTGGTGTGGAGGTGAGGTGGAACTGGCAGCAGGAATGGTTCAGGACATACCTTACCAGGAGGATTTCCTTTAGCAGAGGTGTTCTTTTTTCCCTGCATACCACTGTGCTCAGCACAGCTCTGCTGCTGTGTTGGCCATGGTGGTGTAGCCCAGCTCAGGCATCTCTGGCTGAAAGGGCATTTCAGTGTGCTGCCCAAGAGGGCAGGGAGAGTGCCCAGGGTTCTGGCAGAGGCAGTGGGAGGGAGCACAGCGGGCCAGATGCCTTTGGGTGTCCTGAACTCTTGGGTCAGATCTCTCTCTCGATGCTTATGTCTGTCCCAGCCTACCCACAAGCATGTCCCAGAGATACTAGGGCCCTGGAGAGCCTCCTATCTCTAAGCCACAGTCAGGTGCCAAGCACTGCCTCACACCAGTGATGTTTTTTTCCCAAGTGCTGAGCACTGCTGTTCTCAGTGGTTTGGGGAAGTGTGAGCATTGTAGGGGCATCTAAACCTGGGGATCTGTGGTGCTCCTGGTACTCACATGGGTTTCTCCACTTCCTTTGCTTTTGGCACCCGCTGCCAGAATGGGCTGGTGTTGGCTGGGGGGAGTCACCCAATACTGTTCCTCCCAAAGTGGCTGAGGCTTACTGAATTTCCTATTTGTTTTGCAAAGTCTTAATCATGCAAGAACCACTGTCTATTTGCCAGTAAGATAAGAAGTATCTGCCATGTATTGAGGAGATCCAAGAGCACTGTGAGCTTTTGAGAGACTCTGGAAACAGGAGATCCCACTCTGACACTAGGCATAAGAAAAATACTAAAGAGAAGGGAAAGGGTGTCCCTTAGGCACGTGTGGCCACTGCTTCTGGGACATACACATACAAAATGATACGGAAAAATTGGAGAGCACTCAAAGAAGGACTGGCTCATAGCACATAATTTCTGCCCTTAGGCTTGTCTGCACACAGGTTTTATGCCATATGTACCAAGTAATCTTTGTAGCATAAGAGTATTTTTATGAAGACAGAAATATGCCAAATAACTAAACTATTGATGCATCACAGAACACATAGATCTTTGAATGCCTACATGGTGCTACAGTTGCTTCTGCACTCAGAAAGGAGGGAAATTCTACTAATTAACTTAGTCTCTTCTAGATAAATTAATATAAAACCTGTGTTTACACAAATGCTTGCAGTGAGAGACTAGAGAAATACATTCTGTTCTGTTTATCAAAGTGAGAAAACACCATTTAATCACCATCTAGGATAATTATTCAGGGAGGTGATGTTGGGTGCTAAATGGATCTTTAATTCAGCAATACAAGATCAGCCAGCTGGTGGTTGAAGGAAGACAATTGAAAGGCAATTAACTATTATGCAGCTTAATGGTGCACGTGGTGGAATCTCCATCACTTGCCATATTATCTCAGGATGGGATGTGTTTCTGACAGAGCTGCTCTAGTCCAAGCTAAACACAAGCTATTGGGCAGAGAATGGGCCTTATTCCTGCAATTTCTCAGCTCATTTATTTCAGGAGATCAGAAAGCTTGTGATAACATTTTCTGCCACTCCTCATCTCTGACCCTTGGAGATCAGACTAGCCAAGTTTCTGAGATGGGCTCAGATCCAGCTTACCAAGCTCACAGTTTATCACTGTAAAGCAGTAAATCATTTCTCAGCACAGTAGAGCACATTACAGCAGTGAGGCAGTGTCAGCCCATGCATCTGATCCCTCTGGCACCCTATGCAGTACACCAAGAATTTCTTTCTAGAAATTTAGGCTGAGGAAAGGCCAAGTCTTGTTTCACCTCAGTCTATCTCCAGGTGAATGCATTGTAGCACCTCTGCCTTGAGACGGTGGAGGACAGCAGTGCTCAAACCATTATCAAAGTCATTGCAGTCTGCTCACACCTGGGGAAAGGTGAGAGCTATGCCAAAGGGAATTGTTATAATTTGTCTGAGACCTATCTATAAAATGCTGACAAAACACATGAGAGTAATCAGCCTGAGGAAGACAAAAATCAAATACTTGCAACACTGCTATCATGAGGACAGGTGGAAAGTCAATGCAAGAGAGCAAAATATCTGTGGAAGTCTCTTTGCAAGGCAATCACTAAGACCAGGAACCAAAGTGGAGCTTCCAAGCCAAATCAGAGCCAAACCATCTTTCTTCCCCTCTAGGCCTTGCAGCACCCTACAGAGCACAGTTGGAGGACCATCCAAGGTCCAAGTCTGAGAGCTGAAGAGCAGAAATTGTCTAGGACAGCAATGCAGGCAATAGTACACTGCACTTGTAGATATTGTCAGACCAGCAGTTCCCGTACTGTGCTCAGCAGCTTGGGGACTGATTCGTGTGATGGGCAATAGAACACTGACAGGCTGATAGGCTGGCTGCTGATATGGCTGAACTAACTCAGAGAAGGCCACAGGGCAGCATGTTTAGTGACAGAGCCTTGCCCAGGATGGGCCAGGTAACATCCAGCAAGTCCATGTGAGGGGTGCAGTTGCCTTGTGAAGGGATGCCCGGTTCTTTAGCACCTCTGTTGGGCCCAAGTCTTACACACTGTAAATTAATGTTACATTTATCCTGCCAGAAAAATGGCACTGGTGGTTTTGTGTCTTACCTGAAAGAGGTTTTGCTTCAATGGGCTCACATATTTCACCAACCTTCTCCATGCTATTACAGATCGTGGGTTTGTTCTCCTCGTGGCTCCTGAGTGTTTGCAGAATTCTTTTTGCATTCCAAGTGCCATTATCTTCCTTCCCTCTCTCTTTCCTCAGACTTCGTTTTGATTTCCGGATGCTTAACATTGTTTTAATACCTCTTTCAAAGAACCCACTGTCCCTGCTCTGTGAATCTGAGCTGCTCAGTTCAGAAGTGACCTCCATCTTTTCCTCCCCTTGACTGTTCAGTGGAGAGGCTGGTTCTGAGGTGACGCTCCTTGTGTCTAACTCCATATTTCTATTTATGTGGTCCTTCAACAGGAGGTTTAGCAAACAGGTTGATGGCAATCACTGAAATGCATAAAACAGCAGAATTAGAGATGTCCTTAACAGGTTATTGCTGTGTCTCTAAAGTCAGTCCTGGACTGAAAATCTGCCCCATTCCTTTCCTGTACCTAAATACAAGGACAGAGCAAGATGTTGTAACCTGTAGCTGCTGAAACAATCTCTCTACCCACAGACAGCAGATGCTGGCCTGCACCTGGTGCTCTGGAAAGCTTCACTTAACTCCATAAAACAGGCAAGTGGCAACTATTTCTCCAGCACCAAGGAATCATGAGATATCAGAGATGTTGAAATCTGTGTGAGCATACCATTTCAGTGGGTAACCAGATATGGTTTAACTTCTAGGTGGATTTCCAACCATGCAGGAATAATAATCTTCCTGAATCTCACTGGGTTGTTTCCACTTTATGATGTGAATATAGCATCAGTTGCCACTTCTGCCCTGCTCAAACCCTGAGCTGCTGCTGCTGCTGGACATGGCCCAGGGGTGAGTGGCTCCCAGCAGGTGGCTGAGCTTTGCTCTAGCCCCTTCCACCAAAGCCACAGTTGTCTCTGCACTCTGAATCGTCATGGTTACAGCACTGGAGGCAGTACAAGGCAGGAAGGGTTCACATCAGTCATCTTGCCTCCCCAGTATGCCAAGGATGGGTATCTCCAGGGTCAAACAAACTCTGCACAAGCCGCAGGGGATGCTGCAGGAGATTCCAGATTTTGGCAGAAGTGCTCCTGTCAGTGCTGCTGAGCTGCAGTCACAGCCTCTGCACTTGCTCAGTTCTTGCCCTGTGGCAGACAGCCTCCCTTCTGCCCACCCTGAGGGCTGCCCAGGTGTTTGGGAAGAGGGAGGAGAGAGGTTTTGCCTTTCCTCCCTTGCAAAAAGCTCCCAGATCAGCTGATACAGTCCATTCACAGAGCTATTGTACATTGCAGTGCCCTGAGAATGGAAATGCCACATTTCTCCAGAGCAGGCTTCAGGCAGCTGAGTGAACAGTTGAAATTAATAGAAACAGCTATTGCTTGAGGTAACACAGGAACTGCCTGTCTTGGGTCTGTCCAGCCCACAGAAGCCAGAGATTGAAAAATAATTGCAATCAATAGACATGTTGGGACTCTGGAAAGAGTCCTCTGCAGTCTTGTGACTCAGTCAGAGTTTTGCTCCCTTGTGCATGTTTATTTCACAGGCTGCAGGGATGACATCTTCCCATGGGTTTGCTGAGCTGCTCACCCAGTGGGGCTCAGACCCTGCCTCACACACTCTCACAGGAGGGAGTATTTCACCATTCACTGCCTTGCTCAGGAGCTCACCCATCACAGCCCATACAGAGGGTGGGAGGGAGAGGAGGGCACCCCGCTGCCCAGGGATTTCAGTGAAGGGAGGCTGAGATATCAGCTCAGACTCTGCATGGAGGTTCTGCAGACAGAGCAGAGCAGCAGCAATGGTCAAAGGGGTGACCGACATGGTGGAGAGAGCCGGGGGAAAAGGAATAAAAGGTGTGAGCCCATGAGAAAGGAAAGGAATACATACCCCAATAGTGACAGAAGTGATCCTCTCCACAGCAAGCTGGGACAGCACAGGTGTGATCCACAGAAACTGGGAGCAGCTCCGTGCTGCAGGAAATCCAGGGCAGATGCAGTGGCGGGTGAGCAGCTCTGCAGGACAGAGCTCCGGGCCAGCTCACCCACCTCAGCTGACTGGGGCACCATCCCTCACACATGTGCTGCCTGAGGGGCTCCCTCTGGGAGTGGTGCTGCTCTCCATCCTCCTTTACCCTCTGAAAAAAGGCTGTTAAAAGTGGAAAAAAAGGCCTGTCTGTTCCTGCCCAAGAGCTCCAGCACCTTCTCTTGTTTGATCTCTGGAAAAGACTCAGCACTGTTTCACTTTCACTACCTCTGAGCATTTAAAAGAAGAGGTGGGGGAAAAAAAAAATTCCAGGTTAATTATTACCCTGCAAGGGGGGACAGGGGGTCAAACCAGAAGTTCTATGATGGGGTGAGCTGCTGCCTTGAGATGGCCTGGGGCAATGAAGGGAAGGAGCATTTCAGGATGAAGTCCTGTCCTGATGTGGGCTGAAGCCCCACATTATCTGGGTAGGGGGGTTCAAAAGCAGCCCCAGAGCTGCTGTGTGGGATGGCTGCATTTCACCCCCTTCTGCCCTGTTTGTGCAGGTCATGGGTGGCTTGGTTCCAGTAATGATTGCCAGACGTGGGTGAGGGACAGGGATAATGTGTCCCCTGGTTAAATATTTATATATTCACGTCCTCACTTTGCCCTGTGGGCATTTATTTCCATGGGGTTGGTAGCCCTGGATCCCTCAATTCTGAGAGCATTTGGGAACCTTAGAGGGAACTCAAAGCAAAAGAGCACAAAAAAGGGGCCTTGAAGGTTTAAACAACATTAAACACAGTCACTTGGTTTGTCACTGAGTTGTGTAAAATTATTTAACCCTGGGGTTCCTTTAGTACCCAGATAGAGGCAAGTCAGGCTGCCAGGTGTCCAAGGTCCGGGTGTAAAGCAAGAGGGGTAAATCAGGAGGTGCCACCATGCCATGGGCAGTGTGCACTTCTTTAGGAGCTTGCCAGCATGCTACCTGTCCCTGTGATAAGGGACATCAAAGGGATTAGTGATAGATAGATGCAATAAATGGCATTTGGGCTTTGTGCTGTGCAGAGGAAAACAGAGGGAGAGAATGGAGGATAACAGCCTCCTCTGCCTCTGGGAGAGACTGTGTGTCCAGGAGATGGAAAGTGTGTGGGATGGGAATAATTATGATCATGTTAAACAGGGAAGTGTGGCAGCACGGACTTGGTGTGAAATTGCCCTGATGGTGAGATGGGACTGGGCAGAGCATCATTTGTGGCTGCCCCATGGTGCAGGGGGAGTCCTACCTGAAGCTTCCCTCATCCAGGCAGCGCAGTGCTGAGCTTTCTGTCCTTGGGCTCTTCAAAGTCATGTGTAAGCCAGAGATTGCCCTGCTGTACTGGGGAAAACCATTACTGATAATGCTTCTGCCACCTGGCAGGCTGACAGTGTGAACAAAGGAATGAGCTGTTTATTCAGACACAGGTCTGAAAGTGGAAAGCCCCTTTGTCTGAAAGTGTCTGAAAGTGGAAAGCCCCTTTGGACACAAAGTCCAACTAAATTTCTTTCCATCCAGGTTTTAATTGCCTCATTCACAAAATATTTACATGGTGTTGGTTTGTGCAGACAGCTCACTGTGACTGGCGTGCGGCCAGAGCAGGCAGCAGGTCCAGCATGGTTGGGGTCTGATCTGGGCCCCTCTGGGGGCTGTCAACTACTCCAAGGCACAGCTAGCACCAGGGCCTGCTGGGATGTCAGACAGAATCCTGAGGGAGCTCTGAATCTCACAGTCTAGGTCACCTCTTTCCCTACAAGCCTTTCTGGTGCTCTCTCCTAGCAGCAGCTCTCAAGGAACACTCCTGTTCCTGGAAATGCCATCAGGGCAATGCTGTTTCTAGGTGTCTGTCCACAGAACGTTATGGGAAATGAAAAATGTACTAGGTTTTGCAGCTGTTTCCCATTTTTCTTCCATTATGGCTTTTGCAAAGTGTTCTGTCAAGTTGTAGGTGCATTAAAATCTGCAGGGGTGTTGCTGTCTAACAGCTCCCTAATCCCTGCACCCACAAACCTCTGTGAGGCTTTCAACTGCTGCTTTGCCTCCTGACCCTTTGGAATATTTGGTTTGGGGTTTATGTGATCCCTCATCTCTTCTCTGTGTCTTTTGCTTATATTTGTTTTCTTCTTTCTTATTTCTTTTCTTGCAATAACACCCGTGGAGCAGTGTAGGACTCCAGAGGTGCAGTGCTCCTTGGCAGAGGTGAGGGGCACGGAGGATGGTTTTGGGGGAGTCCTATAATTCCCTCCACAGCACTGTGGTTTTAATCAGCTCCAAAGACCAGGAGAAAAACACACTGCTGAGGCTCCAGGGGATACTGCTATGATGCATATTCAGAAAGCTGCTCTGGACGCCCCCTCACAGCCTCAGCAGCCCAGCTGGCACAGCCCTGCTGAGGCATGCTGTGACCCACTCCCTTTCTGTAGGTTTCACTTGAAATCTCACTCTGTGTGGGTGGAGGAGACCCCAGAGCTGCAGTGATTTATTGCAGCAGTGAGGTTTGATATTTTTAACAGCATGGGCAGTGATGGATGAGGCAAAGACATGCTTGGAGGCTGCACATGCCTATGCAGCCATTTCCTCCTGAGGAGTGGTTTGCAGGGAAATGAGAGATATTGTTTCACCTGAAATATTTTTCTTTCTGCTTTTAAGTTGAGGGAGGTTTGAGTCTTAAGCTGAAAAGTCCATTTGCAGGAAAGGAGCAGGTTGTGATTTAGAGGCTGGCTTTTACAGAAGGGATGCTGGCCCCACAGGTTTGAGTGGAAGAATTTGGAAGGTGCATTTCTGCAAAACACAGGAGTGTTACCACATCTGGGAGAGGATGTGGTCCAGACCTAAGGATCATGTCCTACATTGTTCCTGTGTATCCATGGGAGGAGATAACTTGAACTAGTACATACCACACCAGGGAACAAAATCACAAGTGCTCATTTTGTTGCAGAAAGGTGGCCCAGGAGGATTTTCCATGAGAGCTGCCACTGCTGTGGAAGTCCATCCTAGGTGCTTTTGAAGGATAAGCATCCAAGTTTTCCTTCCTCTCCTCCTAGAAAAGGTCTGGAGCAGGCCTGTTCAAGCAGGATCTCTCACAACAGTTTTCTTCTTTTGAAGTGAAATTGTTTTAACACTTTCAGCAAGCCACCAGCCCTGTGCGCTATGCCAGCTGTGCGGAAGCATACCGGGACTCATGTGAGCCCAACAGGAATGGCAGGGCTGGGAGACAGGCTTCACCACTCTCCTGATTCTTGCTGCAACAGCCCCACAAGCATATTTTACCAGCAGACACAGACCAGCCCCCACTGGCTCCAGAGCTGCATGGTGCAGCCAGGGCTGGGGCAGTGCCTGCGTGCTCCTCCAGCCTGGCAGCAGCTCTGCTCCTGGGGATGCTCAGCTGGTGCATCAGGGATGCACTGTGGTGAATATTTCCTTCTGCTTGTTTGTGACTGCTGTGAGCTGCTGAGTGGATGGATGGTAATTGCTAATAGCTGGCTCTGCAGGCTGTGTGCTCCGTACCCATTGGTTTGCAGTGGGCATCAGCAAGGCCAGGGTGGAGCCCATCAGCCCAGCCTCGAGACTGAAATGTCACAGCTCATTGGCTTCAGGTGGAAGCTGCTGTGTCCTACTGAGCAGGGTGTCCTCATCCCTCTCATCACAGGAGCTGCCAAACCAGAGCTCAAAGAGCAGAAGTTCTTTGTGCATGACACTGACAGTGGATTATCTGTGATTGTGCTGCTGCTCTTACTTCACCCTATGCTTTGCCAAAACACCAGCCTGCTGCCACGGCTTTTCACTGTGGTGCGACTCCACTGGCTTCAGTGGGATGGAGTCTGATGTCCAAAAGAGCAGGGGGTAACCAGCCCCATCTCCTGGAGATGGGGCATTGAACTAAACAGTGAGAATTTCCCCTTGGAGCTGGCTAGAGCTGAATGTTCCCGGTGGATAGCAGCCTTTGAGCAGGAATAAAGCCCTGCTGAGCAATTCAAGAAAAGTTAGACTACTCTGTCATTTAAATTAGGTGACTAAGAGCAGACCACTTCTGGAGCCAAGGCACCTGCCTGCTGTGCCTGTCACCACAGCTAGATGTCTGCTGTTGAAAATGTGTCATTGAGGCCAAGGACTGAGCTGGGAGCTCAGCACTGCCTCTGCTGCAGATGACAGGGAGGTTGCATAAAGCAGGAGCTTGCGCTTCTTGTTTGTGGAGTTTTGCTTTACTGCACCAACATTTCCACTCCACAATGCTCAAAAACTTTATCAAAGCCAGGTTAGCAGTTGTTTGCCACATTACTGCAGGACATGCTAACACACAAGGACCTTGAGAGAAATCAATGGAGCCTCGGGAGAAACCTCTTTGGTATTTTCCCAGCTGAACTTTCTCCAGGCTAATCCCAGGCTTGGTTTGATAGAGGGAGGAAAGGTGCAGGCTGGTTCTTATCTGAATAACACTTTGAGTACACTTTCTTCCAGTGCTGAAGGGTTCTTGTATCACACCTTTTTATTGCCCACGCCAGTGTGAGTTTTGGTGCCCCTAGCAATGCCTTAGGAAGGGAGAAGCAGCTTTTACTGAACATCTCTCCCTCAATGAAGCCTGACCTCTGGAAATCTGAATTTTCTTTACCTTTGGTGGATGGGAAAAACTGAGAACTAGTGCTTTATTTAAAGATATACTTCTGTACCATTTTTTTAAAATTAGTGTTTTTGAAGTTGCATTGAAGATGTTGTCACTGTAATCATTATATTTCTATAGAGATTATAATGACTCCTTTTGAAGAGTTAGTCTCAGTCACTCAATGCTTAATTCACATATCAATGACTCCATAAACCCTAAACCCATAAATCTGCTGAAACTGCTCAAATCTGTTGTGCTAATGAATGCTTGCAGGGGCTCATCATTGCAGAGATAATTCACTTAAGGAGCTGCCCCTATGAGAGTGGGTGGTCGGTGATGGCAGAGGGGCCTCATCACTGTGAGGCAGCTGAAGGTTTTATAACCCAGCCATGCTCAGGGCGAGCATTAGAGCCCAGACACTCTTTTTAGCTGATATTCTCCAGACTATTTGATGTGCAGTCCATCAGTCTGACCATCAGAATCTTTCCCATCATGCAGAGAGCTGGGCATCATTTCTGTGTGATGGTGGGGGGGGGTGGAACCAGTTGGTGCAGAAATCTTGATGCCATTTTGTTCAGAGTGAACTGGTTAAGCCATAGCTGGTTATTAAGCCAACAAAGGCAGTAGCTCCTAACCAGTTATTAGAGTGTTTGCAAACCCTTTCTCCTGCTGCTGCAAAACACTGGGCGCCTCTTCTGGTTTACTGGAATCTGTCTAATGACGCTATTGTAAACCAGTCCTAGGAGCTTGTCCTTTATTTTAATAAATGCATAATCTGTATGGAAAACTGGAGACCAGTAGAAAACAGTGCCAGAATCCCCTGGAGCAGCAGGAGTGTGGGCTGCTGCCAAGGAAATAGGTGGGAAACTGCATGTCCTTGTGGCAGTCAAGTGATGCAGGTGTATAATTTGAGTAGCCCCAAAGCACTCAGCCCTGACAGGTGTCAATCCTGCTTGTCCTTTCAAAGGGGCCAGTTTACTTGCAGCCCAAGGGAATTTATATAGCCTTGTTTTGAAACCTTTTGGTGTGGGGGCCTATAATGGATCCCTAATTGCAGCAGCATAACAGGTGCTGCTGCAAAAGCACCATCTTCTTTTTTGTAGGGTCTTATTTGGTTTAAAGCAGTGACAGGAACACGGAGCATTGCTCGTATGTGCTGGCAGACTGTGTGCCCCCTCCTTGTGGCTCCCGCAGAAATGGGTGCAAGGGCAGTGTATGGCAGCACACGTGCTGCTGGAGAGGCTGCCGGTGCCAGCCAGATGTCGTGTCTCCATCGAGTTCCAGCTGCAGGGACACGGGGGAAGCCCACTCCTGTGCAGGCACCCCCGTGGGGACTGGCTTTTGGGGGCCACGGGCCACCCTGCTGCCAAACAGGGCTGGCTGCTTGTGGGGAGCGTGGCCACCATCACTGCCCCCCCTTGCCGTGCTTCACGGCCGCCCTTCGCCCACGGGCTCCCACACATCTCTTCTCGCTGGGCAGCAGCAGCCCGCTTCGTCCGGCATCGCTGCCGCGGCAAACGCCCTGCAAACCGCTCAGCCGGCCCTGCCTCCACATCCCCGGCCGTGCCCGCCTTTCCTCCGGCAGCCGGCGGCGGCGATCCCCCGGCCGCTGAGCCCCGCAGGTGGCGCAGGCTGTCGCCCCAAACCGGACTCCGGCGATGGCTTCCCGTGTGGCCCTTTAAGAAAGCCTATACATCCCATTTCCCCGGGGGAAAAAAAAACAAGAAGGCAAGCGGAGCAGATGTAATTCTGCAGTGCTGGGCTGACCGTGTGAGTATGGCAGCGGGAGGCTGGGCTTTACCCAGGGTGAAACAAGAAGAAGCTGCCGGGCGTGCGCTTGCCTCCGCCACGGAGTTCGTGCCGCCGGGAGGGCAGAGCTCCCACTGGGATGTGTGGGTGTCCCGGCTCCCAGGGTGCTCCTGCAAAAACCTCGCAATGCTGCAGCCAGAACCTGAAAGTAAAAGATCTGCTTAATTGCCTCTGTCTGCTTCAGCATCAAAAATCAGTGAGGCATTGTTGGACCTGGGGAGACAAAACCGACTTTCTTCCAACTTGGGAAACAAAGGCTTCAGATTTATGGTGTTTCCCCACCTCCACATGCCACTACATCACACAAATGCATGCTGTAGTTGTAACCTGTCTGCATGTGCTTGCAGAGAGATGGTTGTGTTCACACACGTGTGTCTACGCAGGAAAGGATCCCAGGATATCACATCTCCCTTCATTCCAATTCTTGTGGTGAACATTTCACCCTCCTGTGGTGTTTCTGCTTCTTTTCTTCTGCAATGTTCTAGTGCCAGCAGGGTGAGGATTAAAGCACAAAATAATTTTTCATTTTACTCTCTCTATTGTGTTCATGAGACATCTTCTGCTTCTGTGTCTGAGAGTCACGGAAGGTAAGTCTGACTTTGCCCAGCAAATCTAGCAGCAATGGAAGCAAACCACAATTCGAACTTAAGACTCAGCTTTTCTCTGTGGAAAAGGGATGAAATCCAGCACTGGCAGAGGCAC
The DNA here is from genome assembly GCF_015832195.1 of Motacilla alba alba. Lineage (NCBI taxonomy): Eukaryota > Metazoa > Chordata > Aves > Passeriformes > Motacillidae > Motacilla > Motacilla alba. The sequence continues at coordinate 52,020,975 of NC_052020.1, read as the reverse complement.
AAGAGTCAAAGGTAAAGGTTGCAGAGACCCACATTCCTCGGGGACCTGACAGCCCAAACCCTACTGCTCTCCTAGACCTCGTGCTCAACAGTGCCTTGGACCACTCTGCACCCCTCTGCTGAGGTGGGGTCAAACTTCAAGGCGACACAGCTGTGGCTTTATCCCTGAGCCCACAGAAAATTCTTCCAGGCAAATTTGTGAGGTTCCTGCAGCGTCAAACACGCTGCGGCACAGATGAGATTGAGCAATTGGCATCTTCTGCACCACCTCCTAGCTGGGAAAACCCTGCCAACCTCTCTCCTCTTTCACCAGCAGATGTAATTTAATTTGACCTAATGCTATTGACACTGTTTTGAGGACATTACATGCCCTACAAGTCACAGCACAGCCTTGGTATGCAGAAAACTCCAGTTCCCATCCCTCCTAGGACTGAGCCAAACTCAACTCTGCAGAGCTGAGGGTGTGCTGGTAGTCTGGTGTGAGTTGGAAAGCTGGAAGATGGATGGATCAGTGCTGTGTCAATGCAGCCCCCACAGCTGTGCCACCACGGAGCTGGGCTCTCCAGGGAGCTCTGTTCCCACTGCCTGGGCAGTGTCCTGGAGCCAGCCCTGCAGTTTGCAGTGGTGCCTGTGTCCCTGCTGAGCACGTTGCTGTAGACACAGCACCATACCACCCCAGGGATGGGGTCCCCAGCCCAGAGCCTGGGACTCTTGGCTGCTTCCAATGCTGCCAGTGTCACATGGCTTTTCCACTGCCACTACAGGAAAGAAAGAATAATTAAAAAAATAATTTTGAGCTCATCAGAAGGGAGTGAGTTGAGCTCCCTGTCTGTTTTTATGGAGCCCCACATGAGTTCCTGGCTCCTGGTGGCTGTCAGCAACATCCCTTCCCAGAGGGAGACGTTCTCCTTTCTCCCTGCAGGGAAGCAGCAGCTCCTTCCTGAGCACCCAGATGCTTCAAACACTCATCCCACGCACTGAGCAGCACTGCAGAGCTCTGCCTTGGCCATGCAGATGGACACCTTGGAGCTGGGCAGTCCCAGAGGAAGCTGCAGCATCTGTGGCAGGCTGGTGCCATGCCCAGGGACATCTCTCTTGCCTGATTTCCCAGACCAGCAGCCATACTGAGGAATCTGATGGGTGAAAGGGAGAAATCAATTTATGATTCAACTAAATTTTAAATTTTTCAATGTTTTGTTTTGGTTTATTGTTTATTGTTCTGGTTCTTTTTAAGTGTTTTACATGAAATCTTGCCTGATCTTTCCTGCCCCTCTCCACTTTTTACTTTCATTCTATGGTTAGAACTGGCCAGCAGGAGGTGGCAGGTGATGCCTGATATCCTCTCTGGTGTCCCCCTTTATGCAAGCACACCTTGGCAGCCAGACCCTCACCCAGACAGGTACAAAGTTGCCCAGTCAGAGGTGGCAGCCTGGCTTTGCACCAGGGACTGCTTTGTTGGCTCCAAAAGGGATACTGGCTCCATGCTCCCGTGGCAGTGCCTGGCACACATGCTGGAACCACAGAGCTTTGCTCTGAGTCACGCTTCAGTCCTCTCTCAGGCAGGAATTTGGATTTTGGTCCGTATCTAGCAGTTCTCCAGAACAGCAAACATAGATGTGTTTAAATTAACCAGATTCCAAGGGCATTGACTCTTCTGCATTGTTTTCTAATCAGCCATTTGAGACACATTTTCTTGGAAGGTGTGAATGAGGATGAGAGATGATGACACTAAGGTGTGTAAATCCTCCCTCTCTACAATTGCAAAATAGCAATGGGAACAGTAAATCACATTTTAAATCCTAGCACAAATATCTTCCCCAGCCTGCTAAAAAATCAAAGGATAAACAATGAAGCCAAATTTGTATTGCTTCTGTGGCCATGGCACATTTTGTGTTCCACATTTTAATTGCCTCTCTGGCCTCATCTGCTAGACTGATGTTTAGAAAACTTAGCCTCGTGGTGATTATCTTTGTACCACATCACAGAGAAATGTCAGTCCTCTCCTCTTCTTTGACCTCTTAAACACTTGTCTCTAATATCTTATTGATTTTTATCAGATTGAAAGAGTATAACCAATGAGCCTTTTTGATTTTCCTTACTTGGTTTCTCTGTTCCTTCCCTATTAGGCTTTTGTTGTTTTTGTCACCATCATATTCTGTCATGCAATTCACACTCCACTCAAGCTGCAGTTGTGGGCTCTGAGTTACTCAGTGCAAGTGTAGTTTGGCTTCAGATTTACTACACGCTGCATCACCTTGTACAACCCACGGTGCTACGGTGCTTCGCTGAGATGGAAATAATCTCCCCCACAAGCCATGACTCAGGTCATTATGTGCAAACCAGTAATTGCACTGGTGTAATTTATTGAATCACAGTCTCCAGTCTCTCCATGCCTTCAGCAGCACTGATACGTGGGGATGGTCCTCATCCCTGTGAGCAGCCTCTCCAAAGTCTCAGAGCTGTTTTTGCTTCAGCTCGATACTTCCTAAGAATTTTTTTAATATCTTTGAGGAGCAGGTGGCATGAAATTAGTATGGATTTGCCTCATGCCCAGCAGCTTTGGTGGGAGCACAGCTGCCAGACACTGGGCACTTTTGGGAAGTTGTGTTACAGATCACTGAGTCAGACTTCCACATGTTGTAGAGTCCAGTGGCAACATTAAAAGTCAAATAGATGTGTAAAATCTGACCTTGAAAAGCCAAGCATCAGAATACATTGTAGAAAGTTAGAACTGCTTATTTACCTGTTATGTTGTCTTTCAACAACTGAGGAGCACCTCTGGATGGCTGGTGCACCTGACAGCATTTGAATACAATGGTCAATAGCCAAGATCTCTCAGTAAGATAAAAAGCAGGACTTGACCATGGATGTAGACCAGGACAAATTAACGCATCCTGTTTGGTTCTGGTCACAGGCCAGCTGCTGAGTCACAACCCATCCTTGAGCTTTACTGACCCGGACTCTGGACAGATAAGCAGGATAAAGCCACGCCAGGCCACTCGTTAAAGAGCCATTACTTGGGACAAAGGTCTATGCCCTGTTTTTCTGGTTTACACAGAGGTCTTAAAGAAAATAGGGTGTGAAACTACTGCAAGTACAGTGCTTCTGCTTCTTTGGAGGTGAAGCTGACTCTTGGTGAAGGCCAATCCTGGATTCAACGTTTTTTAACAAGAGATGCAAGGTCTGGACCAAGATCTGACAGTGCTGATTGGTGTCACCCTGCCCACGTCTGCTGCAAGAATAGCGAGTTCCCAGACCCCTCCCATGTCCCCCCAGGATCTGCACAGCCCCTGCCAGGAATCCTTCCCCATCGCCGCCGTGTGTCGAGCAAACACACGGCAATGTTGACACGAGCAGCCGCCGGGCACGAGTGGCTCCTGCGCTGATCCAGCGGAGCGCGGTGCCAAGGACTCCCGGCTGTGCCAGCAGGCACCGCCAGCAGAGGCTGCACTCAGCTGAATCCGCTTCTTTCTGTAGACACTCGGGAGTCTTGTTGTGCCTCAACACACCAATCCTACGCAGGTTCCCAAAGAGGTGTAGGAAGTTGGCAGTCACATCCTGTCCCCAGCGTCCTCCCTGCAGCCCCTCTCCTTTCATACATCCTCCATCACTGGATTTTCCCTGGGAGAGGCTACAGCACCAATGCTTCTTGGAATTGAGTGGCTTTTAATCCCAAGACAGAAAGAAAAGTACACTAAATTTAGGGAGACTTTTTGCCCTACTTCCAGGAATATTTAACACACCAGGTCTGATAGGCAAAGGCTTTCTCATGTTCGGGCTAAACTAGTGCATATTTGACATTGTTACTGGTATGGACAGCTAATTCCCTGCTTCCCAGCATCCCTCTGGTGGCCCCCACATCTGCTCCCCTGGAGGGTCTACACTCTGCTAGGGGGCCCTAGAGATGATGGAGAGCAGAAGAGGCAGCACTGAGTGGGGGGAAGAGACAAGAATAAATACATTTTGTGAAGGAAAACAAGTAAAGACAACAGAGGAAAAAAAGCTGTCAGAAATAAAAATCCTATCAGCAGAGGAATGAAGACAGATGGGAAGGCAAAGAGAAACAGTGAACAAAGAAAGAAATGCAGAGAAGTCAAGGAGAGGTTGGGGGAACGCTGTGCAATCATTTGGCACCAGCTCCTTGCATTAGTTCCCTGAATATTGTGTGAAGCGGGGGTAGAGAACTGCGGTTTACTGGAGTGTAGCACCACAATATCGTGGGCTGGCCACTAAATTACCATTCAGAGAGTCTCTTGGCTTAGCCTCGCTGCTGCCATGAGAAGGAGCAGGATGTAAGCTGAAAAACAGATCTATGGAAAATAGGGTTGAGGCTAGAAATTCCATTATATTCTTGGCACTTTGACATTTTTCCTCCCCTTTTGTGAAATCTCAAGGGAGAGCTGCCTACTCTTGCAATAATAATAATTAAAAAAAATAGGTAGCATATGAGTTGGCATGGTAACTTCATCTGCTAAGTAACTAACATGTAGGATTTGCTTCTTGATCTAGAATAATAATGTCAACAGCCCCCAGGAAGATGCTTCCTTGTGACTGACTGCCTATTGTCACCTGGATTTCATGCTTCACTCATGCTCGGTGCCCTTGGTGAGACTCGCTGTGGTGCCGGGACAGACCTGTGCTACTCTGACACCAAGACACACATTTGCTGCCTTCCTACATTACACCCTTCAGGCCAGCAGTATTTGGACATGTCCACATGCTGGTTTACATTTAATCACTGTTATTCTTAGACTTTCCTGAAAGGTCAAAGTGTTTCAAATGTGCTCATGCTGGGACCATCGGGCTGCTGCGGAATATGGCCACCAGTAACTCCCAGTATCTCCTGCTTCCGAGCCTTCCCTGCCCATGGGAACAGGCCAGGAGGTTCCAGTGCTCCTGCTGAGCCTCCTTGGGCAGGACAGACATCCTCAGAGTGATGCTGGCCAAACAATTCTTCCTTTAGTGCCTCCAAATGGGGCATGTGCACTGCTACCCTGGAGAGGCGAGGTATGGTGGGTGAGCTCAGTGGAAGCAGCAGCAACACAGGGAACAGAAGTGGAAAATACTTCTTGTTGCCAGTTTCAAAAGATGGAAAAAAAAAAAAAAAAGAGAAAAAGCAGTTGGTACTCTATTTTGCCCATGTTTATGGTTGAGGATTAGCTGTATGGTTGGACTCCACACACCTGTGCCCCTCTGGTCCTTCACCCAGGGCAGGCTCTCCCAGACAAACATGTACAAAATGCCCAGTGCAAAGAAAAAGGGTTGCCTGTGAGAGCTGGGAGTGGTGACACCCTGAACCAAAATGGAATTTCTTCTTTTGTTTCTGTATTTTTCTGTCCCTGCAGATGGCTTTCCTTCTGGGCTGGTGAGGGGACTGTGACTATCCTGGTCCAGGAGCTGGTCAGCTGCAGTTGTCCTCATCAGGGCCCAGGGAAGAAAGGTAAGGCCCAGGGTGTCATCCAGAGAAAACTTAGCATTCTGTGGCATGGCTGCTCCTAGGAGCTGGCTTCTCTTCTCACTTCTTGTTTTAGATTCCTGCATCTTTCAGCTCTTCCTTTCCATGGGTCCCACGTAGTTTATTTTTGTCCCAATGTACAGACACTGTCATACTGGTGTAAAGATGACTTGGATCAGGGTGGCTTGCTTTAAAACATCACAAATCTGGCAATACCAGTCCTGGCCACAGGTCCTTCCAGCCCAGCACCCTGTCTCTGAAGAGCATCATAAACGGGTGTGCAGAGAAAAGCAAGAAGAAAACATACATCAGATACTCCTGCAGCCTCCAACCATTTTCAGCTCAGAGTTTCCTGAGCTAAACATGGCTTGCAGTGTGCATGTAGCGACATTCTGTAGGTTCCTTTCCCAGGAACTTCTCCTGCTTCCTTCTGAATGCATGCAGACTTTTAGCATGCAAAACATCATCAGCAAGGGGTCCCATAAGGCCATCTGCTCTCTGAAGAACAACTTGCTTTTGCTTGTGTTGAAGCTGGGCTTCACTATGAAGCAGGCTTCAATTTCTGCCCCTTTCTGTACTGGAAGAGACAAAGAATATTTCCTTCAATGTAGAGGAGAAAATGGTTTCAAAAGACACCTATTAATTACTGGCCTGAAGAGTGAGCTGTACTGCCCCAGTGCCACTGATTTCAGTTCAATGCAGCTAAGCAGCACCAAGCAGGTTGCATGCCAGCCCCGTGTGCTCTCCACAGCCTCTGCAGGCTCCATCATTGGTGACAAATTAACACAACTGCGAAAAAGACAAGTTGTAGGGTATCCAAACCCTTTCTGGGCCAGAGTCTTTCCAGTTCTTCCAACACATCAACTGTTACCGCATAAGATAACACCTTCCTGCCCTCCTTAGCTCACTTACAGCCTGGGTCTGCCACTGCCTTAGCACAGCTGCATGTTACCAATATTGTGCTGGCTTTGTAGTCCCAAAGAGAGCAGGGCGAGTACAGAGAAACCTGAATGAGTTTTAAAGGAGGGAACTCTGTTCCTGTTAGCAGTGGCCAGCAGCTAACCCCACCAGGCTGCAGTGTCCTTGAGCCCCTGTGTTTCTGCCTGGCACAGCATCCAGTGCACCTGGGCTGGGGAGCTGCTTCCCCCAACCTGCCCCAGGGGATTCCACTGATGCACAGCTCTGCTCTGCCCTTTCAGGGCAGGTCCAGACCCAGTGGGTCCTCGTCCACACACCATCACTGAGGGTCTGCTGAAGGGTAATTCAGCCTCAGCCTCCTTTTGTGGAGGGTGGCTTCGTCCATGAGGACATGTGGTGTTTTCCAAATGTGGGTCCATGCCTCTCTGCAGGCATCTTTTAAATGTGAAGGATGTCTGGTTTAAAGATTTTTGTAGCACACAAAGCTATTTAAAACAGCTGAGTGCTAACCTCCTCAAAGGAAGATTTATAAATATTTGCATCCAGTTCCCAGTGGCACAATAAAAATATATTGTACTTTAGATAAATGCCTTGCCTAGAGGAGTCCCAATAAAGTCAATGATCTTTTTTGTTTGTTTGTTTGTTTGCTTTAAGAGAGCAACAAGCTCTAAGGCCCTTTATTTCCTTCACTGATCACTGATTTAGAAATATTCCTCAGTGCAATCTCTTCCCTGTAGAGCTCCCTTTATTCTTTCTATCTGTGCTGGAGAAACAGGCTATCAAAAGCCAACAGCAGATATCTCATAAACATTTTACTTATTTTTTATAGTATCTAAAGCAAGCGTGAGGCACACAGGGCTTTCTGAGAGTTGTTTCAAGGTTTCCAGAAGAGCTTTGTCAATGCAGGATGATGGGGCTGTGTTTATACCTTGCGTGGGTGGCGAACCCTCGGGTACCTGACTCCTCACCAGAGGCCTCTGTGAGGTGGTCGTGTCCTGTGATCCCCACTGCTGGGGAGCAGTGACACACGGCAGTGCCACACGGCCAACAGAACGAGGGTCCAGCTCACACTTTCCTGTGGGAAGTGGTGAGCAGAAGTGTGGAATGGCCATGGGACACAGCTGACAGAGTGGCACGGATTCGGTAACCTGGAGAACAATGTGGGCTTGGAACAGAGAGGTGGAGAGCGTGCTTTGTGTTACTTTTGTGAGGATCACGTTGTAACACAAGGAAAACAATCATGACTTGTTTGTATGGGGCCTCCTCCCGCGTTCGGGCGCAATCTGTGCTCCAGCGGCGGTGCCGGGGCTCGGTGTGTCACTGCAGGCACCACGCACCCTCCACTGGTGACTCAGGGATGCTGGGGGAGGCAAACAAAAGGAAGCTCGACTCTATTCCGTGGTTTTATTTTCCTTCCACAAGACAGGAAAGAGGCTGCAGGCAATGAGGCTGTGCCCAAAGCCCCACCACTGCCGAGGGAGGGGGTGAGGGAGGTGTCAGACCTTGGGGATGGAGACGGGCTGCTGATGGGGTGCTCTGGCAAGCACTTCTGCTGCACAGGTAACCTGTGAAACAGCTCTGCCAAGGGGCTTTACATCTCATTTTGTCTGAGCAAGAAATCATCCTTCTGTTTGCATAGGGCACCTGTAAAAAACCAGAGTGTAACTGGCAGTGGGCAGCAAAGAGCCCCACTGAGCAGGAGCCAGTAAAGCCATATTATTTTTGGAAGGCGAGAAGTGATATAGAGCAGGTGAAATCCCTTCACAATTTTTTTTATGCGTGTCACTAAGAGCTCCTTAAGGTTATTATTTAACTGGTGCTAATGATAAGTAAATACTCCTGATCAGCTGATGGCTTACAGCTGAAACATGTGAGCCAACAAAACTCCTTACCTATGGTGGCACTGCTGTTTTTGCCACAGCTGTATGCAGTAATTTGTAAAGCAAACAGAGAAGCATCTCTGATGACTGTATTTTGTGCTTTGTGATAGTGTTAGAGTGAGGTGAGTTGTGATGCTGCTTGTTTTCTTGTGGGTGATGCTCCTTGCACCTTCTGGAGACCAGAGTGATGCTTCTCTAACCTTCTGTAAGGGCAGGAGGAGCCAGAGGGAGAACTGAAGCTAAAGGCTGGGTGGGGAGGGGTGTGCATAAAGATGCTGAAAGCTCTGGTGTGAAAGAGCAGCTGGAATCGAGGACCTTGGGGTGAGAAAATACCACTTTTTATTTTGCTTTGTGTTAAGGGCATGAGAGTGCTAAAATGTCAGGTTGTGAACATTTTGGTCCTGGTTTGTCCGCATGAAAATGAATTTGCCGTAGGATTTTGCTTACTGCCACCTATATACTTTGGAGTGCATTTCAGGGTGACTACGTCTTCTCTTCCTCAAGCCAAATGTTTTGCCAAAGATGCTCAGAATGTTCTGTGAATGAGCCCAAGGAACAGATTTCCTGGCTGATAGAAACTGGCAAGGCTCCTCCAAAGTCAGGCAATATTGGGAGACAATAATTTTGGACTGCTACTAAAAAGCTTACAGATCTGTAAACTAGTGCACTAAGTTGTCTAGCAATATTGTTTTGTGAAGTTATGTAAGTTTTCAATAGAAAATGTTTTAAAAATTGGTTTTCTTTGCTTTCCTAATGCTATACCAGGAGACAGGAGTCAAAGTAACATCAATGCTCCAATTCAAAGGCAAAAAGGTGGGTGTTTTAGGATTATATTTAACACTTTACAGATAGATAAAATTAAGCCTTTTCTTGAGCCACATCAAGAGGTGAAACCCATTTTATTACAATATCATTAACACGGAGTGTCATGAGACTGGACACAGGATTGAGGCACTTCAAAACCCAAAAGCTGTAATAAGGAGGCTCTAGCAGCCCTCGAAGTTCAGGCAGCATGTAAGAGCCTTGCTGATTCTGAAGGGATTGTCTTACTTGGCATCAGTTTGGTTCTGATGCTCCTGGTGAGCTCCAGCCCATCCCCCCGGTCATCCTGGCCCGTATCTCACCTGCCAGATGTGGCGTGCAGAGCTTCTCCCTACCAGGCAGTCCTACAATGGTCAAATGCTTTTCATTTTCTCAACCTGTTCCAGTATAAAATCATTGATGTCTTTGCTTTTATGTTGCAGGGATGACACTAGTGGTTTTCACTTGAGGTTTGCTTATATCAGGGTTTGTTCAGAGACCCTTTTTCCCTTTTGTAGGACACACCCAAGATAATTCTTCACTCCCTTGCTGCTCATACAGCTGCATGTGGATCTGTGCACTGTAAGATCCGAGCAGTTTTTGTTGTGCCTGACCACTTTATTCTGAACATCTGCAGCAGGCATTCATGATAAAAGCTGTTTCACTACTGTTGGCTAGATTTACCTTTCCTCTGACCTCTGCTGAGTGCAGTACTGCTAAAGAGCTGCAGCTTAGAGCTGGAATTCCACTACTGATAGTGGGGAAAAAAACCCCAAAAGTGAAAAGGGATGCTTCATCCATCTGCAGTGGATGAAGTTACCAGATTTAGGAAAACTGCTGCAAAGCTAAGTAAATGCATCAGAAAATCTCAAGAATCCTGTTTCTAGGAGGTCCTTTGAGGACAAACTGACTTTTTTCCCCCTCTGATTTTAAGATTTTGTTTGCTGCTGGCTGGTTTCAAACTAGGCTGTTGGTATGCTGCAGCATCCTGTTTATCACTCAGGACATAAATGTTGTTAGATAAGCCCAGATCACTGTTCCAAACCTGGAACTGCAGTTTCCATGGGAAAGACCAATTCCTTACAAGGAGTGAGTATTGGTTCCAGCACAGGGAAGGAGAAGCATTTGGTCATGTTACACAGTAGTAGCACTGAACATCTCTAGATGTCTGGATGGTTCCTCTAGATTTAGATAACTAAATATTTCTAGCTTATCACAAATCTTCTGCCTGAAAGAGAGAAATGGGGATTATGTGAAATCAGAGGAGTCATTGGGGGAGTTGAGTGTGTGAGGGTCATACCCTTTCTGTTGTCAGTGTGAGAACTGAAGACCATCAAGTGTAATTAACAGGAGGTTGCCTCAAAATGTAAAAGAGGTTACATTTTTTCCACACAGTTGATCTGTGAATTGCGTTGCCAAGGGATGTAGATGACAGAATTTTACGAGGACTCACAAAGTGAATAGGTAGTCAAGGAAAATTAAAATCCACTGAAGGCAATTAAATGAGAGGGTGGTTTTCTGGCTCAGTGAAACCTTAAATCATAGGTGTTTGGGGTGGGAAATGAGAGTGGAACATCCTGGGGGGGGGAGGGGGGGGTGTGGGAAATAAATCACCCTAGGCTTGCTCCATACCTGTGTTCTTTCCCTAAACATCTCTTGTTGGCTGCTGTTGGAGCCAGGACATTGGGCTGGATGGACGTGCCCTGTGACTGCTCTGGTGTCAGACAACATCTGCCATGGGAAGTCTCTGTCTGCCCCATCAAAGGCTTTGAGAGCCAATCTGAAATGGTCGCATGATAGTTGCTGTTCTTCCATTTGTTTAAAGGATGTGGAAAATATGGTCAATGAAAGAATAGGACTGAACCCAAGTTGCATTGGAAGCCTGTTCTTGACAGTGTTGTGGGCTTTGCTTAGTGCTGCTTTGCCAGGATTGCCTTGGAACAGGCAACAGCATGCTTTCATTCTGATTGTTGCTGTAGATTGAACCTACTGAGGAAATTTTGAATTTCCCCATCCTTGGGGTAGATTCCTTTCCCGGATTCAGCTGAGGAGATACAGCTTTATTTCAAAGATTTCTTTACAAAGCTGCGAGAGAAAATGGCAGGGGGATGATGGTGTGTTGCTCACTAAGTCTGTACTTTGTTGGCAATCACTTTGAAATCCTCTAAGGTGATATTTGCTCATGATTAATATGAAATTCTACCTTTATGATGATAAAAATGAATTTTGATTCAAGTAATATCTATTCAACATAATGAATTAAAAGGTCTACTTAAAGTATTCTTTGTCCTTCATAGGTAGAGTATTTCCATGTCAGTGGTGATTGAATCACTGTGGTTGCAGCTTGGGATTTGGGAAGGATATCACACACTCCTTTGTGCTTGCCATCTCATGTTCCTGGGCAAAGCTGTCAATAACATTTAGCTTTTTCTCCAGCTGATATTTTGCAGCTTCAATGAGGAACATGCTTTTCATCAGTCTTTTTCTTCTCTCTATTAATACTGCTGGACTTCAGAGCAGCCTGTTTATTTTCATGAGGACTTCTCCTATGGTATTTTGACATAATTTTTGCCTTTTTATCTCCTGTCCTGGGGAAATCACAAAACTCTGCAATATTCACATGCATGTGCCTAGCATACATTATTGACAACTGGATCCCATGTGGATAAGTTGTCTGAGGGATGGAATTCAAGTTTTCTTGGGCATCTCTGAAGTTTTATTTAGTTGCTTTTTGCACATTTACTTGGAGGGCAGGAGAAGCATTTGGGTTCCTGGCTATACTGTCTAGAGCTGCCTTGTGCATTTACACAAGCTCTTTGGAACAATGAGAAAATTTTTCTAGTAATACATATTTCACTTCTAATTTTTCCTGGGGAGAAAAGTGAGAAGTTGCCAGTGATTCCCATTGCTGTTGCTGATGCCCATTGATGTTGCTCAGTTCATTGCTATCTGTCCTTACTCGTGCAGTCACCTTGTCTGTGGAAGGTTTGGTGTTGGAACCTTGCTGTAAATCTTTGATGGCATGACAGCACTTGTCTCCGTTTTCTCTCTTCACCCTTCTTGTTTATGGGGACTGATGGATGATTCCAACAACATAGTCCATGTCAAGGGTCTTGCACTATTGCTGGTCTTTGTGTCTTGGTGTCATTTGGAGGCAGGGCAGTGTCCCTTCTTCCTCCAGCCAGGGTGCCTCAGAGGTTCATCACCTCCTTGCTCCTCAGTGTGGTGCAACCTGTTCCTGGCTGGTGCTGAGCAGGTCACTGTTCCCTCCACCTTGCTGGTGACTCAAGCTGGATTTCCAGCTGATGTTCCTGAAGGTTCATAGTGGAAACCAATCTGCAATCAGTCTGTTTCTCCAGGCTTGCTCTTCATCATACTGACTTCTGTTTAGGATCAGTCAGTAGGGCACCACTAACTGGTTCAAGGATCATAAATAACCATCAGAATGCTTTTTTCTCCATCTAAGAGATACCTTCTGACAGGCTGAGTTGTCAGCCTTGTCCTCCACCTAGAGCCCCCAATCCTCATCTGCATTTCTAGGCCTGAGAAATCAGTTTTACCCAGCCTGTATGCTTTTTACTTTTACTAAACCTCTGCCACTGTCAGGTCAGAAATCCCCCTGCCCCTGTGCACTGTGAGTACACTGAGAAGAGGGCGAGGCATCTTGTACTGCTAGAGGTTGAAGTTTAAGTCCCATGTTCTCCTTTCTCTTATGCTTATGGAAGAGAAGTAGCAAAGAATGGGCAAAGTTAAGGAGAAATGGGCACTCAGTCATCTTTATGTGAAGATGGTAGAAAAATTGTTTTGTTTCTTGTTTTTATGTTAGCAATTCAGGTCTTGTCTGCCCTGTTTGTTTTTTGTTCACTGGAGAATTAATACTATTATGACAGTGCAAGTAAAAGCTGATGAATTTCAACTTGAATTGCTTTTCCTACAAAATGTTTTAAGCAATCTGTATTTAGCTAACATTTATCTAACTTCACTCCCAACCAACAGTTGGAAGAAAAAAAATCTTTGCAGTTCAACACCTCCTCCTCTCCCTATTTCACTGGAAGCTGCAAAACCTCCCACTCTACTTCTCTAGATCTTCTGAGGAGACCTCTGCCAAAACACAACTTGATGTTGGATTCTTTTTTTTTTTAAGTATGAAAAGCAGAAAACAAAATACTTCCAGCTTCTCATACACAAAGAATCAGAACAGGGCATGAGTCCAACTTGTTTCCCTGCCTATATTTCCTGAATGTGTACTCTCCCAGAGGCAGCCAAGGCTCTCTGCTTCAGCTCTATCCACCAGCCTCGCTGCAGCTCTCTGTATCAAACTATCTCCAATGTGACCCTATTCTTTAGGGTGGGCATCAAAATTGGGACTTTCCCAGGCTTCTGAATGTTTGGCACAAAGGAGATACTGTCTTTGTGAGCCTGAGACAAACTCCTCAGTGGTGACACCAGCCTACAGCGAAGACTCTGGTTCTTCCTTGTAGGCACTGTTTCTACAGGCACTGACCATTTCTCATGCAATCTGTGGGTGTAGAGGGTTTTTTTAAGTAGATCATGGACAGACTTCCCAAGTTTTTCCCAGGAGGTGGCAGACAGGGAGCATCTGCCTCACAGTCTCCTGACAGGATCAGGGAGAGGCTGTGCTGGAGTGAAATGGGCTGTGCCCAGGGCTTGGGAGCAGGCCTCCTGTTCCACTGTGTGAAGGAAATGGAAGAGGCTCCCAGCCCAGGCTCCTGGGCAGCCTGAGGGTGAGGTCCCAGTTGGGACAACTGAACAAGCCCTGTGTAATGTCCCTGCCTGGTGTGGGGCCATGCCTGTGCCAGGGTCACTGGGCAGCGTGCAGGGCAGCAGCCTGCACAGGCCAGGCCAGAGCCAGCAGCAGGAAACTGGAATAGTACTATTTTTAAAAGAGGTTCTTTTTCCTGTTTAGCAACTCTTTTTCCTTAAAACCTGCTGATCAGTTGGGAAACTTCACTGCAGGTTCCTAACTCCTAACAGCAGCCAAGCTGTCTATTTTCCTACCACACACAAGAAGTTAGCCAAGTCTGTTCCCATTGACATCTAGGCAGTGTCAGCTCCAAGAAGACCTTCAAAATTTATTTCTTTTTTTTTTGGTCCACAAGTTTCTTTACCTATAAGACCACAGCTTCCAGGAAGGCTGTTACCTCTTTCTAGACTTTACCTGCCACAAATGAGCAACAGCTCTGGTGTCTCACTCACATTGCACAATTTGTCTCTGCTCAGCCAAAGCTGCAGGTACAGTCTGGGACAACTCAATGCAGATTTGCCTGGGAGGTGGTCTCACCCCTACCTTGTTTCCAGCCTCTAGACATCCTAGAGGATGTCACAGGATGCCTTCTTGCATGAGCAATCTCTGATTCACTCCTGTGAATTGGCTTTACAAGCACATTGAGTTGCTACTGTAGCCTCACAGGGCAGCTGCAACCATAATTTGACTGATGGTCAAGAAATACCAATATTTCCAGTTACCTCTTAACAAAGTGTTGTGAATTCATCAGTCTCTCATGAGATGCTCATCAAGTGCTGCAAAGTAAAATGAAATATTCAGTATCTGGTAAGCAGGGGAATGCAGAGACCTGGTGCATCTCGGAATTCAGCGCATGTCCAATTCACTGGAAAATTAAATGTCTGCATCCCCTGCTCTTCCAATTTCTCCTCAAATAACCTTTGATCCCACTATGTGAAACCTGCTTCAAGCTTGACTTCTTTTGCAACCTCTCCACAAGCAATAGTGCAACCTGACAAACATCCCACATCTGGGGATGTCCCAGGACAACTCAGATGCCATTCTAATGCCTCCAGGCTAAACACACAAACCAGTACAGAAATGTCATTACTTTAGGAAGCATAGGTGAAACCACTCCAACACCACTGATAGCTTTCACCAGTGGTAGGACTTTTCTTCCCCATCACAAAGGCTGTACAAAGAGCCCTTCTCCAGAAATGCTTTCTGTGAGTTTGCAGGTTGGAGGTGGTGGCTGCTGCCTTCCTGAATTGATTGTTCTCTGGAAATCACCTTGGTAACTACATTAGAACAACAGTCCTGGAGACCTGTCCTTTCTGAGCAGCTTGTAGAGTAAAACTTGACAGTTTGCAAGTTAAATGTTGGGTTTCCTGATTTATCCTGCCTGCTGGGAAGTAGAAGGAGAGATAGGACACTGAGCCTTGTACATGGCCTGAGATCATCCTGCCTAATATTAGTCACCAAGCTGTGGTCTTGAAAGTAAGAGCAGGGTTCCGTGGATAGCTGGTTATGAGAGAGGGATCCCCCTCTGCTCAGCCCTAACTCTGGCTGTGGTGCCCTGCTCAGCACCCATCCTGAAGCACTCCAAGCAGTTGAGGGAAGACAGGATCTCTCTGCACAGCCACCTTCCCTGGGAGCAGGCTGGAGGTGATGGATGAGTGTGTGGCTGCATTTCTCACCCTGCTGCTCATGGTGTGCTGTGAATCGAATTGCCATTAACCTCTGCCCTGTTAACTGCTGCTCCTTTGTCTTAATTACACACACAGGAGGTGATGGTGCCTCACAGAACTATACACAGTGCTGACAGAGTATGTGCACTCCATCTGGCCTGAAACCAGAGGGAAACCTTTCTGAAACAAATTCAAGCCCTTGAAAAGCAGAGGGAACTAAAAAGGTCCGAGAGTAACCAAACTACCTGGCTTTGACAGAAGATTTTGTCCTGGACCAAAGGAGAAACTTCATCAAAAATTTTAATAATCCCCACCAGCAGTGGAGCATTTGCTGGGAAGATGGTGTTCCATGAGCACATTATGTGCTTTGGCAGTTCTTGGTTGTTTATTTTTAACATTTTATTGAGTAACTCAGATTCTCCCTTCTTCTGCCTTTAGGGTGATGTACTGTGAAGGCTGCATGATGTGGAGACAGATGGAGAGAGGAGAACTTCTGTCTGACCGTGTTGTTCTTCACCTCTTGACTTTCACTTTTCAAGAAAAAGTTCAGTTTATAACAAAAAATGCTGCTTAGTGCTTGTTGCCAGAAATACCAGTATGAAACCTTGCTCTTTTTTAAAACTTCTTGTCAGCTGGAATTGTCATCTTGACCTTGCCACCTCAGTCAGGCTCCTGGAGTCAAATGGGTGGATCCCAGGCTTTGTCTCAGGTCAGGTTTGGACACCTGTGAGCATCAGTGGATGTGGATGATGTCTCCAGAGGTGACAGAGGTGTATGCTGGAACCACCCCATGTCCCTAGAGAAGGCAAGTGTGAGAAGGGCTCAGGACTGCAAAGCACCAGGGCAGGCAATAGGTGTGTGATGCCAGGTGGCGCAGGGGAAGCAACTCAGGGATAATTAACCTTGTGCAGTGAGGCTGGAAGGCAATGCACATAAAACTGCTGAAGGGAAAGAGTCTTTCCCTGCTGTATGGGTTGGGGAAATCATTACCTCAGGGCTGTGGGGGCAAGTCTGACAGCTGAGAAGGTAGGTTGCTTCCCCTCATCCCTGCTGCCGGGGCCAGGTTCAGGCTAGATGACGGGGAATCCATTGGAAAGCATTTTTATTTTCTTCCATGTACTGGAAAATACACAACTGGTGTTGAATTCTAAAGGTTTCCACACAAGTCACTCTCACTGAGGCACAACTTCTGAGATTCAGTCGCAGTTGTAGGAAGGCAGTTTCCTGGGATTTGCTGGTAAGGTCAGTAGTCACTGGAATAGCAGACCTAAGCAGTGCTGCTGTGTGGCTGACCTGGGACAGGCTGGGTGACCACAGCTCCTGGCACGCTGTCACACCGCTCCATCCCCATCCCGCGGCCTGGGGGAGTTTAAGGGCGACACTCCCTTCCCTGCTGACATTTCAGCTGGGTGAAGATGGCACGAAGTTGTCCTCTGTTTAATAGGGAAAGTCATGTCTGGGCACTGTTTCAGGATCTCTGCAATTCCCAGTTGCTTTAGCAAATGGAACAGCTTGAGAATGATGTTTCCATTACAACTTGGGCTGCTAAAATAGCTGTTTCCTGATGGCCAATGGAGGCAGGGCAGCAGGTCGGGGATTCATCCACAGTGTTTGAGAGGGTTGAATTTAAGTTTTTTTTTTAATTTTGTTTTATATTTTACTCTATTTAAAGTTTCTTTTTTTCTGCAGTATCCTGACATTGTGTAATTGCTTTTACAGGAATATGACAGAGCATTTAAATATTAATGGCAGACTTGGAATGGAGATGTATGACTGGGCATGGCTCGTGCACAGGCAAAGCTGGTTCAAAAAACTCCAGAGGTAAATCAAACATGTGAAATTTGAGATTTTGTAAAAAATTTGGCTGAGTTTGCAAGCAGTATATCTAGCTCTATAAAGACTTAAGGGTTTTTTTGGTTGTCAAAATAGCTCAACCAGATGGCAATAGGCTATTTTTGACCTTCAGTTACATAATTTTGCTAAATATTTTTCCTTTCTCCTCCAATTCAAAATTATCTGTAGCTCAGACTGTATTGGTGCTGTGTATGGCAGTCTCCTGACAGAAAAGCATTCCTAGTGTGTTCCCTGTGTTAGGGAGCAGCCAGGGCCAGGCTGCCTGTGAGGGGAGAGGAGCCAAGAGCTGAGATGGCCCCAGGTGGGATGTGCCCTCCCCAAAGCGGTCCCTCAGGGACCAAAAAGAGGGACAGATGGTTGTGGCATCCATGGGCAGACCCAAGCACAGCAACACGAAGGAGGCCAGGTCAGGCAGAGTGTGTATGTGGGTTCCAGGTGAGGAAATTAAGGGCCAGGAAGGAGTTTTGGTGTCCAGGGAGGAGGAGCAGGGAGCATTCAGGGTATCTAAGGGGAGCAACAGTGCTTGGGAGAAGAGGAGGTGATGGATATGCAGTTAAAAAAGGCCTGGAGGGGTCAATAAATTTAACCAAAGTAGAGGGACACTGCTTTAGGGGAAGGCATGAAGCTATTTGTGCTCCTCACACCATTCTCCTGCACCAGAGTATGATGGGTTTTAGAAGAAAAATGATTTTGTTCCCTTAGTTTTGACCATCCATTGACACAACTGGAATGGTGAGAAGGGAAGAAACTGCCCTTTTTCAGTCTTGAAGTGACAGGACTACAAAGTTCCAACTGGAAAAAGCCTTGCCTGAGAGCATAAGGGCCTGCTGACAAGGTAGAAATCACACTTCTACAATGTAAGAAACTTCTACAATGTAAGAAAACAATGTAAATAACTTTTAAAGAGCTTTTTTCCTCTTTGAGAGACCTCAATTTGAAAACTCAATTGCATTTTAAAGGAGACACTTAAAACAAGTTTTAATAAATACCAGTTAAGGACTGTTTTCTGAATTTTGCTTTAATAATGTAAAAAAAAAAAAATCATGTTGTCAGCATCCTATTACTCCATAAAAATAACCAGAACTCATGATAAAACAAATAAAAATTGTAACTGTTTTTCCCTCTTCCTGGTAATATTTTCCTGTAGACTTGGTCATATGCATGCATTTGTCATGGGTTCCCAGGTCATCACAGAGAACACCAAATAACTCCAAGCTCTAGACCAAGTTGGAAAAAGTACTAATAGATGATTTTCCACCAGAAATTTTTTTTTTTTTTTGCAGGAACAGGTTTTTAATTTAATTTTTATTTTTTTAATTATAACTTGATAATCTTACTGATACTAATTGAATGAAATTGCTGAGGATAGAGAAGAGGTCAGAAAGGCTTTGTTCTCAAATTTGGCATTTATATGAAAACAGATGCCCTAAAATTCTCTTTTGAGAATTTGACTCACATTTTTGATTGAAATCTGCTCTATTTTTGAGATTTTTAAATAGGGTGTTTGCTGTGAAGAAGAATTTTGGTTTCCTGCCCAGTACTGACAAGCTCTCCTCCTCAGGTGCCTCAGTGACGTCTTCACAGCAGTGCTCCTGTATCATCACCTTGTGATGGCTCCTGGTCATGGCAGTACAAACCCCACTTGTCTTTGGATGAGTGAGCAAGGGACTCATTTAAGGCATGGGCTCAGTCTCAATTTCTCCCCTTCTCTGGATGCCCTACAAGGTTGCCATTACCTTCTGTGTACTTGTGAGTTTAGCCCTGCCTCAAGTGCTCCTGACACTAATCTACACTGTGGTAACATCTTGATAGGGCCAAGAGCTCCAGGACACCAACCACTTGCTGTGAAGAGCTCAGGGAGGGAAGTTTCCTAAAGTTATTTGTAGCGAGGGGGAAGACAGCCCTTTCTTTTCTTTATTTCTTTAAATTTTTTTCCTTTTTCTTCAAGCAAACCAAAATAAGTGCTTCTATACACAAATATTTCTGCAGTATCACCATACAGAAGGAGAGGGATGGGTGGCTCAACCCAGCCTACTTAGCCCAAAAGAATAACAATTTTTTTTGGGTTGTTCTGATTTCTTAAAATATTTTGATTTGGGATTAAAGCCAAAAACCCTCAGCTATTTTCACAGCCCTAATTTGAGCTCTCAGGAGTGGGGTGTTGCCTCTGTCTACTGGAAAGAGAGATGATTCATCAACCTACAGAAGTCTCATTGCTCAAATCTCCTCAAAACATGTCTCTGCTGTCACCCACAGTGTAACATCACCCAACACCACACATCCTGTATGGATCTGCCAGTCTCTCAAGGTTGTCTGCCTCCTTCCTGTCTGTGGCACTACTGCCCCTGTGCATGTTGGGCAGTGTTTATGTTTGCACTCGAGCACCTCATGAGAGCTGAGGGCATGGCAAGGTGACTGTGCAGCTGGGAAAGTCCTGTCTGGATCTCTGGCTCTGTCCTGTCTCCTCTTCCATCATGGTCTGTAGTTTCATGGCTGTGCTGGCTGCTGGCACACATCTCACAGGAGCACAAATGCAGACCCTCTGCAGCTGACTTGTCTCCAAAAGTTGCCCCAAATCAGTGGCAGCCACACCTGCAGGGATTTCCCACTAGAAAGGAGGCAGTTACCCCTTGTCCCACTGCTGGCACACCACAGCTGCAGAACCAGCTGAAGCAAAGTGGTTTTGCTGCTTTTCCAGCTCTCCTTCCTGCTTTGAGCCAGCTGGAAGGTGAACCAGCTACAGGACCTGCCCGTAGAAAATGTCCTTAGGCTGTAATTCAGAAGGGCCAGGATGTTAAAATAATTGAATACCTGACTTGTCTGAGCCTTGACAAGGTGGGAATTGCTAATTACTCTGAGGCGAGTGCCTTCAGAAGTGCCCTGGCTGTGAGTTAACAGGGTGCAGAACCTTTTTCCTCCAGGCCTACAAAGTTTCTTCAGTTTCGTGGATATGGGCTGGGTCTCCTGACGCCTCACAAATGTACCTTTTTCCAAGGCCAGTGGTATGCTCAGAGCTGGTCTGGAATTACCCAGGATTAGCTTTTTCCATGGCAGTTACCTGGTTTTATGTATGAGACATTTTATTCTGTGTTGAATGTCCTATTTTTTTTAACATAAGACACTTGAGATTAGTTGAGATACTTACGAATGGGGATTGCACTTACAAGTAACACCCTACTTGAACCTGATTTGTCTTTCAAGTATAGGCATGGCCCAAAAATCAGTCTAGGAGCCCATGGAGATGGTTGACCCAGAGGGAACAGAGGGAAGCTTTTGCTGTAGCAGGACTGAGCTGTGCTGGTGGGGTTGGACCGGTGGTGTTTGCTGTCAGAGGGAGAAATAGAGGCTTTCATTCACAGTGATGGTAAAGGAGAAGTCTTTCACCAGCTTCAGGGCTATGCCCTTTTTTTTCAGAAGCCTTTTTTTTTTTTTTTTTTTTTAGCTCTGCCAGGGCTTACTGATGAGAAAATGGGCTCAGTGCAGTGATTTACTGAAGCAGTTATGGGTAGAGCATGGCTGGTTGCTCCTGGTCTCAAAAGTCCATCACCCAGGTGTCCTGGGCAGTGACAAACTTGTGTTAGACCTGGCCTGAAATGAAGCTGATGTAGCTGGAGAGTTGTTCTGGCCCTGTACCTACAAACTGGGAATGCAATTCCCCTGGCACAAACACACTCACAGGTTTGGGCTGGTAGATGACTTTTCTATTTTTTTTATCAAGGGGAGTCTCTTAATTATTTTTTTGTGTGTGTATTTAAACCTCTAGGTGAGAGGAGAAGACTGCTGCTTTTTCAGCTGTGAGGAAGGGGGTACCCTCTCCTTGGCGAGGATGTGTGTGGCAGCAGCAATCAATATCTGTCTCTGTCAGGTCAGCAGCTAAACACCAAGAGACCGTGCTGTGCCATGCAAATGATGGCTGGAAAGGTGCTTAGACTGAATGTGCTCTGTACTCTGTCCCCTCCCAAACACAGGGGCAGTCAGTCAGTCAGTCCTTTGTGGAGAGGTGTGGCCAGAAACCGTCAGAGATTTGCTGCCCTGGGAAGGGACAGGGCAGAGGAGAGACCCAGGATCTATATTAATGATGGCCCCAGGGGTTGCTGGGTCCTCATTAGAGCAAGTGCTGATAATATTCTCATGCTTATGGTGATGTCTGCTCTTTCATTCCTCCATCAGCAACACCTCCCACACCAACTGAGCTCAGTGTCCTGGAGAAGGGAGTGCTTAAAGGTGAGGTCAAGGTAGTTTCAAGAGATGCTAAAAGAAAAAGTAAGGGCAGACCGGCAGCCAGGAAAGGAAAATTGGCCCCATTGTTAAAAGAAGAAAAGAACATCAGAGAGCTTTTAAAATGTCAGGAGTGGAGTATTGCTGTTTGCTCTTTGCTTATTGAGCAGAATTGGAGGGACATTTGCCTTAAATATACCTTCCATACCAATACACAGAAACATGCTTTTTAGTGTACTTTAAACATAAGTTGTAATAGTCTCTGGATAAAAAGGCAGTCATTATTTCTTCGAGCACACTCTCTACTGACGACCAAATGTTCCAGTGTGGCAGACTGGTGGCTTTAAAAATAGCTGTTCACTCCCAAGGCTCTGAGCATGGCTGGGAGGTAAATTAAATGTTTGACTGTGAGAAGTCATTGATGTGGTCCAAGAGCTGCAGCCAGCAAATCCTCATTTCACTGAAGCCAGTGGAAACACAAGGCAGTGGGAAAAGGTTGCAGAAAGAGAGAGGGTTTGGGCGTCTTCAGGAAGCTTCAAGTCTTTTGGGAGCTGTTTTAAAAATCATTACTTGCTGAACTGTTAAAAATCACAGAAAACTGGGTGGAAGGGCACTGTCAGAATGCCATCTTGGATGCCATGGCTGTGCCATTTCTCAAAGTACTTGTCCAGTCTCTCGTTAAATATCCAGAGACCCCACGTGCCTCTGCTCAGCAGCTCCAGCTGCACCAACCCAAAGCTCTGCTGGGTTTTGTGTGAATTTCCCCTGTTGTAACTTGAGCACATTATTTTTGTCCTACCCACAGCTGTAATGGGGAAAAATTTATTTTTTTCTTCACATCCTTTGAATTCTTCTTCTCTTCTCCAGAAGAACATACCCACCTCTTCTGACCTTCCCGAGGTCAAGTTGTGGTTTTGGGTCCTTGCTCACCCCAGCTGTTGTCTCCTTTGAACTCCCTCCAGTGAATTAAAGACCTTAAAATGCCTCCCAGCTGAATGCAGAACTTGAAGCTAAAATTTTACTGATGTTAAACACACTTGAATTACTTCATGTGTCTTATCAGCTGTGATTCTGTTCGTATGTCTCAGTACAGTATCTGACTTTTTTACAAGAGCAATGTTGATTTGCAGTCAAGGTGTGACCCACTAAAACTTTCAGGTCCTTTCCTACCCAGCTGATACCAAAGTAGCTTCTTATCTCCCATAAGCAGGGAAGCCTGATCCTTCCTGTAGCTGAGAGTTCAAATTTGTCCTAATTGAAATTCATCCTACTTTTTTCAGAATATTTATCTTTCTAATGATTTTCATGGGGTAACTTAGCGCTCACTTATGATCCAGCACGGATTTGCCTGTCCCATGCTGGAGCTATTTGCAAATATAATAAGCATCTTTTCCATCCCAGCTCCCCACTACTCCCATCCTGTGCCCTGGACATGGCACTCCAGCATTAGTTTGTTCTTCATCCTGGATTTGATACACATGTATTTTCCAATGGAAATATACTTGTGAAATAACTGTGACAAAAGGGAGGGGACTCACTGGAAAGTTTCATTTTTGGCAAAACAGCAATTTCATGAGAAATTTCAGGAAATGTGAAACTATTGATTTTGTCTCCACTTGTCAATTTTCAAAATAAAAAATTTTTTTTTTTTTTTCCTTTCAGTCAAGTTTTTCTTTTCCACTCCCTACCCTCATCACCACCTCCTTTCAACTTTTCCTCCATATGCTTGCCAGGGAAAGTACAATGTTCAGATATTTTTTCCAAATCTTCCTTTTTCCACTGTCTAACCTTTCAAGACTTCAATTTGAAAAAGTTAAAGAATGGAAAAAAAACCCCTGTGTCAACAAAAATTGCTGCTTTTTCTAGGGCATGTGTGGAGCCACTCTTGTGCAGGGACACAAGTAGGAGAATCCTAGTTAAGGAAAACTAATATTAATGTCACTCAGTGGCCAAGAGCAAGCAAGAGGGAAGAAGGGAAAGCACTGCAAAAGCAAAATGCATTAAAAGGCTGGAAAGAGGAGGTGTTCTGTTCTGAGTTTGCAATGCCTAAACACATTCACCACCTGAAAAGGGTTGATAATCTCCCTTCTTCCTTCCTTCCTTCGCTCTGGGCAGGTTTTTCTGATGGGCTGTATCTCCTCAGTCTGGTTCTGCTCCTCCTGGGGGTGCCTGTGATACGGACAGGTCTAAGGCCCTCTGCAGCTTTCTGTCCCATCTCTGCAGGACTAGGTACATCATTTTCACACCAGAACAGCAGTAAGAATTTTCAGTGACCATACCACAGGATAAAAGCCAGATCTTCTTTTTTTTTTTTTTTTCCTTAACATTTCATGTGAAGAGCCAAGAAAGAACTGATTACAAAAGTACAAGGGATAAACTCTTCCATAAATTTAAAAAACAGCACTATTACTTTTGGAGAGGGCACAAATTGTGACTCAGAGCAGGACTGCTGACTGGAGTTCAGCTGGCCAATGTGTCATCCCTGAGAGCAGCAAGCCTGCTTCTCTCATCTGCTGGATAATCCCACTCCTGCTGAAGGCAGTAATTAAGGGCCCTGTTTTCAGCAGCCGTACAAAAATAGGATTGTTTGACTGCAGGAACTGGACAAATTGCAGCATATGTAGGTAGCACCATGGCACAAGTACTGATTTTCCACGTGCGCCCAGAGACACCGAGGGTTTATTCTGGGTGACCTGTTGGAGATGTGGCTGGAGCTGCCTGCATGCCCTGCACTAGAGGCTGCAGCTGTGCCTACAGCCTGCATCCCTCAGGGAAGACTCACCGCACTTCCCTGGCTCCAAGGATGACTGGAGGGGATGGCAAGATTTCAAGACCCTCTTGTCACATTGAAACAGGAAGAAATTCATTACAGCGAGCATGGTGAGGCCCTGGCACAGGTTACCCAGAGAAGCTGTCGTGTCCCATCCCTGGAAATGTTCAAGGCCAACCTGGATGGGCCTTGGAGCAACCTGGCCTACTGGAAGGGGTCCCTGGCTATGGCAGGGGTTAAAACAAGATGATCTCTAAGACCTCTTCCAACTCAAACTGTTCTATGATTCTATGATTCTTCATGTCTTGGACACAAGGCAGCTGTTTCTTCCCACTCTCCCCTGATTTCAGCCTTGACTGTGACTGAAAACCAGACGAGGTTGCTCAGGGAGGTGGTGGTGTCTCCATTCTTGGAGATATTCAGGACCTGAGTGGCCCTGAGTAACACACTTTCAGTGCCCTGGCTGTGGCTGTTCCCAGGGCTTATCAGACAGTGAAGATCACAAGCTCTGGGCTTTTCTGACAATAAACAACTTGAGTTTCCACTACCTTTTCAAACAAACTGATGCATTTTATGATGGCTGTTGATAACCTGCACTTATTTCAGAGTTGTTGGAAATGCCCTGGTGATTTTTCTTCATGTCCCTGTTAGAAATAATTTGTTTTCCTTTTCTAGGTAAGCAAGCCCAAACATGACTCTCTCATCTCTGTCTTCAGATTTGGAATAATCAAGTTAATTACTGACATTCTTTATAACACTTGGTAATTTCAGCCTAAAGACATTCTGAACTCAAACGCTCTGAACACACAGGGACAGTGGAGGGGCTGATCCATTCTCAGGTAGACCCTGGTGAAGGCACAGTTAAAAACAAAAACTTTAAATATTCTGCTTCATTTAACTGTCTCAACAACAATCTGTTTGCCACATGGAAAACATTTTGTAAGGTTTCTTAAAGGTTTGCCCAATGTTTTGGGCATCTTTCTCTTTTTTTCTTGCTGAATGAAGACCTCATCCTCTCACGTCTCGATCTGATGGAGCTGGAGATTTGGGATAGATACAAGACAACATTTACTGAATAACCTGAAGCAGAGAGGTAAGTGATTGCAGACATCTTTATTGTCTGCTATTAATTGGTATACCTGTTGCACAGACCTGTTGGTACCGCGGGATGTAGCAGTGAAAGATGAAATCATGGTAATTGCAATCTCCCCGCAAGCTATCATTTAATTTACATTTTAATTAATTTATGTTGAAGCAATTAAAGGCATGAAGGAAAGAACGTGCCAGTGTCAATTAAGGACTGTGAGTCAAAAAGGAGAGTTTGGTTCAAGATGAAGTTCATATAAAAAATATGCTTTATAATTTACAGTTCTGTCTATGTGACTTTTCTAAGTTCCTTGGAAACTTGAACAAAAGAAAAGAAAGTTCTAGAATATTGGCCATTGTGAGAGATCAGTGACTTCCTTAGTTTTCAAATGGGGAAATTGAAGCAGAGAGCATTTGAACACCAGTTCTTTGTGCCCAAGGACAAAAACCACAGCAGAGCTGGAAAACAGATCCTGAGCTGTAGAGCAATCCAGGTATCTTCCTTACAAGAGCATTCTTCCAACTGGCACACAAAAAGGAATTATGAAAGACGTGTTTTTGTGGGTAGGGTGATGTCTTTGCTACACAGATCTCATAACCTGGCCTTTGGCTGCTCAGCCATTTGGTGCTCTCAGAAAGTGGCTGTTAATAATGACAGCTTTGCTAGGTCTTGTGATTTTAATATTAATTGTTTTCTTAAAATCTCAGGTCTTAGATGCAGATGCTTCATTTCTTTTTAAATTAAACTTAAAAGAACTTAAATGTATCTTTGAATCACACCCAGTGTAGCATATCTTGACTTTTCCAAGCCACCTCCGCGGTTCTGAAGGACAGATTTGGGACTTTCAGTGTTGCTGCTGTTGCACACGAAATGGGAATGAGCCTGGAGGTGCTGAGCTGCTCTGAGCAGTTGGCAAGAAGTGGCTGCCCCTCAAACAGGGGGACAGCAATGCTGACTTCAGCTGTTTGGACAATAGATTGGTTCAGCTCTGAGTGCCAAAGTGGGGAAAGAAAGCAGCTGGGTTTGCTGTAATGGAAAATACAAACTATCTGAGAATTAGGTGCTTTCGCAGCAGCAGCAAATGCAGGAAACTGCTTACACTGATGAGGAGACTCAGTCACCAGGAGGTACCAAGCTAAATCTGTGCTGATGTGCAGCAAAGATATGACAGGAGATTTATGGTCTTTTCATAGGGAATTGTCTGTTCCCTGTTATACTCCTGTAAATTCTATAAGGGAGGACACAGGACAGAGAGTTTTCTGTTTGCTTGATACAGACAGGGATAGCACACAGCCCAGCCTTGGAGGTGATGAAGAGAGAGGTCTGACCCTCAGAAAGCACTGGTCTCCATGCAGGAAGACACAGCTGGGCTGGAGAAGCTCAGGGAGAACAACCATCTTTGCAGCAGCAATCTGAACTGAAAAAAAAATTTACTTCTCTGCTGACTAATTTTGGGGTTTTTTTCTACACTGAAGGGGTTTCTGTTCTCTTCTGCTCACAGAACCTGGCTCTCAAATTTTGTGTCTCAAATTTGTAGAGCTCAGGGGGGGGGAAAGGGCCGGGTGGGTCCCCTTAAGATTTGTCTGGCTCATGTCTATCCTGAGAGGCACTGACACCAGTGGAGACAGGTCTGACAGGGTGGCCAGGAGCCCCGTGAGCACCCAGGCTGCAAGGACACTTCTGCCACCAGCATGGACACGGTCAGAGCTGGCTTGGACACGCTGTGTGTGCTTGCCTGGAGACAACTCCAGTCCCTGGGGAAGGCAGCATGTTCATGCTCTCACAGGGGCCTTGCAGAGCCATTGGTGTAGGAGCTAACCCACTTTTCCTGGTGTTCCTCTCTGCACTGTACCTGCAGAGAGCACGTCTCCATCCTTCCCTGTGGCTCCTCGGTCGGGCAGGCTGCAGGTTCTCCACCGGAGTTTGCTCCCTGTCTCCTCACAGGGCCTCAGGGGTGGCGTGTCCCTGCCCGGATGGGGCTGCTCTGGCTGCTGAGAGCCTCCAGCCCAGGAGCATCTCCACACCGTTATAGCCAGAGAGATGGGGCATTCCCAAGCCTGTTCTGGGCTGGGGAGAGGCTGGGCTTTACCTTCACAGCCGTGCAAAAAGCCACTGAAGCAGGAGACTCCCGGCTAGGGAGGGATGGGAGCAGGAGCGAGCTTCCTGTGTCCCTCGGCTGGTGGCAGCGCTGGAAAACAGGGGCCGTGGTGGCTGAGCTGGGGACATGTGGCACCAGCTGCCGGGGGACAGTGAGGGCAACCGCAAGGAGCAGCCAGGGAGACGATTGTCTTTGTCCTGCAGGGAGGAGGTCGGGTGGAAAAAACCATGAGAGATGGGATGAAAATCAGTGAGGAGAACGAGGTCCGTGGGCCAAATCTGCCGCAGCTGCCAATGTCATCAACGGCAGGGCTGGCGGGAGCCACCCTTTCCAAACACGGCAGAGGACGTTGGATGCTCTCCCAGAAGCACTGCTGCAAACCCACCCAGAACGCTCACGACACAGGCAAAGAGAAATATTATTCTCATCTTTTAAAAATACAAAGTCTGATAAGATATGAAGAAAGTGGTGCCGGTTCGGCCCTGCTCCCGCTGCCGGGGGATGCAGCACATTACCCCAGTCTGGGGACAGAGACACAGATGTTGCACTGAGTGTGGCACGGCAGGTGCCCAGGACTGAAGGGACGCTCTCTGCCAGGGAGCTGCTGTGACAATGAAGGCAGAGTGGGATGCATGGAGGCCCTTGGATCGTCCTCCTGTGGAAGCAGAGCTGCGGCCTGGCCTCGCCGTGAGCTTTGGTGAGCCTTGCTGTGGGTCTGGGCAGCTCCTCCTGCCAGCCAAGCACCCGCTTCTGACACGGCTCACATCCTCACCCTGTCCCCTGAGACAGCCCCACAATACTCCTGCCAGGGAGAAGTTGAGGTCCCACATCAAGGCAAGCTGGACACGGGGACTGAGCATTAACTTACACCACCCCTCAGTTCACTCCTGGGTTTTAAGCCATGAAAAGCCCTGCACTGCCAGGCCCTGGGCTGCAGGAGATATTCCCAGACTTTCCTCCTCTGCCCCTGCTCCCGTGCTGTCCTGCCCATCACTTCTCAGCTGCCTGTGGAGGGATCCGTGTGTTTCCCAAGCTCCAGATGTTGCAAGCACTGTTCAAATCTGTCCCTGCAGATCATTAACATGGGAGAGCAGTTTTGTGAGGAGAGGTGAAAATTTTATTAACTTTCTTTTCATGTGGAAATCATACTTCCTCTCCATAGTCTGAGTGATGAAAGAGAACAGCTGTGTCAATAGTCCATAATGGGAGAGAAAAAGGATTGTTAACAGCCATATTGGCTCTTAGAGAATGTTCACAGGCTTTGTTAGAAGCTGGCTGCCCAGTATTAAAGTATTGAGGGGGTGAGGGGTGCAGGTACGCTCAGAGCATTCCCCAGTCACTGCAAGGCACATGTAAAACTGAGCTGCAGGAGAATCCTAAAAGGTGAGGCCAAAGTGCCCAATGAAGCTCAGAGCTCAGATGCCAACCAAGATTTCCTGACTGGGACTTGTGGAATGCAAAAGGTGCTCATCCATGCTGCTGAGAAAGTGCTGCTTCTGGAGGAAAAGGAGCAGATCAGGGCAGATGTCACTGAAGGAAGAAAGACAAATGGCTGGGGAAATCTCATGCAAAAGGTTTATCCTTGTGCTGGCCAGAAGGTTCTGGACCATAAGTACCAGAGCAGAGGTAAAGAGCAGTGACTGCTTGGTCCTGCAGGGACTACAGCCTGCAAAAGGGAGCTGAATTCATATACCCTGCAATTGCTTTGTGCAAGTTGAGGAGGATTTTGAAAATAGATGTATTTTTTTTTCCTTTCAGATTTTTCAGCTCCATATTTACCCATTTTTCCCTTAAATGCTTAGTACCCTTGCAGTAGATATTCCTTTTTATTTACTCCTCCTACAATTCCAGAGTAATAAGAATTGCTTATATTAGAGTTCAGGTTGTTTTTTTCACTGCTTTCTTTAGCTGAGAAACCTTAGAAGCACTTTCCTAGGTAAAATACTGAAGATTCACATTTTAGATAAGTTGGCAGGTGTCACAGAAAGTTTTATTCTGAAACGTAGTGAAATCAAATTAAAAACATCATCTCTCTGTCATCTAAATGAATGCTTTTCCATCCAATACCCAATGTGACTATTCCAGAGAGGGTAGAGAGAAAATATTTCTATGTTCTTTTCATTTTTTTGAGGCAATCCTTCATGACCCTAATGCCACAAGTTTTCCATGTAGTTTTCTTCATATCTTATGCAGTGAGATGCTGTATCTTAATTTTAAACATCCAAAATCTCAAAAAATTCAATGGTTCTTCCTCTAGAAACCTCTGGTTTTCCCACGGACTTCAAAGAGAATAGCCTCGTGTCACCTGGCATATCACCATGGGTCAGGGAGTGAACAAACAAGGTGGAGGAAGCCCTCCCTGCCCACAGGTACATCTGAAAACTTTGTTTTGTGTGTGTCCTGTATATTTAATAGAACAACTTGGAGATTCAGAGTTATTTGTTGTGGTAGTTAAGCTGCTCAATGCTCCTTTGGGCAAGTGCAAAACATTTCTCCATAGTCTGGGAGGATGGCAGGAGCCCTTCAGAGCAGAATGGCAGAAATTAAGAAGGTCGTCAAAGAGGGCACTTGATTAGCGACCCCCTTCATGCCCTATCCTCTGCATTTGATGTGGGCAATCAGGAGGAGGTGTTGCCAAGGCTACGAGGTATTGTCAGTCTGCCTTCTAGGTCCTCTGTGGCTTCTCTTCTCCCCCTAATTGTGCTCACACGTTCTGTTTAAATACCATCTGCCTCAGCTGCAATTTGCACAAGTGTCTCAAGGGGTTTTGCTCCTGATTCTCCCATAATCTGCCCTTTGTATGCTAACTCTCTACAAGATGGTCTTGTTACAGGGAAAATACACTTGTCTTCAAGAATGATAAAATAAGGATGTGAAGGAACAAAAGGCAAGCAGGTCAAATCTGAGATCAGTGTTGCCTGAGCCAGATTCCCTTGCAGATAATTCCTGAAAACATCTTGTGATCAAGCAGCAAAGCAAGAATTTGTCATAACCTCTGAAAAGGTTAATAGAGGACCCAGTCTTTATTGACGATCTATCTGCTGCCCATTACTGCTTGTATTCTACAACAATCCCAACTGGTATCAGTAGGATGGTCAAATGGGGAGTAATAACTTTGCACAGTGACCCATAGCAGCACTGTGGATCCAACCAGGTTTGAAACTGGTTGAGTTTCACAGGTTAGATGCTGATCTCTTTCTGCTTTCAGCTTCTCTTTCCACAGGTTTTGTCTACTTTATATAAAATAAACTTAAGGTGGGCTGCTGGGATTGGTTCTGACATATAACATCCCTTATACAACCAGTCTGATCCCAACACCACTGGAAAATTATTTAAAAGTAGGACTAGTCCTTCCCAGCAGGTACACAGAAAGATATTTTTCAGTGTCTTACCAATACCTATGCATTTCTTGTAGAATGCAGGAAGAGTGTGTAATAGCCAAATAAGTAGAATTTATTAATAATTTCAGGTTCCTCCTTCTTGCTCTTATACTCCTAGAGGAGGTTAAGCAATACTTTTGCTAAGAACATTGTCTTTGGAAAGGCCCACCAGCATTCTGCTCTGGGCTGTCCTCCTAAAGGCCACCTTTACTCAAGGTGCTTGGCTGAAGCTTCTGATTGTAAGACCCTTTTCTTCTTTTTGTTTAGTTTGCAGTCTTTTCCTGTTTGGGCTAAAATGAAACATTAAGAGCATTCTGACTGAGACAGGTCAGAATATATTTACTGTATACCTAAAAATGTTAGCCTAAAGTAGCAGTTGCTGAGAATAAAGCAGAAGGAAGCATAAAGTTTTGCCCATTTTGTGAAAGAATGGTAGAAGTGATTTGAAATTTGATGGGTGTCTCGTATCAAGATGATATTACTCTGTAAAAAATTCCTGTAAATGAAGCCAAATGAGTGAACTTTCAAATATTCACAGTTTGCACAGGAAAAGCTTTCCTGTATTTCATAGGTGATTTCTTCAAGCCTCTCCATTCCACAAGCTCTGTGCACTGCAGGGAAGGTTGCCTCAAAGCAGTGTTGCAGCCTCAGTTCCTCACAATCATTTCTGCACATCACCAGAGCTCTGGGTCCAGTCTGGAGCTTCCCTCAAGATCCAGCAGGAGCAGATGTTTTCTTCAAACAGAGCCAGCAAAGAGATTTTTCACTTCATGCCTTGTGATAATGTCTTATATATTGCTTTGTATCCTGCAAACCAAGTGCTGTGCCTTGTGTCAAGTAAAGGAGGAGTGATTAGGGAAAAATTGGAGCTGCAAGGCTTCTCTTCTGAGTGTGATTCTGTCAGCCTGGCAGAGTCTTCCCTGCCTCTTGGACTTTCCCACTGGTGATTCCATGGGTCGAGGCAGGAACAGACCCCTGGAAAAGGAGCACATCTCCCCTTACCTCTGGGTAATGCCTTTACTTGTTCCTGATGTCTCTGCACATTCAGTTGGGTCCCTGATTTGTCAGGTGCCTTCATTCCTGTGTGCCCTGGGATTTGTATGTCAGCTAAGAAGGTGGGAGAATGGTGAGAAGGAGTAATAATGGACAGAAGGCACTGTGACAAGGAATAGAGATGAGCAGGAAGCAACTCTGTCACAATCATCTGCATGGCTGAGGAGAGGGCATCAGTCCTGTGCAGGAATTTCTGAATTCCTTGCCTTTTGGTGTGGGACTGTAGGTTCAGAGTGAGACAGAGGATAAAATGGCCTTTGTTCACTATCCTGGTTTAGGGCAAATTTTAAGTCACCCTAGGACAATCACAGTCTTCCACTACAAGGATGATGGAATAGTTAGAGAGTTGGTTATACAGGAATAAAAGAGTTGCAGAGATGGAGGCTGCATGAGCCTTTTACTGACAGTTTTAACGAGCACAGGGGGATTGCCTTTTCAGGGGTGTTAAATGTTTATCAGTGCTTTGGCCAGCAAAGTCTTGAGCTGGGTGGAGAAGTGCAAACTGGGGAGGAAAAGGGGCAGAAAACTGGACACCTTTGCTGAGCACAATCAGGAATGGTCGCCTGACTTCCTTCTGGAATCCAGGTCCAGATCTGTCTCTGAGTGTGGAAGGGGAAACTGTTCAGAACACGTTGAGAGTTGTGATTGGCTCTGGGTTCCCTAAAGCTGTCACAGAAGTGGGGCAGGTGGTGGCGTGCTCCTACAGACCTCTCCTCTCCTGGAAGACTGGACAGTCTTCCTGGGTGGAGGTGACACCTCTCCCCTTCAGCACATGCCACAAGGGGACTGACAGCAAATGGGACTGGACACGAGTGACCCAAGTGAGTAGGAGTCAGCAGCTGGAGAGATGAGTAGAGGGTGGTTTGATGCACACCCAGAGCGCAGGGATTTCTGCACTGGTGGATTCTGCTGGGTGTGCTAAAAGGTCAGCAAGGTTTCAAGCCAACCAGCCAATAGCTATTTTTGGCTCCCATTTTGCAAACACTACATCATAAACAAAGAGTTATTTTGGTCCGTCGGGATTGCTCTGATAACTTTGCTCAGTACAATGTTAAATAACCAAACCCCACAGGAATAACAGCACTGTTTTATAATCCCATATTATCAGATATATAGAGGCACACAGGGGTGGGTGGAGGGGAGAGCTTAAATCATTTAACAAGTACAAAGGAATATTTATGTTATTCATATCATCACAGTCCACATATTGCAATGATTTGGAGTATTGTGTGGGTGTACACAGAGGTGTGGATTTTTAAACAAGGGGGTACTTGTCCCAACAGGAGAAAATAGCAATAGCTATTGTCATCCACGACTTCTTAAGAGTGCACAGTGTGGCTGGTGTGACAAGGAGCAGCTGAGGCACCTGTAGAGCCCCCCTCCCACACACTCTGTCACCGTGGCTTCCTCCACATCTGTGCTGTGGAATCACCTTCCTTATCCATGAAATTCTGGTGGAAATGAAGCGTATTGATTTGTGAGTCACTGGTAGCACAGCTACAGCAACAACCATGGAGAGAAAGTCTCACCTGCTTTTTTTCTATGGTTTATGTCACACAAGACCCAAATAGGATCAGAATTGCCATTTGCTGAACATTGTATGGACTCAGGAAAGACAGCCCATACACAAAGACCTTGACAATGTCCCCGCAGAAGACAGATAAAGGAAAGACAAGAAGTCTTATATTGTCTAGTTTATGGCTGGAGAGGTTAAGCACAGACACCTCAAAGCCCATCTCCTCCGTACTTATCAGATCCAGCACATTTTAAAAAAAATCTACTTAGGTGTCAAAGAAACACCTGCATTTTCAAGCACAATCATCGTGGCAGGTGATCACTACATGGAAAAAAATCTACTCCAAAGAGTCCAGATGGCAGCAGTGAGAAACTGACCTCCCGTAGGAGGGGTTCCCCTCAGAGCTGGACACTTTGGAGCCATGTTCCTCTGACTACCTGCCAACAGTGTCAGGGAGGTTGGTGCTGGGTAAGTCCCTAAGCCAATACATCCTGAGCACCAGGCTGGGACAAGGGTTAATCTTTTTATTAAGCCCACCTTTCCAACCCACAGAAGGTTAAAGAAGGCTCCCTTCTGTCTTGTCTAATCAGCAGTGGATGGTTATGGAGAAGAGGCAAACTTGTCTCAGGTGTGTGCAGTGAAAAGGCTCAAGGTAACAATCCCAAAGATTGTTATAAAGGGATGGGACATAAGCAAAAAAAGACATATTCATGTGGTAATTCTGTCCTTTAATGTATTCAAGATCCAATGGGACACAGCCATGAGCAGCCTGCTCTACCACTAAAGGTAGTCATGCTTGGAGCAGAGTTGGACCAAATAAAGTCTATAGATGCTTCCCAATCTAAATTATTCCACAGTTTTTCTGAGTTAAAAAAGATCACTGGCATGCTCCTCATCCTGCCTGAGTGGCTCAGTGTTGTCCCCAGGAGGCAGCATCAGGAGAAAGCCATCACTTTCAGACCCAGGGGCTCAGCTGCTTGGTGCACGCACTGGAATGTGAGGAAGCCTCAGGAGTTTTCTTGTCTGCCTGAGGGATTTGGCCACATTTTCTGCCTCAGATTGCTCTGGAAAGCACTAGGGAGTTGCAAGGCTGTAGTTTATTTTCTATACCTTAGAAAGCAAAAAAACCTGCCTCACTTTGCACACAAAAACAAACAGCTGTTCATCTGCAAAAGGAAAAGAAAGACCCCGTATGCTGCTGCTCAGGGCAGCCAGCTGGCAGGTAAATGTGGATTAAAATATATTGTGCAGTGAGGACTCACTAGAGCAAAGGTTGAAATCCTGAAGTCTCACTTCCCCTTGTCCCCAAGTCTCTCCAGACAGCAGTCCCTGAGCTTTATGTTTTCCAGCTGACCTGGTGGAGGGGAGGCCCTGGGACTCCTTTCCCTGCAGGGCTGCCCCCTGTAAGTGGGGAAGACTGAGGCAGCCCCGAGGCTCCTGGCTGCAAGAGCTGAGCAGAAGCAAACAGCCCTTGACACCAGTGTAAGTCATTGGGAGAGGCTGGACCAGGACCACCTCTTTCCTCAGGATTTCCTGTAGCACAGCTTGAGCTTCCTGGAGCGAATGAGGCTGCCTGTGTGAGTCCTGCTTCCCAGGCACTGCATCTTCCCCTGTGCCTCCTGCACAGGGAGCTGCTGTGAGCCCTCTGGTGAGTCTGCAGGATGCACAGGAGCCTGGCCCCGAGGCTGGTCCCTGTGTTGGTTTAGCACAGAGGCACTCGGGGACTGGCCCAGCATCGGAGTCAGCCTGAAATGGTGACAGAACATGAATTTCTAAGGCAGTACCACCAACTAAGGTTTTTTGCTCTCTAGATCACATTATCTCTCTGGAAATCTAGCAACTGGAGTCATGAGACTACCAGAGAATTGCAGTTTGGGAATTTTCTAAAGGTGGTTCTCAGCTGTTTGTGCAGCAATGACTGAATATGGAGTACCTGTCCTGTTCCCCTGCTGTAAAAAATTGTCAGGGAGCCCAGATCAACTTGCTTTAAGTCTTGCACTTTTAAGCCAAAACTGCAGAACTTTCTAACACCTGGAGTTGCCAGTCCTAAAGCTCAGAGGTCCTTGTGCCTAGACCACCCAGTCTTTGCAAATATCTGCACAGATACAGGTGTCTTCAATTTGGAATGTATTTTGCAATAGCTGTTCCAATTTCTTGAAACAGGCCCTTGTAATCTTGAACATTCACATTCCTGAGCACTGGCCCCTGTTGAGACATTCATGTGCTTTTTGTCTGAGTGATGGAGAGGCTGCTGTCACTCAGTCAGAAGATAATATATGCAGTTGCATATTTGGGTTGTTCATCTTTTGGAGTGCTGAACAGACTTCCTAAATGATGCTTCTATGCTTTGTTCAACTTTCAAAATGAATATCCCAAAGAGGTCTGCATTTTCTAGCTCAGAAAGGCTTTCAAAAACAATGAATCTAAAAGGGCATGATTTTCAAAGAACTTGTATGGGGAATTTATGTCTTTGCTTCTTCCAAAAAAGAAAATCCTGATGTAGCCTACTAATTTATTTAGATGTTTGCCTTTAAAACTTAGCTTGTGACTTCTCATGGGAAACAGAGGATGGGTAGATATAAACCAACCTATGCTAAATGGAATGAATAGGACTTCAGGAAGAGAAATCCAAAGGACATACCCTTAGTGCTGGAGTTAAGCTGAGCTCAAGCCCAGTGTTTCCATTTCACTCATCTGTGCACACAGGACCCTCTGCCATTAGTTTGATGGCACTGCCAGCCAGATGAGCTGACAGGAGTAAGAGCAGAGTCAGATTGCAGAGAAGAGTCAGGCTCAGAAACCTTCCTTGGACCACTTCTAGAATTTTCCACCTGTGCCAAGACAGAGGTTCTCCCAGGACTGTTAATGGGAAAGAGCAGGATCCATTGATTTGGGGCAGCACAAGAGGCTCATTACCTCATGACTCACACCCAGCATTGCTACCCCACAGGCAATGATGGACATCCAGTGCAGATGATGTGAAAGCAAATCCTGAACAACTCTGCTGGGATGGAGAGAGGGGAAAAAATTAAACTGCTACTGAGAAACAGTGCTGTGTATATTCCTGATTCCTTACATTGAAATACGGCTGCTGAGAGGTTATTTCGGTGAAAAAGGCAAGCTCTCATTGTGTCCCTCGCTCTGCCCCCCTCTCCACATGGGTGGAGTGTCACTGCAATCAGCTGGAACCCTTCCACATTCAGCAAACGGCAGGATTAGCAGTGATGTTTTGCAAATATTCCTCTCACTCAAATAACTTATTAACCAAAATGCTCGGCTGTAATCACTAGGAGGATTGTTTTAGTTTATAGTTTCTATGGTGAGCAGTGTGTTTCTGGAAGCTGGGCTGGGTACATTTTTTTCTCTCCAGGTGGAAACATGGTGTTGAAGAAAGTGGAGATTTTTAGATGTTTTGAAACGTGCCCTTCTGCAAAAGAAGTTCCCTTTTGAATGACTGATAATAAAAATTAATTTGCGTGATGCTACAGGCTGCAGGCTAAATTGCATGGCTGAGTGGTTATTTAGGGAGAGACAGAGTTGCTAAAACTAGATCGAAGTTCAGAAAACAACCTAACCTTGCCAGAGTTTGCAGATCAGAGAGTCATCACTGAGCAGAGGAACTGAGGAGCTGGTGGCACCCCTCAGGATGCTGGGCAGTGGTGGGACCGAATGCCAAACAATGCAAATCCTGGTATTAAGCACAGAGCCTTAGACCAACCAGAGTTGCAAGGGACTCATAAGGATCATAGAGTCCAGCCCCTGGTTCTGCACAGAACAGCCCCAAGAATCACACCATGTCCCTGAGAGAGTTGCCCAAAATCTTCTGAAACTGTGAAGCTTGGGGCCATGACCACTTACTTTTCCTGGGCCACCTGTTCCAGTGCCCAACCATCCTCTGGGTGAAGAACCTTTTCCTGATATCAACCTGAACATCCCCGACACAGCTTCAGGCTGTTCCCTCGGGTCCTGTCACTGCTCACCAGAGAGAAGAGATCTGTGCCTGCCTCTCTGCTTTCCCCTGTGAGGAAGCTGTAGACCATGGTGAGGTACATGTGAGCAGAAAAAGGCCAATAATTCAGCTTGAAGGTGTAGGTTTGGTGGCATGCAGGGAGGGCTGAGCACTGGCATCTGCTCAGGGCAGGCAGCAAGGTTATTGCCAGTAGCAGGTCTTGGCTGACCATCACTGTAGCCACAGGTTTGGCTCCTCTACACTCTCAGCTGTTCATGTCCAACAGAGGCAGCTGTGTCTTGGAGAGGAGAGATGGGTGTGTAGCAACATCAGGAGACTGCTGATAGGAACGTAGAATATTTGAGCTATTTCACTCTTTGTGTATAAAACTCAGTGTCAGCACCAGAAATGCAGCACAAAAGCAAATGTCAAAAGGAGAAGACTCAAGAACTGAAGAGTAACAGTTTCTGGGAACTACATGGATGTTTCCACCCATTAGTTTGCAGATGTAATCCATAAATCATGCCATCCTCACCAGTATGTTTTTATGCAAACTGTTACAGTCACCAGGAGCTGCAAGTGTAAACACTGTTGTTAAATTCTTACATCATGTGTGATTCTTGTCCAATCTGCTAAGCAGCAGTGTACAGTGTCACATTGTGTGGGCATTTTTGGTAGTCTTTTGTAATTTTTAACATTTCTGAAATGCTAGGCATGTAAATTGCTGCTTTTTAGTTTGGGGTGAAAAGGGAAAAAACAATAGGTGTGTCACTTTAACCATCATGTCATCTCACTGCTATATTCTTAATAGGGAAACACTTGAAAACTGCTCAGCAACCTTCCTCTTGCCCCAAGAAGAGGCAGCCAAAACCTGCCTGTCTGTGAGGGCACTGTCTCCTGACAAACCCCACTGATGAGAAAGTTTGTCAATCCCACAGGTGTAAGCAGCCGTGGATGTCAGGTGTAAAAATGCAGAACACTGCTGAGGAAAGGGAGATGCTCTCATGGCAGCAGAGATGGAGATGCTCACAGCCTGGGCACTGACCACATAGATCTTGTGTAACTTCAGCTCAGAGGGATAAGTGGCTGTGCCTATATTTGTGGTGGAACAAGAACCAGAACAGAAGTCTAGGGCCTCCTACAATCCAGCAACAGACACTTCTCCCCCTTGGTTAATCCATCTTGTTTTAAATAATTTATGGATGTTTTGAGGCTTCTTACGAAGTTCAGAGGCATTAGGCTAAGAAGAAAGTGCAGAGAGGCATTGCATGTGCTGTCAGCCCCCCGGGGTGTGTCCATCTGCTCTCGTGCGCTAACGAAGACCCGCTGTGTGATGCCTTTCAGGAAGCTCCACTCTGCAGGGTCTTTTGCATTAATCTTTAATATGCCCTCTGTGTGCTAATCTTGTAGGAATTCAGACAGAAACTAGGTTGCTTAGCAAAGATGGGGCATATTATCCGTCTTCTTCTCCAGGCTGTGGGCCAAATCTACCAGGCTCTGGCACGAAAAAGGCCAGCTTGGGTTAACATTCCCTTTTGCAATATTCTCCATTTTCCAAAATGAAGAGAGAAACATGGCAGCACTGTAAAGGATCCCCTTCTGTGGATTTTAATCCTTCCTTTGGTTGATCTACCTGATCTCTCCAAGAAGACACTTGAGGAAAATCCTTAGTGGAGGGCCAGCAAAACTGCCAAGAAATTCACACCAAATGAACGAGGCCACAACCACTTCAAAAGTAAGATCCAGTTACAGTTCAAATATCCAAATTCAGGGTATTGCCCATGTAGAATCAGGTCTACAAACTAACAGGAATTACCTCTGTTGATATCTGATCTCTGTAGAGCATCAGGTTCAAAGTTCATGAGCACAGCTTCACCAGACCTAGCCCAGCAGCATGGACACTGTGGGGCTGGTTTATGCCTTTGTGATAAAAGCTGAGTATGTGTTAGCTGTTTTCACCTTAGACACTGCAGATTCCTGCTCTGTTCTGTATACTGAGTGCAGGGCATTTTGCTTTGAGTTGGTAGCAAACCACAACTCAAAGGACAATGGTATCCCCTGGAGCAGAGCTGATGGTCACCCTAGGAAAGTTTAGTATTTGATGTTTGGCACCATGTGCTCTGTGTCAGTGTGTGTCATTCGTTTTGTGTGTGTTTAACTCATGTAAATTCACTACTCTGCAGTGGTACAGTATTTACAGACCTACCTGGGGTGAGACAACCCCTACAGCATATGCTGCTACAGAAGCTCTGTGGCTTCTGAGCACTCCAGGCAGGGTCACACAGTCGTGAGAGCTCTGTTCTGCTCTGGTGTAAGGCATGGGCCTTACCCTGCCATCTGCAGCCATGCATCTGCTAAGGGCTCACATCGTCTTGTGTTTAAGGCACAAAATCATTGCCTGTGGATTTTTCTTTCTAAGAGTAGTTCTGCAAGCGGGAAATTTTGTTAAAATGTAGCAGCATCTGGTTCTCATTTTGGGAATCAGCCATTTATCCAGTTTTCTATGAGTAAGACTCAAGAGGTCAAATGACTTCAGGCACAGAGCTGGTGGATCAGGTTGATTTACATCTCAAGATGATCTTTATTCTCTCCTTTGGCCACCAGTTGTGACAGAACAAGACAACAGAGAGTTTCCAGAATTAATGCAGTATTACCTGCCCTTTCTCATGCAACCTATGCATTAAGACTCTGTAAGATCCCATCACGGTGTTTTCCCAAGCCTGTAGATGTTTTCTGATAAGATATATATGCTGCATTTAGCCAAATCCCCACTTAAGTGCTGTGCTCTATGTATCTAGGTCATTTGCACAACATTTTTATTGCAAATCTGGAACAACAAGCACAGCTCTTGGCAGAGTTCTGCGTGGCAGAAACACTTTATGTCTTCAAATAAATACATGGAAGCTCTTCTGGATAGAAAGGGGAAAATAAAAAGCAACAAAAGAACAAATTTGTTAATTTGTCCATAGTTTTTCTCACAACTCAAGGGTAACCAGGAGAGATAACTGGAGAGGCTCAGAGCTGTTGCTGTTACTCTGCTTTTAGGCAATATATTGTGCAGTTCTTGGGCCATTTCACCTGGCTCCTCTTGTCTCAGCCCACTCTTGGTTTGGCCCTGGGCACCAACAGTGGTGAATGCAGCAAAACCCTGCTGGTTTTGTCTTTGCCAGAGCCAGCTCACCCACACAGCTGTGCTCCTGTGTGGGCTGTCGAGGGGAGCAGGGCTGGTGGCAGAGGGGAGAGGGGAAATATGCAAAAGGTACCCCAAAAAGGGGCAAACTCCAGCTTCAGGCAGGGTATGGACCAGGCACATCTCTGAAGGTGAAACACTGCAGGCAGCTCCTGCTGATCTCCCCCCAGAGAGATGGGGAGATCAGCAAAGCCAAAGGCACTGTGCCTCTAAAGTACCTGCAGTACAAAACAACCAAAAGGTACCTGCTGCCCCTAAAGGGTTTAAAGACATATGGAAGGAAAGCTTTGGCTCGGTTACATTAGTGCTTATCAGGATCCCAGCCAAGTCGTGGCAAAATCACAACACGTGTGGGTTATTTGTGATTGAATCAGTGCTTTCCTGTTTGTTGGGATGAGATACAATCACCTCAGCAGTGTAGTTTGCTGGGCTGTTCGCAGAGTGAGGCCTGGCCAGCAGCACTCCTGCCCAAGCACGCTGAGGCTCTGCATGGGAGGAGGGCACACATCACTGTTAGAAGCCTGAAAATCTGTGGAGAATGCAGTGGAAAGAGAACAGACTCAGTGAGCTGCCCTTGCTTGGGACAGCAGCTTAGTGTTGTAAGCACCACCTCTTGCTGTTTATTTCAATGAATTGGTTAGCATTTCTATAAAGCAGGAGCTTTAATACTCTCATTTTATTCCATCTTTCTTCCCCTTGACACCAAAACTCATCCCTCTGCTGCAGTGAAACTTAAGCAATGGCAGCAATTTGGAAGGATTACTATCAGTGGATCTTCAAGCAGGGTTTGTACCCACACATGAGAATTTACATTCTTTAATAGCTTCTTTTTCACGAAATGCATATGAAAACCATGCAGACGATTTCTAGCAGGACAGTGGTTCATGCTGAGCCAGCAAATAATTCTCTAGTCTTATTTTGAATCAATATTGGAACAAGTTTTAGCTCTGCATGTACAAACTGGGCCAAAACAAAATGGGTGGGGAAAAAGACACAAGGCCCTTTGTCCTCTCTGGAATTTGTTTAAAACCTCAGGGATGAATAAGGCATTTTATTTAACCCATCTGGCTATAAATAGGCAGCAGCACCTTAGCCTCTGTGTGAACTAGGGAATTCAGACGTGCCTCCTCAGTTATGCTTTGGAGCACAGCTTCAGCCTCAGATGTGCCCCTGCACTAAAGGGTCATTAAAGGCAACTGAGGGCACTGGGTGTGGTCCAAAGGGAGACCTTGGGTTGGAAAGAAGGTGCTGAGGACAGCAGGAGTCAAAAGGCTGCTTTTGCTCATGTTTTCTGGTTGCTTGGTGCTTTAAGCACCAAGTCTTCCCGGCATTTAGCATCCCAAAACTCATCTTAATTTTTTTCATGTTCCTACTGGAGTAGAATTGGTTTCAGCATTGTGGGAGTGACTGTTAATCCCTGTGGCACCTCGAGGGTTTCATGATGGAAAAAGCACCAAGTCTTGCTCTTCCCCCTCTGCAGACCC
Organism: Motacilla alba alba; assembly: GCF_015832195.1. Taxonomy (NCBI): domain Eukaryota; kingdom Metazoa; phylum Chordata; class Aves; order Passeriformes; family Motacillidae; genus Motacilla; species Motacilla alba. Next base: position 51,978,891 of record NC_052020.1, on the reverse strand, counting down.
TTCACAGGAGTGGAGTTAGCTCCCACCCTGCCCAGGGATGGCATCCCAGCACCTCCACACCACACCCCCGGGCCACAGTAACCAAAACCAGGATGGACAGAAACACCTGAGATTTAGAGAAACAGATCCCAGCCCTTGGGCTCATGAGATGGGGGAAGCCCCTGCCACATGTGTGTCCTGCTGGGGGACAGGAGTGCTGGCATCTGGTCACAGCCACTGAGAATCAAAGAAACAGCCATGCTGCTCCCAGAGCTGTGTGGAGACCTTCATTGTGTCCAGTTCACTTTGTCCTGCCTCAGCTGTAAATTCTGGGGGGAAAAGCCATTTACTTCCCACCACACTTCTCAACCAGGCATTATAGACCAGTACCAGTGAAACAGCAGCTGAGTTGCTGGCTGTCATGCCATGTTCAGTTTATGTTGTTCCATCTCTGTGTTTTTGGTTGCAGTTCTGTACTCGCCAGATTTCACCAGCCTGAATGTGGATGTACAAGGCGGCCAAGGGAGGGCTGAGCTGATGAGAAAGGTGCCTGTGCTGTTTCTTCTTATTCACGTTCTCATCAGTGAATATCTGACAGCAACAATAGGTTATTTTTAGGTTTCCAGTGCCGGAAATCTGGAGCTTTCTCCTGATCCTGAGTCTGGGTGTATATCCCAACAGCATCCCAGTCCCAAGGGTTTTCATGGCTTCATCTCCTGCTGAATAGTAATGCGTGGGGGTACAGCTGTCAGGGCTATGGAGGACACGTGGGTATGTGACAATATCCAACCTATGTTTCACAAATTAAATGACTAATTCATAAAGACAATTTGTCACACTCCAGGAGCCACGCTGAAGCTGAATGCTGGCTTGATTGCAAACATCCATTTAATGGCTGGACTCACTGCAATCGTGGGCATTTTAAACAGATTTTCTTTGGTGTGTGGGCACAAATCCTCAGGCAGGATGAAATGATCCTTGGCCTTTCTGGTGGAAGGACTGGGGTCGGAAAGCTGAGTGTGAGCCCCTGGTCCAGGTCCCTACCTCCCTGCAGACCCCTGCTCCTTCACTCCTGCCCCCCCAACTCAGGGAGGGTGTCTGGGAGGGAGGTCTGCTAAGGTTAGATGTGAGGTTTTTGGGCTTTTTATGGCAGAAATGTTGGAGAAAATGAAGGAAAATATTTTACCAGTGTTCTTAGAGGAAAACTGAAACTTTTTTATGTTTCAAATTTATTATTCTCTCTCTCTCTTTTTTTTTTTTTTTTTTTTTTTTTTTTTAAGAGGGAAAAACAAAAAATTGTTAAAATCTTAATTTTCCAGAACGGAGTGAATTTAAACTATGGAAAGTTAGTGTCTCTGGAATGGAAACCATGTGTTTTAAAAGACAGAGGGAAGAAGGGTATCTTGCTCTAATTTGTGGTGGAAGCAGTGCATAAAAGCAAGCTTTTATAACATGGAAGTGAGGGATGTGCAGTTTGCTATGGGAGACATGGCCCTCTGAGGCTGCCAGGCATCACCTTTCTCCCAAAAGGATTCACAAAAATACTGGAATTTTAAAAAATCAATAAATAGAAAAAAATATGGTCAAAACACAAATTAAGCTTGATTTCATTTAGATATTGCATTTTTCAGTTTAACGTTATTTAAAAAGTCAGTTTTTGTCTCTTACTAGTCATTTAAAAAATCAAATTCCACTGAAAATGTTATTTGCTTCTTAAGACAGGAGTGTCAAGCAGAACACACCTAAAAGAAAAATACTAAGCAGATGTGTGATTAAAAAGAAATGAAAATGTCTCAAGTCAATGGGACAATCTGCTGATCCAGTGGATAAAAGTTTAAAATACGAATGCTGGAAGCAAGACAACAGTGTTCCCAGACTCATCCTATTTAATTCATTACCAATACACTCCCCCTGCCTTCAGGCTGAAGGAAAGAAAACAGCCAGGACCCTGCACAGATTTCACAGCAACCTAAAATCAGCAGCAGTTGAAATTGCATCCCCTGGAGCCCTCAGGTAGCACCTGTTGCATCCTTGTGTGGCCGAACGCCACGCAGCAAAAGCCCAGATGGAAGGGACCAAGGGAGGTGAGCAGACAGCAGAGTCAGTCCTTCTGCCATCCCACCCTCACAGTAATGTATGCCTGGGCTTGAGATTTTCCATGCATGGTGCATGGAAACTCCAGTGCTGAGTGACACTAAGCATCAGGTGTGCAAGCAGTGCCAAAGCTGGCTCACAGCCCCAGCCTGGGATACAGCGAATTCCCCTTGCCATGCAACCACTGCCCAGTAGGCACAGCCCTGCAGCGACAAGGAATTGGCTTTGAGCTGGAGCAATGCCTTTGCCGTGCAGATTTACCCGTGTCAGAGAGCAGCAGCTGCTTCTGAGCTGGGGAAGTAAGATGCAGCTTCACCCACCAGTTATCTGATCCTTTGTTTTTTGGCAATTTGATGTTTTGGGAAAAAATTGGTTGTTCACTAGCAGACTATCTCTGCCTCTCATCTTCTCTGCTACATGACCCTGCTCTCTCTGCACAGGGTGTAGGTTTCCAGTAACGTGAGTTCCTGCTGGGCTCCACAAGTGCCTTTCCAGAAAACATTAAAAATGTGCATAGCATAGAAAGGTGACTGAAGATGAGCCAACGGGCTCGCTGGTAGCACAGCAAGGCAGGGCACCAGCGGGGTGAGCAGGGCACAGAGCAAACCCTCAAACAGAAGCAGGGAGTGTTGAACTGCCTGGCCAAGGAAGGGGTCAAAGAAGAGATGGCTATGGCAGCTGTCACTGATGTAAATCTGAATTTGTCCGTGCAGGAGCATGTGGTTTGGAGGGCCTGGGTGAGGATTTGCATGCCATGGAGCAAAGGCAGCCCTAGAGTGGGCTTCATTCCCTGTATTAGTGGCAGGACATGCACCACCACCTATAACCCTTTCCATGTTGAAACAAAGACACTATGGATACACTGCTTCTTCCAATCAGTTCAGTATAGGCATTTAATAGGCTAAATGGTGTAATACATCTACAGGACATACATTAGTCAAGTATTATGTACAGGTGGCATTTTACAAAATTAGAAAGAACTGAAATAGAGCAAAGTTCAACAATGTCTTACTCCATAAAACTTCCTTTCTGCACTACATTAAATATTCTACAAGCCAGACTAGAAAAATATGACTGAATGTCTTTTTTTTTCTTTTTAGTTTCTACAAAGCTTTTAATCCAGAAAAAAATACAAAACAACCATTGAGTTTATTAGAGAGACAACACTTGCACACAGACAAAGTAAGTGGACATTCATAGACCTGCAAGTTGAATAAATAGGGTTTGTTTGTATAAAACAATTTTCTCTCTATCTTGCTTTCCTGTTTTAGGGCCTCTGGCCCATGGTCAGAACAATAAAAATGGGAGGAGGAGTTTGGCTTTGCACAGTTCTTAAACTGAGGCCACATAGCTTTAGGAGAAAGCTTTAGTTTGAAGCAACCATTTGCTTCAGGTAAAATACTTCAGAGGAGCAGCACAAAAGAGGGGAAAGGAAAGAAAGGAGTAATTAGGCTGGAAGAAGGAAATCTGGGATTTCTATACCAGCTGCAGCTTTAAGTACAAGGATGAAAAAAAGTAGTGGTGCTTGCATGGTGTTTTTTCAGGGTGTATGTAGAATTTAGTTGTTTCTTTGGGAAACATATTTAGGGAAGTGCCATTGACCTCAGGTGGAAATAGGATAAGGGCTATCCAGAGCAGGAAGGGAGGGAGCGTCTGAAAGCAGATAGAGAGCACCGAAAATTGGGGGAAGTGTTTCAAACAACTGGTTTTCCTTTTATAAAGCAAAAAGCAAATTAAGTGATACATCTAACGTCATTCCTCACAGAGCTGGGCAGATGCAGATTGGAAGGAAATCACACAGCTAAAAATATGTCGTCACTGCTGTTGTTTTCTCCCCAGAGCTTTGTAAAACTTCTTGACAGTCGATGCAAAAGCAGCATTTAAAGAGCACCTCCCATCAGCCTGGCTGCCTCGCCAGCACAGCTCTCCTCCTGCCATGGTGGGTCCGAGCTGGGGACCCCCTCCCTTCACTGCTCCTGTGCCAACACGTAGCTGCAGCTTTGCTGGCTTCATTGGCTTTACCAGAAAAGTGTCACCAGTAAAGGGGGTGACAGGGACAGCAGCCAGATTTAGGAAGTGCTCTTGAAACCTTCAGTTACTCTGGTGAAATTCGGTGCTCTGACCAGAATTCCACTCACCCAACAAAGTAATTCTAACAATGTTGGCAAGAAAGTCTACAACAAGAAGGCAAAACAGATTGTTATATAGATTGAGAGAGCAAAGTTTAACTTAAGTATCATATTATACTGTACTACACTGCTTATAAAAAGGGTCCTAGATCCCAAACACCCCAAATAATGAGCTATAGTTTTGTACATAAATTAATGTTGCTTTGAAGTAAAATAGTCTCTTTCCTTTGTAATAAACATTCATTGCACAGAATTCTTTGTAAGTAAATATATTAAATTTGGTTGCTAAGAAGGTAAAAACTTATTAATACATCTGGCCAGTAAATTTTATCAACCATCATACAATTAAAAGCTGTTGTTAGCGAAAATTATTACTGGAGAAATGAAAGCACTTGGAATTCAACTTAGGAGTTAATGCTGGAAGAAATCCTATTATTTCACTCCACCTACAGCAAGCAGCTTCTTCTGGATGCAACATTAATTGGAAGTACAGACCCCGTCCAGCCCTGCAGAGATGGAAAAAGCCATCTTTGCAGCTTCCAGGACACTCATCACTGACAGTCAAACCCCTCTGAGTACAGGCAGTACCCACCCCCACCAGCCCATCCAACGGGTCATGTTCTGGGCTGAGACTGGTGCTTCTCCTGGGACAGTGGAGGGAGTCTCTGGGAGGTCCCTGTGCAGGAAGGGATTCACTCCTGTCAAAATGACCCCCAAATTCCCAAGGAAAATCCACTGGAGGGCAGAGGTGTCCAGAGACAGCTTGTCCCACCATGAGCTCTGGGCTCCAGGAGGTGACGGTGCCACCAAAGCTGAGGGGGCCGTGCCACAGGTGAGGAGGGCACCCCTTGGCACACGTGTTCCTGCCAGCAGTGCCAACTTGGCCAGGAGGGAGGCAGGTATTTCTCCTTCCACCACGCCCCTCCTACTGCAGGTGGCTCAGGGGAAACCTGGAGCCGGGCAAAACAGAGCACAGGTCTGGGGTGTGCTATGGAGCTCCTGCCACCTACCCCCTACCACCACCCAGCTCAGGGCAAGGGAGGAGCAGCTGTGCCCCCGCACCTACATTATACACCAAACATACCAAAGAAGTAATGTCACAGCAATCTCTGATAACGAGGTGGGACAAAGCCAGCCCTGGGGGAAGCAGAAGCCATCTCACCAGCTTTAAGGGCGAGAAGTGCACACCACACCACGGCCGGACCTGGCCTGAAGAGCGCACGAAGAGCACGATCCACCCCACCAAGGCCACCACAGCCAGCCTCACGAACACCAGCGACCAGCTCACCGCTTCGTTAAGGTACAGCGAGAAAGCGCTTCCAAAAGGCATCAGCCTTGCTGAAAAGGCAGCTAAGGAAAGGCTGGTTCGTCCAACTACGCACAGGTTAGCCAAAGGGAGAGAACTGCTCTGGGCTGCCCCAGGGCGGCAGCCTGGAGGCAAACCTTGCCCTTGCGTCTCTATACAAAAGTTACAAAATCAACTGGTGACGTTATATTACATCTATTGTCCGTAATATCACAGTGCTAGTTTTAAATGGCTAAAAAAAGAAAGTTTTTAGATTTAAGACATTCCTCCTGTAGAAACGCAACCCCTTTGTCTTGATGTTGACGCCTGAATGCAGCCTTTCTTGAAAAAGATAAAACCAATGAAATGCACTAATTAAAATTAGGAGCATCTTTTCCTTGACAGCCTTATATTTCCTAACACATCCCATTGTTTCCCAAGGGGAAATTAAACAAATAATATGAATCCCAGCCTGAAAATCAAAATGTTAGAAGAACAGTTCTAAAGCCCATATGCTTCTTACCAGGTACTAACTAAATAAAACCCTTGCAGATTTAAATACAGATTACTTTGACATGTCTTCAGAGTGTGTTAGCTTTCCAACAACATTCACAATGAAGTTTCATTTCTGAGGCCATGGAGTTCCTACTCATTCTCTTCAGTTCTGCTTTCCAGAGTATCTGTACTGTCTTCCACTTCTTGAGCTGGGTGTGCTAAAGTATCTGCAAAGAAACAGCTCATCAGCACTTATTTCCCAATATAGGTACAGCCTTTGTTTGATTACCTGCTCTACCTGGCAGTTAATCTGTAAGGGTAATCAGACCTGATACAAGAAATCTTCTCTGCTTGCAAACCAGTAGTTAAACTCGGAGTGAGGAATTCTGAGTGCATCACAGTCTGACTTCACATGGACCTGAGACCTCAGGTAAGATATTAGTGAGATGAGGTGACCCCTATGAACAGCCACTGTCATGGGAAGGCTACCCAGTCTTGGAAATCTGCTTAAGCTGTCAGGCCTGAAGACATAATGAGTCTAAATCAAGGCACAGAACCAACAGAGAAACCCCAGTATATAACCTGAAAGTCAGGAAATAGATTTGGCTCATATTTACTCTTGAATGATCAAACCCTGTGGTTGTCACCACCCAGAAATACCAACTGGGATAGCAGGTGATTTTACACTTCAAGACCTTTTGTCATCGCCCTTTTGAAGGGAAGGGAAGGTGCATCTTGCACCCTGTCCTGGCTGCTGTGTCTGGGCGTTTGGGTGGCAAATGCTGGTGCACTGAAATGGAAACCAGGTCACTCTATAAGACAAAAGGACAGCACTAAGATGAAAAAAAAAGGAAATAAATAGGCCAGTTTCTCACTGGAGCACTTCCTGTGCAAGCTACACTCAGACAAGGTCTTCCCTTTACCTGTATTTACCCCACAGTGACACTACTAGCCAGGGGTACGTATTTGTGCGTTCCTGCTGCACTGACACACTCCTGAGACAACAGGGTGCTTTGAAAACGTGCACTTGTCAAACACTTGACTTCTGGGCTAGAAGACAGGGATAGATACATGCTACTGACCAGGATTACTGCTCCCCAGAGTGACCTGCTAACGTGCAGTGCGCTGGCTGCCTGTTGGCCAAGTGAGTGGCTGACGCAGATGAAAACACCATTGCTCAAAATCTGCAACAAAATTTTCAGTCCACAGGACTCCTCCAGGGCAGATGTTTTCTGGGCACCTTCAGGTGTTTGTCTCATTGTTAACTTCAGTGCACAGCACTGTCTGAAACAGCTATTTTCCTATGGGGAACAAGGATGAAAAATACTCATTCACACCTTCCAGATCCATCTGCTGCTGCTGTTGCTGGACACAGACTCTTTGGTCACCATGAAGACCTTTGTCCTCCGCTGACTTGAGGTCCTCAGGAGGCCAGCGCAGCTCGCCGCTCTCCACCTCCCCGGACTCAGTGGGCTCCACCACGATCGAAGGCAGCCTTTTGGACAGCTTGGGGTACTTCTCACGTGAGTCTGGGAAGGCCTGGGGAGACATTTGGAGAATGCACATCAAAGCTTTCTGCAGGGATGTATATTCAGAGCAAGCAGAGCATGTCCTTTCTACATTTGACATGCCACTCGCATGTCCATTAAAAAATCCTCTTCCAACTGGTGCAGATCAACAGCCCTGCACAGGGAGGATTTCAAAACCAGCTGAACCCAGCTCTTTGCTGGCCAAGCGTGGTGCAGAGAGGCTGTAGGTCTCAGCACACTCTCCCCTGCACGTGCTGTCCCTTCCCCACTTTGGTTGCTAGTGTGTTGAGGAGATGATTGCCTTAACTCGTGTGATCCGACATGACATGAGCAGTGAAAAGGGAGACTTGGGAGAGAAAATTTGTTATGCTGCCAAACGCTTGTGTTTCAGTTCTGGTGGGGCTTTGGGACACTAAGGTCATTGCTGTAAAGCTAAGCTGAATGGCTGCTGCAGCCCTTCTGGCTGCTGTCCTTTTGCTCTGATATGATATTCACGTTTTCTTGCAGTGATAGTTTATTAAGAAGCCACCACTGTGCAGAGCTATTTTCTGCCGTGTGGAACACTATTTTATGATGCATTCATGCAAAACAGGTAGCCCCAGAGAACATCTTTACGCAGAGGACCGTGCCAGCTATTTATTTTCATTTATTTTCATTTGTCACAATGAAGCTGCAGATCAAACACTACACAGTGGTTAGAGCTTGAAGCTGAACTAGGGCTTTTTAGTGAAGGATATTGTAACACATAAAAGTGCTTTCCTGTTTTCAACATAGCTGGATCACTTAAATCTCTCAGGGTACTTTGTTTTGAATTGTTTTTTTTTTTTCTGGTGGATTGTTTTGGGGTTTTTTTGTTTGTTTTTGGTTTTGGTTTTGTTTTTTTTTTTTTTTTTTTTGAGGAAAAATCATTCCAGCTCCTCCAGGACATTACCATAAGAAATTCTGTTGTTGCTTCACTGAAACCTTTTCTCCTGGATCCTCCAACTTCCATATACCTGCACTAACAAACTACAAATCTCTCCATGCTAGCTGAGTTTTATTTTTATTTTATTTCATTGTGTTTAATTTCCAACAATAAAATCAAGGTGCATGTGAAGGGACTGAACCAGGAGTTGAGAGCAAGAATGAGGCCAGTTTACTTCAGAGGCTCCCACAGGTTTGCTCTGGGCTGGTGGGAACCTCCCCACACATCTGCAACATGTTCACCACCGAACCAGGGTCTCTGCTATCCATAAAAAGCTGAGAAATGTTGCGTATTAGTGTTAAGAGACACAATTAGGAATTTTTTCTTGTGAGAAAGTGCCTTCAGTACAATTAGACCAAGTGAATCACTGAAGGCAAACATTTCTGATGCCACCCTGAGCTGCACCCACAGTTTATAACTCATCCTGACCAAGCAATGCTGTTTATGCTGCCTATCAGAAAAGAGCTGCCCAGCTTCTCATTTCACAGACTTCTGCTGAGCTGTTCATAATTTGGAAAGACATTTCCATGGCAGCTGTCTTGACTGGAAACCAAGTATGAGACAAGGGTCTCCTTGGGCAGGACAGGTCCAGAGACCTGCTGAGCAGCAGTGCCCTCCTGTGCAGCCCCACAGTGGAGCCCAGCTCCCTCAGCCTCACGGCTCAGCTGGCAGAAAATAGCCATAAAATCATGGGCAAATTGCTGTATTTTCTCCCATGGCTGCACAGGCAGGTGACAGTGGCCTCTTTCCCAGCTATTGTGCAGCCTGCTGGGGTGGCAGAGGGCTGCGTGACAGCCACCCCATCCCCAAGCCTGCTGGCAACCCCTGGATGGACAATGCAATACAACAAAAATTCTGCTTCTTCATTTGTTTTCTGAAGCCCGAGGAAATGACACGGAGAGATCTAAAAATGGGCTGAGAAATGATTATTACAGCTGCTAGAAAATTTAGGAAAGGCACCTGTGTGGCCTCAGCTGTGGCTATTTTTGTTTGTGTCATTCTCATATGGTCTTTTCTCACATCAACCACATAATTTTTTTTTCCACCAGAGCCCAGTATTTACCATGTCCCTCCAGGAATGAGTCAGGACTGGCAGGAAGCAGAGCTGCCTGTTGGGCCTTGCTGTGTTTTTCTGCAGAAGCTGGAGCGTGTGATGAGTGGGCAGAAGACTGCAGGAAGAGAAGGACCAGTCTCCTGGACAGAGTGCTTGGAAGTTGCTGGAAGGAACCTAGTTTTCCCACTGAGTCACTGAGTTTATGCTACATCTCATTTCTGTTTGATTTTTTTTCGCCTCAGGTGGCTGTCACTAAAATGTGGATGGTAACACCTTCTCCCAGAGACGAAAGGCAAAGGAAAGGAGCTGGGGGAAAACTCTGGGGCATACGATCAGAGACACCACAGAACAGCCCTGCACACACAGGTGAAGTCAGGGCTGGGACAGAGTTTGAGCAGCATACACTTAATACAACACTGAAAACCTGGAACTTGGTGAAGAAGAAGAAAAAGAATATTGAAAACGTGCTCCTTGAGTGAGCAGCATCCATCCTGTGCAGCCTCTGAGGCACGGGAAAGCCCAAGTGCTCTTTAAATGCACAAAGCCTTTCACCACATGAACAAGTGATCCAAAAGGAATTTGCAATTTTCTGTTCTGACTTCCCTGGCTTCCAAATACCAGATTCTCACCTGCAACAGGCTGCTACTGGAGTAGCAGAGTCTCTGAGTCTGCTTCCAACGTTACACATTGTGTTGAAAGGCAGCTCAGGTCCAGCAGGACACATTCTGTGGTTTGTCCCTGATAGTGACACAGACTCATGAGCACAACCACAGAGCACAAACCGTGATGTGGGGGATGCCACAAGGGGGGCTTGGGACATCGTGATCCCTCCTGCTGCAATGAGCAGCATGGGTGGGTGCTTGAGTGGGTGTGTGGAACTGCCTGGGGACACAAAATGCTCCTGCACCTGCCAGCAAATGGTTCTGACCACTGGTGCTGCTATGATGCCAGAGCCATTTCTGTGAATTAGCCAATCATTTCAAATGGTCTCTATTCTGAAAATGGAGCTCCCTCTGAGCCTCAGGAAGCTCAGTTCACTTCAAGGGTGGCTGTATAAAAGCTTGGCACAGTACTGGCTGGATGCCTCCATCGCACAGGAGTTGCTCAGATCTGAACTCCTGGTGACAAACAGCCTCTGTGCCTGCATCCCTGCAGGATCTGGGCACTGCTGTCACTGTGCCCTGCAGACCTGGCCCCCCACAAAACACTTCAGTCCAACCCTTAAGTTTGTTTGAACCTAAGTAGGATCAAACATGTATTGCAGGGCTTGCCCTTCTGGCAGCAGTGCTCTGCAATTCAACACTTACCCCAAGGACAGTTGTTGGCTGCTTTAAATGGCTTTTGACAAACAACTCAGGACAATTCTCAGGTCTGCTGAAGTTACCTGGCTTGAGGGGCCTCCTTCCTCCTCAGGAGTCTGGCCAAGCGCGAATTCCTCCATCACCGGCTCTCGGGTGTTCATCACCTCTGTCATGCTGGGAATATTAAAAGAGAACGGCACACCTCAGCTCTGAGCTTTGGCCCCACAGCTTATTTAACGAAAAGTATTGGCTTTTCATATTGGTTAAAATAATTGTGTTACACTGTCCTTCCTGAGCAGTCCAAAAAAATGTTTCCTTGGCCTCCAAGCTAACTGTAACTGCTGCACGTTGTGATGCTGAGCAGGGCATCTACCCCAGCTGCTCCTCTGTGGGGGAGAGGACCCCCACAGAGTCCCAGAGGCATCAGGTGGAAACTGGAGTCCTCCAATGTTATCACCAATCAGTTTATTACTGATATATGAGCTCAGAAATTGCATCTGTTGACTAAAAAAAGTAACTGGTGGAAATATCAGCCATGAATTAAATTCTTATTCTTATTCTTTGTAATGTCTTCAATATTTGCTCTTCCAGATGTCTCTTCCATTTAGTCATGAGCCAGCACTTCTTTTTAAGCTGTTAATTCCAGACACACCAGCTGTATTGGTGTCTAAGAACCAGATTTTCAGCAGTCTTTACTCGCCTGAGTGTTTGGAGAGGTGTTGAGTGGGACTTCCAAATGCATCAGGGACTGTTTGGCACCTAAATCTCATTTAAATCAGGGACTTAGACACCTAAGGTGCTATGTGCCCACTGAGCATGCCCCTGTTCCAACTGGCGGCGCGGGCACCGGCGTGGCCGCGGAGCTGGCCCGGTTCCGCGGGCATCGCAGAGCGGAGCCAGAGCCGCCGCAGCCCCCGCTGCAGAGCCCGCCCGGCCCGTGGCAGGGCAGCTGCACATCTCCACGGCGCTGGGATTCTCCTCACATTTGACATTTATAAATACAGCATTCCACTGAAAAATCTGAGGATGCCTGACATCTCCAGAATGCATATTAAGCGTGTAGGGGCAAACAGAGCCACTCTGAGCCGAAGAGGCCGTGCTCATTTTAAATGTTAATACATCAGCCCCGGAGAGATTTGGCATGGGCCTTTCACTCTCCTTAGCTGGCATTCATCAGGTAGTGCAGTTGTGGCTGCTGAAGCCTCCTGCAGCATGCAGAGTGTAGGCATCATCCATCAGGCTGCCCTGCCACCTGCCACAGCAAACACTCCTTTAGGCACGACTAAATGCTGCCATTAATTCTGGTCCTGCTGCACACACAAAAGCCTTCTTTGTAACAGCTGCACCTTCTAAGAAATGCCAACTAAAACATCTTAAGGATAACTTGTTTCAGGCTTCCAATTACTGGACAGAACTAAATTTTACAGTATCTGCAATTACTACGAAACCCTTCACAATGACTTTAATTAGCTGCAGCACGGAGCAGCATGATGGTGCAGAGACTTTCACTCCCACTGCATCACATTTAAGAAAAAGCATGGCAGAGCTGTGGGACACTTGAGCTCAGCTGTGGACCAGGGCCCAAGCCTGTAGACATTCATCAGCACAGGGAAAAGCCCTGAAGGGTCAGCCTTGGACCCAACCAACACGGAATTAATTCACACACTTCATGGTGCATGCACAGAACAGGAAAGTAGAACCAGGCCCTGAAACCCAACAAAGGCTGAACCAAACCCCTGATCTGAGCACCCTGCAGCTTACACAGCCTCCCAGAGCCATGGCACAGTAGAAGAGGGACAGATTCTGCCTGCTAGGTTTTGAGCTCCCAGCCCTTGCTTGGACCTGTACCACTCCCCAAGGACAGCACAAACCACCCAATCAGTAAAATACATAGGTTTTCTGGACTCATGCTTTTATTCCTGCAGCATCCAGCAGGCCATACCACTGGGCACCTATGGACAACAGCACTGAGGGAGCAGCCACCTGGAAAGGGGAGACCCCTCCCAGCAGTGGTGACTGTGGGCCCTGCTCTGCCAGCTGTTCCTGCCACCTTAGACAGCACTCAAAAGAACAGAGATGTGCCACTGGGCCAAAAGGAAAGTAGCACTCCCTCTGGTATCACCTCCCTCTGATCACCCCTGGTGCTCATTCCCTTCCTGCCTGTTTTCTCCACTCTGGCCCCAGTCTCTTCCTTGTTCCCAGGGAGGCCTTTTCACCCCTCTGGGAATGACCTCACTAGGCAATAGCAGGACCATGCTCTCCCAGCCCAACTCTTTGGGAAGAGCTGTTTTGCAGGGCTTTCACACCCTGCGTTAGCCAGAGCCAGCTGTGAGCCTGGAGGAGCACTGGGCCCACCACTCTGAGCATGTCCCAGATGAACATCTTTCTCTTGGCATCCTTTTTGGGGTTCAGCACCCTAAGCCCAGCTGTCCTGGACTGCAGGGAAAAGGAAATGAGAAAGTCTGTGTCTAGATGGAAATAATCTTGGAGGCTTTGTGTGGGGTCACAAAGTATTTATGAAGTCTTAGTCTTGGCAACCACAGAAAAGCCATGCTCCACTGCTGTGTGTCCTGGGGGTTGGTCCCTGCTAGCCAGCAGCAGACTCCTGCAGTCACTCATAGCTGGCTGGTTTATTTTAGCAGCCATTCAAGACACTGCAAATGTTTAAATATTTCTCTGTCCTCATTCCATGGGAAATTAGAGATATACATCCACACATGCACTGTCAAATGTGTCATATGAGCTCAAAGAGGTTAAGACCTCAGGAAATTCTATTATTGAGCAATAATGGACTCCGTGCTTCCCTAAGACCACATTATACCCTGCAGATTATTTGTAAATGACAAAGACAAATGATTTGGGCTAGAAAAATGGTGACAGTCCTGCCAGTGTTACAGCAGATGCCTGAGTGAATCAGCTCCCAAGCTGCTGAAGCCCAGGCCATTTCAGAAAATCTGTGCAACTTAAGGCTTTGATTGAATAGGACAGCAGAAGTGATTGTACTTGATGTGTTTCAGAATAGAACATGGGACCATGCAATTGCCAAAATAATTAGGCTTTATCTGGAATAGATTAATTATTCCCAGTCTTCACTTTGAAACAGTGAAGGAAAGCAGAAGAATCTATATGGGCTGTGAAAGCAGTGATGTTTCTAACGAGCTTAACTAGGTCTTTAACGGGAAACTAGATGTAAAATAGATGTAAAATAATTGAGAATGCCACTGCAAATCAGTTCACTGAAACTTCAAAATCACCTGTAGGACATCACTGAGTTGTTTATAAAGCCATATAATCTGAACAATGGGCTCGGTGGTGGTGCTTAGGGCTTTTCAAGCTGGGATAAGATTTATGCACAGGACGATTTTTTGTTTTTCAGCCAGTGTTGATGGAAAATATTAAGCCACTTTTAGAGCTGCTTTTACATGAGATGTACTGACTGACATACAACAGAAAAGTGGCTGATACAAACAATCATAAGAACTACAGCTCCTCAATTCAGTCTTGCATTCATTTTATGTATGGTAGATGCTGGTATCACCAACGACATAAGGTAGCCATAGTGATGCAAAACAAGGCAATAAATAGCATTTACAAACAAAGGATAAATTCTGTTCTGGTGGATGAGTCATCTACTCTGAACCTTAAAATTCTCGTGTCAGTGAATTAAGAGATACATTACTTCCCCTAGTTTTAATTAAGCACAAATATACCAGTGGGGGAGGGGGGAGGTGGAAGTGAAATCTGTTCTTGCATTTCTGTGAGAAAACTACATTTGGAGAAGATTATCTTAAATGCAGAGCTAAAGTGCTACAGTCCCAGGACCACAGTATGCTGATCTTTTTCCAGGGGCATGGAGCAAAAGCACAGATCACTTTCTGCTGCTTGTGATGACACTAAGAAGGTCAGAAACATACAGAGCGGTATTTAGCCTGACAAGCGCTAAACCACCTCCCATGGGAAAGGCCTCAGAATCATACACACACTTTTATTTTAGGTTTTGAACAGAGGGCAAAACTGACCTGTGAAACTCATGGGGAAAAAACAGCATCTGAATGCAGACCAGCTTCAGGACTCAAAATTGTGCATCACTCACGGAAAATAGGCAGGTCACGTGATGCAAGGAAGAATTTCCTTATGGACAGAGGTAGAGACGCTTTTTACGGGACAAGCTGAGCCATGGCTAGGAAGAGCTGTTACCTGAAGCAAGGATCAGTCCGGGGGATTCTCAGACCAGGTCTGACCGGTTCCGACCAGTTCTGACCAGTTTGAACCGATTCCAACCGGTTTGATCCTGCTCTCACCTCCCCAGGCAGGGCAGGCAGCAAAGGGGACGCCAGCCAGAGCATGAGGCTCTGTGGAGGAGAAGCAGCAAGCACAGGGCAATGACAGAAGAGAGCACGTTACCTTCAATCACATCAACGGGTGTCACTTCCAAAAACTGTCCTTGCTGCAGGCGTCTGCGCCGCTGACGGGGTGTTGTGCCAACTCAGTCGAACCCTAGAAGCGCCTGGAAGAGACAATACAGCAGAGTCAGAGCTGGTGACCACAGGGACAACGCTGGCAGGCACTGGTGTGAGAGTTCTGCCCAAAGCTTGCTGCAAAAAGTCCCACTGTGAAGGTCTGTATCATTTTCTAGGCGAGGTGGGATTTAATCTTCATAGAGCACCTCGTGAATTACTGAGGCAATTAATGTACCAAAGCCACCTAAAGCTAACTGAAACACCTCACAATCTGACTCTGTGATGCTAAACCTTATTCCTTAGTCTGAGTTACACAAAAACTGCTGAAACTGGGACACTCTGAAATCCTCCCATACAGAAATTGTATTGATAGTTGGAAAATTGGAAAATAAAGCATGTATTCCCTTATTTGGCAGGATCAGTTTGTTTAGTGAGAGACAGTTCTACTGATCAATACACAAAGAAGACAACATATGCTCAAAGAAGGATCCATTAACATTGCATTACTGCACAGTTCTTTTGGAAGTCACGGGGGAAGTGATTTTTTGAAAGATCTACTCCAATTTGAAGGTAATATGTTGGCTGATATCAAGACAGGAGCCTACTGAGCAGGGGTGAGGATCCCACCATTTCAAAGAGTGAATCACTGATTTCTGATGACTTCTCTGTCAGAAAGCCTTAGCTGATGAGCCTCAGGAGTTACAGTGCGTAAATATAGTCAGTATCTAGGCCAGAGATGATTTTCTGAGAAATTTGTTTAGCTCTACAGCTTTCCAAATATATATCCATGCCAGCCACAGCTATTTCCTTGGATGGGAAATGGTGTTTTCAGTGAAGTGAATGGCACTAGTATATATATTTTATATCCTCCAGTGGTTTGGATTCCAGCCCAAATGATTAAACAAATCTACCTGCTCTGGAAGCCTTCCTACCAAGATTTATTACACTGGATTAACTGCACACTGATTTGATTCAAAAACAGTGACAGAGGGAAAATTGTGTATTGCATGTTGGAGTTTCTTCTCGTGCCACAGGCCACGCTTATTGAAAATTAGAGAAGCAGGAAATCACTTCTCTATCCCCAGGATTCAATTCAGAAGGTTTAATTCTTGTCTGGCAATTCTCCTTTCTAACCAATGACCAAACCAACATCAGGGAGGCTAAAGTTTTGTCCCTTAAAAATTCATGACTACACTCAATGTTTGTCTCTTATGAAAACAAGGGAGCATCTGATACCATGCCATCCAATGCTCTGGGAAAAAGATTTTTATCCCACTACCCATTTCAAAGCTGCTGCGATTAAACCTATGAAAATTCAGCTCAAATTTGTCTACCTTCAATGTCTCCTTCAGAAAAGATTGGATGTAATAAGAACAATAATCACACAGAGTTAATTATTACACTGCCAGTGAGAGAAAAAAGGGTGTAAGAGATAAGGAACCAGGCACCACATGGTCACTGGTTGGATGAGTCTCCACCTGTGCTGGTGGCATGGGTCACAAGCCCAGGCATTGAAAGGTGCTCTCTGGGCTTCTCTCCCATGCTGGAAAGCATCTGGAACAAACTGTATTTTTGGAGCTTCTGCAGCCTGAGGACACAGCCTGTCCCATGGTCTCACCACCCACGGGAGAGCAACTGGCGCCAGAGCAGACACGGGATATTGGACAGCAGCTCTTGTCAGCTGTAGTGTATGGGAAGCCCAGCCTGGACGTCTCTCCTGAGTCAGTTATCCATAGGGGCAGAGGACTCCACCAGGCACAGCAGCAGAGTCCTCTCCTTGGGATAAATCCACTGTGAATTGCTAAGTAGATGTTTTTAAAGCAAGTGTGCTTTATTGGGCAAAACAGAAACAGGAACTGGGCCACAGGCTGCAATCCTAGCAGCCCACTTGATAAAGGAGCATGTCTCAGAAGCTACGAGCCCCAAACTTTTCTCCCACAGGCAGCAGCACCTCCAAAATCAGGGCACTTCTATTTAGAGATTCCTCCTACTCTGGAACAGAACATCACCCCTTCTCCCTGAGCAGCCCCAGTACTGCAGACAACTGGGTGGCAAAGTGAGACCTGACCTCAGGATGCCAGGGCTGCTGCTAGATTAGCAGGGACTGCAGGACACCCTCTTCCCTTCCCAGGCTTCCCAAAGTAATCATTTCCCACTGAGCACTCATGGAAAAATTATGATAACAGCCTAACAATACCACATTGAAGGTGCACCTTCTAACGAAGTGTAGATATGAGGCAGAAATTGGCCTTGAACCACGGCTCCACTTGCAAATCCATCATTTTTCTGGCACAGCAGAAACGGGAGCCCTCCCCTCCCTATTTCAATGGGTCAATCCCAAGGGCTTTTCCAGCCCTGTACTTAAATTGTGCTGGACGGACACCCCCAAGATTGCTCTGCAGCTCAGCCTGGTGCTGCCAGGATGGAGCTCCGGGCGCAATCACAGCACACACGCGGCTCCCGCTGATTCAGACACCGCCGCAAACAACCCGGGAGCTCAGCCTTGGGCATCCAGCCCCACCTCCCACCTCACCCCACCACAGCCCCTGGATAAATGCAAACTTCTTCATTCAAGGACTCGAGCCTTTGTGTGTGCTACAAAAAGAAACCCCTGCTATTGATTACAAGGAAAACTGGGACAGGCAGTGCACAAGAATGGCGAGAGGTGGGAGAAGCAATGGTCTGCTGCTTGTGTTCTGCAGAGTGGAAAATTTCGATGGGTCACAGGAAACCCCGCTCAGCAAGTCCCAATAAACACACAGGTCAAAGGAGGTTTTTCCACCCAGAAGAAGAAAGGGTGCCTTATTCAGGCCACTCTGCTGCAGCAGAGCAGGCTGTCAGTTCAGCCAAGGTGGAGAAGTGGGCACTCCATGACTGAGCTACAGTTGTGGTGGTGGATGAAGCCATGAAGGGGCTGCTCACATGGTACAAGAAGGTGCATGTCCCTGCAAGGAATGCCAGCTGGCATTTTCCATGGCCAGGTGCTTCTGTAGATCCAATTCCTCCTTATCTCAGCCTTTTGTTAGTCCTAGGAGGATGGAACTACAGCTGAGAACCACCCAGGCGGCCTGGGCCATCCACAGGCAGAACCATGCCCAGTAGTCTACCAGGGTCTACTCTTCAGCATCTTGGTACAACCCAAAACAAGCACTTACATCAGTCACACCACACAGCCTTGTTTCCCTGACTGAACCTCAGCTCAGCTTTTGGATACTGCAGGTAGGAACTTGGACAGAGTCTTTGTTTCCCCTGGTTGCACGTTTGTAACGAATGCACTTCATGAAGTGTTGTGGATTCCATGGAACTAGCAAAATGTAAATCACCGCATGGACCGCAGAAGATAAATGTATGAACTCCTATTTAAACCTCCCACTTCTTTTTGGATGCAAATCTCTTTCCTAAGCAACTGAGAAAAGTGCGATATGTGTCAGAGTCTGGAAATTAGAGATCTGTTCTGTTCCCTCATTTCAGAAGCTCTTGTCTTCGGCCACCCACGCAGTACTTGAGTTCTGCTCTCCGCAGGCCAAAGCTGCCTTCCTCTCCCCGGCAGCGTGTGCTCCACAGAAGATGTCGATCTCTCTCAGGAAGCAGCGAGATGAAACGGCTCTCGAAGTGGAGGAGCTGAGGCATTTCAGCATGAGACACAGCACGTAGTTGGGGAGAGAGAAAAGGGGTAGGAGGCTGCTATTTCCAGACCGTGCTGCCTCTCACTGCTAACTTCGTGGCAAGCTGCAGTTTTTACTGTTCCTGCTCCAAAGAAACTACTGGGGTAAGTATCACCCCCGGGAATTTCTCAGACACTCATCTGTGTGGACTCCCAACACTACAAAACACAGGCTTGCAAAGGGCCAGTGCTGGCAGATGACTCTAACTCAGCCTCCTCGACTCCTGGCGTTGCACAATCAGCCATTGGGGAGCCACTGTTCTTCTGAAATCCCTGGATCCTGGAGCACCATGGCTACATACAAACCTCAACTTCCAGTTTGCTGTAGCTGCCCAAGTTCCTACTGGCCCTCTTGGCAAAAAGGAGCTAAAAACTAGATTCCTAAATGGTCAAAGAAGAACTAAAAAGAATTAAACTGTTCCTGTGTTTAACTATCACAATTTTTAAAGCAAGCTCATGATTTGGGCATGGCTCAACTCAAAGTTTTTTCAGATTATTTTTGCTATGCTGCTTGCTATGGGGGCTTCCTTGGTGGATTCTTCCTTTTGCTTTTTCTTTTCCCCTGGCTGCTTTAAAGCAGCTCATTTATTTCAGCTCTTTGATCTCAGCACTAAACTACCTGAGCTTCCTCACAGAAGATGCCACAAGGGATAGGTATGGCAGGAGGGGGTGGGGGGCAGCCAGACAGGATGCTTGGAGATAGGGAAGGGGAGCAGACAGCCAGGAAGCATGTGTAGAGCAGTGGAGGGAGGAAGAAGTAGAGCAGATGGGAAGAATGACTAAGCCAGCTCCTCTGAATGCTGGTAGACCTCGATATCGTGGAAATCTCCACAGAGCCTTCATGGAACCGTGTGCCAAGAAAAAGTTTGGGTTTATTTTTTTAACATCAGATTCAACAGTTAATTGATGTGAGAGGAACTCATTAGGAAAACACCCCATCAAAATTAGAGATAAGCCTCAACAAGCTGTTAAATGTTTTAGAAGTATCTCTTCTGGTACTTGCTGTGCGAATACGCTCATCTGAGAACTTGCTTTTGGGCTCAGAAACGCCTGTAGTGAGCAGAGTGATTTTGCATAGGCTTTAATTTCCCACAACCTTACAAAGCCAGCACCTTACAAATAACTATTGTTCATTTTAACTCACAGCAACCCTTACTAAAGGCTTTTAGAAGGAATTTTTTTTTCTGGGATCTGCTCTGGAAGATGATGATTCTCTCATCTCTAATATTTCACGCCACAATTGTCCCTCACCTTGCAGCACCCATGGGAATCAGTGACAGATTAAAATTGGCTTCCTGTGCTTCTTTCTACTATTCCCTAGGTATTTTTGGATAGTTCTGAATTCAAGCAAGGGAGTGGGGGAAAAACATCTTAGAGCATCAACATAGAGTACATGATTCTCAGATGGAAATGTCATGGGAAATGGGTTGCAAAATGTTTGATGTCTTTTTGGCACCGTGAAAGAATACTCTGGATAGTCTATCACTGGGCTCATTTCTAGGCAACACAGTAGGGTAAGGGGTTAGGTGCAGTCAGATAGAAAAGTATTTACTTAAGAGACAAATTAGTTATTTCCTGGTAACTTTGGGGAAATTAGAACACAGCGCTATCAGCGCTATAACCTGATATAATATTGAGCATTTAGCTGAGGCAAACAAAGCAAAAGTGGTAAGATTTTATATAAACAAGCAAACAAAAGCCCACCAGAGACTCCTAAGAGAACAAAGACAATGAAGTGGCTATTAATATTCCTTCTTGGCAATTAACAGCACAACCACAGGTGTCATGATATCACAACCCAACACCAGAGATGCAGCTGGTTTTGTCCACAAATTAAAATTCCGTCACCTCAATTGAATTTCCAAGCATGGGGAGCTGCCCTAACCCAAGATGGAGGATATGAGAACACTGTGTCCTACCACAGTAAGAATGGGGAAGATGGAGGGTGAGGACAACGGACAGCTAAAATAATCACTAAAAACCAAAAAATTCAGCGTGCCTGTTTTTTTTTTTTAAATGAGTCATTAACACTGAAAGCAGATATGCATTAACAAGACTGTGAGTCTTCTTGCCAACCAATTAACATTCACCTTCTGAATCTAGAGGTCTACTAAGTATTTGCACAGAGGCAGTTTATGTGTGTGCATGTCAGAGACTGAACTCAGCTGAAAATTCAAATTACATCTTACACAAAGCTGCAGAGGTCTCAACGGAGGAGCTGGACTTGGACTATTTTCTCCTAGTCCTATGGGGACATGGGCACTAGGGGATAGAACACTGTGGGATCAGTCAATGCACAGTGATGAGAGAAGGGGATTATCCTGCTGGACCACAGCTTCTTCCAGCATTGGCGTCTGCTCTGCAGGGGACTGGTCATGCTCTCTCCAAACCATGAAGGAGAGGTGGTCCCAGACCCTGAGGACTTGCAATCAAAGAGGGACAAAGACTGAGATAAGATTTTAAGGACCTGTTGGTATCAATCAGTCTACTTCATTCTAGCAGGATGTTACTGGTTGGCAGCTTTCCTGGGGTTTGCAATAAAGCCTTCCCTTGAAGACTGAAAATTAGGGAAATTGATTATTTTACAGAATTTTCTAAAGAATGTGCATGTTTAAGAAGCCAAAGGAAGGGCTGTTGCTGAGGCAGATACTGGTCTCCTTGAAGTCCTGGCAGAGCTCTTCCTGCCTTGAATGGCATAGGATCAAGGCTTCTCTGACCAACTTCTCCTGAACAGAAATGGTTACATGGGCTCAAACACATGGGCATAATTTCAGAAATGAGAGAGAGAGAGAGATCAACTCAGGATTCAATAATTTCAGAAATGAGAGAGAGCCTGTGACACTCTGGGGTTGGTACCTGACCTATGCAAAAGCCTGTTGCTTAATACAAAGAGATCATTGTGAGAAGGGAGGGAAAGTAGTAACTATATTTGCACGTTATTTCTTCTGCTAAAGCAATGTACCAAAGACGTTGGAGGAAATTCCACCTGATTGACAAATTGTCAGGCTAGAATGGGAAAGTGACAAAACCGGGTCAAGTTATTCCCCGTTTGCTTGTTTTCTCTTTGTAATCATAATGTTGACTCTGAAAACATGTTTTTTAAATGGCATATTAATTATCCAAATCCTGAGCTGTGAGCTGGATTCTTTTCTGGGAAAAAAAAAATTGTTGCTCATTAAAACTAAGAGAAGGAAAACACTGGCTTGAGCCTAGTTGTGCGTAGGCAGAATTTCCCCGTTTCACCTTCCTTCACAGGCTACTCATAAGAAGGCATTGTGCTGTGAGCCAGGCAGGCTACAGGGCAGGTGTGAACACCAACCCTGGATCCTTCAGCAAGATGTGAACCCATAGCCTGAAGGGCTTCACTGCTGAATTGACTGTACAACTGCAGTAAAGAGCTCAGTCAGGAAACGGCTAATGGAAACAAATTTCTCTCTGTGTGTTGCTTATTGTGGTTGGAGGGGTTAATGCTACGTCCAAGCTAACCCAACTCCCCTCCACGACTGTAGCCATATTCAGAGATGCACAAACACGGCTCTGTCCCAGATGAAAAGAAAATTTCTGTGGTATGTTCATTTGGCAGACGGAAAATACTCTCACCCCTTGCTCTGAGCGAAACATAGTCCTCATTTACAGAGCAAAGTAGGTTCTTTCATTCTCTAATGTGTGGTATTTGCTACCTGATGGAAAACGCAGTATTTCAGTGTTCACTTCAGCTCGGCTGCAAGCAAAAGCATCGTCTTAAACTTGTGCTTTGTTAGTCGCTTCCTCGCCTCAAGAGTTGTCTTGGAAAAAAAAGACATAAACAAATAGCTGAGGCGATCGCAGCCCACAAACCAACAACTCCCTCAGCGCTGTGCTCATTCATCAGGATTCCTTCACACAGCCCTTTCGGCTGCCGAACGAGTTGGGTGGTGTTTTTGTACACGAGAATCCTTTTTCTCAGTGAATTCTCCGTAACACCCTTTACTCGAACAAACAAGCATGTGGAGAAACAAGCCGAGGCAGAGGCGCGCGTTCCGCCTCTTCCCCCGTTACCCCGCAGCCGCCCGCGGGACTGGAGCGCTTCTCCTCGCTCCGCGCTCCCCGCTGCCGACCCGCCCCGCACGGCCCCGCACCGCTCCGACCCGCGGCACCGCGCTCGGGGGCTGCCGTGCCCCGCACGGACCCGACCCGACCTGACCTGCACCGCACCACACAGACCTGCACGCATCCGACCCGCACGGCACCGACCCGACCCGACCCGCACCGCCCAGACCTGCACACACCCGACCCGTGCGGCACCGACCCGACTCTCCCGGCACGGACCTGCACACACCCGACCCGTACGGCATGGACCTGCCCGGCACAGACCCGCACACACCCGACCCGCACACACTCGACCCGCACGGCACGGCCCCGCACACACCCGACCCGTACGGCACGGAGCCGCACACACCCGACCCGCACACACCCGACCCGCCCGGCACGGAGCCGCACACACCCGACCTGCACACACCCGACCCGCACACACCCGACCCGCACACACCCGACCCGCACACACCCGACCCGCCAGGCACGGAGCCGCACACACCCGACCCGCCGCCCCTGCGCCCAGCTCCGGTCGCCGGCTCCGCCACGGGCGCGCTGCCCGGGTCCCAGCGAGCTCCTCCCGGCCGCGGCGGGGCTGCGAGCGGGGCACTCACAGGTGGCAGCTCTCCCCCTCTCCGCACCCCCAGAGCCCGGCGGAGACCCCCGGCCCGGCTCACCGGCGCGGCAGGCGAGGAGAGGCAGGCGGCAGCCGCCCGCCGCCCATGCACGGCGGCAGAGGGGAGCCGGCAGCTCCGTCAGCGCGTCCGCATCCTCCCGGGCCGGGCGCTGGCACCGCCGCCGCGGCACCTCCCCGCCCGCAGACCGGCCCCGCCGCCGCCAGCGCGGGGAAACCACTCCCCCGGCAGCGCCGGCGGGGCGGCGCTCAGACACGGCCCGGCCCGGCACGGCCCGGCCCGGCTCGGCTCGGCAGCCCCGCGGGGAGGGGACACTCCGCGGGAGCGTGTGGGACCGCACGGCCTCACCCAGCCCCGACCCCCGCACGGTGCCGGTGTCACACAGCGCGCCAGGCGCGGGACAGAGGTCTCGGAGGGGTCATGCCCCCGGAGCAGTTCCCCTTCTCCCCTTGCCTTGTTCACGGGTGTCCCTGCAGCCCGCCCTGCAGCAGTCCTTGCTCAGAAAACGTCGAATGTGGAAAGCACAAACTTTTTTTGGGGTTCTTTTTGGAGGGGTTCTTTTTTTGCGGGGGGTGGGTGCTCCACACCGAAGTTAGTTTCCCATCTGCGTCCCCGATCCGTGCCAGGGACATGATCTGCGGTGTGCAGCATCCCACCACCTTGTCCCGAGGGGCTGCAGAGCTGGGACTGGCAGGCAGTCTGTGCCAGGGCTGTGGTAAGGGGCTCCCCCCTGCCAGGAGCTCACTGCAGCCAGGCAGGCTGGCAGGAGGCATCTGCAGCTCTGCACGTATTGGTGATGCTGGTGACAGAGGCAAAAAACACACGCAGTGGCAAAAGTCACACTGGTGGCAGCAGCCTGGGGAGCAGTGGTGGAGGAATGTGGATGTACAAAGGAGCACAGCCCTCCCCACTGCTGGGCATCCCCCCGGGAAGCAGCTCAAACTTGAGTGCAGAGGGATGCGAGGGGAGTGCAGATCTGCCTCTCTCTCTCTGCACATCCAGCAATGGGAGCTGTGGCTTCAGCCTGCAGACGTGCAGCCCCTGGGGTCCCGTCTTTGCCAGGTTCAAAGGAGAGACATGCACCATGGCTGCTGGAACAGGCCTTTCCTTTAGTGCCTTATTCCCAAGAGTGGTTCTTCCAGCACGAGCACACAAGAGCACGATGGAACACGGGAACACTGAAAGGGAGATGGGTGTCAACCAGGGGAGACCTTCCAGCATTTCTTTTGTTGGACGTCCTGCAAGACGAATGCCAGCATGCATGGATGGCACAGGGTGCATGGAGCATCCAGGGGAAACACAGCTGCAGGTGAGGAGGAAGCAGTGTGTAACCTCTGCTTCAATCTCCTCTCCCTGTCTAACATTGAGCTGTCAGGAAATAAGGAGCTTGGCCTGCAGTTCAGGGTCATTCATGCTTGGCTGGTGGGGGTGAAAATGTCAGCTGCTGCTGATTTAAGGGAAGAGCCCGCCTGTTTCTGTGGGCAGTGGTGGAAGGTAATTCCACTGGGGCAGTGGGACAGTGGTGGCACAGCTGCAGTCAGCTCTTCGTGCACCCAGGATGGTGGATGAGAAGGATCCGTGCCCGTGCCCAGGAAACCCATTTGGGACTTAAAGCAGCTCCTTCCAAAGGATGTACATATAGATATATGTACACTCTACACACGGAGTGTATCTACTGGAATTTTTCCAGTGCTGGGGTTATGGGTATGAATTCCAACCCAACTTCCACCCAAGAACCAGTTTATAGGCTCTCCTTGGAAGCTGCTCTTGAACAGTGAGCTTTTATGCACTTTGTGCTTTTTACACACGCTTTTTGCAAGTGTGTATAAAACATAGCTATTGGTTTAATTCTATATATTCAATATATATACACTTCACTGTATAGCTCAGTGTTCTGAGAATGAACCCCAAGTGGCAATGGGCTGGCCAATTGTTTCTGACAGTTTTGTTCCTAGACTCCTGAGTTATTCTTGCCTGAGGACAGAAGAGCTGCAAGGGGAGATTTATCTTATGGAGACTAAAACCAACTCCCCAATAACCTTGGGATTGCAGGAAATCCTTAAGTAGGAGGTGTCCTTGGCACCAGCACCCCAGGGAGATAGTAGGGTGCATGTGTACCCTATCAGGGAGGTGTCCCATCAGGGAATACCCCTTGTGCAGTGCAGGTGCTGGGTGGGACAGGGCAGGATCCAGACCTGGGCTGGACAAGCTGTTCCACTGCTCTCCAGAGAAACTGCTGCTACTGCTTCTGCCACCTGTATCTAAGGGCACCAGAATCTTGCAGGGAGGTCAGCGGGGAGAGTGCAATTTCTCCAAGGAGCTTTTCCCCGGCTTTCACTTCTACTCTCCATGAGCAAGTTCCTGCCTGTGCATTTCCCCAAGCTGCTTCACCACGAGCTGCAAAAGGCAAGGTGGAGGGCAGAGACAGGCAGTGACTACTGTCAAGGAAAACAATGGTTTAAAGCTATTTTTAAAGCTTTGTGGAAACAACTTATTTTGGTTTTGTGGCCCCAAAGAAGAGCAAGCTTCTGTCTCCACCACAGGATCTGTTTAGTCTTGAGTGGCAGATAAGCCTCAGAGGCTGCACCCAGCCTGGTGGGCACTGTGGGACATCCTGTCTCCTGTTGGCCCCCACAGTGACCTGTAGAGTGTTGTGGGGCGCAAGATGTGTCCATGGCAGCTAGAGTAAACATTCAGAAGCAACTGCCTGGTGCTCTCCAAGACAACTTTGGAGTTTTATTTCCAGCCCTTGAGGTCTCAAGTGGGAAATTCACTTTGCTCCATGGGCAAATTGATCAGTTGGGAAAGCAGAGGATGTGGGTGGGATATCCTCTGTGTGGGCTCCTGGAAGTCCCATACTGGTAGTTTCTGAAGCCCACTGCAGTTTCTTAAGTAGGCTGTATGGCAAAGGCTCTCTTTATGATGAACAGGGTAAGTGCCAGTCAACCAGTGCTTTTCCTGTGTAACTGATCTGAGCACTACACAGACTGAATTTAATTTCATGATTAGTTATGCCAGGAGACCACAAATATTGGATAGGTGCCTTTGTTAAATGAATCTCATGGAAATAATTACTGGCTCCAAGAGAAAGGGGTTGCATTTTCAGATCCAGATAAGACTGGTATGGGAAGGACACTCATCCTGCACACCAAATCCAGATGAAAACCCATGGCCAAGATGCTTGTGAGAAGTGCCCGTGCTGAGACCAAGGATGGCAGCCCACACATGTGCCCACCTCTGGGATCTTGGGAAAAGGATCTGTGCAAGCCCTCATGTGCTAGCACTGCTGCGTAAGAGGTGCCCTTGCCTTGAGCCTTGGCCAAAAATCTGAGTTGTTATTATGGCCAAAGTCATGCAGGCTGGACATGCAATTTCCAGAGCTGGATGTCTGCAGCAGCACTTGCACACAGGTGTGTCCATTTTCTGATGCAGCTCTCACCTTGCTTCTTCATGGCCTGTGTCCTGCTGTTTCCACATGCCGTGACAAGTCAGTGCATCAGCTGAGCAGACGCGACTGCCCACCTACACAGCATCTATACAACATCCATCTCTTACCATAAACCTTTTCTGCCATAGATTAACAGGAACCAATTTCTTCTGCCTCTGTTGTAGGGAAATGTCAGAAGCAGGGACAGCTGGCTCAGCTGAAGTGAAGGAGTCAGATGAATATGCATGATGCTAAGGCATTATTAACCTTGTGAATTTAATGTTGGGAATTTGACCTTTCTTCTCCCACCTCTCCCCGCTTTGTGGATCGCTGTCCCTGCTGGACACACCTCTCGTTGTGAATTGAGAGATGTCACACCGTGTTGTTCACTGTGCGTGTCAGCACGTGAGTGCTCTGAGACAATTAATCACTCCAGTCCTGATTGAAAATTCTCAGTCCTTCAATTTTCTGGATGCATTTGACTGAGTAATGTCCTTGCAGAGACGGGGGAAAAAAAGAGTTTCCAATTCATCTGAAGATATTTGATTATTTTAAAAGCTGTTTTTGTGAAGCACCTCATAATACATAAGGTTGCATGGCTCCGTATCATGAAGGAAAATCCAGGCAGCACAGCTCTTCAATCCAAACAGGCGTAAACAAGCTGGCCAATGACAGGCTCAGCTCTCACACAAATCAGCAGGAGCTAAAAGGATCAATTCTCACCTGGTACAAGGGCATTTGGGTCAGAGAATCTGGTCATGCTGGGGCTCTGTTTGAAGCCGGGGAGCTGAGGTGTATTAACCTGCCCTGAGCATGGGAATCAAAGAGGCTTCAGGTGCCAGGGCTCTTTGGGCTTCAGGCTGGAGAAATAATAAAGGATCACATAAAGCATTCTGATATTAAACAGCAAAAAACTTACTGGTAGGAGAAGAGTTACTTTTTATTACAACACCTGCTGTTCCTTGGCTGCAGAGCTCCTGCTTACATTCTTTTCCCATCCTCCCCTATACCCTTTCCCCCTCCTCAAGCTTTACTCCCTGATATGCTTCTGAGACCACTCATCTTCATTCCTTGCTGCTGTGCAGGGAACATGGCTGTGCCTACCCCAACGTGGGTGTGCTACACTGCAGGGGTTGCTGGTGGGAGAAGATCTGCAGAGATTGCTGCAACAGGAGGCCTCCCACTATAATACAAATGTCCATTTAAATTTTTATGCTAAATGTTTGCTATCATAATGAGCTACTTTGTATTACAGTTCTGGCTTAATTTCCTTCCCTGAATTTGGTCCCTTCTGGTGCTGGAGCAAGGTTTTTTATCTGTCTGAATCACTGCATCATCATCATCAGATGTGGTCTACAGGCACCGAATGTCCTCCAACAGCCCATCTCCTCACCTGGAGGCTGTAGTTAGGGGTATGGTTGCCATGGTGGTAGCAAGACAATTAAAATGGCTTTATAATCAGCTGAAGGTACTGACTGTTTCCAGGATACTATATATCCTAATCAATCTCAGCTCCAACAGACCTTGGAGCAAAGCCAGATCCAATGACAGCAGTTGGTGGCATTAATATTTTTTTCTTTCTCCTCCAGTCCCCTAGGGTTAGCTTTCCTGCATGGGTTTGTAGCTGCAGTTCAAGGTGAAAAAAAACCCTCCATTGTTTCTGGCTGTGGTATCTTTTGGTCTGCAGCCTTTGATTTGGGCCATGCAGCACACAAAATGTGTGAAGTTACCACCATTCCTCTGACCTCCTGACCTGCCAGAAGCTGAACTGGCTGCTTTGCATCGCCTGATGTGGGTGCTGCCTTTGTGATGAGTGCAGGGAATAAGGGATCTCTTTGTGGAAGGCTCCTCCTAACAGGCTGTGCTTCCCCCCTTGCCAGGCCATTCCCCGTGGGTGGTGGGGGCTGGAAGCAATATGTTGGAAGTCACACTGTATCCCAACAGCTTGGGATTCAGAGCTGTCAAGCAGTGGCTCATTGTTAGTACAACTTCTTCCAGAATGCCAGAAAAAGAAAAGGAGACTTGAAACTTTTTATGACCTGCTGACACATGAGTCTGGTAGGAAACTGACTGTGAATCTGGAGAAGTAGTGGAGGGGTTTGGAAATCTGCTGCTGCTGCTCATTACAGGGTTGTTTTTTTCCTACAGGTAGCAATGGGAGCCAGAGGGCTCCTCCAATTTACATCTGGTTGTTCCAGCTGGCTTACATGGATCAATTTTGTGGTGTAGGTGCTGCCCTGTGCTTGGTCAGCGCTTCTTGGGAGCGTATAGTATTTTTGTAATGGCTTTTTGTATTTTTGCCATGGTTCAAGAACAGCTGAATTCCCATTTTAGAGAGTTTCTGACCTACATGAGCCCCAAGGAGACTGTATAGTCCCAGGCAGGAGGCTGAGCCAGCTGTGTCGTGCAAGTCTGGATGAGTTTGCAATGTGAGACTACAGGATGGCACAAAATGCTACTCCTGACTGCTACTACTAAGAAAACTTAGCTCAGGGCTACTCTGTGTGGCACTGGGCACTTCCCCCAGTGCAGGTGCTACAGTGGGTTTCAATTTCAGGGCTATTCTGCACTTTGTGGTGACACTGTCTAGCTCACTGTTCTTAACTTTTTCATGTATCCTCACATACAAACCAAATGCTTAAAGCCTCAACAGCTACCAGCATTAAAATAAAATTAACTTGAATCTAACTTAGGTTTATGGCCCTGCTTAAACCTTCCAGAGTTGTGATCCCTGTTTTGGAAGCTGTGATGTCTTTGCAATCAGTCAATCAATCACTCAATCAATCCCATGCCATCAATGACTGTAACACATTTGCTTTAGATAACCAGACTCTGCACAAATCTCCTGAATTTCTAGCATGCCCATAGATTTGCTAGCTCTGCACTCTGTTGGGATTTACCTGATCCTTCCAGCTGGAAGAGTCTGCCAACAGCCTCCACTTCACAGAGGGGACCCTCCACCCAGGCTCCTGGCATCTGCTGAAACAACAGATTTGGAAGCATTAGCCTGCTCCATTAGTCTCCAGGTAGGAGGGTCAGTGAAAGTCTCCAAGGTATACCAAAAACCTTGTCTGAAGACTCTTTCTCCCTTAAGGAGCTTGCTACCTTCAACGCTTACTCAGTGACCAAAGACAATAGCTTGAAACAGCCCTAATTTCCAAAGATAAGCAATGTAGCTACATAAATGAAAAGTTGCAGGTTTCCTTAAGGGCTGTTTGAACATATTTTTTCCATGACTCCCCTTCACACCATTAGATCTTTCTGGCAGCTCATTTTGGATGATTTTGTTTCAAAATATGTTTAGAAGCTTAGGTTCTGACGAAGGATAATAATTACCCAAGTAACAATGAACTTAACCAACCACCCAAGGAGTTGGAATGATTTACAGCTTTCAAAGGAGCTGATGCTAGCTTGCCTTTTGTCTTTCTACTTAATGCCTCTCTAATATTCTTCTCTGGACACAATGCCTTTATGAAGTGTTGTTTCTCCATCTTTTTTTTCTTCAATAGATTGCCAAGTCCCTCCACCACCTAATTCTCTGCATACAAAAGAAGATTTAATATCCTCTAAATGACTATAAAGAACAAACCTACCAGATGGCAGACTTCATTGCTCAAGGGGGATGCAGGCTGCTTCTATTGGAGAAGCATTTCAATGTGGTTTCAAAAGAGAGTCATTAGATATATTCATATTTTCCTTAATGGGATGCTGTGATGTAACTCAGGAAAGGTGTAAGAAGAGGGAAATACATTTTGTGATCCAACAGAAGAAACAAACGGAGCTACATGAGATGCCTTTTTGCTAATTTCTTGAATCTCTCTGAGAAATATGTTGACTGTGACCTTGAGCATCCCTGCAAAACTTTTGACATGCAGTGTCTTGATGCTATGTATGATTTTACAAATTCAAAGAAAGGTTTAAGAAAGTTACTAGCATTCAAAGACTTCTTCTCCAGATTTAAAACAAGGATGTTGCTGACATATAATCAATGCTCCTCAGGAAGAAACTGTTCTGCTTCATTCTCTTTCCATTTTTTCTATGTCAGAAGCTGACAAGATTAGTTATTAAAAGGACTTCTTTAAAAACAAATGTTTGCATCTCACTTATTTTCCAAGTATTTGGCTGAATAATTCATCTGACACATAGCTAAATCATTTATCTTTATAGATTATCTGAGAATAGATCACAATATTTATGTATGGACCTATTGCTCAGACTTATTTGCTAAATAATTTATTGGAATAATCTGTGCTTTGTGTCTCATTTGTGTCCAGTTCTTTGGAAGATGTTGGTATTCTGATGATGTGATGTGTTTCTGTTCCCAAGTGGGTGAGTGTAACTTTCTGGAATTATTTTGTGATGTAAGTGGCTGTTATTATGAGTCTGAAATGTGTTTTCATGCTAAATTCACACTTGGTGAGTATTCCTTCCAGAAAATGTGTTCCCTAGGATAACTGTGGAAAGCAAACACAAAAAAAGGAAGGAAAGCAGTCAAAGCAAATCCATAAAAAGATTCAGATGCACAGAAATGTGTTTGCAGGACACACTTATCTCTGCTGTGAAGCAATGTGATAAAGGAGACCTCAGATTTACAAGGCAGAGATGGTTATATGCCAACCAGCTACACATCCTGCCTGGACAGCTTTAATGATGATCTGCAGCCAGGCCTGCTACCAAACAACTGTGACCCACAGTCACTTGTGTTCTCCTTGGGATGTAGGTTACACAGCAAAATACCAAGCACAGCAAAGTGTAGCATTACATATCAAATGAAAGAGAAAAGATAAAATAGGCATATTAATTGGGAGGCAACAATCTTGGTATTAAGGTTGAAGAAAATAGGGTATTTTATGTGTCTCCAAAGTGACACAGTAGCCTGTCGTAACAGCCACTACCTGATACCTTGAAAGCAAGAGAAAAATTTCCATCATGATTTAGTGATCAGCTTTCACGCTGAATTTGGAGATCTGATCTCCTTATCTTTGCAAGTGCTACTGGGAGACCTGCTTGGTAACAAGAAAAGAATTCAACCTAACAACAGCCCATTCATCCTGGTGCAGTGTCAGGCAAAACCCAAGCCTTTATCTAGAATATTAATTCTCTACAGACCTTTGCTTCAAGTCGTGTTTGCTGCACACCAGAATGTTTTTTAACATAGCCAAAGAGACGCCTTCCTGTCACAGAAATTCAGTTGAACTATGCTTCTCCCCACCATGAAAAAGTAGATTCAAATAATATTTTTGTCACAATATAGTCATATAGCTCCATGGGGAAAATCAACTATTCTGGATTTAATCCCAGCTACTAATCAGGAAGACAGCTTGTAGTTTTCTCCCCCTCTGGTACCCACATATATCTCTGGATTTTTAATGATGTCTTTGGGCCATCTATAGAAAAGACATTAACTGGTTTAGATCTTTGGCCATGTCTCTACAGGGATGATATTTTTCAGTACATAAATATGTACATTGTACACTCTACGTCAAACTCCCTGGTGCACCCTGCTTATTTATCACAGTCTAATGTGCTTCTCTTGACAACCCTTGTGCATATGCTGTTTTCTCAGTACTTGGGAGATATCCTGAGGTTCAGTGGTCCCTTCCTCTATTCTGTACTCTACCAATTTACTGGCAGTAATTTGTGGGATGCCTTTCCAAAACTACAGGAATACTGGTCTGGAGGCGTAAGCGTATTAAACCGCCGAACTCCCGTGATTCACATCCTTTCCTGACACCCATTAATGTTCCTGGCACCATTTTCAAATAACTGTTTGGCAGATGGAGGACATGCTGCTAAGTGCTATGATTATGAGATTCATTAATATGGACAGAATTATGCATTTGTATTTGGGCAGGCAGAAGAATTTACATCTGAGGTTTCCAAAGACACTGGATACTGAGGTGGTACAATGCAGGAAATGATACCAGAGGAAGATGAGATAAAATTTTGTGGAGAAGTTACATGAAGCTGTTTTGCTTGATGAAATTTTTTGGTTTGGGGCTCACCTAGGCAGCAACAACTGGTGAGAACAGGTAGTGGTTCAGAACTGGATGGTCACTGCCAGTGGCAAAGCTTTTGGATGACAAGGACCAATTAGATCTGTGAGCAGAGCCCAGAGCTACAGGAGAGGAGTGGGAATGTGCTCATCCAAGTGGGCAACCACACCACATACCATTACCTCTGGCATCTTACTGCTGATGAGGAGCTCACCAGCCAGGCTTGGGACATCAGCTACACAAATGTCACAGGGATTTGAAATGGTGAGATTTCTGCTCTGTCATATCAAAAGCCTGGAAATGTGCAAGAGTTGGAGCTGGCTTTAAGGGTTGTAAATGACAGACACACATACCTGGTCTTCTCCAGCGGGACCAGGTACTTTCCATGGATTGTCAGAGGCTGACTGATCACTGTAAAATATTCACTGAGAGTAATGGGAAGTGGAAAGGTCTGTGATGGTGTGTCGTTGCAAAAAACAGGTCTGGGTGCTGGAATGAAGAGGGACTATTTGCTTCTAGAGATATGAACACTATAACTCTTGTTCTGGGCATCTGGATTCAGTGTCTGCTCTGTTTCCCTGGCCAAGGAGGCTCTTTGTTGGTGGTTTCAGCATGAAGGAAGAATTATTTAGCTTTGTGCAGAGTGGTTGCAGATGATCATTGGCATGTACTTCAGGAAGATGGATAGGAGGGAGGTGGTACTTCATGGGAAGGGTGGGTGTTTCTCATCATGATGTGCTTCATGTGATAAGTGCCTGCAGTTTTTTTGCACATCCATAAGAAGATTTCCTGAAGGAAATGTTGGAGGAGGAATGTGAGTGGGAGCAGGAGGAAGAAATTTAATGTTTTAGGCAGATGGGGAAAGAAAAATGACCAAAATAATCATGACCACAACATACTGGATGTTTGGTGTGCTGAGGACAGAGAGGGATTTTTGGCCCAAGAATGCATCGTAACCAGGGAAATGTCTTGCTCTTTGGAGTATTGATAGTGTGTGGGCATGATCTGTCATTTAGGGGTTGAGCTGGATCTACGTGACCTTTTCCAGTCAAATGCACCAAAATGAATTTGAGTGATGAAAGTAATACATGATGTGTTGAATAAAACCTCAAAGAGTGCAGTGAGGAAGCACACAAACAGAACAGCTGTGAGGGAGATGCCTGGTTGGACTAAGGACATACAGGATCACAGAAAGGTGCCAAAGTGGGGCTGGCAGTAATGAGAGCCCAAGGGTGACATGTGCCCTGGAGTTCCATGGGATTCTCCATGCCAAATCCTGTCTCCCCAAGTGTTTGACTCTATGCTGCCCATCCTTCCTGGGTACCTCATTCCCATTCTTTGGCAGCACCTCAGGAAGTGCCATCTCCCTGCTGTCTCTGTAGCCCCTCTGCTGGGATGCATTCTGGGATGCCCTGCAACAGATTCTCTCACTTTTTTTTTCCTATTCAGGTACGTGTCAGCCTCCCTGTTCAGGATAATGCTTCTTTTCACACAGGTTGCATGTTACAAGTGCTAAGGGACATGATAAAACATCTAAGTGCTTATTGTCCATTCCCAGTTTCCATGACAACCATGATAAAACGTTTCTTTTCCCACGTTTCAGGAATGCCATTCACCTCCTTTCTTCCCACTCCTCAGTTCCCTTCAGGAGGAGGCAATGCTCCCTCTGCTTCCTCAAGGACAGACAGCTGTGGCAAAGGCTCAGTGCTGCCCACACCTCCAGGACAGATGTGACAGGGTGTGGGGGCAGCACTGGGTACCTGGTACATTGCCTGTCACGCCAGGACCACACCAGGAGCCAGCTTAGCTCTCCTTGTGCCTGCAGGTGTGGAAAGGGAAGCCAGCTTTCTCACAGAGGAGCATCTTTGCCTTGCAAGGGTGTGCTGTTCTGTCTGGGCTTTGATTTCCCTGACACAGGACTTACAGAGCAGCACAAGTGCACTTCAAATTGACTGAGTTTCCCAGAGGTTTCCTAAGCACTTCACAGCACCCTAAAATCTGCCTGCACCTTGGTCAGCCTTGGGAGCTCAGTTACAGGAACCCAGTCCTGACAGCTCATCCTCTTAATCAAACTGAGTGAAATAATGAGTTGGAGAGCCTTTCCTAGAGAGGTTTTCTGCCTGGGATGTATTACTGTTACACACATACTCGGTTCACAGTGTGCATAACTATTCAATCCGTGTGTTGCTGGTCACTGAGCCCTGCATTGCGTGAGCTGCTGCAGGTGTGCTGAGCTGAGCAAACTGCTGGCCATGTGGGAATGGGATGCGAGGGCAGCAAGCCTGGATAACAGCTGCAGGGTGGTGGTAGGAGGCAGAAAACCTGCAAGTCTTGGCTGACTTCATTATGAGTTGTGCAATGCATTTGGCGTCTTCTCTCAGTTAGCAAGTGAAAGGACAAGAGGAAATGGCCTTAAGTTGCACCAGGAAGAGGTTTAGACTGGATATTAGGAAACATTTCTCACTGAAAGGGTGGTCAAGCACTGGAATGGGCTGCCCAGCAAAGTGGTGGAGTCACCATCCCTGGAAGTGTTCAAAAACCATGGGATGTGGTGCTTGGAGACATGGCTTAGTGAACACAGTGGTGATGGCTTAATGGGGGACTCAATGATCTTACAGGTCTTTTCCAGCCTTAATGATTTTGGGATTCTATGTACAGGAAGAAAGAGGGTCGAATGTGAAATGAATGAAATAAGAAGTCAATACTTGGAGAACAAAGATTTTATATGTTATCCTAGTATTTGAATACATATTATATAGTTTACATGTATTTACACTTATTTGCTACTGGAGGCTGTCTCTGTACCACGTTTGATGAAGCTCTTTTCAAGGCATTTGAGTGCATTGCTCAAATCTGGTAGGTCTCTGCCCATCACTGGCTTCCTCTGCTAATGTCCACCTTGGCAGATCCTGGGGCACTTCTGAGGTGAAAAAAAAAAATAAGATGCTGGAGGTAAATATTTTCTTGTTCCTCACTGGCAACAGGATGGTTTGGGAAAAGAGTCTGTCCCACCACTGTCCTTAATTTGTTCAGCACACTGATAATGTCAGGGAAGATACCTGCAGAAATATAGTCCAGCCCCTCATAAGCTGAATAAAGAGTGGGACCACTGCCTGCCTGCCTGCCAGAGAGGTCTTGCCTTCCTGCAGCACTGCACTGGCTCCAGGAGAGCCATCCCTTCCCAGTAGCTCTCCTTGTCCTCCTCTCCGGATGGAGCCTGAACGTGCAGCTCTGGAGAGGCTGCCTCCTCGGGCCCCTGCAGGGTGCCTGACGGCTGTGCAGTGCTGCTGAACCAACATGCTGCTCTCAAGCACTGGGAAGTGACAGCACCAGAGAGCTGGCACCTAGGCAAGGTGTCACTGGAGCTGTGGTGTACCCACAAGGTACCAAGGAGGTCAGTCTGATAAGGAGCAATCACTTGGCTAACATGCTTGGAAACATAGCATAGATGGCAATGTTAGTACCAGAGCTGGCTGAAGATCAAGAATTCTGGTTCACCAAAAGGAACATTTTTCTTCCTTCCCCCTCCCTCTGAGTTTTAGGAAACTGGGGCCAGACCCTTAACCTCAAGGGTTCTTAGCCCAGGAAAAGACTTTCCAAATGCATCTTTCTGATTCTCCCCAGGCAGCACCCCCAGCCCAGGGATGTTAGGGATCCAGAGGAAAGCACTGCAGAGCTTGGCTGAACATAACTCATTCTATACAAGACATTTAAGTCCTGAAGAAAGCAGCTGTTGGCCTGGAACTTTGCTGGAAAGTTTCCAGCCAACAGGAATGAGTTGAAATGAGCCTTCAGGAGCCCTAGACACCAAATGGCTTCACTGGGAAGTCAACCAGCACCTGTTCATGGA
Source organism: Motacilla alba alba (assembly GCF_015832195.1). Taxonomy (NCBI): domain Eukaryota; kingdom Metazoa; phylum Chordata; class Aves; order Passeriformes; family Motacillidae; genus Motacilla; species Motacilla alba. The sequence goes on along the minus strand of NC_052020.1, from coordinate 51,941,958 downwards.
GGTTTCTTAAGGATCCTTTGGCATGAGCAAACAAAAGGCCCCGCATGCTGGCCATCGTTTATGCTCTTTAGTCATTGTTTTCCTCTCTGCCCTGGTGCCAGCCAGTGCCCTGGCATGGCATGGAGAGCAGTATGCACTGAGGACTGTTCCCAAATATGAGGCAGGGGGAATGGACTGCACCCGTTTCAGCACTATCCTCCCCACACAGTGCCATACTTTTTCCATAGCCCTGTTTTCACAGAAATAAAATATCAGCCTGCTCAACTGCAATACTATTTCAGACACTTAGAAGTGGGGGGAAAAACTAAATAAAAAGATAATTCTAGGAATACTGTATTAAGGCCATAGGGACAGCACAGGGGTGAGATGAGACCAAGAGTCAGATGTACTATGGGCTGGAAATGGCAAATATGTGCTACTTGGCTTCAGAGGCAGAGAAAGGTCCCTGTTTTGGTTTCATATTTATTTCAGACCTAGACTAGCCAGCAAATTTGGTATGGAAGTGAACAGCATGAGAACATCAGGCACTTTTTGTGCAAACTAATTTAGTCCCTCTGGTGTAACATCTCCTTAATAAAGGTTGTGTGGAAGCAACAGGAGGTACAGAGGTGTTGTTTTGCTTGCATAACAGGCTCAAAAGGGTGCTCAGGATGAAGCATGCTACATTAGAGGTTCTTCAAATTGTCAAGATGACCAAAATCCTGAAAGCTGCACAGCTCTTCTGTATGTATTGGTGGTCATTTCAGTGGTGCTGTTATAGACAATCCATAATTTGCCTGCTTTCTCACTGTGGGACATTTTCTACATGGATTTATCCCCTAGATGTTCAGTGTACAGAATGGGAAGTAGGTGTGATCCAAGGCTGGAGGATATTAACCAATATTAGTTTGGATTTTCCCTCCTCTAGTTGACAAGTAGTTCATTGGAAATGAGCCTGAGATCCTGAGGTTTATTGAAGGAAAGGTATTAGAAAAAGGATTTTAAGAAAAGGGCTAAAGAAAGGCTTGGTTACACAACTAATTCCACATCATAGCTGTCAGCATCTAATCTATCTTCCAGCCATTCCTATTACATCTAAATAGACCTGTTGTAATGAAGCATTGAGAGGTGAAAGAGGGGGTTAATGTACCATTCTGTCACTGCTGAAGGTATTACTTACAATTTGATGGAGGTCACACAGGAAAACGAGCATGGTTGCCTCAGTTGATTCTTCAGGGTATGCACAATGCTGAATTTTCCTGATATCTGCGGATTTTGCATGTGTTAAATTTCTGCATAGATGATGTTGAGAGAGGAGATTGTAATGAACCTGTTATGCAGGCAAAACAACACATTTGTACCTCTTGCTTTTATTTAACACTGGACCCTTTTTACCTGGGGTTTACCTTTCTGGTGTGACCTGTTTTCCCCCTCTCAGATAAAGTGAAGTAATAGCTACCCAGGGGCCAGTGAAATATATTAATGGGGCTGAGGTGGAAAGGGCAGCCCTACAGGTATGCTGGGCTGGGCCAACGAGCAAGGTGAGCAGATTAGGCTATATAAGTATTTAAAGAGCTGTAATTAAGAATAATATGGCCTCGCTCCCAAGGTTTATTATTATACATGCACATGGCTGAAAAGCAGCTAATCACGATCTTTCTCCACTTGCTTTTTCCTATGTTTTTGACAGAGTGTTTTTCACTCCCTAAGGTGTTCCTGGCTGGCACTGCCTCCTTAGGAATGGACAGGAGATTTGCCATGGCTTTCTGTGAGAGAAGGAAAAAATCCCAGAAAACTTCCATAAAAAAGCAAGGGGGAGATGTTTTCTCCCACCCAGGCATCACCTTGTGCTGCTGGGATCTGAGGCAAGGAAGCAGAGGTTTCCCTTCCTCATCCAAAGCCCAGCAGGACTTGAGGAGCCCTTGCTGAGGACACCATGTGTCCCAGGGTCACAGTCACACAAACACCCTCCTCCCGTTGGGATGACTTCAGCTCGTCCTTGGCTTCAAGACCATGTATTTGCAGCTCAGCGAGGCTCACAACTGTCCTCAAGGCATGCAATCTCCCAAGCTACAAACACTGCAGTTGATACAAAGCCCAATATCCTATTTGCTTAGCAACACAGGTTTCCATGAACACCTTACACTGTGAGGCTCACTGTTGTCCCAATGCTCTTTTCACCAAGCCTAATGCAAGGTCTCCTCCTGGGATGGAGGTCACAGTGACACAAGTGCCAGTGGGCCAGCCCATGGGCTGGGACACCAGGGCAGCCATCCTGGGTTTTATGCTCCTTACAGTGCAGCTGGAGCTCACCACTTTGATGCCAGCACCTCTAGGCAGGGAGAGCACATCAGGCCAGTCACTGAAGGAGAGTTGCCTTCTCCTCCAGGAGAGCAGCGAGCTGTCTTCTCCAGAAGAAGAGGATCAATGAGTGTCAGAGGGTTTTTTCCACATTGCCCACGAACAGACCCTGATGTTGGGTGGGGAACACACCCATAAATTCTGTCTGCAGCATCCATCCCATGCAGGGTTGCTCTTGGTGGGAACCAGCCTCTGCAGGGCTTGTGGTGTGGGTCAGGGCTCAAGGCATACAAACACACACACACACACACCACATTTTTAGACCTGCAGCTTTCCAGACATAGCATTTTAATTATCTGTTTGCGCCCCTTCCCACCATGCACACAGCTCAGTTTGGATGACATTTCCATTGAGAAAGACTTACTGGTCATCTGACCCAAGAGGAAGACAGAAAGGAGTGGAGTGGAAGGGAACACGTTCCCAGAGAATTGGGAAGCTGGTGAGTACAACTGGGTTGCACTGGTCAGCAGCCTGCACCCAGATACACTTCTCTCGAAGGGGCCACAGGACAAGAAAATTCACATACAAGCACAGGAGAGAAAAAAAAAAAAAAAGAAAAGTAAAAAAAAAAAAAGGAAAACAAGAAAGGAGAAAAGGTTGTTTGCTGCCCTACTCTTCCCTGTGGCTAAATTAATTGGGTCTTACTCCTGCCGTCTGTATGCCGGCAGTACTCCCACAGCACTGACTTTAATAGGAGTGCAGATTGCAGGATCAGGCCCACGGTGTCTTGGAAAAGATGAATAATAATCACTACGTGGAGAAATACTGCAGTTTGCAACTCAAAGAACACTTTAAATCTGCTTAGCAATTTGTAACGCCCACAGTAGCACACTGTGTAAAGCTGCAGTTATGAGACAAATCACTTTTCCATTAAGCACGGCTCCAGGACGTGCCTTATGGCAGCACACAGGGAGCAGGGAGAGATGGAGGGGAGGGGAACACTGCGCATGAGGTGGTGCAAGAAGCCAAGAGGTTTGCTTTTTCCAGCAGCAGCTGTGTTATCCCTTTACGGTCATTTTCTGGGCTCGCAGCAATTAATCCCCACACAGCCTGATTCCAATGTCCATCCATCTGCAGACCGTTGTGCCGCCTCTCGCATCTAACCATCTCTCAGTACTGATGACTTTCCTTCAACAGCAAGCCTAGAAACAGCAAATTATATTAATTTTTTCAAATTACAGTATTTTTCCTGGTTCCAGATCTCAGTGTTGTTTGATGAAGTCTGACCTGGCCACCCAGTGTTCTGCCAGCAGTTATCTGACCTCACCTCTGCCTGAAACATCATTCTGCCAAGCCAAAACAGCTATGAAACGAGCTATGAAAGCTCATTTTAAGGGCCTTCCTCTTTCTTACTTAAGCCTTTGAAATCCCGCTGATCTTCTGGAGGCAGAGAACATCTCCAGATGCAATGTGACCTCATTTGACTCGGGGCTGTTTCACACTAGCAGGAGGCACTGAGCTGCTTGGGGTGGGAGTAAGTGGCAGGTCCCAGTCTTGGCCACCACAAACTGGTTTAACTGGTAGGTATAACCCACCCTTGCCAGCTCTGATCCTTTGTCCCCAAACTCCCCCACACTGTCCAGTTATAATTCAATTAGTACCAGATGATGACAAAAAGCACCAGCAGAGACAGCACCTGAATCACAACCATCAGTGGCAGTAGGCCACTTGCAACAAATTCTTCACCAAAGGCTTGGGCAGAACTGGCTCTGAAGTGCCATGAGAGAAGAGTGGCCTGCTGAGCACAGATCTCTTCTGAGAAAAAAGACCTTGGACACACTGGAAATAAAAGCGTGGTTTGAAATGTAGGGAGAAGGAGGACAATGAGCTATCTTGAAGCATCTACACAAAAGTACAATGACATTTAAGCCTGTCTAGGCCAGTGAGGAGATCCACGCAGGCTGGGGAATTAGACAAAACAGCCAGGGTCTCAGCGCAAGCTTTTATCTCATTCTTAGAGAAGGTGTTTGGAGACCTTGAATGAGAAAAAAAGGTAGCAAGATAAACAGAGAAGGCAGCTGAATCCCTCAAGATTTTAAAACAATGATCAAAGGAAAATGCAAATGAGGAACCTGGCCCCAGAAAGTCAGAGGAAAATTATTCACTGCTCAGTGGTGGGAATCAGGTATTAGAAGAGGTATTTCAACTCCTCCAGGGAATCCAGCCTGTCCCACACCCAGAAAGCATGTTTGTGCTGTAGGGAGAGCAAGGGCAAGGCTTAACAGATAGGCTAAGTTTCCTTCTGCCTGGATTATGGGAAATCCCAAGCGGTGGATGTAGGATGGCATGGAAGATACATGAAAAGTAAGATATTAAAAATTAAATAAAGAAAAAAATAAATAAAGGAAAAATTATTCTTGGCAAGGATGGTTAAATGATGAAACAGAAGTCAAACTTCCCCAGTTTTCTCTCAGACTGGGGTCTGTGCTGCCACTGTGAATGTGAGGGATTCTACCAGCCACTGAGCAATGCATCTGCACTTCCAACAGAGCAAAAGAACCTCTCTACTTCTTGCAAGCAGTCAGATATTTTTACTTTACATCCTAGCTCAAGATAAGTTTTACTGCTGGGTTTGGCTAGTGATGAGGAGAAGCAAGAAGGTTTCATACACTCAATGTCTCTTTGCAGACTTCATCCTGCCAGCCTCAGGAGTGTTTGGCCATAATGTGCTTCAAGAGTAAGCCCTAGGTCATGAACCCTGTAGCCCTGACCCACAGCAGAAGCTAGGGAAATACAATTTAAAATAAACCCAAAAAATAAAAGTGGAAAAGAAAAATCACAAACAGATTCACAGAATGACAGGTTGGAAGAGACCTTCAAGATCATCGAGTCCAACCCAGCCCTAACACTACAACTAAACCATGGCACGGAGTGCCACATCCAGTCTTTTTTTAAACACATCCAGGGATGGTGACTCCACCACCTCCCTGGGCAGACAATTCCAGCACTAATTCCAGCAATCGCATGACACAGGCTAGTCCTCAGTGACACCAGTGGCAACATCTGATTTCAAGCTGGTCATGCCTTGGTTATTGAAGCATGGCCAGGGTGCCTTACCTTGCAGCTGTGAGTGACCCAGGGCTAAATACTCCAAACACATCACATCTGATCATTATTTCTTCAGAAGTACCTTGAGGTTTCCCCATAGGACAAAGAGTCTACAGAACTGAATAGCATGTACACAAAATACACTGCCCCCCTCCATCATCATAGTGAAATTTCCCATCTCTTTTCCCCCTTGACCCACATTTTTGTAGTAGAGTGAGTGCTTTTAAATGAAGGAAACAAAATGAGGAGCAGCTGTTTGACGGCTACTGAACGGCCTGGGATGGCAGTAGCAGCCTGAGCTGAGAAGGATTAATGGGCAACATGCGCATGAGGAGGTCAGAGGTGGCAAATAAATGCCATTTATCAGAGAGTTACAGAAATAAAGGAATGAATCACATTGCTCGCATCACTATAGATGAGGTATAAATAGAGTTAATCAGCACTGAAAGCATATTAACTCAAGGAGAATTATTCATGCACTGCAGGTGTTTTCCCCAATCTCTGTCCATGGAAGTAATAAGTGGGAGAAGTAATTGGTGTCCAGCCCATCTCTAGCCAGCAGCTATTGCCCCTTCTGGACTGAATTAATCTTCCAAATTGCTATGCTGCTTTACAACACATATTTCAACATAATGATCTTTTATTTATTATTATTTTTGGTAGCTTGTGAGTTATAGAGATTGATAGCATCCTTTGCAAAAGAAATAATGAACCCAAAGGGAACTGATAATTCACTGAACTTTTGAACTGCCTCCGAGTCACCTCTCTGGGACTTGAAAATTATGATGTATTATTTATTCAGCCCTGACTGTGCCTCTCTCAATGTGGTAGGAAGCTTTGGGAGAGTAATAACATCACAGGCCTGTACACTTTCCCTCAACACTTGCTAGACAGAGCCTGCTACTAATTTGCCTTTCAATAGGGGCTGTATTTTACCTTTGTAGCCACTTTTTAAAAGGACAATTTCTGTGTGACTGTTTCAGTGCAGACTCAAGAGTCTCCCTCACTCTGGTCAGCTGAGCTGCTGCTCCCCATCTGTGGCACAGGAGGTGTTTGAGAGCCCTCACAGGGAGGTTCACGGGCACTGCTGTCCTCCCTGCTCCCTGGGCCAGCGCCATCTCTTCCCACGGATGTCAGCAATACGAGAACAGATCCCTGAATAATGGGCATGTACCTCCTCTGGGTTCAGATCTCCCCCTGAAAGGTGCTCAGCTCTGTAACCAGAATCAGCAAAGGGCTTAAACTGAGGCTTAACACAAGCATGTGCTCACCTTCCTTGGGAGCGTAGAGCTCAAAGGATCATCCCTGGGCAATTCCAAGCCCCATTTATTTCCCAGTGAAGTTATGAGGTGAAGACTTCAGCGGGTGCTGAGAAGGCCGCTTTCATCCACACCATCACTGCTGAGTTTTCTCACCCTCTCCTCCTCATCCTCCCTCTATGGTGTCAGGGAAGATGCCGACTTTGGGACCGTCCCTAACCCTTTGGCTCCTGCCCCGGGAGCGCGGCCATGGCGCCGGGGCTGGGATGGCCCCGCTTTGCGATGGCAAAGGCCCGTTTCTCTGAACACCTGAGGCACGGCAGCAGGAGGAAGAGGAGAGAGCACCACCTGCGCCCCTTGTGTCAGATGTAGCCTTTGACGGCAAAGGTTACCTACAAAATCTCTCCCTGGGATATCGGGTGTGTAAAGGCGTTGTTAGCCCCCGAGGGCAAGCCCCAGCGGCGCAGGCCGTGCCTGGCGCGGTGCGGTGCGGTGGGGCCGCGGGGTGCGCGGGCCCGGATCCCCCGCGGAGCCTCCGCGCACCCTCCCCGCGAGCACCCGGGGCTCTGAGGCGGAGGAGATGCCTTTGCTTTTCTCCTGGCTCCCTCTCGTGGGCCTTTTCGAACAGCACAGCTCCAGCTCCGGCCGCCTCGCAGCGCCGGCCTCGGGAAGCCCCGGGGCCCCGCTGCCCGCCCGGCCGTCCGGCAGCCCCGGGTGCGAGGGGTGCACAGGGGGGTTTGGGCTGCGGCCCCCGGCTGCCCGGCTAAAGGCAGTAGTTTGGGTTTTCTAGGGTGTGTTGGCTTCACAGCTGTGTTCATGTTTCCAGCAAGAGGGGTTTAATGCTCCTGCCTTCGTGACTTAGCACCAGTTTTAGGGACAGGTGTGCTTTCTCCCAAGCAAAAAGATCGTTCATAGTTGTCGCTTCTCTGCCCTTTGCTGCATTTCCTCAAGCTGAATTTTGCAGTAGCTGTATAGCTGGATGTGCTGCTGCAATTCCTTTTGCTGCTGCTACCCATGGGATTGCTTGTCCCTGTGGTATCCTCCATCTACCCTGCAACCTAGTTTAAATCTTCATCTAAGTCTTCAGCTTGCAGCACTTTCATAGAGCTGTCACCTTCCTCCTTGTTACCAGCCTGTCTGCAAGCTCCTCTGCCCCTTCATCGCCCACTTCACCCCAGCTTCCATCTTTCTTTTCACCAGCCATGACCCTACACTTGCTTGGCAGCCCTTTCCCCTCTCTTGCTTCTCTCTAGACACCTTCCAAACTGTTCTCTGCCAGGGCACTGTCAACACTGCTGTCTGCTTCTGCCAGCTGACCTCTTCCTTTCATCCCCGTGAAGCCAAAACACCTGAAAATGTGCTCATTGTCATTGCCTCCTCTCTTTTATTCTTTCCCCTCCTGTTTCAGTCCCAGCTGTATCCCTTACTCCATAACTCATTCTGAGACACAAAGAGTGACAAGCCATGCCACACAAAGCATGGGTGAGGATCAGGGTGTCCCTGCAGCTCCAGGGCTGTGAATTAGGGTCTGATGCTTGCTGCATGATCTCAGGCTTCTTCTCAGGCTCTTCCCATGGCTTTCTTTCCCCCTTTCATCTGTTCTCTGTATTTCAAACTTAAGCTGTCCAGTGCAGGACAATTTCTTAATCTCTTGGTGGTAAGGTGTCAGATTCAAAGAAGTCCTGTTTTTGTAAAATTGAAATCTAAGGCCTGATAAAATTTTAATCTAAGGCCTGAAAATAAGTCATATAATAATACAGCATATAGCACTTCGGAAACAGTTCTTTGCCAAATTGATACTGTGGAATTGAAGTGGTGCTTTCTAGTCTTTTAAGCATTAAACACCCACAAGCCTGCAGCTGCCTCCAGGCCAATTTATTTCAATTCCACCTCATTTTCCTGTGAGATACTCCATGAGATTTAGTGACAGTATGTGACAAAGTTTTGGTGTAGAACAGCCACTGGGCCATCCAATATGCTTGATGTGCTTTATTCAGAGGCATGTCACTAGGTATTGAAAATTTATGGAGAGTTATACCATTTGGTGATGTGTCTGTCTTTCCCTTCTCACTGGTTGGGTTCCTTTGGGCTTACTGGAGCATTTAGCAAGGAGGAGCATGCCCTGCCAATCGATCCAAGAGCTCCTCTGCCTCATGGTACAAAGGATGTAAGTGAAATGGAAAGCACATGTTCTTTCTCTGTGAGAATCACTGTTTACTTGTCACTTTCTCAGAAAATTTTGCAGGGATTGCATGTGTTGGAAAAGTCTGAAGGCTTTGGAAAACAAAGCAAAGCTATTTTGAAATGGTATCATTCAGACTGGAGGGTTTCTCTATCATGATGGAACTTCACTACTAGATAGCAAGGTAGTTCACAGCTGGCAGAGAAAATAAAGTTTAGTGTCCCTTTGGTCTGCTCATCCAGGTGTCAGTAACACCACCTGCACATGAGCTGTCCTGGTATCATTCAATATTTTAGGTTGGGACTGTTAAAGGTCATCCAGTCCTAGCCCCTGCAATAAGCAGGGACACCTTCGACTAGATCAGGCTGCTCAGAGCCCTGTCCAACCTGACCTTGAATGTTTCCAGGGATGGGGCATCTACCACCTCTCTGGGCAACCTGTTCAATTGTTTCACCAACCTCACTGTAAAAAAGGAGACAATACAAGGTGCTGGACAGAGGGCAGCATAAGCATGCCTTTCCAACCACCCCAATGAACAATCAAAGAAGTGCAGGAGGTAAGAGAGGTGAACAGAAAGACTCAGCTTTCTTTCATTGTCCCTCAGTGCTAGGCCTTTTTCTCCAGCAGATCCTTCCAAAGCACCACTGGCACCCCAGGGGAGAGCGGACCTCAAGCAGCACAGCATCAGCCACTGCCCAGCCACTGCCATGTGCAAACCCTTTCCACCTGAAGCAGAGCTGGGATGCCTCCCCTCTCTCATGAGATGCCATCATGAGGTGGGAAAGAAGACCCTGCTCCTGCTGTCAGTGCCACCTGTGTGAGACATGCTCTCAGTGCGGATGGCATGGGGTCCAGCACAGAGCTGGCCATGTCAGGGGGCTCAGGCTACCACCTTAAAGCAGCACCTTGGCTCCAATGGAGTACAGCTGCCAGATTCCCACTGCAGTCTGCAGACACTGGATTTGACCCTTGCTGGAACAGATGCACTGAGGCACAGCCCCTTGCAAGGCCAGCAGCTGCCAAACCCCTTCCCTTGCCCTTGTTCCCGATGCTGGCCATCCCCTCTCAGAGCTCTGTGTGGCTCAGACACAACACAAGGTGTGTGATATTTGTTTGCCAGTGTTTTCTAGAGACAGCAGCTACTCATGGGGCTGCCACCTCCATCCTGGGAGCCTGCAAGCCCCTTCCTGACACATTCTTTTATCAGAAGGTTAAATGCTGGTCAGTGCAGTTAAAATTTGGGATGTGCTGCTAAATGAAGCAGCATTTGTTCTCTGTCTGCCACTCCCCATCTCCTTTGTCTTCAGTAGGAATTATTTACTGCCCAGGAGCAGCAATGTGGGGCTGGGTGTTGGTCTCACAGCTGGAGAAAGGCCGCTGCCTGGGCTGAGCTCTGCCATTTGATTCCCTTGCTGTTGGATCTATTTTTATTCCAGATGAGCAGATATTCTCTTGATGTATAATAGAAATGAGTGAAGACATCGTTCTTACCCTAGGATCAGTCTCTATGAATTCAGATTTTTGATCAGCAGATGAAGGGGCAGACAGGAGGTGAAGAAGGGGACATCACAGGACCTGTAAGGGTCCTGAGGAAGCCCACCCATCTTTGTGCTGGTTCCATCAGCATGGGGAGGGCAGGAATTTTGATTCTTCTCATCAAAGGTGAATGCAAGTAAATGAAATTCATTCACTTCTAATTTGGGCAGTAAGTTTACTCATTCTCCATCAGGAGCCTGGAGCCCCAGGCAGGGTAAAGTGCTTAATTTTCTTCACCACTCTAGCACTGATCCTGTTCAAAGACAGCTTACTTTTAGTTTTTTCTCTTCATTTTTCAACTTAATATTACATAAAATGGCTGAACAAAGTCGTGTCTAGCCAGTACCCTGGAGAGGAAACCAGCAGTACTGCAGGGAGACACAAGCTCGTGCTTTCCTTGCCCCACAGCTGCAGGATTTTTTCTGTGGCTGTGCACTGAGACCCCCTTGGTGGCACCTCTGGACCTACTGGGTGTGCATGTCACCTTCACTGCATCTTGGGGGCTCCTGGGTGGCTCATGGGGGTGAAGTGCTGTGCAAACACCCTCCAAGGGACAATCCCCTCCCACCGCAGGTGCTTCAGGACAGCGGACTGCAATAAGCAACAAAGCAGAAGGCAGCAGCAAAACCATCCCCTTTGCTGCCCGTGGTTAAACTCCTCTCCATTTGTCCTCTTCACCATAAAACCTCTGTTGGAAAATTTTGAAGATGACTTAAGAGAGACCTCTGCATTCAATAGGCAGATTTGGGAAGGGATTCCCAGTAGCTGCTGAGGGGGGAAAAGAAAAGTGTAACCACAAGCAGCAGAAGACCACAAATCAATATTGCCTACCCAGAGGAAGCAAAGTGGCCAGGGGGGACAAGGCAGGGTGAATGACTTCAAGATAGAGCCTGGGGTCTGGTTGGAGGAAGGCTTCTGAACCGAGAGGGACAGTGGCACAACCTTGGTGTTATGCCAATCTTATGATGCAACACAAAAGTTACCTTTACCTTTCCTTCCTTTTGAAACTTACTTTTTCTTAATAATTTGCAAGGGGAAGGTAGGGAAAGTAAACTGTTTTGGCCTACATCTGGCAAGCTGCAAAGCTGAACCATTAAATCTATAAATGCAGATTACTTAGGGGAGCTGGTGGCTGCAAGCTCAGTGCCCTGTTCATCCTCACAGCCAGGCTTGTGCTCACACGTCAGCTTGCACGAAATCAGGAGTGGCATCGTGACTTGGTCTGCAGCAAACCTGAGTGCTGGAAGCTCTGACACTCCCCAGGGACTCAGGGCTGCTGACTTAGAGGAGCATTTGCTGTTAGTCAGATTGGAGAAGTCCAGTCACAGGCAGCAATGTGGCATCTTATTGCTCAACTAATTCATCTTGTTTGTTAACTCTTACAGAGGCAGAAAGATCCTGGAAGGACATAGCCTCTGACAGGCAGGGCGCAGCCAGAAGCCCTGCCAACACAGTTCCTGCTGCTGCAGTTACAGCACAGGGCTGTGGTTAACATCCCCATCACGGTTAGAGGGCATGGTTATGGTCTTCTGCTGCAGCAAACAGGATCTTCAGCAGTAAATTTGGATTTAAGGGAGGGGAAAATGGCACTTTGGAAAGAGGGTTCTGGCTGAAAATGATGGAGAAATACTACCACAAGCTCCTGTCCCCTCCCTGGGCTGCTGCTGTTGGGGTGATTTAGGAGCTGGTTTATGGACTGAGACATGCAGGAGTGATTGCCTGTTCCTCTGCAGTGCAACACAGGCTGCAGCCAGCATCAGCTAAAGCACTGCTGTGCAGTCCCCACGGCTGGAAGAGACAGGCCCCCACTCCTGACCCCCAAGAGACCCACCCTGGGGTCCTCCTCCAGCCCAGCAGGCATAGCAGTCATACCCTGGCTTCTCACAGCTAGTCAGGGCTTGAAAAACAAGGCATCTGCAATATTCAAGGGGTCAGAACTGCTCCTTTATAAATCAAGTGCAGCTACTAGCTACATCTTTCCAATCAGAGTTCCCAGGGAAAAAAAAAAAAGGCTTTTTGTCTGGAATTAATGTTTGAGAGTTTGCTTTATAGTTCTAAGTCAATATCTTTAAATGCTTTGCAAAAGAGCAATGGAAGAGAAAAGCTCTGCAAACTGGCCATGCATATTAAAAGCCACATCCTTCAGCAGTCTAAAGCCAAGTAATAATCCACTCAGCTCTCACTTATTTCAAGCCTCTATTGCTTTTAAAACAAAATCATCAGGATATTTGGAGGCATTAGACAGTCCAGTATCTCTGACTGAACAGGTCTCAACCTGCAAACTTTCCTAAGGCCCTGTGTGTGGCTGATGTGGACATTCCCCACCTCCTGTGCAGGGCTGTGTGTTGGGATTGGAGCCTGTGTGGGCCAAGGACAGCTTATGGGATCAGCTCAGTGCCATTTTGCTCTTATCTTGCTTTGCCACAATAAACACAATCATTACAATCAGCGTTATCACCCTAGCTATTTATTACTGTTATTTGATTTACAAGGATAATTTGCATTATTGCATGGGGGCTTCTTTCTGTTCCAAGCAGCCACATTGGATCAGGAAGATCTGTTGGCAATCAGGCTGCCCATTTGAACCGACTCCCTCTTCCTAGCAATGGCAGTGCCAGTCCAGCTGCCTGCCTGCTGCAGACACCAGCAATTTCCTCAGCTGTGTGTGTTTCCTCACTTCACTTATCCAGTAAATGGATTTTCACCAAGAAGCCAAGGAACAAGTAGGCTCCAACTGAGCCCGCTGCAGTTGCACAAATGTGAATGGACAGACACAGCAAAGCCACGACAAAAAACAGGGAGTTGGCTGGGACAGGTACAGTCCCCAGGCAGGGGAGAGCTGGAGGAACAGGATTTCTTCACCCTGGCTGGGTACAGGGCTGAAAAAAGGGAGGGAGAGGAGAGAAGCCTGGCTCAGGGCAGTGGGCTTTGGCTCAGAGCCCTGCTGCTGTAGGGGCAAGGGGAGAGGGCTGAGGTAAGATGTCACTATGTAAGATGTCACTATCCCCTTGCTTGCCTCATTTCTTTCAGAGGGCAGCTGATGATGGAACTGCAAGGAACATTTGTCTGTGACTCTATCACTGGTTTCCATGGAAAATATTGTGTCACAGGGGAGTTTATGAATTCAAGGCTGGAAAAAGCTGAAGAACCAGAGAACCTGGGTAACAGGACTGGGAAAAGGCAGGTCAGGGGCTGTGCCTGTACCTTTCCCAGTGGTCTGTGCACATGGTCAGCATGCTTGCACACTCATACCCCGGGCTGCACGGCTGCCACAGACGAACAGGGTTTCCAGCAGGCTACAATGACAAGGCCATGAGTTATTTTCATGATTCCTCACCCTTGCAAGGGTCTGTCCCCCAGATTAGCCCTGCGGGCTTCCAGCATCTCCCTCGGGCAGCCCGGTGCCCCAGCAGCCCGGCACGGCTCGGGCCCGTGTCACTAGAGGGCACTCGGGTTATTTTTTCCACCGAGCCTTGACTATTAATATTCATAACATGCGCCGCGCTCTAGGGGCGGGTTGGCATTATACTCTTACGGCAGCAGAGGGTTTTTTTCAGCTGTTTTGCAGGGAGCGGGAGCGATCACAAAGGCAGCTGCTGTTTTCCCAGGGGATGCCACGGGGGCTGCCGGCAGCGCCGGGAGTGCGGCGTGCGCGGCGTGGGCTGCTGCGGCCGCCACGCGTGGGACCGACCGCGTCCTGCCGCACTTCCAGGTGGTGCTGGGCAGGAGATGGGTCCTGGAACCGCATCCTGCCGCACTTCCAGGTGATGCTGGGCAGGAGATGGGTGCTGGGACCGCATCCTGCTGCACTTCCAGGTGATGCTGGGCAGGAGATGGGTGCTGGGACCGCATCCTGCTGCACTTCCAGGTGATGCTGGGCAGGAGATGGGTGCTGGGACCGCATCCTGCTGCACTTCCAGGTGGTGCAGAGTGAGAGATGGGTCCTGGGACCGCATTCTGCTGCACTTCCAGGTGGTGCTGGGCAGGAGATGGGTCCTGGGACCGCATTCTGCTGCACTTCCAGGTGGTGCTGGGCAGGAGATGGGTCCTGGCCCCGCAGGGTGTTCCATAAAGTGTGCACTCCCAGCCTTCCGGAGCTCCAAATGAAATAAGAGCCCTGACACATCTGAAGCCAGATGCCCAGTGAAGGATGAAGTGGCATCGTGGGCTTTTGTTTTCAGCCTCTGCAGCAGATTGCTAATGCAGCAGTGAATACACTTCTGCAGGGGCCTAGACAGGATCCTTCAGAAAGAGATGTGAGTGGTGATCTGCATAGACCAAGGGGTTGCACTTGGTGCCTTGTTTGTATGAGCTTTTTTCCTCTATTTTGACCTGATACGAAGGCTCGTGAAGTCCTGTCCCGACTCTGGTGTCCCCAGCAGAGCAGAGGACCCAGCCACAGTCCACGCACGGGCATGGGGCACGGCTCCAGGGATCAAGGCTGCAAGAGAGGGCCATGGAGGGTCACGGCTGCTGGGTTCCCCCGGGTGATCAGGTCCTCCCTGACGCAGGGATACACAACCTGTGGCAAATTCCCTGGTGCCCCCTCCACCCACAGCTGGAAACAAAGCTTTTGCCTTCCCACCTGGTGCTGGAGCTGGCTCACTGCTGTCACAGGAGGGTGGGTCTCACTGCGACCCTCGAGCCTTCCCCAGCAGCTAAGCACATGCCTTGCCTCTAATGAAGCACATTTCTCTCTCACAAACCACATCTCATTAACAGTAATTCTTTCTAAGCTGTAACTGCCATTCAAATGGAAGTAGAGTATTTTCCCATATTTACTGCCACTTTATTTGAGCTGGAGTAGCAGCTAGAGGCTCTGATTGGGACCCCCTCGTGCAAGACATAATGAAAAGATGGTCCCTGCCCCAAAGAGCTTCCGGTTTAATTACAGAATGAGCGACAACAGATGGATGCCCCATACAGACAGGGAGGAGCACAAGGTAACAGGGAGACAATTATGATTAGCTTAATAACCCACGGTCACAGTACAGCAGCTGCCTGCCATTGTCACTAATTGTCACTCCAATTGTTACAAAACAACTCTTGCAGTTTAATCTCAAATTGTTCTCTGTCTCCCAGGGGGAGAAAACCCAGATATTTTCCAACATCTTGTGCCTCACCTCTCTACAAAACCATCCCACCAGCCCTGAGAATGCAGGACACATTGCCCCAGCAGTGGTGCTTTTAAAGGTCCCTCCCTGCCCTTCTTTGCTTCCCACATGGCCCTGAGACATGACAGCTGTTTCTGTCCCCTCCACTCCTATCCCTGCCTGGTCTTACCATAAAATGGGTGGAGGAGCTACAAAGAACAGTGCCAGCAGGAGTGCAGACAGACCACCATGCACCCAGCTCACACAGGAGCGAGCAGCAGGAGGAAATCTTGCTGCTGGAGGTCTGGACTGTCCAACCACAGCCTGAGGGTCTAGCCCACCTTTCTATTTTTCTCTGCCTTTCTCACCCCCGTGACTCAGCTACACATAAGTCCTCACTCCCAGCATCCCTCCTGTGCTCTAACACTGTGACTGTTGCAGTGTAAGACCAAATTGCTAGCCCTCACAATTTAAGTGGTATTTAATCAAAAACTCCTCCCCTCTGTATCTCTCTTGACTAGGTATTTTCTATGTATTTCTGTATATTTTCTTCTATGTGTTTTTGTGTCTACTTCCAGATTTTGACTGTTTGGATTCATGTTTGAAATATTTCCAGGAATCTGGCTTGTCCATGTCAGACACAAATACACGTGCACATATTGCAGGACTTCTCCATGCCCAAAGAGGAGGAGAAGTAGGGGGCACATCTGGCCACCCAGATTGGATTTCTGCTCTGACTGAGCCCTAATCAAGCAGAGAGTCTCAGGAGACTGAGGCTGCTCCTAAGCCCAGGCCCCACCAGGCACAGCTGCCCTGCCTCCCCCATTTCTACAGCCACCAACCATCATCCCTTCATGTACACAGGCATGAAGCCTTGCAAGATGAGCTGAACATGAGGTGACTTGGATCATCCCATCTCCCTTCTCCACATCTATGCATCTTACCTCAGACCAGAAAAAAAACGGCCTGTAGTGCCTGCTGGGTTACACCCTGGCCCTCAAGGATCTCCACTGGAGTCGGTCATGAGCTCATGTGGCCATGCCAGCTCTCAGAAGTGTCTCCTAGGAAGGAGCAGAGCTGTGAGCATTGCCTTTGCTGGGTGCAATGGTCACTGTGTTACAGGGACCTTAACCCACACTCTCTCCTTCCAAGGCTTGCTTTAAGCTTTGGTTTCCTTTGCAGCTCTCCTCAGGCTGAAGGAAAAGACACCTGCGTATAAAGCATGGCCCTGGGAGGGAGGACGCACTGCTCTGCACCACGGAGGGCATGGCTCTGAGCTCTCCAGCCCTCAGAGGATTCCTGCAGCACCAAACTTGCTGCTGCAGAGTGGCAAAGTGACAGCCAGCAGTGAGGAACAGAGGCTGGGCTGGCATGTCCTGCTTGCGCTCAAAGACTTCTCCAAAACAGGACCATAAGGCTCTTCCAGCCAACAGAGCCCACGGGGAGCCAGGAGAGCCTCTGGTGGCTGGGCCTGGGCAGGTGAGCAGTGGGCTGCAGCCCACCCCTGTGTGCCAGCACAGTGTGGCAGCCACACACACCAAAATTGCTGGTTGCCAGCAGTCTGCTGTGGCTTGCTGTGCCACAGGCCTGGAGATCAGGGGGTTGACAATTTACCAGGTACGGTGGAGCCTGGCCAGCTTTGAGGGAACTAAGTGGGAGCACTTGCACTAAAGGAAAGGTTAAGCTCATGAGTGCTGTGGGCAGTTCCTGGGCAGGCCTGGCTGTGTCCTGCCTATAAAAGCCATTTCAGGGTACTCTGTCCACTTTGTAGCATTCTAAAATCAAGAAATAAGGCTTGAGCCTTCAAGTAACTCAGATCACTCTGCGTCCTTGGATTCTCACATCAGGTCAAGCATGAATAAATTGTACTTGATGCTTTCCTAGATATATTGCTTTTGTTGGAACAGCAAACTGCCAGGTTTACTAGCAAGCTGAAGAAAATCTCTGAGGTTGGGTTTATATTTTTATCCTGAGCATTAATAACTTGTTATTTATTCCACTAGTATTAAAAAAAAATTAAAATATGTGAAGATTTTATGGCAGCTCCTGCTGAGTCATTTCAAAGTGGAAAAAACTCCTTCACTAAAAATTAGCCCATGACATTTGTTAGCTAGGTTATCTGGGGTTGCATTCTTTTCCTTTGCCTACCTGGTTACTATTGACATGACAAGTACAAGCAAGATACAAGATAAAGGGTAAATGTAAATTTAAAATAAAGCCTTCTGTGTTGAAAGGTGAGAACTGTATTCCAATCAATCTGCTGCTACTGTTTTCCTTCTGTTGAAGTGGATATAAGTCAGGGAAAAGGAAGATGCCACAGAATGTGGTGATGTGCTTGCTGCAGCCCAGACTGCTGAACGAGGTATCTCAGGGCCTTAAAGACCATGAGAGTTGGAAATGATTTGCTGGCTCATATTTTGCACCATATGTCCCAGCAGTTGAAGTACCTACAAAGTGTGCTTGAGCAATGATATGCTGCCAGGATGAAGGCTGGTGTTCCTCAGCCTTTCAGCAACTCTGCTGAGGGAAATGATTACAGAATCTGCAGAATCTGTTGGTTTTTCTTTATGTTGGGAATGCTGGTTGAACTTGCCAGACAGCCCAGCAAAAAAGGGGAAAGGCACCAGGGGCAATAAAAGGCAAGTCAGCGTAGAACTTGCAGAGTTCAAAAATACTTAAACCAATCCTGTCAGCCAGACAATATTCCATAAATTGCAGTCAAATAGGATGGGGGGGGGGGAACCCAACATAAACATGTATTAGGAAGAAAATACTGTTATTTCTGAAGGATGCAGTAATCTGTTTGAGACAGGTCTTGGTAAATGAGTGCTTCGGTGCCTTATTTGCAATGATGAGACAGATGATGTGAAATGATAAGAAGTCTTGCATAACTAATTCACTGCAATATTTCAGAGCTGTTAGTGGGATGATAGTAAGAGAAAATAGAGAAGACATTTTGTGCCAAGATTTTTAAAAGCACTTCATAAAGAGAAAAGTTAAAGATTAATTGACTACTGGCTGTGATATGATAATGCAGTAAAGCATTGAGTTAGACAGACAACTGGCTTAAAAGCAGCTTATGATGGGAGGCTAGGAAGTTGAGCACCAGCAAGCATTTGATTTTAAGACTTTAATTATCTGTAATGTCTTGTATTTTTAAATGGCTAGGTTGGGATATTGAAATATTAGTTACAAAATTTGCAGGTTAAGACAACAGTCAGATTTAATAAGCAGGAAGGGAGCTGGTGTGTGTGCAATACAGCTCTGCTCTGAAAGGTGACTGTGAAAATTACATACTGAAATTTTTTTAACATGGTTCTATTTCATGGAAAAGCAAATGATAGTTTCATAACCACCTGCTCTGCAAACTGAACGGGAGATCCTTGAACATCAGTAGGAATATTTGCAGAGTTGGGTGCTTCTCAAAGTGAATCAGGGCATCAGTCTCTGACCTGAAGCCAATAAAGGAGAGATGGGTTTTAAAGTTGATGACTAATGTGAAACAATACATCAGGGAGAAGTGCCAAGTTGCAAATAGCACTGTCATGCAATACACTGCCAAGTATTTCTGAGTCCTATTCAGAAAAGTTTTGAGCTCCTCAGCGCTGTGTGTCACTGCAATAAAACTGGGAGAAGTAATGCTCTTGCTGGGGGTACAGAATGCAGAAACTCTGCCATATGGCCTGTGGTAGGTGCATTTTGCTGAGACTACAGCACAAACCAAATGCAGTAGTTCCACAAATGCTGGTTTAGGACTTGTGTTAAATTGCATGAGCTATGATAGGTTTCAATTCTGCTTTTCCATTTAAGGAATCTTTAAGATGAAGTAAACATATGCTTCATATAGGGGAGGCTGCTCAGGAATTCAGCTGTTCTGGGTAGTGTGGTTTTGTCTGGGTAGTGTTTGAGGCTGAGTGACAAGTGTTGAGAGACAGAGAAGAAACTCACAGGCCATCCAGAAACAGACACAAGAAGATATATTAATAGCATAGCCTCAGCAGTCAGGAAGAGAGTACCTGCCTTGTGTGTCCCTGTGTCTGTCCAGCCTGAATCCAGAGAGCTGCTCATTCGGATCAGGGCAGTGACTGAAAGGCCTTCAGGGATGTCAGCAGCAACACTGACTTGGACTGTCTTGAGTCCTGTGTTTGGGAAGGCCTGGCTAGCTCCCTGGCATGAGGGGTCTGACTCTCTTGAGCATCACAGTTACATTTCACAATCCTTAAAGAGCAGCTTCTGATGTTCCCACACTCTTGTTTTCCTCCCTTCTCCAAACTGGGCATGCAATTCAGGTCACAGTCAACCCTTCTATTATTGTTTCAATCCCCCAAGCCAGTAAAAATAGCTTGTAAAGGCTTTCATGTTATCTCCACCACCCATTTTTTTAGTAATTCTGCAGGAACACAGCACCCTGCTCCCTTGTTGAGCCTGAGCCTTCCGAGTAAGTGTCTTTTGCATCTTTTCTTTGTTCTTTTTTTTTCAAAATCCTGCTGCAAACAGCTCAGCTATCTGGAAAATGGCCACTTACTCTTCACCTTTGCCCACTTCTCTGTTAAGAACCTCATTAAAGTGTTCCTCTGCCTTCCTGCAGTTGAATTCTTTAGAACTAAAAGCTTCCATTTTTCTTCTATATCAGACTCACTCCCACTTCCTATCTTCCCTTCACTGCCACTTTTGTAAAATGCTCACATGCTGTTAGGACTCCTACTCTGCCCCATCATGACCAGAAAGCCACAAAAGAAATATCTTTTTGCTTCATCCTGTCAGCTTTTTGTACCCACTTTCAGAAATATCATATGGCTCTGCAAGAGGTTGAGCTGGATTTTGAATGCAAACAATCAGTCACACAGCACATTAATCCTCAGATGCTTTTGTGTCATCCTCCCCATGTTGGGTGTATCTAGTAGATACCAGGATCTTTCACAACTCTCATACAGCACTCCATCAAACCCTCAAATTCTTAGCATTTCTGTGATGTCCCTTTCTAGATTTGTGCTTCTCAAAGCCTCTGGGGTATTTCTATGGCTGTTCTACATCTACTTCTTCATCATGCAGGTATTTCTGCTATCAGCATTCTTACAAGTCGCAGTCAGAACTCCTCAGGAGCCTGGTGTTGTGGGTTTCTGATTTCCTTAGCAACTGTCTCCTGGCTATGTGTCTGATGCTCTCCCTGCACCTATGGAACCTGATTTCTACCAAATTTGGCAAAAGCATAGAAATGGCAAAGACGCTGTCATCCTGCAAGTTCTGTGTAAATGGGTGATTTAACAGAGAAGTGAGAAGCTGCACTTTTACCCTCCCAGAGAGAAAGGCAAGACTGCCTCCAGGCCTTACCTACTGGGTCTGGCAACCAGCACAGCCAGGATCCTTGTGGCACTCTGTTGAGGACACACAGGAGGTGGGTGGGAAACAGAAAGGGAACTGGAAATACTGACATGAATCAGAAGGAAGTGGTAAACACTTCGGCATACTACAGGGCTGGAGGACAGAGGCATGGGAAGAATGGGTGGGAAAGGCAGGTACAGGTCTGAGTGCTGGACACAGAGCAGTTCTGGGGTGCTGCTATGGAAACAACAAAGAGAATGAGTAGAAGAATGATGGTTAGTGCACAGGGCACAGATCCACTGGAAAAAGGTTCCTTAGTTCTGCAGCTCGTGAACACTCTCCATCTTGGGTTACTACTGACAAATGCAATGACAAGATAAACAGTGACCTGATCTCTGGTCTTCTACATCATATCTCTAGGTGTGGCACTCAGCAAATCTCATCCCTTGTAACTATTCACAGCCCCAGGACTCTTTCAACATGTGATTGTTTTCTTCCTCTATTTTAGCACTTAGTTCTCTTGCCCATTACTTATGACAAACTTGACGAAATTAGCATGTATCTGGGCAGTTCTTTATGGACTGTTCCTGTTTATTCACCATTCACTTCTGCAGTGACTACTGACAAAGCAGATACCATGCTCCCTTTTTTATCCTGAAACAGCAAATTTATTCACTGAGGGCTTCAAAACTGGTGACTGCTAATAACCCAGGCTCATCATAATACATGCTCACACTGCATATCCAGCTGGCTTGCTTCTCCTACGAAACAGTGGCTTTGCTCATTTTTAAATGAAAGTGTTCCAGCATTCTCAGCTTTTGCATGGCTGTGATACTCCTCTGGTTGCAATGTTGTATTTTGGGGGATGACCTAACTGCACAGGATCAAAACTTTCCACATTCCAAGATCCACTTGAACGTATTGTTGTTAGGTGATTTCCCAATGTGTATTTGAGTTTCATACAAATCAGGGCTTTTATAGGAGAAATGTTCAGCATATGCCCAGCCTGCAGTCTAAAGAAACAGGCTTCTTCACCTGACCACTCTCATTCAGTGTGATGGGGAAAGGAGACTGCAAACAAAAGCTACTGAAGGATTAGCTGTGTGCCCATAGGAATACTAAAGTTCTTCTGCAGGGTCATACCCTAGCTAGAAAGGGCCATTAAAACACCATTAGAGCTCAGACTTTGTGCTGAATGAGGCCCACAGCCCTGCCTTGGGGTAGTGAAAATGAAGCAAACCTTCACTGGAGCCTCAGGAGTTTTCTCAAGGGGAAAGGCAGCAGGCAGATGGAGGTGCAGGCAGAACAGGACAAGCTGTAAACTTGCAGTGCATCTGAGTCTAACCTGAGCTGCAGCCTGGTGGCTGCATGCCAACTGCACTGAAATCATGGAAGGACTTAGGCAGAAAAGATCTTTCAGGTCATCAAGTCCAGCTGTAAACCTAACACTGCCAAGCCCACCAGCAGCGTCAGGGCCTGTCCCCCACACACAGGACAGCTACTCACAGCCAGGAGGGAGATGGCCACTCTGACCAGGCTGTGTCCCACCAGCCAGGCACCTTAGATACATGAGCCTGCCTAAATGCCATCAGGGACAAAATCCTGGAATAGCTGTCCAGCCAGGGCTCAGAGTGGCTCAGACCTTGGGTTGCTGCCCCAAATTCCTGTATGTGCCTCCAGCCAGTGCTATCCTCATGCTTTGGTAGGGGTCCAGCAGGACCCCACAACAGGAGCCGCTCAGCACCTTGCTCAGTGGTGGCAGCTCCTGGAGGAGGCTTTCACAGTAGTAACACACCGGATATTTTTGGGGCAAGATGGATGGGTGGACATGACAAGTGAGGACCTGGAAAGGTAAATCCATCAGTTAGCTTAGTGTACTCTTTGACACATTCAGAGGACAGACCTGTCAGCCCTGCTGAGCTGAGTCCCTAACTGGGTCTCTGCAGGTTCCCTGATTGGGAGGCCTGGCTGATATCACTTCCCTTCTGCCCAAAGCCCATTTGCCCCAGAAAAAAAAGGCAATTACATAAAGCAGCAATGCTTCCTCATGGCACAGCAGGCTGAAGGTATCCTGGGCTGTGTTGGGAGGAATGCTGCCAGCAGGGAGAGGGAGGTGATCCCCTCTGCTCTGCCCTGGTGAGGCCCAGCTGGAGCATCGTGTCTAGCTCTGGGCTCCCCAGTACAAGGCAGACATGGACACAGTGGAGAGAGTCCAGGGAGGGAACACTACAACAATTAAGAGACTAGATCACCTCTCTTATGGGGAAAGGCTGAGAGCCTGTTCAACCTGGAAAAGAGAAAGCTCAAGGGGATCTTGCCAATATGTAATAAAATAAATACCTGCAGTGAGAGTGTAAAGAGAGTGTAAATGGAGCCAGACTGTTTTCAGTGGGGCCCACTGACAGGACAGGAGGCAGCGGGCAGTGGGAAACCTGGGACTTTCCATCTGAACATCCAGAAACGCCTTTTCTCCCTGAGGGTGACTGAGAACTAGCACAGGTTGCCCCGGGAGACTGAGGAGTCTCCACCCCTGGAAATATTCTCTCACCCCTATAGATACTGCTCTGGGGTTCTAGGTAGCCCTGCTTGAGCAGGGAGAATGGGATCTGATGACCTCCAGAGGTCCCTTCCAACCCCAACCACTCTGTGATTCTGTAACAGAAACAGTGAAGAGCACGTGTAACACCTGGACTTTTAAAAAAGGTGACCTCAACTTTCTACTATGACAATGAATGATTATGTTTGGAAGCTGTCCCTGAGATTCTGCTTGAGCTGAAGCCTGCTGTGAGTACTTTGCATTTACTTGTAGAAACTACACCCAGGTGGATGGTTCAGAGAACAAATGTATTTAAATTAGGCATGTGGATTTGCATCTTAATCATGTTATCATGATTAAGTAGTACCTCAGCGTTACCTGAGGCAACCATAGACTACACACCTAAACGAAACCTGAAATAGTCAAAGCCCTTCTGCTTTACATATGTCAGTGCAGATTTTCACATCTGCAGGGCAAATCATAGATTGGCAAGCAGCATTTTAATGATTGAAAGAGACAGCCTTGTCCGGGACAGGCCCCAATTAACTTCAGTAACGATGAATGCTTTGAAATAATGTATCCTGTTCCTGGACCATCACAAAATTAAATTTAGGCCTTGCCCTACTCCTAACATAATCAATAACAAAACCTCAGGATCAGATGGATGTCAGTGGATTTCAGTGAAGTTACGACTGATTCTATCAGCCCTGGGGAGTTTAGTTATTGACAGAGTGAGTCTGTGCAATTTGCTATTGACTCCAGTGAAGTCATGGCAATTTACTGTAGCTGAGGATCTACCACCCCCCACTTCCTGCTTAATATAAAGAACAAAAGCAGAAAAAAAATAGAATAGAATAGAATAGAATAGAATAGAATAGAATAGAATAGAATAGAATAGAATAGGTTTCAGTCTGTTAGGAAGGGACCTATAGTGATCATGCAGTCCAAGCCCTTTTCAGTGTTTGACCACCCTCTCAGTAGAGAAATGCTTCCTAATGTCCAGTCTAAATCTCCCTGATGCAGCTCTGAACTATGTGTTATGTCACTGGATCTCAAAGAGAAGAGACCAGCATCTCCCTCTCCACTTCCCCTTCTCAGGAAGCTGCAGAAAGCAATGAGATCATCCCACAGCCTCCTTTCCTGCAAACTAGACAGGTCCAAAGTTCTAAGCCACTCCTCAAGCCTTCCAGCCACTCCTTCCAGGCCTTTCACCAGCTTTGTTGCCCTCCTCTGGATGCATTCAAGGTCCTCACACCCTTCTTAAATTGTGGGGACCAGGATAGCACACAATATTCAAGAATATCCTCGCAGAAAGAGAGATCACAATGTCATGGTCTTCTGCATTGCCTAGCCCGAGCCCCTCAGCCTGTGACAGTGGGCACTTCAATTTTAGAAAAGGCCCCATTTCTCCATCAGAGCTAAGACTCAGAACAAGTGATAACCACAGCAGCTGCCTCCTCATACACCATACATCTGCTCTCATATCTCGTGTCAGGGAAGCAGCTCTTGAACCCCAGGCCCTTTGGGGGATCCTTCCTTGCTGTTTCTCCCACAGTGTTTGCTGGTCAGAAGACCTCCTCACATGGGACTGTGGACTCCTAGTACCATGCAGTAATCACTGCCTGGTCTTTTACCCCTGAAAACAGGGCTTTGATAGGACATTTGTGATACCATAAAATGGATTTTTGACACTGTCGCATACTCTAGCAGACGCAGCCTCTACCCCCATGTTAGTGGGAATTGCACCCACACCTGCAACATGGTGTTTGGTCTCGTCTGGGAAGCTGAAATCCCAACTGAAGCAGCTCATCACAGATTGAATTTTCAGAACTTCAGGTTGCTCTAAAATGTGGGGAACAATTCAACAGTATATGGAGAAAGCTAAAAAGAGAACTTGATTAAAGAGCTGGGCTGCAGATAACTTTATATTGCCAGGAGTGGTTGAGGGCTGGCAATTACAGAGCTGGCTGGAGACCTGTGTGGGACCAGCAATTGTCCTTTCCTTCTTCACTGAAGCTGGAGAGCCAGCCTTGCTGCTACTCCCCCAGAAGTCAGGTGAATGCCCTACTAGGGGCATTGCAGTCACCATACAGTCCCCATCCCCAACATAGCTGATGCATGTCCAGCTCTTCAGGATCCTCCCTGGCTTTTTGTCTGCCTTTCTCCTTGATTCCTCCACAGACCTCTGAAAAGTCCACGTGGGTGCCACTGGAGGATGAGTAACTCATCACTCTCCTCAAAAAGAAGGGGATCAACATGGGGAATGTCAGAGAGCCAGCCCTCAGCAGAGAGGTGGGAAGTGGGTAAATCAAATATTTCTGGTGGGGGGTGGTCTGGCGGTGTCTGGGAGTAGGGGAGCCAGGCAGGGGTAGCATTCACCCTTGCCTGCAGTGCTGTGAAGTCCAGGTCTCTTCTGAAGCGCTGTCAATGTTGTTACAAATCTTTGTAATTGCCAACATGCGAGACCAGACGGGGCCTTTGGCACAGCTCCGTGCTGGGGAGGGGTAACTCTGCAGATCCACACTGAGCGCCTCTGGATGTGCAATGGTGCAGTCAAGATCAGCCTGAAGCTTGGCTGAAATCTTTATTCAGAGCAAATGAATAGGAGCAAAATGTCTTCTTTGCACGTTGTCAGAAAAATCACTTTGTTTTTGGAAGAGGTTTTATCGAACAGAAAAGTGAGACTTATCAGGAGCAGTCTTTCAGGTATTTGATGCTGACGCTGGTACAGTTATTTTTCACTGTCCCAGGATACTGTGAATTGAAGCCATTTTGGTCCCACCTATGCCTTTCTGAACAGTGCTCAGAAATTTATAATAAAGAACCATCAGCTGGGAATGGCTTGCCAGGTCATCATTACTGAAGAAGTAAAAGCATTTTTCTGCACAGTGTCTCCTGCTGCTTTTAGGGCAGTGTACAACTGCATTTTTCCTGCATGCTATTTAGGTTCTGCCTGTATCTTAGAAAGAGATTGGAATATTTTCTGATTTCAACTTCTCATTACCACAAAATTATTATCTATGGATTGTCCATTGTGGAGAGGGAACCAGCGAAGAGAGTACAATAGAACTTGCTCTTTATTTTGATTACACATTTTCTGAAAAATCAAAGAGCACTTTGTCAGAGAAGAATGAAGTATGTATTAAAGTAACATTACTTAAAATGCAAAAATATTTCATTCAAAGCAGATTACTTCTATTCCTTTTAGAATAGAGAGACTTAGTTGTTCTTATCTCCATGGGAACACTACTATTAAAGTCAGTGACAGATTTTTAAAGGTTCAAGAGAGAAGACAGAAGAAGTTTTATTTTTCATCTCATATCATTCCTCTCAAGACATTAAAAAATTAACAAAATGCAGTATTAATTTAAAATGTGGTATGAATAA